>NC_081362.1:11900588-12633088 GCF_030684315.1 Stegostoma tigrinum | reverse complement strand
GCCAGACCAGGCAAAGTTGGCAGATTTTCTTTCATGAAGGACATTAGTTAGCTAAATAGATTGTTCTGATAATTAACAATGGTTTCATGGTCATCAATAGGCTCTTAATTTCACGTATGTTTTGTTGAATCCAAATTCGACTATCTACCACTGTGGTTGTCGAACTCAGGTCCCCAGAATATTAGCTGTATTTCTTGGTTAATTGTTTACTGATAATATCACGAGGCCATTGCCTCCAGCTAACTGAGCTAGCCCTGGCACAATCTGTTTATGATCAAAACAGAAGTTGCTGGAAAAGCTCAGCAGGTCTGGCAGCATCTGTGAAGAAAAAATTAGAGTTAGCACTTTGGGTCCGGTGGCTCTTCCTCAGAACTTGAGGAAGGATCACCGGACCTGAAACGTTAAATCTGTTTTTTTTCTTCACAGATGCTGCCAGACCTGCTGAGCTTTTCCAACAACTTCTGTTTTCCTTCCTGATTGTAATCCTTTGGGTTTTTACTTTCTGTTTGTGATTATTTTAGCTTCCATCTTAAGCTAATCATGATCATGTATTTTGCTATCTGTATTGCTATCTGCAAACTTAAATTAAAAGCACAGGATTTTAAATGTGTTTAACTTCCAAGTTTTGCTGTCTGTTTGAATACTTCAGTCTGATTTGCTGACTACCTGCTTGCTGGCTGACATCACCACTGTCGCACAGTGTGACATCCCCTTGACATGACGCCATATTTAACCAGGTACCAGCAATAACACCTCACAGAATGCTGGATAGTTGCAGGCAGCTTTCATTGAGTTCAGAGTCAGATTCCCATGCTTCATTGCTGCCGACAAACCTCTGGCCTCTTTGTCTGAATGTAATTATCAATTCCCAAACTTTGATCGGGATCAATGGCAGCTGGTGGGACTATGACCTGGAGGTGATGCTAAGGGAAGGTGCACTGATGTTGTCATTCTTGTTCTTGGTGAAAAGCAGCGGAACAAATATTTGGATGTCTAGCACATTCAAAAGCACAGAGAGAAACTAACAGTCTGATCTCAGACGGTGCTTATTATCGAACGCATTTTTAAAC
Organism: Stegostoma tigrinum; assembly: GCF_030684315.1. Taxonomy (NCBI): domain Eukaryota; kingdom Metazoa; phylum Chordata; class Chondrichthyes; order Orectolobiformes; family Stegostomatidae; genus Stegostoma; species Stegostoma tigrinum. The sequence continues at coordinate 12,632,018 of NC_081362.1, read as the reverse complement.
AAGTGATGCTGAACAAAATTAAAGTGTGAAGGAAGTCAAGTTTTGTAAAACATGGATTGAATATCACTCAACACAAACTTAACCCATTGTCACTTCATTTGTTAACTGGATCTTCCGATCGTTCAATTTTTGTGAAATTTCTTTCTGACATTTTTCTGTTTGTTTCTTTGCGATATCTGTTCTCTATATTTATGCCTTGTCACACTTTCTAAGGAGCTCTGCCTTTATTCCTAGCCATCTTCTATTCTTCAACCTTGAATGCTTATGTCCGTCTCATCAATTAAAAGGTGTACCTTACTTATCTGTCATCTCTCCCTATCTTTCCCTTTGTTTTATCCTGTTTACCTTGCTTTATCTGATTTGCTTACTTTGCCCTTCTTGACTACTTGCTATCGTCATTATTATTCTTATCTAGTCCTTATCTCTTTCCTTTTAGTTCTTTTTTTCTTTTCTCTTGGATTAATCTCTTCAGTTTCTTTATCGTCTTCCTAAACTGTACTTTAAACAGAAGTTGAAGAAGTTTCATTGCAACACAATTGTCGGTAAAATTGAATGTGCCTCTGAATGTATGTTTATGAGTCACATTGTGTTGAATGTGCGACTTCCTCCAGGTCCTACGATGCCCTCTGTCCACACAGGAGTGTGGAAGCGGAGGCTCCCACATGCTACTGAATTTGGTGACTTGTTTGTGTTTAACTTGGAACAGGTAGAGTGAGACATGGCGTTGAGTGATGTTTGCTCTTAAGACTTGAACAGAGCTAAGAGAAATGCTCAAATTGCAAAAAGTGTTGTCTGTCCTCTTCATTCAGGTTCAGTCACAGTGAATTGTTACATTATGCAGTGTCGACCAAGGCCATACAGCCACTTGCACACCAGAAAGTGTGACTCATTTCACCCTATTAACTTATTTTATCTTATCCTGATGTTTTTATTTCATTTTCTCCAGGTATTTATCCATTTTGTCATACACCTGGTGTACAATTGAGAAATAATTCGGGTTTGAGAAAACCAATAAGACATTTGAAAATCATCTAAAAACGAAAGGGCATTTGGCCGTGGGGTTTATTCACGCATTGAAGCAGGAACTAATTGTTCACAGGAAACTACAGCTAAAAATCCTTCTTCGGGGGCAAGGTTTGCCTAATTCTTCTTCATTGTCCAATATAATGAAAGAAAATGGAGGAGACCATCCTTCTATACAAGTAGAACCACAGCCAATAGCCTGGATGTTGATGGGAGTGGGCTGTGCAGGCTTAGAGATTGAAGTGGAAAACTTGAAGCTCTGAGTTTCACTGTATCCCGTGAAGTTTTAACTCTGTCCTTGTGAGTTGTTTGGTCCTGATAGGCTCTGTCACCCAGAAGAGAACCTGATTGTAAGGCCCATCTTCCAGTTAGGCGCAGGCCCCTCTAGAAGGTGGGAGGGTGGATCAGTTGTGTTGGGTCAATGTTGTCTTGAATTTTTGCCAGTGACGCTCACATTCCAGGGAGCAAACATAATAAAACAGCTACAGAGTCTTTCGGAATGGAAACATCCTGGCTTATATTTCACTTCAGTGAACGTAATCTTGTACTTTGATAAGTGAACGTTGCAAATATGGCAGCACGCTCATTAACTTCACTGCAGATCATTTTTAGTGGCTTATGATCTGATTCAATGGCGAATTTCTTCCTGAACATATAGCTTGAAATTGCCAAAATATACAGAGCGGATGCCTCATTCTCGAAATTGGATTTGTTGGCTTACCAGGCCTTTCAAACTAAAAGCAATAGGTTTTTCATTTTACAAAAGATGTGTGTTTCGGTTGGCAGGGACAAGATGGTTCTCTAGCTCTATCTAGGTCTACTTGTGGTACACCCACTTTGAATATCATTTCTTTCCTGGGGTTGTAGCATTGCTGTAAGCATAATTTTTCTGACAGAACCTGCCTGAGTAAACAAAGATGTACTATTGGTTGCCTTGCCACACATCCTTTTTGAACGAACCTCTCTGCAGAAATGCCAAGTCTTTGAAGTTGGGAATGTAGGCCGAGATGCAGTTGAAAAATCTGAAGCAAAGTGCAGATTTTTCTAACCCTGTGAGGTAGGCAGTTGTTTAATGGCCTTGATCTTAGAATGTGGCTGACTTCATGGGGACAATAAATGGACTCAAAGAAGTTTATCTGTCTGATGGCGAGTTGTCACATTATGTAGTTAAAAACCATTGAACTACTGCCATCAGTAGGTGATGGGAATGACCACTGCTCCTAACCACGATGTGGGTTCCTTATATTATTGGTCGTAATATAAGAACCTAAGTGTGGAAAACATGGAATTATACAGTATAGAAATAGACATTTTCAGTCCAACCAGTCCACGCCGAACACAACCCCAGTCTAAAATAGCCCCACCTGCCTGCACAGGTTCTTATCCCTCCGAACCTTTCTGATTCACGCACTTATTCATGTATCTTTTAAACATTATAACTGTACCCACACACATCACCTCCTCAGGAAATTCATTCCAAACTCTTTCCTACACTCTCTGTACAAGAAATTTGCCCCTCAAGTCCTTTATGATGGAAAGATCAAAATAGACATTTGTAATAACTGCCCATTATGTATATTTAGTGTATTCACAGGGGTTAAAGTGTCTCAGCTAGTACTAGCCTATTCAGTTACAGGAGAAGAGCACGTCATGCTTCAAGTGACCAAAACCAAAATGACGTCCGAGATCTTTATACCCTCAGGCTATGGGCAATGTTATTAGGTTGATATCATGTCTGTTAAAGCTAGGCTGACACACTGTTTCTCTAAGGTATACTGACGTATTGACAGTGAGATATAGCGTAACATGATTAATCATATCTCCTTCCACACCTTCCCAGATAAACCATTCCCTTCTCTGTCCTCTGTTGGTCTCTCATGTTCCTGTAAGTGGCACAGGGCTAATGACTGACTGAGATTATAATTGATTCTGTACCTGGCAAAGGTCCAGCTGCCAATCGAGGTGATCCTCCAGTGTGCTAACCTCTCAGAACATGCTGGGGTTAACTCACTGTTGGCTGTGAGGGAATCTTGCTTTGTGGATTTCCTAATTTGTAACCGAGCCTTTCTGCTTTGGTGGCGACAGTCAGAATTTTATCTCATATAGCCCAAATAACATGTGGCCTCCTTATTTTCTCTTCCAAAAGGGTCCCAATTCAGTAAACCTTATATTAAAGTCCATTTGGTGATCAAATACCTGCCATGCAAGTTTGGTGTCACCCACAAATTAAAAAATAGCGCTTCAGATCCCCAACATTGAACTCGGCCACCTATATGAGGTCATTAGAGGCTCTTCAGCATTGTTGCCAGTGCTGCTGTGTGTCACTCTGGGCATTTACTGTCCCACTTCCATCTCAACATCTCTCGATGGAGAGCATCTGCTGCCCACCAACAATTTAATCACGGCCTCCTTTCTGACCTCAGTCTCTCCTCTAACGGTTCGCAGCAGCTGTTGTGAGTCTCTTTCTGCAGGTGTGGCATGGCTGTGTCCAAAAGTAACTATCTAGCAACCAGCAGTGATTAGTGATAGCTTCTCTTTCTTGATAGGGATTGTGCCTTTCAGAAGGGGAAACTTCTTGAAGTATGTGGCTTCTGAAGAGAGTTAATTACATCTTGACATTTGCAGAGGATGTATGTGCATTGCAAGCAGTTCAGAAAAGTTTCATAAGAAATAAAAAGTTTGTCTAATGAGGTGTGATCGAGGAGCTTAGGCCAATAATTGTCAGAGTTTAGAAGGATGAGCAGAAATCTAATTAAGGTACATTTGATGCTCAAGGGTATTGATGAGGGAGATGGAGAACAGATGTTTCCCCATGTGGGACAATCTAGAGCAAGAGGGGTCATAGTTTTAGGCTAAGGTATAGCAAGTTTAAAACAGGGATGAAGAGGAATTGTTTCTCTCAGAGGGTTGTGAATCTGTGGATTTCACTAGCCCAGAATGCGGTGGAACCCAGAGCACTGAATAAATTTAAGGATGAGATAGACAGATTTTTAACTAGCAAAGTGTTGAAGCGTTATGGCTAGTGGGCAGGAAAGTGGAGATGAGGTTGAGATGAGATCGTCCATGATCGTATTAAGTGATGGGACAAGTATGAGAGCCTGAACTGCCTTCTCCTGCTCCCTTTTCTTGTATTGCATGTTTCGACAGAGAAGGGGCTAGGGTTGTGAGGGTGAACCTCTCCCTGTCACATCTCGAAAGTGGGCTGAGTGAACCCATCTTGTGCTTCAGCCACCTTATGAAAATATATCTGAAAATCTGGGTCATTGAATTTTAACTCTGTTGCTCAAGCCATCTTGTTGGTTAGCTATTGTTCCTTGCCAAATCATTGGTAACAACTAAAGAAAAAGATTTAATCATCATAGAATCCCTACAGTGTGGAAACAGGCCCTTAGACCCAACAAGTCTACACCAACCCCCAGAGAATCCCATGCAGATCCATCCCCCTATAACCCATTGAAGCTACACATTCCTGGCCACCATGGGCAATTCAGTATGGTCAATCTGCACATCTTTGGAGTGTGGAGCACCTGGACGAAACCCATACAGACACAGGGAGAATAAGCAAACTCCACGCAGATACTCATCTGAGGGTGGATTTGAACCCGTGTCCCTAGCACTGTGAGGCAGCAGTGTTAACCACTGAGCCACTGTGCATTTATATAGTGCCTTTAAAACCCTGGGACACGGAATCCCTACAGTGTGGGAAGACTCCATTTGGCCCATCAATTCTGACTGACCACCCCCGCCCCAACCAGCTTCCCAGCCTATTTGCATAATTTACCACAACTAATTCATCTCGTCCACACATCCTTGGACACTACACCACAGCCAGTCCACTTAACCTGCACATCTTTGGACTGTGAGGGGAAACCAGAGCACCTGGAGGCAATCTGCTTAAACAGACAGTCACCTAAGGTTGGAATTGAGCCTGGATCTTTGGTATTGAGAGTCAGCAGTTCTAACCACTGAGCCACTCACATTTCATAGCATTTTGCAATCAGCAAAGAACTCTTGAATTGGAGGCTTTTGCCCTTGTGTGAGAACTAGGGCAGCCAATTATTGCACAGAATGCTTTCACAAACAGCCACATAAAATAAGCACTGTCATTACTTGCTTGCTGATTTGCCTTCCTGGTTATTAACTTGGCTGACCTGCTTCACTTTGCTTCATTTTGATATCCGACTGGAAAATTTAGCAGAGAGGTAATGAGCTTTTGGGAAGGGATTCCAAAGATTGGATGTTAAGCATTTGAAATTGTGGAGGTCGGAATCAAAGAAGTGCAAATAAGCGGAGAGGATTGAAAAGAGATTTTTTAAAAAAAGGGAAGGAGGCTCTGGTGGAATTTGGAAAGCAGGATGAGAAGTTTTAATTCAAGATCTTACTTGGCCAACTTTGGCCAGAAAGCAGACAGGAACCAAGACTTAACTATGACTTAAGCACAGGTAGCTGCATTTTGCATGAATATGAGTTTATGGTGGCCATGCCTAGAATTGATGAAACTGAGAATGAGATTTACAGTTGCAGATTAAAGTAGGCAGTGGTGTTGAGGTAATGTCATTGGGTTCATAATTCAGAGCCCCAGGCCAATGTTCTGGGATCATGGGTATGAATCCTACCTTGGTAGATGGTGACATTTGATTTCAATAATTTAAAAACAAAGCTAACCTAATGACGACTGTGTAACAGCTGTCAATTGTTGGAGAAATCCACCTGGTTCAGTAAAGACTGAGAGGGAAGGAAATCAGCCATCCTTAACTGGCGTGGCCACATGCAACTCCAAACCCACAGCAATGTGGTTCACTCCTCACTCCTCACTAGGGAGTGGGCAACAAATGCTGGCCTAGCCAGAAATACCAGCATCCCGTTAACAAATTAAGATAAGTGTTGGAGGCTGAGGGATGACCTTATAAAATCATAAGGGGCATAGACAGGTTGAATCGTCAGTGTCTTTTCCCTCGGGTAGTGGAGTCCAAAACTAGAGGGTATAGGTCTAAGGTGAGAGGGGAAAGATTTAAAAGGGACCTAAGGGGCAACTTTTTCATGCAGAGGGCGGTGCATGTATGGAATGAACTGACAGAGGAAGTGGTGGAGGCTGGTACAATTACAATGTTTAAAAGTCATCTGGATGGGTACATGAATAGTGAAGGTTTAGGGGGATTTGGAACCAATGCTGGCAAATGGGCCTAAATTAGTTTAGGATATCTGGTTGGTGTGGACGAGTTGGACTAAAGGGCCTGTTTCCATGCTCTATGAATCTAAGTTGAGATGATGGTGATCAAATGAAAGGAATCTAGTTTCTGTCAGATTTGAATTATCATTCTGTGAACGTTAGTGTAAAGAGGGTTGGGAACAGGGTCAAAGTGGCTGCCAATGCACTCCAACCCATTTTCACTGCTGACAGAGACCAATGTCACTGCCGACAAATTTCCATCTCTTGTGTCAGATCTCCATGGAGGATGTTGCAAGATATATTCATCTTTTACGCACCGGTCCCTCGCTGAGAAATGATGGGAAGGATAAGTGGCATCAAGAATAGCTGTTGATTGATATAAATCGTGAGGGGAGGTGAGCGTCAGCTGGGTTTGAAGATATTCGGAACACGGAGATAGCAGTGCAGTATGACCACAAAGAGATAATACAACATGTGGGCTGAGAATGTAGTTATCGGAATAATATAAGGGGTGAGAAAACAAGCTACCAGCATAACATATTTGCAAGCGGAATTATTGACAGATGGCCCTTAGCTGTAGTATCTAGGGTACCATAAATTATGGGCTGATCATGTAGATAATGTACTGTCAAAACAGTCGAGTTTTAAGAAATAGCAAAGGCACTCTCCTAACCTTTCTTGTCACAAACAATTAGATTAGCATCTGGATTTGGTTGAATTCAAGGTAAAATAAATTCAAATGTATTGAATATTACAGTGTCCAAACAATGCATCGCCATTGTGCAACTGGAAAATTATTTCCCTCTGGTGTTTGAGGGAGGGCAGATGGTCTGCTGTGTATTGGATGAGTGGGTAGCAGGAACGACTTTGCTCTTTGCGATACATTTTGACACAGATTTTGTTGTACTGACGATAGCGGGTCGATCAGTACTCACCGTTATTGTGGGGTTAATAGAACAGTAATTTCTGCCATTCAGCCATGTGCAACTAAACGTGAAACTTCAGGTGTTGCCATCAGAGATAATCTGCTCCTGCGCTGTTGTAATCCTGACCACAAATAGACTCAGCAACGAAATGACTGTGACAGTGTGGAACCATTGCACTGGCCCATATATTCTACATGTGAAAATGTTGAACATGTTTGTTCTGCTGCATTGAAAATAATGCATGTTTTAATGGTATAAAATGTGATGATGATCGCTGCGTACCTTCTCTAGGCCTGAAATCCAATTTTATAAGCATGGAGCCTCATTCCCATACAGATTTAAATATATATTATTTTTTCACTTTTTTTTTAATCTCTCTCCTTTAATCTGATCTGTGTTCCCCAATCTTTATTATGTTCCATGTAGAACATTTATGTCTAATCTACATTTAGAGTCGTAGAGTTATAGAACTGTACAGCATGGAAATGGACCCTTCCGTTCGACACGTCCATGCCGACCAGGTATTCTAAAGTAATCTAGTCCTATTTGCCAGCATTTGGCCCATATCCCTCTCAATACTTCCTATTCATGTACCCTCCAAGATGTTTTTCAAATGTTGTAACTGTACCAGCCTCTACCATTTCCTCTGGCAGCTCATTCCATATGCACACTACCCATTGTATGAAAAAGTTGTCCCTTTGGTCCCTTTTAAAACTTTCCCCTCTCACATTAAACCTGTGCCCTCTAGGTTTGGACTCCCCTACCCATGGGAAAAGACCTTGACTATTCACCCTATCCATGTCCCTCATGATTTTATAAACTTCTATAAGGTCACTCCTCGTCTCCAACACTCCAGGGAAAATAGTTCCAGCCTATTCAGCCTCTCCCTGTAGCTCAAACCCTCCAAATCTGGCAACCTCCTTGTAACTCTTTTCTGAACCCTTTCTTGCTTTCAACTACTTGGTTTGGACTCTACATGACTTAGTGAAGATTTTTCAGTCCAATTAGTTGAAGAGACATGCAGTTCACATGTGCCACCAATGACTTGTAGATGGGCGCAGCACTTACCCAAAGGCCAAGGTAAGGCATCTGAACTCCAAACACCATCAGCTCCTTCTGGGCAGCAGACAATGTCACTTCAGAAACAATTTTCATAACCAGAGTTTCTGAACCAAGACTCAGGAAACTTAAACATTTGAGGAATGGTCTAAACCTACCAGAGTTCTTTGGAGAGGTAGGTATGCTTTAGTAGATGTTAAGAGTACATGTGAAAGTGCCTAATAGGTGGATATTACTGTTGAATTTTCAAGCTGTCGAATAATGTTAACACCATTCCTTAAATTTTAAAATAAATATATAAGAGGCAGACACTCAGTTGAAAATAATTACTGCTTCCAATTACAATAATAGTTGACATAAATCTCAGGGCTATCATTAAAGTGTAAGTAATGTTTGATGACTTCCACAACCTATCATTATTGTGAATGCGTGTGGAGGGGTTGATTATACACTTACAGATTGATTGACAATTCGAAATGGCTTTAAATGGCTTTGCTGTCTTTGGTGTGGGGCTATGAATATAAATATTTTTTACAATGGATTCAGTGCTTGAGTAAATGTAAATGCATTGAATGTGTTTTTCTCAATCAGTGTGATGTTTTAAAAACAAAATGAAGTCTGTGATAGATACATAGAACTTCATTCCTTTCATCTCAGCATACCTCCTACGAATTACTTGCAGTGATTTGAAATGGGGAGTATAAGGACAAAGGATGGTGGGTTGGATGAATTGAGATTAAGTTGGCATATGACCTACAAGGGGCTAGGGGTTTCGGTAGATGGAATAGAGTGGCATGGAGGGATTGAGGGGTCATGAGGGTGGGTGACGAGCATGAAGTGGCATGAGTTAGAATGGATTGGCATGGAATGAGTGAGGGCTCAAGGGCATTACTGTTCTTATTATAAATGGGGCAAAGCTCCACACCACTGAGGAGGTCCTTTTAAGCAGCACAACACAACAGGGCTGTTCGTGTGGCTGCCACCTGACTGTTTTCGGGAGCGATGATCCCAAACTCCTGTATGCATCTACAACTCCCTTAACCCTGGGGCCTAAAACAATATGTTCGAATCCTAGCTGCACCAGAGGTGTCTGAACAGTTTGGTGAAAATCACCAACCAGGCAGAGGGCATCTTGGTTTAATATCTCAGCTGAAACACTAGCAGAGCAGCACTAGTGTGTCAGCGTTGGTCTGTGGGTTCAAAGCCTGGACATTAAACCCATTTGTACCCAGAATGTTATGCCTCAGAGGCAAATGTACAAGCTAAGACATGGGGACTGCAGTGCTTAAATTACCAAAGGGTGCAAGTCAAGATTTCATTGGATGGTAGAGCAGAATTGATGGGCTGAATGGCCGATTTCTGTTTCTACTTCTTAAGAGACAGAGAGGAAAATCAAAATACAAATTAAGTAATAGAACCATTTCTAGTAGCTGCTGAGAGGGGATCATGGGTATAAATGGTTAGCTTTACTATTCTGTTCAGCAGCAACAAGGCAACAGTGGGAAATCTTCAAATCTGGGACAATTAAAGTACAAGATTAACATATACTCCTGAAACAAAAAAGACCATGCAGATAAGCAGAGAATGCTGTGTCCAAAGAGGGAAAGTCAAATTCAAATAATAAAGCCAGTGCTAACAAGTATTATGAATGTATCAATTGTGTTGGCAGGGAGTGCTAACAGTCCTTCACAAATTTTAAATGCTGCCCCACATATTAATGTAGAACTGCCCATACAATGTAAATGGGATAGATCTTACAGTGTGGTGAGTCACAGCATTTTGAAGACCTACACACCAATAGGGAGTGTTTTGCATTGAAAAGGCGTTTTTTTTTCTGTGTTTTCTTGAGAACTTTGCAGTCATAATCTTTCAGTTTGATATTAGAAGCAAGGAGTCACCAGTACTTCATGTTAATTAGAATTCCCAATAGATTGTTTTCCAAACTTAACTACCCAGCAATTACATCATTTAAATTAGCTTAAATACTTCCTTTGAAATGTTGATGAACTCTCTGAAAAGTTAAATTGTGCAGCAATTGTTAGGCCAGAAAATTATTTTATCACCCAGTGTTTCCCCTTCATCTGATGCAATTATACTTTTAAAGCATTCACCATGAAATAGGAAGGATAATTTCGTGAAAAATGACAAAAATAATGCTTTCAATTACTATGACTTAGGCTACAATTACATTGCATCACCTGTTTATTTATCTCTTTCAGGAATAGACAAAATTCTGTTACACTGCTGTAACATTACTACTTGTGGTCTGGCTAATACACTGTTCAATCTCGTTTTAGTGTGGATAACATTTTGATTTATTTGATTAATTATTATTGTCACATGTGCCTAAGTCCAGTGAAAAGTTTTGTTTTACTTGCAGTGCAGGCAAATCATACCATACAAAGATTTAACAGAGTGAACAAAGCAAGAAATACAAAGTTACAACTGCAGAGAAAGTGGACAAAGAGCAAGATCAACATTATATTTCAAATATAAGAGGTCCATGCAGAATTCTATTAACAGTGAGGAAGAAACTTTTCTTGAAGCTGTGAGTACATGTGTTTAAGCTTTTGTATCTTCTGCCTGGTGGAAGAGGTTGGAAGAAATTATAACCTGGGTGGGAGGGGTCCTTGATGATGTTGGCTGCCTTCCCAAGGCAAGAAGATGGAGTCAGTGAATGGAAGATTGAAAGATGGAAGGCTTGCATGAATGACAGAGCTGTGATCACAACTCTCTGTAGCCTCTTAACGTCCCGGGCAGAGCAGTTGCCATACCAAGCTGTGATACGTCCAGATAGAATGCCTTCTATGGTGCATCTATAAGAGGTGGTGAAAGTCCTTACAGACATTCTGAATTTCCTTAGCCTCCTGAGGAATAAGAAGCATTGTTGTGCCTTCTTGACCATCACATCAACATAGGTGTTTCAGGACAGATTGTTGGTGATTGTCACTCTTAGGAACCTGATGCTCTTGACCATCTCCACCTCAGCTCCTTTGATATAGATAGGTCCACCTGGTCCTAATATCATTTCAGGCCAGATTTATTCACTCTTAAACAATATCACTGCACTGTGCATGGTAATAAGGAGACAGAGCAACATACTCTGAGCTGCAAAGGGTTCAACATTTTAGTTGAAAATCAAACAAGTCTATTGAAGCTATAAAGGCTTACTTCCAGTTCCATAAAACCCTGTCTCTACACAAAACCTCTCATCTTTCCCTTCCATTTTGCAGACTTTTTAAACCTTAGCACAGCACTAGCTCGTGAGTGTCCAACATTATGCTACAAGAAAAAAGGAGAGTGACCCTAACCCGGAGGAAGAGTCATACAGATTTTAATAAAACCATTGAGCAAGGGTTGAGAGGTTAGCTGGGGTAAATATGGGGTAATCAGATCAGCTGTGACCTTGTTGGCTGGCTTATTATTGCTCCTAATTTGTGCTTTTGTATATTTTCAACACAAATAGCAAGAGATTTGCTACTGCTTTCAATAGTGAGTCACATTTTATGGTGCTGATATTTTTTATCCATTCATGGGGTGTGGTTGTCTCTATCCAGCTAGTATTTATTACGCAGCCCCAGTTTACATTGAAAGGATAATAGTGAGCTATCTTCTTGGTTTGTTGCTATGTGGACACCCACACTCCTGCAAGAAAGGGAATTCCAAGAATTTGACCTAGTGAGACGGAAGGAACTGCGATATGTTTCCAAGTCAGGATAGTGAGTGGCTTGAAGGGCAACCTACACATGATAGTGTTCCCTTGTATTTGTTGCTCTTGTCCTTCTAGATGGAAGTGGTCATGGGTTTGTCTAAGGATCTATGGTGAATTTTTGCAATGCATCTTGTAGATGGTACATTCTGCTACTATTGAGATTCAGAGGTGGAGAGAATAGGTATTTGAGGGCATGATGCTTTGCCCTGGATGGTCTGAAGCTTCTTTGTGTTGTTGGAGCTGCACACATCCAGGCAAGTGGAGAGTATTCCATCACACTCCTGACTTGTGCCATGTAGATGGTGGACAGACTTTGGGGAGTCAGGAGATGAGTTGGTCACTGGAGTATTCCTAGCCTGAGACTTTGTCTAGTAGCCACTGTGTTTATTTGGCAAATTCAGTATTGGTAACATTAAAATTTTACACCTGCACTTTGAAATTTCTCTCAATTTATCAATACTTAACGTGGAGGACAACATTATTTTGAAAATTGAATTTGATTGATTTGTTTTGAAGCAAGATGTTTAAAAATCTGATTTAAAAAATCTTGTTAAAAAGTGAAACTTGTGAATTTTTAGCATGGTTTATTGAATCTGCCAAATATAATATTTTGATATGTTTTATGTGCATATAAATTATTTGAATTTGATTTTATTGTCACGTGTACTCAAGTACAAAAGAAAAGAACTAGTGAAAAATATATAATATCACCACACAAGGCACAATTTTAAGCACAAAGTACCTATGTACAGAATCTTAAGAACAAAGTTAAAAATTAAATGTTGTGATAATTCTAGTATAGCGTAAAACATACTAAACACGGTTAAAAGTTACACATTGCAGACCTTATTAGTTTTAAGTAGAAAATAAAGGATTAAATCTGAAATGTCAAACATTGTTCTTCTTTAAAGCAAACATTTTTAATTCTTAAAACAAAATTTACATTATTAATTTTGTAAAGTCAAACATGTTTGCAGAAAATTCAGTTTTCAAAGCCATTTTTTAATTCCAGTCCTTTTAATTGATGTGATTTCCCAAATGCCATTTTACTGCATCAATCACTGTTCTAGTTTCCTATAGTGCAGTACCAGCGGGCTGTATTTTTGTCTGCACCAGCTTACAGTCAATGCTGTAAGAGAATTCTCTCTCAAGGTAATCTCGATTCCCATCATGGAAATTGCAGTATTTTCATACGGAGATTTATTTTGGGTCAGTTGACAGTCATATGACTGAAACAATTGGCTGCAAACATCTAGGTCAATTACTGTTATATATGATTAGATATTAGGACTAGGAACTGAAGTGTTATGCCTGAGTGTTACTGTAGGGAACATTTCACAGATGCACCTGATAAGCATGTTATGTGTGATAGAGTCAGTATGAAATGTTTAAGAAAGTCTGGACTGGTGTCTTGTCTATAACATTAGCTTTCAAGAAATAAACTGGTCCCATTCGCAAATCCTGAAGCTTGAAGTATGACGGCTCAAACAGTATCAGATATTTTGCTTTTGATGTCATTGTTACTGGGGGCATCTATCCCATGAATGTAAGATGTTGGCGATGGGATGGATTGACATGGCACACTCTCGCTTATGGCTAAAGGGATCTTGAGATGGAGGCATCTTATTCAATTTGGTTTTTGTTATTATCAATTGTTGTTTTCAGTGTTAGAGTCTTCTACTAAGTTGCTATAGCCACTAATCATCGTGATGGCACATGTTGGTCTGGATGTGATGTCGTCATTTCCTTCTAGTGTCTACCAAGTTAAAAAAAATAATGTTTATGCCCTCCTTTTGCAAATTCTACTGCAGCTCTACAAGGGATCGGTGTAAACATTTTGATTTCCCTATTTGAAAAAGTTATCGCTGATCTGAAGCAGTTTAGAGAAGATTCACTCAACTCATTCCCGGAGTGGAAGGGTTATCTTGTGAAGACAGATTGAAAAGGTTAGTTCTATTCACTTTTGAGTTTATAAGAGTGAGAGGTGATATTTTGAGACATTTAAGATCTTGAAGGGACTGGACAGGATGGATACCAGGAGGATTTGTCCACTTCTGGTGGAGACTAAAACCAGAGGACATTGTTTCAGAATAAGAGAGTTCACTTTTCACGACAGAGATGAATTGAATTTTTCTCATTATTATGTGAAATGTTCTACCCCAAAAGGTAGTGGAGGTTTCGTTATTACACTTATTCAAGGCTGTGTAAGATGGAGTTGTGATAAGTGAGGAAGCAGAGAGGAAAGTGGAGTTGAGATACATCAGCCATGCTCTTACTGAATGGCAGAGCAAGTTTGAAGATCTGAATGGCCGACTCCTATCCCCAAATTCTATCTTTGTATGTTCCTTTATTACATTCACAAGCATCCTTGAAGTAGAGTTTGATTACTGGTTGTTTGACTTTGGTTACTTAACCACACAGAAAATCCTTGGCTCTACATCATCTTTCACCCTGACAAGGTGTATTGACAGAAAATATATGTAGTTGATGATTTACAAAAATGTGAATAATGTGGTGTACTGTACAACACAACAGATACCTCACAAACCCCTGAAGCAGGAGTGAACAGGCTGTCTCTGCTACAAAATTTAAATCAATTATTTGTGTTATTGTCACTCAATCTTTCTGGTTGCCTTTAATCTTAAAAGACAGACCAAAAATCTCCAATTGCTAAAAGCTGCAAGCCCCAGCCAAAATATGTTATTTGTGTCTGAAAGAGGGCAATATTTCAGCTCAAATTCTTTCATAAAAACTGATGGAATTAGAATGAGGAAACTTTAAAACGTTAACCTAAATGCAGTGCAGTGCTGTTGCAAGGACACTGTGTGGACAGGAACAGACACCTGGCTGACAGACTGGACCACTGTATCTCAGGGCATACTCTCTTAGTGCTCACTTACTTCAGTACTTCACTTGCTTCTTAGCCTCCTCAACCTGAAAGCACTTCTGTTTTGCTTTGCAGTTGGTGCAGACTCAAGTCTTGGCAGATTATAATGGTTGATAGTCAAGGGGGTGGACATATTCCTGTCTGGTAACACTTTTCTATGTCAATTTAACACCTGCAGAACATGCCACCAATCTACACAGCAACACACACTGCGTGCGAATCAACCAAATCACCTCATTTCAAAGCCTAAAAGGAGTAGCCAGGACAATGGAGACTTCTGTTCCACACTCCCATATCTTAGATCTCTTCCCCACTGCTTGAAAAAGGCAGCAGTGTAAACCCAACTTACAATGAACTACAGTAACTTGTTTTAAAACAAATGTAGAAACTCCTTCCACGATTCTTTGCTTAAAAATTTTGCTTAAAATAATCCTTTTACCCCTTTGATATGAAATCCAAAATTAGGAGAAGTTAAAAAATGTGCCTTTATAAACTTGATCTTTCATACCACAAATATACCCTCACTACTGTAGGCTCCTATGCCCAACTGCAGAATCTGTTACTCTGTTGTAGGTGGCTAATGTGGCAGAAATGAATGCATCACCTACACAGATCTTACATCAAACATTGAACTCCCAAGCCCACAGCAAACCAACGCAAATGACAACAAGAGCTGGCACAGGAATGGCATTCGCTGGGGAAACAACATCCCCAAGATCTACAGCAATAAGCAAATGTACCATTAAAAGATCAGCTCAGTGTAAGGGCTGTATCAGCCATGCATACCCAGAGACCATTGAGAGTGATGGACTGCTAAGCCATGAAATCAGTCATTTACATAGCTGATACCTTGGGTAACTCAAAATGTATATGTAATGCATGCTTTTTTTTCTTTCAGAAGAAAAAGGTTTGGATTAAAACGCAATCGTGTAAAAATATTTGTCCAAGCCTGCCATATTCATATGACCTCCACTGTGATACACACATATGCAGACTGACAGCTTAAGCTTCTCTTCTGTACAAGTCCTCTTATTGAGCACACTGCTATGTTGTGCACTCGAAGCAGTGTTCATGCAGTGTTGGAGGTTCCACATGAAGGATCCATATAGTTCTTATAAGCACGAGTACTGTGCGACAATGTCTATTCACTGTGACCACGGCTGATGACTCTGTGACTCACACCTCCTGTGAGCTGATGCACGTTACTGTGACGGCCAGTGGCTCTGGGAGCTTGGCAACAGACACCATCGCCAAAAGCAACAATGCACAGTGACATTGGTAGCTCCAGGCCCAATATTTGTGGGAGAAACTGGCTGCCAAAGAATGACCTTCGCAGACAGCAGCAAAGGTGCACCAAAAGTAACTGAAATAGATTAGCGTGGAAGGATATGAACACTTAAGAGGAATCTTTAAGAAAATTGTTAAGAGCCGCCACAAAAAACCCTCTCCTTTTAATGCTTATAAATGATGATTTCCCCCTAAACATCAACTAAAATTAGTTGAGATGCTAACAACCTTAAAGAGACCCTTCAGACATTAAAGACTGATTTGAACATTCCCTTGTAAACACACAATAATGGAAATTGCACTGATTGCGATGGAAGGACACACGTTCCTTTGGTTGTTGTAAATAAAAAATCAAAACTGCTGGAAAATATCAGAATTAAAACTTCAGATCAAGTGACCTCTCATCAGAACTGGTTGCCTCTTTGATTGCTGTCTTCCTTACAGCAGTAACCGAGCTTGTCGGGAAAAGCCAGTTAAACAAAACAGTCATACTTGGAAATAATCATATTGGCCATACTGAAGCTCCATTTTCAGCTATACAAAATGTGTCAGACCATTATGTCCCAGTCGCCAGTTTTACTGGTTTTTCATTTTGGGAATGTGCATCTTAATCAGAAAACTTCTGGTCCACTGTACTTACTGTACCATTGTATCTCCATCATTCAGATATATCAGAGTGGCAGTCCCATTGACTCCACTTACATGGCTTGTTGCTGCAGAAATGCTGCCAACATCATCAAAGACCCATCACTCTCTGGTTATGTTCTCCTACAACCCATTCTGTCAGGCAGAATATACAGAAGCTTGAACACACATACCAGCAGTTTCAGAAATAGGCTCTTCCCAGCCATTATTAGACTGATGAATGGACTCCCTTAACTTCAAACTATGTTGATCTTGCCTAGTGCATGCCCTCTGCAACGCAACCTGTGTGCCTTTGTCTAAGTTCTTTTTTCCACATTATGATCTGTACATCCTTGTTTGCTATGATTTACCTGTATTGCTTGTAAACACAGCTTTTCACTGTACTTAGGTACACATGACAATAAATAAATAAAACTAAATCAATATCACCTACCTTGTATCTCAATAGTTCTCTTCCTTATCCATGTCTGTTTCCTTTGCTGTTGTTCAGTTTCCTATTTCTGTCCTCAGCTCTGCTTTGAAACAATTTTTCTGTTTGAATTCACTGATCAGTCTCACTTCCATTGGGTTAGTCTCCATGTAAATTGGATAGAATTGACTACTGCTAGAAGCTGTGTGTGAGTGAATAAACATAGGAAAGTCATGGATAGGTAAAAATCCATTGACAGTGGCAGAAAGCTGATGCTTCACGCAGCCAACACTCTCAGTCAAGGATCATACTGAGATAATGACAACTGCATGATACCTGAGTATATCATTTGTACCTGTGCAACAAAGCCACAACAGAGAATCTCTGCCTACACTGGAAATGAGGGCTGGCGATGAGTTGTAGAAGTGACTTATATGTGTTCGGGTAGTTCTTTCCTGTTAGAAAAAGGATCTTATTTCTTGTTGTGCTGATAAAGTTAATTTTATACCTGCACTGAGCCAATGTAGTTGCAGAAGATTTGAATGCCCATCCTGAAGTAGACGTCATGATGAGCTTAGTTACAAATCCACTGAGGCATTGGTGAGCTCAGCTTAAGACACTGGCAGTGAGGGTAGCCTGGACTTTTCCTTTTCCTTTCGATTCTGTTTCTTTCATTTTGACTCTTGTTTTTAATTCCAACTGTTGTCTTCCACGATGGCACCAGAAAGTTGCGACTTTTGTGCTCAGGTTCACGTGACAATAAAATCTAATCTAATCAAAATCTGAAAATCTAATCTGATCAGGTGCGGGGTTGGATGGATGAGTGTAAATATGAGAGTTACATATATGGTGCACATACGCCTGACTTTCCTTTTTATTTCAGACTCTATTAGTATGCATGTCACTGCACATAAATGTATGGAAAATTACACCATGCTGTATATGTGGAGGGTCCTTAGATAGTTTACAACCATAATTTTCATGCTTGATGGAGTACATGGTGTAATTTCCACATTTTCTCCAGTCCTTCATTGTTTTACATGAAATTCTGCTTGTTTTTCTACATTTTTATATCTTGGAGGACATTAATGAGATTGCTAGGAAATGTAGCTGGAAATTAATGACAAAACAAAAGCATGGGCAGGTTTAATTCCAAGAATAAGATATTCCATCGCAAGGATATTTATTTTTGGCCTGGGGATGCTCGTGGTGCATTGAAAGTGTCCCTGCTGTTGGCTTAATAGGTAGCTGGTCTAAATCCAACCTACTTCAGAGGTATATAGAACATAGAACTGTACAACACAGGAATGGGCCCTTTGGCCCACGACGTTGGGCCAAACATGACACCAAATGAAACTAATTCCTTCTGCCTTTCCTTGTTTCATTTCTCTCCATTCCTTCAGTATTCATTTGCTTATTTAAAAGTCTCTTAAACTCCCCGATTGTATTTACAGGCATCATGACCCCAGCAGTGTGTTCCAGACTTCTACCACTCCCTGGGTAAAAAAAACCTGGCCCTCACATCTCCTTTTGAGCTTTACCCCTCTCACCTTAAATGCATGTCCTTTAGTATTAGACATTTCAACTCTGGGAGGAAAATTCTCACTGTCAACCCTATCCACGCATTTTACAATTTTACTCTCATCTATCAAGTCTCCCCTCAGCCACTCCAGAGGAAATAGATTGAGTTTTTCTAGCTTCTCCTTATAGCTCATACCTTCTCATCTAGGCAGCGCCCTGGTAAGCCTCTTCTGCACACTTCCCAAAGTCTCCACATCCTTCCTGTAAGGTGGCGATCAGAATTGAATGCAATACTCTAAGTGTGATCTAACCAAAGTTTTGCAAAACTGCAACATGACATCCCGATTCTTGTACTCAATTCCCTGTCCAACTAAAGCAAGCATGGCATATGCCTTCTTTACACTGCACACTGCTCAGGAGGATTTAAACAGAAGGTAAGGAAAGAGATCAATCTGAGACTGGTGCATTTGGGGAAAGGAACATGTCAAACAGACAGGGTAGGCAGGAACAAAGCAGAGAATGATGTAGGACTGATAAATTAAACTGCATTTATTTCAAAGCAAAAGGCCTGACAGGTAAGGCAGATGAATTCAGGGTATGATTGGGAACACAGGACAGGGATATCATAGCTATTACAGAGACCTGGCTCAGAGACGGACTGGATTAGCAGCTATTGGAAGATAGAAAGGGAAAGGTTTGTAAGAGAGGAGGGGGAGTGGCATTTTTGATTAAGAATAGCATTATAGCAGTACTTAGGGAGGATAGTCTGGAGAGTACATCCAAGGAAGTTATTTGGGTGGAACTGAGAAATAAGAAAGGGATGATCACCTTTATTGGGTGATCAGACACCCCAAAAGTCAGTGGGAAACTGAGAAACAAATTTGTAAGGAGATCTCAATTATCCCTAAGAATAATCGGGTGGTTATGGTGGGGGATTTTAACTTTCTAAACATAAATTGGGACTGCCATAGTGTTAAGGACTTGGCTGGAGAGAAATTTGTTAAGTGTATACAAGAAAATTTTTGTATATGGATGTGGATGTACCTACTAGAAAAGGAGCAAAACTTGACCTACTCTCGGGAAGTAAGGCAGGGCAGGTGACTGAGGTGTCAGGAAGGGAATACTTTGGGGCCAGTGATCATAATTCTATTAGTTTTTAAATAGTGATGGAAAGGATAGACTGGGACTAAAATTTGAAGTTCTAAATTGGAGGAAGGCCAATTTTGATTGTATTAGGTAAGAACTTTCAAAAGTTGATCGGGAGTGGGTATTCACAGGTAAAGAGAAGGGTGGAAAGTGGGAAACCTTCGAAAATGAAATAACAAGAATCCAGGGACAGTATGGCCCTGTTAAGATGAAGGGCAAGGCTGGTTGGTGTAGGGAATGCTGGAGGACTAGAGAAACTGAGGTTTTCGTCAAGAAAAAGAAGGAAACATATGTCAGACTGCAGAGATCGAGTGAATCGCTAGAAAAGTATAAAAGCAGGAAAAGTATACTTAAAAGGGAAACCATGAGGGGAAAAGGGGGGCATGAGATAGCTTTGGCAAATAGGGTTAGGGAGGATCCAAAAGGATTCTACAGATACATTAAAGTCAAAAGAGTAATTAGGGAGAGAATAGGCCCCCTTAAAGATCAGCACGACCACCTATGTGTGGAACCGCGGAAGATAGGGAAGATACTAAATGAGTATTTTGCATCAGTGTTGACTGTGGAGAAGGATATGGAAGCTAGAGAACTTGGGAAAATTAATAGTGACATTTTGAACAGTGCAAATTGTACAGAGCAGGAGGTGCTGGATACTTTAAAATGTATAAACACAGATAAAACCCCAAGATCTGATCGGGGTACCCTAGAACTTTGTGGGATACTAGGGAAGAGATTACTGGGCATCTTGCTGAGATATTTGTACCATTGTTAGCCACCGCTGAGGTGCTAGAAGCCTGCAGGTAGTCTAATGTGTGCCACTGTTTAAGAAAGGTAGCAAGGAAAAGCCAGGGGACTACAGATCAGTGAGCATGACTTCAGTGTCTAGCAAGTTGTTTTAAGGAATCCTGAGGGACAGGATTTACATGTTTTGGAAAGGCATGGTCTGATTCTGGATGATAAAAATGGCTTTGTGCATGGAAAATCATGTCTTACTAACTTGATTGCGTTTCTTGAAGAAGTAACAGAGAGGATTGATGAGGGCAGGCAGTGGATGTGATCTATGTAGACTTCAGTAAGGTGTTCAACAAGGTTCCGCATGGTAGTCTGGTCAGTAAGGTTAGATCACATAGTATACAAGAAGAACTAACCATTGGATACAGAGCTGGCTCAAAAATAGAAGACAGAGGGTGGAGGCATGTGACCAGTGGTGTGTCACAAGGATTGGTACTGGGTCCACAGCTTTTTGTAATTTATATAAATGATTCGGATGTGAACATAGAAGTTACAGTTATTAAGTTTGCAGATGATACTAAAATTGGAGGTGTCATGGACAGCAAAGTAGGTTACTTCAGAATACAATGGGATCTTGATCAGATGGACCATTGAGCTGAGGAATGGCGGATGGAGTTTAATTTAGATGGTTGTGAGTTAGCACATTTTGGAAAGGCAAATCAGGGCAGGACTTATATGCTTAATGGTAAGGTCCTACCGAGTGTTTTGAACAGAGAGACCCTTGGAGAACAGGTTCATAGTTCCTTGGAAGTGGAGTTGCAGGTAGACAGGATAGTGAAGAAGGCATTTGGTAGGCTTGCCTTTATTGGGCTGTGCACTGAGAATGTGAGTTGGGAGGTCGTGTTGCAGATGTACAGGACATTGGTTAGGGCACTTTTGGAATACTGCATGCAATTCTGGTCTGCCTGCTGTAGAAAGGATGTTGTTAAACTCAGAAAGGTTCAGACAAGATTTACAAGGATGTTGCCAGGGCTGGAGGATTTGAGATATAGGGAGAGGCTGAATAGGGTGGGGCTATTTCTCTGGAGAGTCAGAGGCTGAGGAGTGACCTTATAGAAGTGTATAAAATCATGAAGGGCATAGATATGGTAAATAGTCAAGGTGTCTTCCCCAGGGCAGGGGAGTCCAAAACTAGGGAGTATAGGTTTAAAGTGAGGGGGTGTAAGATTTAAAAGGGTGCCTCCAATGGAGATACTCCTCATCATCTGGTTCATGGAACAAGTAGAGCAGAGGAGAAACACATCCACGGAAAGAGTTATTGCTGAAGCTGGAATCTTTGTTCTTGTGGAGTCATTGAGTAATAGAGATGTGCGGTACAGAAATAGATGCTTTGGTCCAATTCATCCCAGCTGACCAGATAGCCTAAATAAATCTAGTTCCATTTGCGAGCATTTGGCCCATATCCCTGTAAACCCATCCTATCCATATATCCATCTGGATGCCTTTTAAATGTTGTAATTGTGCCAGTTTCCATCACTTCCTGATGCAGCGCTCACAGGACACAGAACTCTTTTATCTCCAGAATCAGACCTTAATACATTATTGGGCGGAGCTATTCTTAAGATATCAGTTAACCCTCTCAGGTGCTAACCATCTTATATAACAGACTTCACAGAGTGCTTAGAAGAAAGAAAGAGAGATAGTGAGTTGGAAAAAGTCTAGCAAGGGAATTTGAGCTCTTGGCCACCAGGGTTAAGTGACCAAAATCAGAGATTGAGTAGGGTGAGCCCATAGTGTCATTCTCAAAGTAGCAAATTTTTCATAGAAGAAAATCCCAAGATACTTGACAGAATTTTTGTTTTCAGGCAGAAATTAAGACTGAGCCAAAGAAGGAAATATATTGGGCAGCTGTGTGCTTGTCCAAGAAATTGAAACATTTCCACTGGGATTCTTTTTGTGACCGTCATCATAATCTCCCTGTCAGGTTGAAGCTGTTGCAGCACAAGCATTGAAAACATTTTTTGATGAGTGTTACAGATTGTTTGAGGACATAGAACACCTTCTCCAGCCAACCCCCACTTGCAGCACTGCCTTTCTAATCTACTTCAAATGCATTGATGAGTTTGTTATACTGTTCTGTAGACTTTAGCAGTTTTTGTTATTGAGAAAAAAAAATTCTGTGTTAGCTTTCCTGGGTATATATAGGGAGAAATGATTGATTCACACTGTCCATTATGGATGGAAGCATACTTGATTGAGTGCTTGTGTGAATGTTGTGTGATTTCATCCCATGTGTTCCCAACAAGTGATGGGAAAGTTCAAATCTCATACCCTCATTCCCAATAAACTGTGGATGCTAGGGCAATATGAGTTTTCAGGACTGAGATTGATACTTCAGCATTAAGGCTGTCAAGGAATATGGGATAAACAGAGTTGCATTGTAGATCATCCATGAACAACCTTAATTAGCTTAAAGGGTCTTAAAGAATGGTCGTTTTTTTTTCCATGTGCGACCTCTTTGTTATTGTTTAAGATCAATAAACATGATGCAGAAAATTAAAAATGGAGATTGCTGAAATTCTGATGTAAGGTCATATCAAAATATTAACCTGTTTCTTTTAGATGCCAATTGTTTTGCTTTTCATTTCCAGAATGTTCTGTGCTTTCAAGAATTGTGGAATATTGTTCTCTATGGAGGTGGTCCCATTAAGTCTGTAGCATGCCCTATCTTCATGCAAATTTGTAATTTATAATGGCATTTACTGGAATTCATTAGTCGTAGTTCTCTACATAACCTTCATAAGGATGAGCTTGATGTTTGCAATTAGAAGCGTCTCTTTTGTTACAGTCGATCAAGTTAAATCTAAGAGAAAGGTGTGCTGGGTTTAAATATCAACAGAGAAATAATTGAAAAAGGAAACTAGAATTGTTGAAGCTACTATCGTGCTGTAATGCAACTGAACATCTGAAAAATGGCTAATAAAGAAAGAAAAACATTTTTTAATGGTTTAAAAAAATGTAATCTTGCATTTGCTCCTATAAAATGGTGCCACAGTGAAGATATAACAGTTTAATTACCTTGAAACATGCATTGTTGATTTTCCATTTTTCTTTTATCAGACTGTGTGATCAGCTCTGTTGTTTGTAGCAACTTGTGTTGCTTAACCTTGTTTTCATTTTAACACACAATATCTAAACATCATGATTATTATTATAGATGAAAGCAAAGTTCCCAAATGTCAAAGTATTTCAATTACAGCAATTACATACATTTCATTGGATGATAATATCTTTTCTCAAATAAGCAAGAGACCATTCTAGAATACAATGGTATTATCAAACCAGATCACTAATTATATAAACCCTGAGTCTGGCACAAAACTTTAATAATACGGTGTACAATAGAAAGGTGAATAACACAACTAAATGTGACCATCTCTCAGTCTAATGAATTTAGGATGGTGAAAAAATAGCTGATTGAGGCATTTATAGTATTGACGCTCAGCACTTTTTAAAGCATCCAGACAAGAAATGTTTTCATCAAAAGTACTTCTTTTGAATGATTACAGAAAAAGTCATCAGGAACTTTGTTAAATGTCTGACTGAAAGAATTGAGTCTTACCACAAAGCAGACTGACAAAAGTTGTGAGAGTCCTGTTTGGTTGTGTTGATAATTTATTCAGATCGATCTGACATGCTAGAGAGTAGAGATAACAAAGTGTGGAGCTGGGAGAACACAGCAGGCCAAGAAGCATCTTAGGAGCAGAAAAGCTGACATTTCAGGCCTTGGCTCTTCATTTCTGATGATGGGTCTACGCTCCCTAAGATGCTGCTTGGCCTGCTGTGTTCATCCAGCTCTACATTTTGTTATCTTGGATTCTCTAGCATCTGCAGTTCCTATTATCTATGCTAGAGAGTAGAATGGATGATTTGCCAATCAATTCCCCTCTGTTGATGCCCAGCAGAGGACTGCCGAGATGACTTTCCTGAATGAGCCCATGAGCGGTTGTGATCTATTCACAGTGCTAGGTTACCAAACCCAATGTCCACACATAGGAAGCCAGGCAGAATTTTGCTCTCCCTGTCTTGTATACAGCTGTGAGCTGATGCGGCCACTGCAACCACTTCTCAAGGACAGCTAAGTAATAAACCTCATGCCTCCCTCAGGAATAAGACTGGAACTTCAGTTTTTTCTACTGAACCATTAGAAATGCTAAATGTACCTCTTGTATAACCAAGGCAACATCAGACAGGGGCATTTTTCAAGGCATTGCCACATTGGTGGATGTGGGCAACATTGTTAAAACCTAAATAAGAAAAGACCGTACATTCATGTTCATCCTTCACAACGTTAGGACATTCTAAAGCACTCAAAGCCAATGAAGTTCTTTTGAAGTGTAGTTACTGTTATCATGTAGAAACTATGGCAAGCAAATGCTGCTTTTCAAGTTCTTGTCAACAGGAATGAGGCATTTTGTCCTGTTGTGGTGTTTGTTGAGCAACTAAGAAATAGCTGGGACACCAGGGAGATGGCTCCTGCTCTTTTTCGGAACAAGAGTTGTGGATCTTCAATGGCCACTTGAGAGAGCAGACCTAGCCTTGGTTTAATATCTCATTGGAAGATGAGTCTGCCATAGGTTATACATAGGGAAATCCAGAATATGGTTTCAATGTAGGCCAAGAATTAGGACCAGCAGTACAATGGGAACAAGACCCAACTAGTGAAATGCAAATAAGCAATGTTAAGAAAGCAAAAATTTATTGCAGCATGAAAGTAGACTGAAGAATTCGAGGTGGAGTGAACATTTCTGTCAGATCGGATTTGAACGAGAGGACAGCCCAAAGATCATGAAACAGTGATTCTTTATTCCACGAGCAATAAGTCATCAGAAGGTGAAATATGGAAGACATGGTATGTGCAGAGCATTGAGTTTGCGATTTACTTCTAGTTGAGGAAATTCTTTCGCTATCTGATCCTTCTCTTTACAAAACCTTCTGTTTCTAAAGACTCCCTTCCTTCCATTCGGGGTTCATTTGACTGCTCCAGCTGGCATAACTGCTTAAGCCACCGTCCCTCACTGTCACCATTTGCTGCTGGAGGCTCTGTTACACATGGAATGAACATATGGGAACCATAGTGAATGCAACATTGGAATCAGTTCAGCGGCCAATGGTGAGTGTGGGAGCAGGCAGCTCAAGGTGGTGAGGTAAAGGCCACATACCAAGAGTGATGGGCACAGGGGGCATGGAGGGTGGTGGCTGAGTCCCAAAACGATAGAGGTACAAATCCCGGTACATCACGACTTACCTGGTTGTTGCTGAGTGCCGATGATGAGTAGACTGAAGGCTGGAGCAATGCGGCACAATGGCATCACATGCTGAGCTGCTAAATTTAAAGCCTTTTCACTGTGTTGTAACTACCTCTGTAAGTAGTGCTTATGCTTTCCTTTAATCCTCTTTGTGTAAGACCACTTTATTTTCACTTGAGATTTGTACCTAAGTATTTGTACCTGAGATGGTGCCATTAAAAGGCAGCCGTTGCAAAATCTTTTCATGGTACTCCTGTACTTCTGTATTGCAGTACAAGTGACAATAAAGGATATTCCATCCTAAATTCAATATTTTCACATTGTGATTAGGGAGGCTGTATTCCCAGTTTATTGGCTGGGAAGGAAAGAGCAAGAGAGAGGTTTGGAGATCTCTTCGTAGAGCACTTACGCTCTGTTCATGACAAACAACAACACTTTCAGGTTGTGAACCATTTTAACTCCCCTTCTCACTGCCTGGGTGACATGTCCGTCCTGGGCCACCTCCAGTGTCATAATGACACCACCTGGAAACTGGAGGACCAGCACCTCATATTCCACCTTGAGAGCCTATAACCCAATGGTCTCAGTGTAGACTTTAATAGTTTCAGAATCTCTCCACACCCTGGCCTCAACCCATGACCAACCCTGTCTCTCATCCCTGCCTCCTTGACCTGACACAACCTGTCCATCTTCTCTCCCACCTATCCACTCCTACCACTTCACTGACCAATCCCCACCACTGCCTACATGCACTCACCTATTACCATCCCACCCATGTTCTCCAGTCCCATCCCTCCTCTCTCTATTTATTTCAGAGTTCCCTTCCCCCGCCCCCATTTTTGAAGAAGGGTCCTGACCTGAAACGTCAACTTTCCTGCTCCTTTGATGCTGCCTGGCCTGCTGTGTTCCTTCAGCTCCACACTGTGTTATCTCAGACTCCAGCATTGCCAGTTCTTACTATTTCTAAGAGAGAGGAAGACTTGGAGACAACCACCAGCACTTAGTGAACAGGAGAAATGAACGACTAGAGACGGTCACCAGGACATGCAAGAGCAGGACAATGTGCAGATATCAGATAAAACAGCATATGGAGAAGAGAAAGAAGTCGAAGTGTGATATGACAGAAAGGATACGAGTTGATTTTTGAATGGCTGCTATTACAGATTGTGTTTTCACTTCAATAATTTTGACAAATGTACATTCTTAAATTAGCACAGAGAAGGAAAGAATTTATAGGAACAGGAGAGGAGGCTGATTTTTAAGCAAGGGGCAATAAATTTCTAAGTTCTATTAATCTTTAGTTTTTATTTAATAGGACATAAGTAAAGATAAAGTAAGTCAAAACGATATTTTTTATTTATTCACAGGATGAGGGCATCACTGGCTAGGCTAGCATTTATTGCCTGTCCCTAATTGCCTTGAGGGCAGTCAAGAGTCCGCCTTGTGAGCCTGGAGTCAGACCTGGCAAGGAGGGCTGTTTTGTTCTGTTAATCAATGAAATGGCTGGGCATTTCTCCAAGAATCATCAATGGATTTATGGTGGTCATTAGACTCTTCATTCCAGATTGTTTGTGTTATTGAACCCAAATTCCACTGTGTGCCACGGTGGGATTTGAACCCAGGTCCCCAGAACATTAACTGGGTCCCTGAATTAACAGTCTGGCAATGATACCACTCCGCTGTCATCTCTTCCCATTAAGCTTATAGAAAGTAAAGTAGCTTAAAAGCATAAGAGACAGTATGTTAAAGCTGCTCAGCCAAGCAGAGCGTCGATTCTGCAGTATGTGGTGAGTTGTGGACGCATCTTATGTGCCAGGTAACCCCATGGGAAGGAGGTGTTATCAGCTGCACAAGCTAGAGCCTCAGGCTTCACAACTTGCAGAGAGCAGTGTTGAGCTTCAAAAAAGACATTGACAGGTTGGTGGAATATGTGCTAAATCGATTTAAATGCAGAGAAGTGTGAGGTGTTACAATTTACCACAGAGAACATGGAGAGGCAGTACAAAGTAAAGGGTGCTGTTCTACAAGTTGTGCAGGAGCAGAGAGACCTGGGTATGTCTATCTATTAAAGGGTGGCAGGACTGATAGACAGAGCTGTTAATAAAACATGAGGTATTCAAAACTTCATTAACAGTACAAGAGCTGGGAGGTAAGATGAATATGTACATTACTTTGGGCCTCAGTTGGAGTATTATATATAGTTGTGGGCACCCCACTTTAGGAAGGATGTGAATACATTGGAGACACTGCAGCTGAGGTTTACAAGATAAAGCTCGGGGGGACAAAGAACTTCTGTTATGGTCAATTGGAGAAGTCAGGGCTGGAAGTCTTGGAGAAGTGAAGTCTGAGGCAACAGTTGACTCTGAAAGCATGGCGGGCCTAAACAGGGTAGATCAGGAGAAACTGTTCCCACTCATCAACAGAAATGATAACCAGAGGGCACAGTTATAAAACATTTTGCAAAAAATTGCAAAATAGCCTTATGGCACCAGGAACCCAGGTTCAATTCCAGCCTTGGGTGGGACTGTCTGTGTGGAGTTTGCACGTTCTCCCCATGTCTGCATGGGTTTCCTCTGCACGCTCCGGTTTCCTCCTAGAGTCCACTAATACATGCGTGTTAGGTGGATTGGCCGTGCTAAATTGCCCAGGCTGTGTAGGCTGGGTTAGCCATGGGAAATGCAGGGTTACAGGGATACTGTAAGGGGTCGATCTGAGTGGGATGCTCTTCAGAGGAGCCTTTGAACTCAACTGGCTGAATTTTTTTTTCCACATTGTAGGGATTCTAAGATTTAAAAGACCATTGGATAATAATTTGGATAGAAGCAAAGTGCGGGGTTATGGGGAATTGGCACTCAGTCAAAATGCTCAGGGGGTCAGTGAAGACACAATGGGCTGAATGCCTCCATCTGCACTGGAGCAATTCTATGATGTAGATTGACCAATCCGTTTGAACCTCAAAGCATCCCCTATCCTAGATCTATTGCTTCCAATAGATAGCTATGGTGTCTACACTCTAATTCTGGTAGGTGATCCAAGCCTACAACAGCATTGTGATGAATAATGGCAAGCAGATGGTTTCTTAAACAAATTCACACAATTTGGATCCATGTCACATTGTACCAACTAGCTTGATCCTTCAGATTTCATTTCACAATGTTTTACACGATAAAATGTCACGGATGATGGATAAGAGACTGTGATGAGGGGGGTCTAGGCATTGTTTCTGTTCTAACTTATTTCAGTCGCCTACATATCCCTCCAACTCATAAAAGAACTGTGGTAATTTAGTCCCAATGGTGAGCTTTTTCTCAGTTCATCTAACTTTCCTTTAGTTTCTATCCAACTTTCAATTACTGTCATGGACCATATCTCTTTTTATTTCCAATTTTGCCATAACAAAGCATGCAATCTCAGTAGATCAGCAGAAAATGGATTAAACTTCCCATGGTGAAGCTTTTCAATGAGAACAAAGAAAAGTTAGAGTTTTCATAGAATTGAAATGATTCATCATGCTTCTTACAGTCAACAATATGGGTCTTGACAGCATTCGACGAAACAATGGCAAGTTAATACTCTTTCCCTTGAGTCAGAAAGTCTGGGTACAACACCAGTCCAAGTCTTGTACTTGTAATGTAGGCTGACACTCCAGTGTTGTACTGCGCTGCAACCATCAAAGATGTCATTGTTCGAGGGAAACAAATCACCTATTCAGGTGCATATTGAAAATCTCATGACAATGTTTGATGATGAACATTACAAACATTCCTGTTGTAGCCAGCAAATTAACTCATTGCCAGTTGCAACTTGCTGTGGTTTATGGAGGTCAAACCCCTGTACAAAATGCGGTCCCATCATGTCTAAGCACTTTTGAAAGTCTCTAATGTTTGACTTTTGGCTTTATTTCTTTATTTTTCTACTTAGTATTTAGAATTTCTGCAATGTTTAACTTTTAACATTGTTCTTTCTTTCTACCTTGCTCTTAATATTCTGTACCCAGGCACTTGTACCTAAGATGGTGCCTTGTGTGGTGACATTACGCACATTTCACTGTACTCCTGCACTTTTGTACTTGAGTACACATGACAATAAAAATCTAAATCTAAAAATGTAAAATATTTGTGCCACCGCTAAGGTCAGCTACTTCAATATTGATCAGCTTTGCTGCTTCCTTGACCAATCTGCTGTTGAAACTCTCAGTGGCAGAGAGAAAAAGAAATGCAAGAGAGAAGATTGCATGGCTCATAGTAAAAGACAGGATTGTCCCTACCGTACCCATTACAAATACAACAATGATGGAAGAAGCCTTACTTTTGCTGGACCCATTGGTGAACAAGGAGTTCCTGGATCATGCTGTATACTGGGTATATTGACTTTAACAGTTTAGTGGATGCTGCATTGTGGAAAGTCTGAATCAGAACTCAGACAAAGACCAGGTTGGTTTATCATGCATTGTCAATTTTGACAGCATTCTACTGAACAGTGTTAACACTCTTGTCCCTGACCCAGAAGATACCGACACTGTTCTTGTCAGGCAAGTTATTGTAAAAGAAATTGCAGCTGACAGCAATGCTGTTAAAGCATTCAATTCTTATTTGAGTTTAGTAAGAAACCCTGAAAAGTCCAGCAAAGTTTAATTGATAGAAAAAAGGGTTACAGGAAACCAAGGAATCTTCCATAAATGATTCATAGCTTTGTACCAATGCTAATATTGTACACTTTTCACTTACTCCTGTACTTGAGGACAAGTGACAATAAAATCAAAACCAAACCAGATCAAAGCCAAATCAATAGATGAAGTCTTGCAGATAATTGTCGATATAGAAATTTGAAAGACTATCTCATATGGGACTACATTGTGCTGTAGGATGAAGTTTCATCTCAGTATTTTTTACAGTCTAAAGAAGAGCTTAATTGGCCAAAAGAAGTGCATTATTCCAGAAGTACACAAGCAAAACAGGCTTTTTATCTGGGAAGGCAAAGAATGTCCTTGGAGTCAGACTGCTGACTCAAATGAGTCCAGTTTGTTAATGAGAAACTTGCTAATGGGCAGGCAAAAAAGCAATTGATTGATTAAAGTCATACGTACCTTAGCACAGTGAAAAGCTTTGTTTACAAACTGTACGGGCAGAACATAGTAAGCAAAAACGTACGGACCATAGGGTGAAAAGAAACTTGGACAGTGGCATGCAGGTTACATTGCACAGGGTGTGTGCTAGGCAAGATCAGCATTAGCATGATCAGCAGTGTATGAAATTAGAGAATCCATTCATCAGTCTAATTATGGCAGGGAAAGCTGTGTTCAAGCTTCTGTATCTTCTGCCTGATGGAAGAGGTTGTAGGAGAGCATTACTGGGGTTTGATGGGTCTTTGATGTTGGCAGCCTTTCCACAGCAACAGATTATGTAAATGGAGTCCATGAATGGAAGGTTGACTTCCGTTATGGTCTGGGTTGTTCTTACGGTCCGAAGCAGAGCAGTTACCATACCAGGCCATTATGCACCTGGACAGTATGCTTTCAATTGTGCATCTGTAAAAGTTTGTGAGAGACCTAATGGACATGCCAAATGCCCTGAAAGAAGAGATGTTGTTTTGCATCCTTGACTGTTGCATCTGCATGGGAAGTATGAGATGTCACACCTTCTACAATGAATTCTTGTCCATGTTGTCGTGGGAAAAATCCAGATCCATGAGAGCCCAGCCCAGCCATTGATGTAACATGTCATAGATGCCGCAGGATAAACCACTTTCAGTTAGTTTCTTGAAGTAGCAGGGGACATTTTCAGTCTATAGTTTGGGAATATAAGGCCATACCACCTCAGGCTGTAGCAATACAAGAAGTAATTCTACTGAGGACCAAAATGTAATCTTCTTGGGTGAAGTGGTAGACTGGTAGGCTGGATTCTGACATGCAGATATTATGGTACAAGGTTGAAAAAGGAGTTTGAAAGTAGATACACGTAGACTTCTAGATTCTGTTAGATGCAGCACCCATGGTTGACAAAGGCCATTCTACATTACACTCTAGGTTTTTGGAAATAGATAAAGTTGCGTGCTATAGTTCATTTCACTGGAAAAAAAAACCTTGTACATAACTCCCTTAATTGTGATTCCTAGTCATATAAAGCCATTTGTGTGAATTCAGATATTCTTTGCTTGGTAGGCACCAATGAGTGAGGTCAGAAGTTGGACAGGTCCTCCATTTTTATTCAACGCAGAAGCTAAAAATGATGGGGAAAGAATGCACCAAAGAAGGTGGTGGCTAGCCACCAGGAGGCATACCAGCCAATAGTTTGCTCCATTCAGAACCTAGCCAGCGAGAAAGCATCCGTCACATAGGTCATTCATTTTCCTCATATCTGCAACTTTGGACTCCCTGTTTTAGTTCAGGTTATGTAGTTCCTGAAAATGTTACTGTCTCTCCTTGGGATCATCAGTCTTTTCTTCAAGATGATGATAAAGATACTGCGACAGCAATTACTCCATGAAAAGTTTCCTCCCAAGATTGGAAGCCAGACCACTGCTGGGAAATAAGTGACCTTGTATTAGCTCCATTACAAATGATAGCAAATGAAGATTTAAACATTTCTGCAGCCAGTAAAGTAACTTTAGAACCTGAGATATCAAGGATTACGCAGTTTGAGAACGAACTTCAATCATATGGGGAAGATCTCTCAAAGTTTGGAAGAAGTCCAAGGTGATTGAACCTTTAGTCAGGGTGGACAGAGCTGTTCCTTTATGGTAGAAATAAATTCTATGCAACTAATTTTTGCCTTTGTGCACAGAATTAACAATGTGAGGTTCACAGGTTTAGAAGAAAACTTCCCCCAGCAAATTCCCTGAAGCAAATGCAGAAAGTGCTGGAGAAAGACATGTCCGGCAGCACTTTTAGAGAGGAAACACAGGTATACTTTTAATCCCTGTGTCCTTCATTAGAACTGGCAATGTCTGGGAAAGACTGCTATTTATGCTGATGACAGAGTTGAGTGGGAATGCCTAGGGTACATAAAGATGGTTTCCAGAGAGAGATAGAGAGGAAGGTAAAGAAGAAATAATCAAACAACGACATAGTCGGTGGTAAGCAGAATGAGAAATAGATGCTTAGTCGGGTGCTAGCGAGAAAGGTAAGTGTTTGAAAATATGTTGGCTGTCCTGGGAGCAACCCACACAAAAATGAACCCTTGGAGCATGGGGGGATGGTAAGAAACATGAAAGGGTGTTCACCTTATGAAATTGTTGAAAGCAACATTGAGAAGTTACAGATGCTACCAGAGCTGCTGAGTTTCTCTAGCACTTTCTGCTTTTGTTTCAGATTTCCAGCATTCATAAGAGATAGGAATAGGAGTTGGCCATTCAGCCCATCATGCCTGTTCCACCAATTAATGTTGTTCATAGCTGGTCTTATGATAGTTCTTTGTTTTTATTTCCTGAACAGGAACTCATCAAGAAGAGTTACAACAACTTCAACTTGATTATAAGGATCTTTCTGGACAGCTTCTGAAGTCCAAGTTGGTTCAGTTAATATTAAACATGCAGAAATCATTGACCTGTATTGATGGCAACTTGTGACAGCAAGACAAGCTCATTATTGAGCCATGGAAGCACTGGAGAGGCTTT
The DNA here is from genome assembly GCF_030684315.1 of Stegostoma tigrinum. Taxonomy (NCBI): domain Eukaryota; kingdom Metazoa; phylum Chordata; class Chondrichthyes; order Orectolobiformes; family Stegostomatidae; genus Stegostoma; species Stegostoma tigrinum. The sequence continues at coordinate 12,598,578 of NC_081362.1, read as the reverse complement.
TAGTTGTGAACATTCTGCCCTTCTAATGTATAAATGTATTAGCCTTCCTTGTAAATAGTGAGAAAGCAAATACATCCTATACAATATAGAAGAGAACAGAGAGTGCTGTTGAATCATAGAATCCCTACAATATGGAAACAGGCCATTCGGTCCAGCAAATCCTCATTGACCCTCCAGTGAGCATCCTACCCACACATACTCCCCTACCTTATCCCTGAAACCATGCATTTCCTATGGCTAAGCTACCTAGTCTGCATATCCCTGGACACTATGGGCTATTTAGCATGGCCAATCTACCCAGCATATCTTTGGACTGGGGGAGGAAACCCACCCAGAGAGAATGTGAAAACTGCACTCAGGCAGTCACTTGAGGGTTGAATCAAACCCAAATCCCTGGCGCAGTGAGGAAGCAGTGCTAACCACTGAGCCACTGTGATGCCCCAGAGATTAGTCCTTCAAACAAACACAAGAGGCTTGTGCTTTGGAGGTGAGGGCTGAAGTGAAGTAAACATGTGGAATGTTCGTGGTTAAATGTTAATGTTAAAAAGAGGTATCGCAAAATAACTCGGGGAGAAAGCTAGAAAAAAGAGAATTAATCTTTTTGTGCTAATTGTAGCTCCTGAACATGTGTGGAAAGAACTGCATCAGAGTGACACCAGGTTACCTGAAACTGAAGAGACCCTCTTTTTTCATCCTCTGTGCACAGTTATGTTTAATATGTTAAAGCCACATGTTTAATGTGTTATTAATCACTCACATGAGCGTACATCTCACAGGCTCCAGTCTGAGTTGCTCCATGATCCTGGACTCATAGCAGCCACCACCTTTCTGGTGACACTTCAGAGCAAAAAAAGCCATTGACCCTGATCCTGCGAAAGATTGGCCAGTGACATCTCCATTACGGTGGACTCGGTATCCAGGAGCTCACCACCCTGTGGCAAAGACTGCCAACTCCCACCTCCAGGACAGTAATCTCCTCTCCCAACTGTTATTGCTGTGAGTGTTACAATCTGGGAGACATTGTGTGAGAGAGCGGTGGACACAGATTAACTAGTGACTTTCAAAAAGGGCTTGAATATATACTTGAAATGGAAAAGAATTTGCAGGGTTAGAGGAAAAAGGAGGAATTCAGAACTAATCACCTGTGATTTCAAATTGTCAACGCTGACTTAATGGACTAAATTGCTTCCTTTTGCATTGTCTATTTTACATATTTATAGTAACTGTTGGTGAGAATGATTATCATTCTTCAGCTATCTCATGTGACTGAGTCCTAAACTCTGAAATTCCCTTTCCCCACCTTGTCACCTTACCTTTAAGACACAGTTATCTCATTGCCAATGCTAAAGTTTACTTGGTCAGACATTTTCCTCTGACGCTCGGGATCATATTTTGTTTTATAATTCTTTGCTGAAGTTCCTTGGAATGTTTTATTGTCTTAACAATATGAGTATTATATTGTTGTTTAAATTGATAATTCTACCTTGAAAAGTAACTCTCGAATTGCTTCCAGTATTAGTCAACTCACTGCCTATGACCTATCACGCCAGTCACTGACCCATTGTCTGCATTTTTCTCATTGACCAGGAACAGCAGCTGCTAATGACATTGCATTTCACAGTATGCAAAGGACTGAGCTCTTGTGGTATGGTAGTAGTATCTCCACCTCCAGGTCAGAAGGCCTATGTTCAAATCCCACCCTTTCCATAAGTGTTGAAACATCACTAAGTAGGGTGACTAAAAATACCTGTGCAAGACACACTTAATGCCATTCTGGAGCATGGTTCATGGATGAAACTTAATACAGGCAACAGGTTCTCTGTGAGAACCGAAAAGAACTGTGGATTCTGTAAATCAGGAATAAAAACATAAGTTTCTGGGGAAGCTCAGTAGGTCCAGCAGCATCCTTGAAGGGGAAAAAATCAGACTTAACATTTTGGGTTTGGTGACCCTACCAGTTCTGAGGAAGGGTCACAGGACCTGAGATGTTAACTGATTAATTTCTTCACAGATGCTGCCAGACCTGCCAAGCCTTTCCAGCAACTTCTGTTTATGTCTCTGAGAGCCAGTGAGATCCTTGTATTGGCTTCTTCGGTGAAGACAAGTTACCTGTAAGTGCCTTTCAGGTATTTAAGTGACCGATGATGAGTTTTTCTGAGGTTAAGGACCTCGGGAGTGGAAATTCTGCTCCCTGCCCCTACCCTGGGGGACACATCAGCCAGTCCAAGGAAGTAGGGTTAACTATGGACAAGACACTCATGAGAGTTCAAGATCAATGAAGAACCCAAGCCACAGGTGAGAGAGGACAGATTTAGGGCTCGGGGAAGGCTTTTCTAGCTCAGGGGGTCAAGGGCTGTCAGAAACACGTGCAGAAGTGTGGTTCTCAGCTCCACCCCTGCACTCCCCTGTTAACCCAAACAGCAACCTGACTCTATTCTCCCCCAGAAGGAGACTACAAGCAAATTTAAATTGCTTTTCAGGCTCCATGTGCAGTGACTGCCCTGTCTGACAGCAACAGTGGGATGAGATTTTAGGTGCGCACTAATTGCTCAAGTAAGTGTTGTTCTTTATTCATCCATGGATGTGGTTGTCATTAGCTAGGCCAGCATTTACTGCCTATCTCTCATTTCCCTTAACAGAAAGGTGGTGAGTGCCTTCTTGAACCGCTGCAGTCCATATGCTGTAGGTGACCCACAATGCCCTTAGAGAGGGATTTCCAGAATTTTGACCTAGTAACACTGAAGAAACGGCGATATACTTTCAACTCAGGATGATGTGTGATGGGAGTGGAACTTACAGGTAGTGGTGTTTCTGTGTTTCTACTGCTCATTTAGATGGAAGTGTTAGTGAGTTTGGAAGGAGCTGTCTAAGGATCTTTGGCAAACCTCTGCAGTGCATCTTGTAGATAGTACACAGTGGTGGAGGGAGTGGATGTGGTTCCAATCAAGTGAATTGCTTTGTCCTGGATGGTGTCAAGATTCCTTTTGTTGGAGTTTCACTTGTTTGGGGAAGTATGGAGTGACAGTCAATAGTTTGCGTTTTCATAGATTTTCCTTTAAATTTTATACCAATTAAAAGCAGTCATCAGTCTCAAGTCTGCTGCAGTATTTAATCAGATTAAAATATTCAATATCTGTTCTTCTCAGACAGAGTTATCCAAAACCATGAAAACCTCTCTGAGAGGAAGAATTTCTCCTCAACTCTGTCCTAAAATGACAATTGATATTGATTAAACAGTGTGCCCTGGAGCTGGGCTCACCTCCAAAGGAAAACATCATGTGCACATTTACCTTATAAAGACTGTTCATGATCTTATTCTGAGGGGTGGTCATTCAACCCGAAATGCTAATTCTGATTTCTCTCCACAGACGCTGTCAGACCTGCTGAGCTTTTCCAACAACTTCTGTTTTTGTTCCAGTCTGACTAATCTTTTCTCATGAGACAGCCTGCTCATTGCTCATATTGATCTAGTAAATCTGACTTGCCTCCAATGCATAAACATCCTTCCTTAAATAACGAGACCAAACTGAACACAGTAGTCAAGACAACAAAGTGTGGAGCTGGATGAACACAGCAGGCCAAGCAGCATCTCAGGAGCACAAAAATTGATGTTTCGGGCCTAGACCCTTTAGGGGTCAGCTTTTGTGCTCCTAAGATGCTGCTTGGCTTGCTGTGTTCATCCAGCTCCACACTTTGTTATCTCGGATTCTCCAGCATCTGCAGTTCCCATTATCTCTCATACAGGAGTCAAGATGTATATCTTGTCAATGCCCAATAGAACTGAATTGTAACAGTCTTATTTTTATGTTAATTTCCCTCATATTAAAAATAGAATTCCATTAGCCTTGAGTGCTTTATGTACCTGCATACTAACATTTTGACACTACCAGAATGCAAGAGAATACTTAGATCCTTCTGTTTTCTTTTTGGAATCCTGCACTTCTTCTACAAAAGCAATATTCCGCTTTTTTTGTACACTTCCAGCCAAAGTGATTGAGTTCACATTTTCACATATTGTCTTCCATCTTTTATGTTTTAGCTCATTTACTCAATCTGTCCATATTCTTCCGTGTTCTTCTTTTGTCCTCTTCACAACAAACTTTCTGACCTATTTTTCTAAACTCTGCAAACTTAACCACCATACTTCAAAGAGTAAAAAGTTTCAAAGCACATTGCAGATGGAATTATAGATGTTAATGCTGCAATATGTTCTACTGTACACTCAGGGAGCAAAGATGCTGTGACAACTTGCATTTTTTGATGTGTCACAGTCTGGGGCTTTGGGTAGTGATGGTAGAGGCATCAATGTTCCTTCCATTGTGTAACTGACCAGAAATCTCAACTGCTTTTACTGCCTTCCAATAGCATGCATTAGAAACATTTACAGGTTGATACACAATTTAGTTAGCCTCATTAACTGGGTGGCACTGAAACACAAAATGCCAGTCTCAGAGGCAGGGGTACTTACTGCTGCGCCTCCCTATTGAGCTGCAGGAAGGGTTAAATGTGCCAGTCCAATGCGTGATTAAAAAAATGGATTTTGAGAAGGTATCAGAAGGAATAGGGAGAAATGGAGATGACCGGATCTTGGTAGAAGCATGTAAGACAAGGGTAGTTCAAAGCCCCTAATATGTTGTCACTGGAGAAGAAAATGCGCAACAATCTAGAGGGGTTTGAATGGAAGAAGATGGCAATGTGAGGAAATGGGGCCATTAATAACCTTAAGTAACATCACAACATCTCCACAGCTGATCTTATGATGGAAAGAAGGTCATTGGTAAAGCAGTTGAAGATGGTTAGAGCTTGGACACTACTTCAAGGAATTCCTGCAGAGATGTCCTCACATTGGAAGCAGTGCAGAGAAGGTTCACTACGTTAATCCCAAGCATGGAGGGGTGTTTTTATGAGATGAGGTTGAGTAGTTTGGGCTTGTACTCATTGGAGTTTAAAAAATGAAAGGAGACCTTATTGAAACACACAAGATTCTTCAGGGGCTTGACATGATCGATGCAGAGAGGACGTTTCCCCTTGTGTGAGGGTAGAGGACCAGGGGGTATGGTCTCAGAGTGTGCAGTCATCCAGTTCGGGCAGATATAAGGAGGAATTTCTTCCCTCAAAGGGGAGTGAATCCATAGAATTCTTTCCTGCAGAGGGCTCTTGAAGCTGGGATGTTAAGGTTGAGCTAGGCAGATTTTTCATCAATAAGGGAATCAAGTATAATGGGGAAAAGGCAGGAAAGTAAAGTTGAAGATTATCAGATCAACCATGATTTTATTGAATAGTGGTATAGGCTTGATGGGCAGAATAGCCTACTTCTGTTCTTATGGATTACATTGGATTGAGAAGGTTTGGCACCTGAAGTACAGTGCACTGACTGAGACCAAAAACATTTGGCATCAACTGTATAACTGAACTATTGCACAACATTGGAGCAGAATTGTCAATCTAAAGCTCACCGTTTTGAAGCCTCTTCTCACTGACTAACAGCCTGTATACTCTGTGTGTGTATATATGTGTGTGTGTGTGTGTGTGTGTGTGTTAATGTTTCATTGTGTGTGTGTGGGTGTGTGTGGGTGTCTGTGCATGAGTATGTGGGTGTCTGTGCGTGAATGTGTTTGTGTGTGTGTGGGTGTCTGTTAGTGTATGTGTTTGTGTGGGTGTCTGTTAGTATATGTGTTTGTGTGTGTGTGTGTGCGCGCGCGCGTGTGAGTATGTGTGTGTGTCTGTGTATATGTGTGTATATGTGTGTGCACGCACGTGTGTGTGTCTGTGTGTACGTGCGTGTGTCTGTGCGTGCGTGTGTCTGTATGAGTGTGTGTCTGTGCGTGTGTCTGTGTCTGCGCGTGTGTGTCTGTGCGTGCGTGTGTGAATATGTCTGTGTGTGATTGTGTGTCTGTGTGTGAGTGCGCGCGCGCATTGAGGCTTAGAGCTGAGCGTGTGTTAAGGTTGCCTATCAGCCACATCCCATATTGATTGATGTCAATGAGGCAACGCAATGATGAAACCCTTAATTTTCTAGTCAACGGGCCGCATCGAGCAATAGATTTAGATTGTCCCATGTAATGTTATTTTTTCCCTTGTTTCCTCAGGAACAGCAGAGAAAGTGGCTGCTCAGACCAGAAGGCAGACAAACATACCATTATCAAACAAGGTTAAAGGCAGGCGAAAATGGCAAATAGGCTTTGAAACACTCTGAGTTCTTTGATGCATGACAAATGGAATACACCCTGATTGCTCTGAGTAAGCATTGCTGATATTTCTTCAGTTGGTAGAAATTAGAGAAGCAAATAAACAAGGCAATAATTTCCCAGTCTTGTATCAACAATATACAGAGGTCAACCTACTTGGCAATTTCTCTTAATTCCAATTATCATTAACATTATGGGCAGCTGCAGGAAATGATACTGCAGAATAACTCGTATGAGTCTGATGTAGATATCCAAACTGTTTGATCCTGAAACAAAAGTAAATTATAATTTTCTTTTCCTCTAAACTTGATGCAGCATACTAAATACCACAAAAGGCTTTAATCCTTCGCTGTTGCTTTCGTTAATCTGTTAACCCATTGTGGTTTCAAATCTGAAATTTGCTGCTAGGCCCAGCAAAGCATGAAACCATTTGGGCTGTAACTTATGTTGGATAAAATTGCTTTCTGGGTGATGCCGTTGTTGCAAACACTCAAAGGTATTGATTAGGTTTTCAGGTAAAATGTTGAGTCCCTTGAGCCTTTCAGTAAGATTATTTAATCCCTAGAGTATGGGAGCAGGCCATTTGGCTCATCAAGTCTACACCTATCCTCTGAACAGCATCCCACCTCTCCCTAAAGTCCTGCATTTCCCCATGGCCAACCATGGCCAATGCACCTAACCTATACTATGGGAGGAAACCAGAGCACCTAGTGTAACTCCACACAGACAATCACCCAAGGGTGGAATTGAACCTAGGTCCCTGGCACTGTGAGGTAGCAGTGGTAACCACTGAGCCACTGTGTCACTTTTATCATGGCTGTTTTGTTTAAATATGTTTTGAATTTCACTTTCATGTCTACCCACTAAACCTTTGCCCCCATTGACAAACAAGCATTTACCCACTTCTGCCTGAAACATAATTTAAAGACCCCCAACTTCTGAGGCACAGAGTTTTAATGTCATACAACCCTCCAAATGAAAACAAATTCCCCTCAAAAGGACAACTGGCCCCTGATTTGGAAAGTACACAAGAGAAATACAACCTTTCCATGTCCACCTTGTGAAGACCTTTCTCTTCTAAACTCCAATGAAAGCAAACCCAGTCTGTCTGACCTTTCCTGAGAAGATAAATAAAAGACATGGCTCAGCAGCTGTTAAAATAGTGTGCAACAGAACTTCACATGACTGCATTAACAAGCATCTATCCTACTAAGGATACTAAGTTATGTGGCACTGTTAGTGAGTTAGTGGGCTGGCAATGCAAAAGGCCCAGGCTAATATGTTGCGGGGGGGGCACTGATTAAAATCCCCTCAATACAAGTTGTGGAGTTTAAATTCAATTAATAAAGAAACCACATGCTCAGTATTGATCATTGTAAAAGTTTATCTTCTGTGAGTGAAAGGAAATCAATGCCTGGCCTACATATGACTTCTGATCCACAGGATCTGAAATGGCGTTGCAAGCTACTTTGATATTAGGACTAGGTTACAAATGCCACCCTTGCTGGTAACAGGAGGGGAACTCACAATGCTGCTTTAGAAGAGTTTGAAACATTATTTCCTTCCTTTGCATTTGCCAATGAGCTTTTCTGCTGAGCCCTGGGCCTAGTTCAGAAATGTAGCCAACAGGCCAGGAATTCCCCTCCGTGCTGACTGAGTGAATTGACCTTAGCTAGGACTGTAATTTGGATGATAACGTTAGCCTCAATACTATCAGGTGAAGGAGAAGGAACGTCAGCCTGTTGTCCCACTCCAGCTTACTGGCTTCTGCATCTTGCATGTAAGCCAGAGTGGCATTTTCCCAGCTGATCACCTCTGGCACTTGTTGACAATTGCCTCTTCTCCCTGAATGTGTTACTGGGTAAGGGTTGTTTGATGCAGTTCACTTTCACCAATCCTCCTTTACTTTTGCTTTATCTTGGGCCTATCTGGTGATGAGTAGTAGAGGACATACCATCGGAGAAGATTATAGAAGAGGCACTGTTCTGAGTTAGCGATTATGGGAACTGCAGATGCTGGAGAATCCAAGATAACAAAGTGTGAAGCTGGATGAACACAGCAGGCCAAGCAGCATCTCAGGAGCACAAAAGCTGACGTTTCGGGCCTGGGCCCTTCATCAGAGCTCTGATGAAGGGTCTAGGCCCAAAACGTCAGCTTTTGTGCTCCTGAGATGCTGCTTGGCTCACTGTTCTGAGTTAACAAGGAAGGCATCTTCAAAAGTGTTTGTATTCTCCTTGATGTCTTTTCTGTTAATAACATCTTCTGCAACCAGACCTACTGATTATAATATTGCATGAATGTGCCCAGCTTCAGTCTCAGGACTGAATCTTTTCCTGATTTGAGCATGTGGGTCGATGGGGAGACTTGTGTCGCAATCAGGTGAGATGTCTGGTAAGCCCTATCTTGTCATCAAGAGCACCTTACTGCATCTTCTTTGTTTTTGTCGAGCTGTAATGTGAGTTTCTCACTGGGCAGCGATGAGTTGCCAGTTAAGAGGGATTAAAGCTAATTACATGGCTTATTAATAGCCCGACTCACCTCATTAATATTTAGCTCTCTATCTTGCCAAATGCATTAAACAAGCTCAATGTTGAGAATTCCTGATCTGGAAGTCACAGCGGGTACCTGGTGACTTCGGCTCATCAATAGCTGCAAGCAGCTACTATGTTGTTCAGGACCAAGCAACCTCTTTGTTTTGGGAAGGCTCAACCATTTCTCTCCAGTGGGTTGATATCCCATTGTACAAGATGAAAGGGAGAAACATTAATGTGGCCTGTGATTGCAAGCGGTGAGCAATGTATGACACTGACAGTGGAGTTACTGTGGGACTTGCAGTGATATGAGGAGTGGCACCTACTTGGTTGGCAGGTCTTGGATGTCTCAGGAGCCCACAGGAGTGAGCCTGATTATCTCTGCAAGGGCCAGGACTCTCTCATTCATCTTTTCTGCCCTGTTGTAACTGAATAAGCTTTGCTTGAAAATAAATCAATAATTTTGCATTTACTAAAGAAACCTGGCTGATAGAGCTTTTCTTTTGTACTTAATAGGCTATTTTGGCAATTAGGAAAAATATTTTTACTTGATATCTTAACTCATGCTGTAGTGGAACTAGAACAACAGTGCACTCCTTCAGTCATGAGCATAACGCCAATAATATTTAATTTTAGAGATGAGCCAATAGAACAAAGGATTTGACATCTTGAAGAAAACAATTGTTAAGATACAGAACAGCCTCTAAACTAGACACTAAATCTCAAGATCAACAGGTAAATACATGACTGTTTTCAATAAAACTGACAATGTAATAGTTCAGATAACATTACAATACCCCAATGATGTCCACTAGTCATAGATTCATACACCATGGAAACAGACTCCTTGGTCCCGCTCATCCGTGCTGAGTAGGTTTCCTAAACTGAACTAGTCCCATTTGCCTACATTTGGCCCTGATCCCTCCAAACCCTTGCTATTCTTGTACCTGTCCAAATGCCTTTTAAATGTAATTGCACTCGCCTCCACCACTTCCCCTGTCAGCTCATTCCATACATGCATCACCGTCTGTCTGAAAAGTTGCTCCTCAGATCTCTTTTAAATAGCTCAGATAACAAAGTGTGAAGCTGGATGAACACAGCAGGCCAAGCAGCATCTCAGGAGCACAAACGCTGATGTTTTGGGCCTAGATCCTTCATCCTCCGTGATGAAGGGTCTAGGCCCGAAACGCCAGCTTTTGTGCTCCTGAGATGCTGCTTGGCCTGCTGTGTTCATCCAGCTTCGCACTTTGTTATCTTGGATTCTCCAGCATCTGCAGTTCTCATTATCTCTGATCATGAATGTAATAGCTCATCAAGGCATATTGAAGGGCACAAATAATTCTGATAACTTTCAACTAGTTTTTAACAATGGCATTATTCTGAGAAGAAATCAAATTCTTGAAAGAGCAGGATTTAACAAAACTGTTTGCTATCCAGGGGAATCTGTTTTTAATATAATTAATGCTTTGTACAGATTAGTGGCTAATTCTCAAGAAGCAGAAAAATTGTGGGAAGGATTCATTAGTCTTTGTCAATCCAGGGGAGGTTTGGCTTTGGAGGAAACTACTCAGATTGTGCTAGAAGCAGGAGAACCATAGAGTCCGGTCAGTTTATAAGGTAAAGCTAAAATAAAACTAAAGGCACAAGTGACAAGTCAACACGAAGAGTGGACCATGAACCAGGTACTAACAGTCAGGCACTATACTGTGGAAAAAGGAACCCTCACAGGCACAAGCAGTGCCCAACAATACAAAAAGAATTTTTCAAGATTTCAATGGATTTCCCAAATTCATTACAGAATCTAAGAAATGAGACAGAATCTGTGAAGTTATCCCTTTGTCAGAATTATTTCATACTATTAACAGAATGAAAGTCTGTTCTGAGGAAGGTTCACCAGACCCGACACGTTAACTCTGACTTTTTTTCTTCACAGATGCTGCCAGACCTGCTGAGCTTTTCCAGCAACTTCTGGTTTTGTTCTTGATTTACAGCATCCGTAGTTCGTTCGGTTTTTATTTAATAGAAAAAGAATGCTATCACTACAAAGTTATAAATCACTTCCAGAAGAAGGACTCAGTTACAGAGGATCAAGAGCCATCTGGATTACTCTGACTCTTCATGCATCAGTAGAGATATCAAACATATTTGAAATCGGTGATTCAACCAACTCACGTTTGATGGAACCTGTCAATATCATTAGGAATCTAATTTATTTTAAGCTTGACACAGGACCAAGTGCCAGTATCTTATTAGCTCACTTACTAGGGGTGAAGAACCAGAACTTGCAGCCTAAGGGATGAAACTACATGGTCGAGGTGGAACAAAACTCATGACTAAAGATATTCTACCAGCAAACGTGAAACACAAAAGGGATAAGACAGTCAAGAATGTATGTGTCCATTGTAATCAAGCGATCTCTTTTGAGGCTGTTCAGTTGGTTTCAATGAAAAATGAATATGTTAAAAGGATCAAATTATGACAAATCTATCCTAGGACAGGCCAATCAGAGAACAACTGGTGCAGAAACAAACAAGTTTAAACAATTGTCGAAGATTTCAATGGATTTCCCAAACTCAATGCAGAATCTAAGAAATAAGACAGGACCTGTTGAGGTTATCTATGTTGTCAGAACTGTTTCATACTATCAACAGAATGGAAGCCTGTGACTAAAAGGGGCTGGCAGAAATAATTTTTATTGCTATCATCACTGAAAAAAAAGTCAAATGACGAAAAGCAATATGGTTTGCCAGGAGAAGAACAGCCAAGATATAAAACGTACTCCTGTGAAAGATTTCACAGACTACAGTCCTCAAGCCAAAGACCTACCGATCTTCCAAATCTGAAAATAAAACACTTGCAAAGAATTGTGAAACTTGCAGACCATCTGAATTTGTGAAGTCAGAGATTTGAGGAAGATGAGACAATGAGGTACACATAATTACATATGAGATTGCATCAATATTGACAATGGGAAAATACTTGGGAAGAGATGATATGCAACATATTGCTTCTGAAAGTGTTAATATTGGAGACTGGATAAAACTCAATCCAATCTGATAACATCATGCTGATAAAAAGGCAGAACAGCTTAGGATCTTGGAGACTGAAGACCTACAGCCTAAGGTCCCCTCATTTTCTTCACAACAATGCGCTGAATTTTACCAGAAATTAATTTGGCAACTTTCATAGACAGCTTCTCTCCCTTAGCGAATGGGTTTTTTTCTCACTCAATCTTCCCACACTCACTTCATTACAATACCCCAATGAAGTCCACTAGTCATAGATTCATACAGCATGGAAACAGACCCCTTGCTCCCGCTCATCCATGCTGACTAGGTTTCCTAAACTGAACTAGTCCCATTTGTCTACATTTGGCCCAGATCCCTCCAAACCCTTCCTATTCTTGTACCTATCCAAATGCCTTTTAAATGTAATTGCAATCGCCTCCACCACTTCCTCTGGCAGCTCATTCCATACATGCATCACTATCTGTCTGAAAAGTTGCTCCTTAGCTATTCACCTTATCCTCATGACTTTATAAAGCTAAGGTCATCCCTCAGCTTCTGAAGCTTCAGGGAGAAAATCCCTTTGCTACTCAGCCTCTCCTTATTACTCAAACCCTCCAGTCCTGGCAATATGCTTGTAGATTTTTCAGTATTCTTTCCAGTTTAATTGCATCTTTCCTATTTCAGGATGGCAGAATTGTATGCAGTATCTAAAAGTGGCCTCACCATGTCTTGTACAGCTACAAGATGGCCCAACTCCTATACTCAATGCTCTGACCAATGAATGCAAGTGCGCCAAATGCCTTCTTCATTCACCACAGGCAGAGGTATTGATTGTTACTGGGATTCCTGGTGACATTGCCATCTTTGAGCCCAGCTATTCACCTGGTCAAGTACTGGCAGTCTGCTGCTGCCACCCTGCATGCATCCTGTCAATTGCCCTTGACAAGGTGCATGGAGAGAAATGGGCATTGCTGGGTATTCAGGCGGACGATGTGGGTGGGGAGGCTGGGGCAGTTTGCAGTCACTGCCCGTGGAACGCACTTTGAAATGCTGGTGCCTGGTGTGCAAGATTGAGGGCTGCTGGCAAATTCAAGTTTCCCCAGATGGCTGCTCTGGCCTTCATGTTGGGAACTGTCGCTGCCTAGGGTAGGAGAATAGGAAGCTGCTCATCGATGAGATATGAATCCCTAATATTATGATGTTAATGTACCCTTGTGCATGCAAATAAGCCTGTCAGCTCTCGTTGCAAGAATCTCACCTAGTGGTTCAACACTTGATTTGAAAATGGGACTTGTTGCTGTCAAAAGTCAGGCATCTCATTGCGACCCATTCCACGCAATTCTCCCAACTTTCTTGCCAAAGCCCACAATGTTCAGTATCTTGGAAAATTCAGCTCAATGTCTGTCTTACTATCTGCTTGGTGTTATACAATAAACTGCAACTTGTTTAAGATAAGAGCTACTTCTCACCAAGACTCACTTAGCGGCTGCAAACTAACCCAATGACCAGCTGGTATTGATAACCATAAAACACTCTCCTGCCACCAATTAAGCTGAGAGCAGTGTGATCAGTAGCTGAGCTTTGCTAATGAGGTAGTCACAGAATGTTGCAATCTCATGGAAGCAGACCTGCCCTTTCTGAATCAGGCTCAGATGATACTGACAATGACAATGAAATTGACATTGGGACTTAATTCCTTCACATTCATATGCTTTCAGGCTGTAATACGCAATGTAGATACCATTTTGGGTGCAGTGACCCTTTTTCAGAACTGTTGCCGGATCCAAAATGTTAACTCTGTTGTATTTTCTTCACAGATGCTGCCAGACCTGCTGAGCTTTTCCAGCAACTTTGCTCTTGTTCTTGATTTACAGCATCCGCAGTTCTTTCGGTTTATAACACAGTTATCATCTTCCAGTTCATTATCCATTGTGTGTCAGAGAGGCAGCACTGGTTCTGAATTCTTGGGACTTCAGGGTCTGATATTTCAACTGGGAGGACCAAATTGAGAAAAGCCTGAGCTACCATTAGGACTACATTCCCATCTTCTGTGTACTTCAAGCCAGTCTCCTTTTGTGCCCCACAGGGACTTTCCGATTGATAAACTCACTCACTTTTTCCTCTGACATGGCCAGTCAACGAATTGAGCAGCCAGACTGAATAAACCTGGATGGTGCCAGGTTTAATCCCTGATCTGCTGCAAATTCATAGTTCTCAGGTGAGCGGGAGGTAGCAAGCTCCCCAGGATTCCTGGGCAGGGAAATGGAGATTCTGTCCAGATATCTCCTTATCACTACTGATTACCAAATCTGAAAGTGACACAAAAGCTGTTTATCAGGTGAGGGCAGATTGCAGGATCAGCTCTAATGATCTCCATGGACTAATTGTCTTTCTCATTGGCTCTTGGCAGCTGCGCTTGCGCAAATAGTTATTTAATTGATTGACCAGGAAAGCACATGGAACTCTAGCCATGAAAGCAGTCAAGTCAGTGAAGGAAATTGGAAGGGAAACAGCACAGAGAGCCAGCCAGACAGCTAGATGGCCAGACGGCACGACAACACAACAGCCAGACAATCATTTGTGGAGCTGACGCAAGGTGGAAATCAGCTTCTGATGCAGAGGAACTAGACTTGAAATGTTAACTCTGTGTCACTCCTTACAGACGCTGCCCAGACCTGCTGAGCTTCTCCAACACTTCCTGTTTGTGTTTCAGGTTTCAGTCATCTGCAGTTCCTTATTTTATTTAAGAATAGAAATCTGTTCAGTTTACAAATAAAACAGCTTTTTTGGATTGATCAAATTTCATTGTTGGCTTTGACGATATTGTATGGGCTACAGTCAAGATTTGGTGCAGATATTCTACTGAACTTTGAGACCAAATAAAGTTGGCAATCCCTATTGCAGACAGGGATGGAATTTAGTCTGTTTACATGCTCTCTTCAGGGCCTATGGTTTATAATTTAGTTACTTTAAAAGCATTGTTTATTTTTATTGAAATCCCATCAATTGCTTCAAGAGTGCCTGTGATTGGATTTACAGACCATTACACTTTTTAAAGCATTATGTCCTAATTGCACTGGAATCACACACACTGTGGCTGAAGATGTGGTTTCATTACAATATCATTCTCAGACAGCGTGATAATTAACACAGGCTCATTAGGGCCAACTCCAGAAGCCTGGACAAAAAGGCTCTGAGTAGGAGCCTTTGTGTAATTGCTAAACCAGCCCAGTTCATCCCCTCCCCCCACTGCACCACACAACCAGCCCAGCTCTTCCCCCCCACCCACTGCATCCCAAAACCAGTCCAACCTGTCTCTGCCTCCCTAACCGGTTCTTCCTCTCACCCATCCCTTCCTCCCACCCCCAGCCGCACCCCCAGCTACCTACTAACCTCATCCCACCTCCTTGACCTGTCCGTCTTCCCTGGACTGACCTATCCCCTCCCTACCTCCCCACCTACACCCTCTCCACCTATCTTCTTTGCTCTCCATCTTCGGTCCGCCTCCCCCTCTCTCCCTATTTATTCCAGTTCCCTCCCCCCATCCCCCTCTCTGATGAAGGGTCTAGGCCCGAAACGTCAGCTTTTGTGCTCCTGAGATGCTGCTTGGCCTGCTGTGTTCATCCAGCCTCACATTTTATTATCTTGGAATCTCCAGCATCTGCAGTTCCCATTATCTCTGAGAGTTCAACATGTTGGCTTCGGCTAGCTCAGCTAATTTACACCGTCACAGTATGTTCCACCTGTACAAATGTGGCACAGTGGCTCAATGGTTAGCATGGCTGCCTCACAGCACCAGGAACTCGGGTTCGATTCCACCCTCGGTCAGCAGTCTGTGTGGAGTTTGTATGTTGTCCCTGTGTCTGCGTGGGTTTCTGCTGGGTGCTCTGGTTTCCTCCTACAATGCAAAAGTGTTCAGGATAGGGTGGATTGGCTGTGTTAAATTGCCTGCAGTATTCAGGGATGAGTGGATTATAGGGGGATGGGTCTGGGGATCTGTGTGGACTTGTTGGGCCGAAGGGCCTGTTTCCACATCGTAGGGATTCTATGATGTTAAGTAGTGCTACGGCCACGTGGGTTTGTGGACCAGCTCTGATGGGCTGCTAATTTAAGATTGACTCGTTGCTCTATATTATGGCTGATTGCTGGGAAAGGAAATGAATAGGTCCTTAGGGATCAGAATTGATCCTTCACTGACAGACAAGATACACTGATGGAGGAGATGCAATAAAGGGTCCATTTTGAGGGCAGAGGGGCTTGGAATAAGGTGGGCAGCAAGCACAGCAGGGAGTCATGCATGAAAACACTTGTTATAAATACTGGACAGAGTGCCAAGATGTGATTGACTTTAATTTGTCAATTCTAATGATATTAATCCTTTTATGATGTAAGCATCATACTAAAATGGTGAAGCATTATTAGTACAAATTCTTCTGTCTCATTCTCCAAATAATAAAGGCCTGGGTTTTCCAATGACCCGATAACAATTTCTGCGATGCCAGTGGGAATTATGCCTGGGAACCCCTAGGGTTACCTGATGTAACACAGACCAAGGGACTTGTCCAGGTAATTGACGATTCAGATAAGCAATTCTCCAATGCCTGGAACCCTCCAAAGTTATGGATTTAAATTGTTAAATTCAGATGGCTCTGCTCTAGTTAAGTAAATACCTGTAGTTACTCAGGAAGAATTTGTGTGAAGAACATAGCCTAACCTCTGCATAGATGAGAAACTGACACCTCCCAGCCTATCCCATCTGCACCCCACATCCCGCCTCACCCACCCTGCCATCTACACCTCTTCCAAAACCCTTAGGGCCCTAAAACCATCACTCAACAATCTCCCACAATCCCCAGGATCCAACAACACTTTCCACGCTCAGGACTCTACATTCCCTGCTATTTGACCTGACTCCTCATACCCTTCCTCAGGACCACCCTACTTCAGAAACCCCCTGCCACTGAACCTGACATCATGCCCTGAGCCAGTATACTGGCCCCTGTCATGGAAACAGATGCCAGCTCCCATCTTGGAGCAAACACACCCTCCGCTTCCACCCTCCTCATCTGCTTTGTTGGTACCTCTAGACTTGGTTCTTCCAATGTACTCTGGTGTTGCCTCCCACATTCTAAACTGCACATCATCTAAAAGTCAGCTCCCTGTGTTCTTCAATCCTCCGCACCTTGTTTCCTACTGTGCCGGTGCCCTACATTGGTCAATTCTTGTCCGTGTTTTCAAATCCATGCATGTCCTCCCTCACCCTGTCTCTGTTTACGCTTCCAGCCCAACAACCTTCGGAGAAGCTTGAACTCCTTTAATTCTGGATTCTTGAGCACCCCTCATTTTAATTGGCCACCATTGGTGCATTCCAAGCTCTGAAATTCCCTCCTCATACCTCTCTCAAACCATAGAAATGTTAGAGCACAGAGAAGGAGACCATTCGGCCCATTGTGCCAATATCAACTGAATAAACCCATTCTAACTGGACTTTCCAGGACTGATCCAGGGCCTTGCACATTAGAGTGCTTCTGCTGCAAATATCGGTATCTTTTACATGAACTGAGATTTCTTCTTTAACCACCAAACTGGGTAACAAATTCCAGACCCTCACTTTCCTCCAGTTCTCTACCTCTGTAAGGTAGAGGTATTCTATATTTTGTATTCCTCAAAAAAGTACTTATTTTGTAAAGACCACATTTTTTTTATTTTCCCTAATTTTGATTTTGGACTAAAATGGGGAAACAAAAAACAACTGTTGCAAGAGTTGTGTCAGTGATAATGGGAACTGCAGATGCTAGAGGATCCAAGATAATGAAATGTGAGGCTGGATGAGCACAGCAGGCCCAGCAGCATTCTCTCAGAATTCTCTCCCTATTTATTCCAGAACCCTCACCCCATCCCCCTCCTCTGATGAAGGGCCTAGTCCCGAAACGTCAGCTTTTGTGCTCCTGAGATGCTGCTGGGCCTGCTGTGTTCATCCAGCCTCACATTTTATTATGTTGCAAGAGTTGTTACTGTTTTGCAAGTGGTGATGAAGGAGAGAAAAGATGCCACAGCATCATACAGTGATGCAGCATTGATTCCACAGAAATGTGTGCAGTGATTAGAATCGGTCAGAAACAGATAGCTGACTGATCTGTGCAACAGTGATCAGCTATGGATGATGGAAGTCATCGGCTTGTTGACAATTCTGTCATTGGCTCCAGGACAAGTGTAGAACTTGGGTGTTTACAACAAAAGGGAGAGAAGCTTCCAGACTGCTGAAGAAATAGATTCTGTGTCCCTGTCTCTCAGTAGCAAAAATAACTGAAGTGTGAATAAAACCGGCTGTTTTATCCCAGCTGTTGCTGTAAGCTGCTGTCTTTAATCAGCAGTGAGGAGATCTTATAATTAGTGTACCAATCATTTTGTGTCTTTAGCAAAGTAGTGAAAGAATCTGAAGGAGGTGATTTGAGAACAGAAAGTCTTCGAAAGTAATACGAACATCTCACCAGGGGTCAGCGATGATGTGACTGTCGGGGCAGGAGCCTTGCGGGAGGCAGCGAAACCTGGCATGTCCAAGTGAGTCTTAGGCCAGCTCGGGTGAAAGCAGCCCTGTGTGAGGGATAATGAGCTCTCTTGGGAAAGTCCAACTTGAAGCTA
Organism: Stegostoma tigrinum; assembly: GCF_030684315.1. NCBI lineage: Eukaryota > Metazoa > Chordata > Chondrichthyes > Orectolobiformes > Stegostomatidae > Stegostoma > Stegostoma tigrinum. The sequence goes on along the minus strand of NC_081362.1, from coordinate 12,580,209 downwards.
TTAGGCCCATGATAATGTTTGACATTTTAGTTTTATGTCTTTAATAATTTTCTACTTTTGTACTAAGAAGGCTGCAGTGCTGAACTTTTAAACTTATTTATTTATTTTTCTATTTCTGTAACTAAGCTTTTGTACCTAGGTTCTTTCTGCCTAAGATGGCACAGTGTGTGTGGTACACTTCTCATTGTACTCTTGCAACCAGACTTGAGTACTCGTGACAATAAACACTAAATCTAAAATCATTAGTCCTGTAGACTGGTGCTATTGAGCTGTGATTCTCTATTGCTTTTCTCCTCCACCCATAATACCATTGTTTAAAAAAAATAGCTTTGTGTTCGCACGTGCGCATGTGTGTGTGTGTGTTTAGAGATTTTAAAAAGGGAGTTAGAGTTTAAATTCGCTGCCCGTTTTAATCCAACAACATTATATGCTGCTAATTCATAAGTTGATAAGTTTCATCTGCCTGTGGCTTGATCTAACTTATTTGGAATAAAGATTAGCTTATGTTATAAATACAGTGATCAGGCTATTATTTCCTGTCAACCAAATTCCATCAGACAGGTAAATTGAGGGCCTTGCCTTCTTTGATTAAGTCATTAAACTTTGTGCCAAGTTTGAGTGTTGTGCATCTCAAGTATCTGTGCACTTTCCCAACTGGGTCATTATACTTTGACTGTGCTTTTGGCCATGTTCCCGAATAGTGCCTTATGTAGCTCTGTGTTTGCTTTACAATGCTCCTCTGATGTGGGCATGAGGGCATTCTGTGATACTCAAGATGCAAGACAAACACGAGATGACATTTTGTTTTACTCTCACCCCACCATATCTCAGTCACTCATTTAACAATCGTAATCACGGAAAATAACCAATATCATTTATGTTCTGTTAAAATGTGTTGCTGAATTCTGTAACAGTGGATTGAAAATGAACAAGGGATTATTTTCCAGGAATGGCCCAAAAAAAGATTTCTGTCAGATTTTACAGGGAACAAAAATCTAACTAATATTTACAACCCAGCTGCTCAGCTCAGGAACTAAGGAAAGCTGGCTTGTGGTGAATCCTCCAATACACATTCAGCTGCATTTATCACCTTGACCCTTACGCGGAAATGAGCTCTTCAGTGCAATTTTTCCCACTAGTGGTAAGGATTGGGCCAGCTATAGTTTCCAGTAGATATCTAAACCTGAATATTCACAATCTGTAGGCACCAGATGCGTGATAACTCATTGGGATTCCATTGAACTTGCTGAATCCAGTGAATCACCAGTTGTGGATTTGGTGAAGGCTACCAGAGGAAGCAGTTGAAGAGAATATTGGGAATCAATGCTCATGTTCAGGTTGGCAAGGATGGAAACAATTTTGTGGATCTGCTCTGCTGTCAATAAATGGAAACATTGAAACAGAGAGCTTACATGGGAGCCCTCTTGATCGCCATTATTTTGGTGGAAGCCAAGTGCTCCTATAATTTTTTTTTACCCAGTTTTAACAGAAGTTACTGCAGGAACAAGGAGGAGTCTACAGAATTAGATTTATTTATTTAATACATCATCATTTGTATCAGTAGGGCACCCAGGTTCAAATCCTGCCATGGCAGATGATAGAATTTAAATTCAATAAAAATCTGGAATTAAGAGTCCAATGGTTGTCGATTGTTGGGGAAAAAAGCATTTTGTTCACTAATGACCTTTAGGGAAGGAAATTTCTAATCTTACCTGGTCTGGCCTATTTGTGACTCCAGATCCACAACAGCATGATTGACTCTTAATTGTCCTCTGGGCAATTAGAGATGGGCAATAAGTGTTGGCCTAGATAGCGATGCCCTCATCCCGTGAGAGAATAATAAAAAAAAGGAAGTCAGTCTTGTACATCTTTAGGTGTTTTAGCTTCTGGTTCCATTTTCCACCCTTCTGCCTGTGATTACGGTGAAAAGTGGATAATGTCGCCACATTCCACTGCCATCTAGGATTATAGAATAAATTATAGAGTAAGTAGGGCAAACGGTAACATACTGAACAAATTAAGGATGAATTGATATTGCTAAAACCAAAACAGCTTCAAAAGTTCATCTTTCCCTCTCTGTAGACTTCACTCTCTGCTCTCTGCCATCCGAGATGGAGCAGGACATCAGAAGGAGCCCCCAGGGCAAAAAAAACCAATACCAAAAACAGTTACCGAGCTGGAAAGACAACACTGAAACTGTGTAGATGTGGCCGAACCTGCCAAATAAGCCACAAGCAGCCGAGCCTCATGTTCAGGAGCTAAACACTGCCAAGTCCTGCCATCACCATCTTGGAAGATGTCTGCCTCTTGATAATTACCATCTCCTGTCAGCAGTATTCTGGAAGTATTTGTAAGCACATGCTTTAAAATGACAAGGGTGGACTTTCCTTTCAGCTTTTGCCTCCATTCTTGCGAAGAAATCTCTGGTCTTTGCTACACACCTTGCCATGACAGCGTGGCTTTGTAGCATAGACATTTGTTGGCAGGAATCAACCTAATAATGCTGACCTATAATAATGTTGGACATTTAATTTCGCCATGCATTGTTCACATTTGATCACAATTTGCAATACAAATGTTTTGAGCTGCCATCTGATTTTAACTGATTTCATACAGGGGAGGCAATGGCCCGTTGCTAATATTGTTAATTCCCAAAGATGCAGGTAATTTTCTGGGGACCTACGTTCAAATCCTGCCATGGCAGATGGTGGAATTTGAATTCAATAAAAATCTGGAATTAAGAGTCCACATGTTGGGAAATATCCATTTTGTTTACTGTTGACCTTTAGGGAAGGAAACTTCCATTCTTACCTGGCCTAGCCTACCTGTCACTCCAGATCCACAACAATGTGGTTGACTCTTAAATTGTCCTCTGGGCAGTTTAGGGTGGGAATTAATGCTGGCCCAGAGAGTGATGCCCTCATCCCGTGAATGAATAATAAAAAAAAAACTTGGAAGTGAATCTTGTGCATCTTTGGATGTTTTAGCTTGTAGTTCCATGTTCCACCCTTCTGCCTGTGATGACAGACCGTCCACAGTCTAAGTGACATGAGAACTAAGCACAAGGGCCTGAACCAGCTGTTCCTAAGTTCCTGTGGTGTGATGGAAGAACAAATCTGTTCATACAAAGAGCATCCTTATTTGGGAAGGAAATGCTGAAATCCTTCTGGTTTAAAGTTCAATGCATTTTGGTTTGTTCTTGCTTGATGAACGATAGCAATCAAAATTAACTTGAGAAAATTGTCATGTTTACATAAATAATTCTGAGTCCTATTGTGGGCCTCTGTTCTAAAAAGATGGGATAATACTATTTCTCATCATTATTTTCCAACTGCTAATAAATGTCAGGAATGTGAATTCCGTGCTTCCAAAGGATTGTTATTTTCCTAAGATCAAGATAGAACAATCAATCCCGATGTGTTTCCAAAACTAATCTTTTGACAGGCTTGATGCAGCTAACAAAGCAAAAACCTCTAAGAAAGCCACAATGTTTATTAGGTCAGCAAAATCGCAAGTTATTTCTGTTAATGCCTCAAGACAGATCGCATGCAAATTTAGTCAGATATGTTTGTTTTAAAGCTCCTGCAAGATTTCAGCATGGATTTGCACTTGGGTAGGAAGCGTTTGTACTCCTGGCCATCTATTTCTTATCACCAGGCCTGCTGCATCCTTCTTTTTCCTTTTTTTGTTCCTGACATCAAGCTTTCTTTTGGCAGTTTCAGGTGAGGAAGGAGGTACACGAGGCTGCTCTAGTGGAGAATGCAGTGTGGTTCCGGATGTTCCTTGTGGCTGCATCCTGGTGTGTCCTTTGAATGGGCTGCTTCAGCAGCAGCTGAAGACAAGTCCAAGTTTCCTTGAGGCCCTGAGAGTCTTCTCAGTGGCATGGTTGGTCTGACCCAGCCTAGGATTCCTTTAAGTTGCATTAGCAGTGGCCTGGGACTCAGTCGGTAACTTCAGTGTTTGTTTTCGTCGACGTTGTTCTGGGTGTCCCTGTGGCAGTTTCAGCTATTCTGTGACTTCGTGTAAGTGTTTTCTTCAGCATTGTCATGGGTCGGGTGTAGGATTTCAATGGGGTAGGTACATTCAAAGTGAGGTTGTTCAAGGATTGGACCCAGTGACCATGAAGGATTGAATGGTGATCAGTCAAGATGGGTGAGTGTCTTGGAGGGAAACTTGCGAGTTGTGGTGCTTCTATGCACCTACTGTCCTTGTCCTTCTAGATAACAGAGGTTGCATGTTTAGAAGGTACTGGAGAGGGACCCTTCTTGAGTTGCTGCAGGACATGTTGTAGGCGGTACACACCATAGCCTCCATGCATTAGGGAATTAAATAACCGCACGGAGGCTGGTTCTTGTCACCAAGTCATCCATTATTTACATGTGCACAGTACGTAGGTTCTGAATAGCCAACTCAGAGCCAATCCCTAGAATGAGGAGACTCTCCAAATCTCCTGTTTATAGCTGTCAGCCGGGGCTCCCTGACTGGCCCAGGTAAACACCCCGATCAAGGATCTCATGATCAATGAGGTCCACCTGGCCCTTGTTCCAGTCACTACAGGAACAAATGTTTCAAAAAATGAATGAGAAAGCAGTTAGGTTTGTTGCCTGTTGTCGATAACTTAGAGCTTCTTGAGAGTTATAAGAGTTATATGACCCAGTTTGTTTGGTTTTCTCAGACTGCAAAAAAAAAGTTTCACAGTTTTCCTCCTCTTTCCTCTCTGTTTGCAAATCCAGACTATTGCATTGGCTCCTCCTCTAACTCACCTCCACCCATGGTGTCCTACAGCCCTCAAGGCTTCTGGTTCTTGCAGAAGCCAAGGTGCCTCCCATCTGGTCAACTGGAACTCTGATCAGCCTTCAGACATGGGTTAGATGAAAAGCACTCTCCTTGGTCTATCTTTCAGGGTCAGACTATTTCCACCCTTTCAAATTTTGATGGTACATTTCTGGGCATGAACAATACACAGAAAGTGGTAATTAAGTAGGACCCAGCAAGTAAAGATTGGATGGGCTGAGATGTCTATACCAATGGTGGGGAAAAAGCTTTTAGGACAGACCAATTGAGACAAAGGAGCCAAAGTGTGAATTGACTGGAGTCTCCACCATGTCCATGCAGAGCCTGGAGAAGCCTACTCTTCTATTCCACATCACCAAAGAATAATTCTCCAATCCTTTTCTGTCTTCAGGTCTGACCTTGCCTAACAGTGTGGTCATTCCTACTCAACGCCCAATTACTCTGCATCATATTGGCATTATACAACTTTGACCTTCCTAACTCTATGACGTCCTGTTTTCCTTTAGACTCATCATTTGCCTACAAGTTTTTGCAGGTTAAAATGGAAAAGCAAAATCTCAAATTCCTCTTCAGTTTCCCTCATGCCCAGTTTACTACCAGACCTAACAAGAACACATTGGTCTGTAACTTCTGACTCCCAGCAATCTTTATGCTGCCATCATGTGTCGTAGGCCTTAACCATTCAACCAAGGTTCCTCAAGCCAAAGTTTGCATTTTTTAAACAGACCTTTCAATGAAGCAAAAAGCAGAAACATGTTGAAGCTGTTCACAGGTTAAGACTGCGAATATACTTCAATTCTTAATTGGTTTTTCAGTAGTTCTGTTGGCTCAGATTGCCATACAGTTGCAGAATTTTTAATTTATAGCCAAAAAAACTACAAGCAAAAGAAACGTTCTTTTATTCTGTTTGTTTTTCCTACTCTATAGTGTCCGAACCCTGAAAGTTCTTAGTAAATCATTTTGTGGAAAATATTTATCAAAGCATATATTATTAAAGCTGCAAAGGAAATTTGAGAGTTATTTATTTTAGCGCTAAGTCACCTTATAAAACTAAGTTACATTTTAAGCATTCCACATTTGTTAAATAAAGGACTATTATAGATGGATAAAGATTATTTTCTTGTTCATATTTCTCTGCTCCTTATGTTTGACCTTCACCAACATGTTTTGTGCTACATATTTTGAGAACAGTTTTCAGTGTTATGACAAGTATGTTGAGGAGGAGCCACTGTGTAGTCTGATTATATGTCGTTTATTATTTTAATGTTTTGAATACAGATGGTGTGCATACTCAATTATCTGCTCACAATATTTTGTTCTCTGAAGGGAATGCTGAATGTTGCCTTTTGCTCTCACCTGTATGGTATTTTCCCCCTGAAGGGTACCTGCATACATTCCACAGCTGACGTGATTCTTGAGATAAGCAAGGAAGAATAAGCTATAACCGCAGAACACAGTACATATTTAGCCAAGTTTCTGATGGATCAGATTTCCGCTTAGTAGGTGCACGTAGACCGAACAGCCCTCTCTGTATTTTAAGATGTGCAGAAATCTCTTGCTCACTCAGCATTCAAGTATTGTTGTCTAAGTGGTGTCAGTGACCAGGATCGTCCAAAGTTTCCAAAATTGGAATAATGGATTTCAGTGACTGATGGCACATTTCCATTCTTAATTTTGCAGCACGGTGTAAATCCTTTATTTCTTCCTACTTAGCCCCAATCCACTCAATCTCAAATTGCAAATTAATGAGCTGCATACACTCCCAGGACTTAGCCAGCCACGTGCCCTTTGTTGCCCATGTTTAATTGTCACTCTCCACACTCATGTAGACATTGCCAGGGAATCTGACAGACTGTAACCACTCCCGACAATTAAACGCCAGCTTATCATGAGTCCATGTGCAACAGGAGCCTACTCCTTTGGTCTCTTTTTTGCTCCTGAGTCAGATGCATGTGAGTTCAAGTCTCTCCTTCAGGAACCTGAGCACAGAAATCGAAGGTAACATTCTCACTCAAGTGCTATGCTGCCTTTTACAAGAGAATTGAAACTTAATCTCTGTTAGCTCTTGGCTGGTCATAAAATATTCCAAAGTACTATTTCAAAGGTGGTTTTTTACTGGTGGCTTGTCAAATTCTTGTCCTCCAATTAACCTTACAATAAAACATAATCTAGTCATTGCCACTGTGTTGTATGTGAGGCCTTTCAAATTGTTAGACGCGGTTTCCACATTACAACTGTTGCTACATTTCAAAAGTACTCCATTGGATATGAAGTCAAGATAGGTGCTATATAAATGCTGGCCTTGCTTCTCCTGCTACACCATCATGCCTGCAACATAGACGACTGAGCATGAATTGCAACAAGTATCAGATGAAAGAGTTTGAAAATATATAAATCGGCCAGTATTTTTTTTTAAGCTGTGGTGTCAAGATAGAGTCAGACTACTGAATGATATTTCTGTGATAAGTTACTTAGAAACTTGAATGAAAACTATTGCCTGGGCAGCTTGAACCAAAACAAAACAGACAAAGCCACTTCAGATTTCTCCCTGAAATCCCATTTCCATTTTGCCAAAAACTTGCAACAGGCAAAAGAAGTACCCTTTGGTACGGTGCCCTGTAAGTGCACAAAAGGTAGCTGTATTTTCTGAGTAAGCAGCTTCAGAAAACTGGTTGTAAGTGGACCTTAGCAAAAATGCAGATAGACGACTTGCAGCTGTGAGAATCAACCATCTTTCACATTGACAATATGGAGTGCAGATGAAGGCTTTTGTCTCAGTACAATGGCGTGTTTCTGTGAGGTCTGTGAGTGATCTGCACTTTTGGAAGTGTTCTGGAAAATGAATTAGCTTCACGTTTGAAACACCCCTGTTCAGCAGGAGAAGAATGCTGTGGGCATTTTATTTTGTTCTTTCATGGGATGTTAATTTCACTGGCAAGGTCACTTATCCTGGCCTTGAACTGTATGGTTTATGGGTCAACAGTCAACCACTTGTTGGAGCACTGGTCACTATGAATGGGTAAGGAGGGAATAATTTGTTCTGAAAGAAAATTACATGACTTCTTTTCTCCAACAATCAATGATAGCTTGAGACTTCATTACTGAGATTAGTTATTAATTCCAGATTGTAATTAGCTAATTGTATTAAAAGCCATGAGCTGATGAGATTTGAACCTGTACCCACCCCTCAGCAGCCTTTGATATGATTTGATTTATTATTGTCACACGTACCAAGCTACGGTGTAAAGTTTTGTTTTGTGTGCAGTGCAGGCAGATCATACTATACAGAGTGCACTAGTTAATAAAACAGAGCAAAGAATACAATGCTATGGCTGCACAGAAGGTGCACAAAGAGTGGGATCAACATTAAATTTAAAATTTGACAGGTTCATTCAGAAGTTTATTAGCTGCGGGGAAGGAGCAGTTCTTAAATCTGCTTATACGTGTATACAAACTTTTATAGCTCCTGTCTAATGGAAGAGGCCGGAAGTGAGGAGAAACCAGGGTGGGTCTTTGATTATGTTGGCAGTTTTGCCGAGGCATTAGGAAGTATAGATGGTGTCAATGAATGGTTTGTGCGATGAACTGGGCCATGTTCTCCGTAGTTTTTAGCCGTCTTCAGGAAGAGCTCGGTTTATGAATCAAACAAGTCAAGTGAAATTGCCGTGAAAACTGTGAGAGACTAACACAGTGGGTTGCTGAAATGAAAACACAAAGTGTTGGAGAAACACAGCAGTTCCGGAAGCTTCTGTAGAGACAGAAACGGAGTTAACATTTAGAGTCCAGTGACCCTTTGTCAGAATTGAAACCATGAAATAGTGATGTTTATGCTGATGATGGGGTGGGAAGGAAGAAGGAGTGAGATGAATAGATGGAAGAAGTGACAGAGGCAGAGTCAAAAGTAAAGTGGATGCAGGCGGGCACAGATTCAAATCCCACCGGCTCACGGAGTCTAACAAAATTAGTGAATTACAAGCTGAAATTAATAGCTAGTCTCAGTAATGGGGTCATGAGCTATCATTGATTGTTGCAAAAAAAAGTCATGTAATATTCCATTTACACTTCTCGTTGCTGCGGAAATGTAGCCGACATCATCAAAGACCATTCCCACCCCGGTAATACTCTCTTCCAACCCCTTCCATCAGGCAGTAGGTACAGAAGCTTAAAAACTCGTACCAACAGGTTCAAGAACAATTTCTTCCTTGCTGTTATTACAGTGCAAATAGACCTCTTTAATTTCAAATCTAATGTTGATCTTGCTTTTGTGTACCCCATATGCAGCTGTAATCTTTTATGTCTCGTTCTGTCTAAATCCAATGACCTTGCTGGCTACGATCTGCCTATTCTATAGGCAAAACAAAACTTTTCACTGTTGTTATGTACATGTGTCAACAACAAATCAAATCAAAGGGATTTTGCTGACAGTAAGATGGGGGAAGAAATGAATGTTGATTGGTGATAAAGGGATCTGTGAATAGATGAAAATGGATTGACTATGCAGGGATTAGCCCATACAGAACAAAACCTGGGCATATGTAGATGGAAAATGAATATGGAGGAAGGTTTTCGTGCTCTATATTGTCACACTCAGTGTTGTCTTCTGAGGGCTATAAGGTACCTGGGCTGAAGATAAGTTGCTGTTCTTCTAGTTTGTGTTGGAGTTTGCTACAGCACTGCAGCAGGCCTGAGACAGAAATAGTAACAGAGAACATGGTGGTGAACTGAAGAGGGGGGCAACTGGAAGCTCAGGATCATAGTTACTGCTAGAGTGGAGGTGTTTGGCAAAGCAGTCCCCCAGTCTGCTGCACCCACTGAATTACTGCTTCATGTCTTACACTCAGTATGTCACTATACCCTTTAAAAACATTCTCATGATGTTATCTTGCATTACAGCACGTGACCTGACAATGTAATGTTCTCGTACACTATCTTACTCTGGGATCACTTGATAATTCTATAATTTGTGACCTTTCATCTTAATGATCTTTTGTATCTGAAGAAATTATCATGTATGTAGAGTGGTGAGCTGTAGTGACTATCTGTTGGATTTTTCAATGCCATGTTATCCACATCCAGTTACTTATGTTGCAAGGACCAACATAAGTATTGCTGCAAAACATCTTGCTCAAGTCATAAGAAAGAGGACCCCTGTAGAAAATCACCTTCCACATGTCTGGGCATGTCAATGCCTTGTTGCAGGAAAAGTTGCTTAACATTGAACAAGCAGAGAGAAAACACAGGAAAGGACAGCCCAGGCCAGAAATTTGTTCAGAACTCAACCATCTACAGTATCCTGTCCTGTTTGTATCAGAGCATTCTAGGTACATTCCAGCCTTAACCATTACTTAACCTTGGCTCCAGAACCTTTCCAAAAAACCTCGTCTCGGAGGAAAAGGAAAACTTGGAATCATCTTCTTTAAACCTAGCTGAGCTAGGCCACTTCTTAGATCACTTAACACCAACAATAGCAGATGGCGATGTTTCAATGTATCTGCTGTCCTTGTCCCTTCTAGATGGAAGTGGTCATGGTTTGGAAGGTGCTGTCTAAGAATCTTTGGTGAATTTCTGCTGTGCATTTTGTAGATAGCACACACTGATGCTACTGAGCATCAGTGGTGGACAGAGGGAATGTTTGTGGGTGTAGTGCCAATCAAGCGGGCTGCTTTGTCCTGGATAATGTCAAGCTTCTTGAGTGTTGTTGGAGCTGCACTCATCCAGGCAAGTGGGGAGTATTCCATTACACTCCAGACTTGTGTCTTGTACATAATAGACAGGCTTTGGGGAGTCAGGAGGCGAGTTACTCGCTGCAGCATTCTTAGCCTCTGACTTGCTCTTATAGCGACTTTGTTTAAGTGGTGGGTCCAGTTGAGTTTCTGGCCAATGGTAACCCACAGGATGTTGATAGTGAGAGATGCAGTGATGGTAATGCCATTGAATGTCAGGAAGCAGTGGTTAGATTGTCTCTTAATGGAGATGATCATAGCCTGGCATATATGTGGTGTACATGTAACTTGCCACTCGTCAGCCCAAGTCTAGATAGTGTTCAGGCCTCGTTGCATTTGAACACAGACTGCTTCAGTATTGGACCTGTCGTGAATGGTGCTAAACATTGGGCAATCATCAGCCAACATCCTCACTTCTGAATTTATCATGGAGTGAGGTCATTGATGAAATATCTGAAGATGGTTGGGCCTGGGACACTGCCCTGAGGAACTCCTGCCTGGAACTGAGATGACTGACTTCCAACAGCCACATCCACCCTCTTCTGTGCCAGGATTGACTCCAACTAGCAGAAAGTTTGTCCCCCATACCCATTGATTCCAGGTTTGCTTGGGCTCCTTGATGCCACACTGGGTCGGATACAGCCTTGATGTCAACGGCTGTCACTTTCATGTCACCTCTGCAATTCAGCTGTTTTGTCCATGCTTGAATCAATACTATAGTGAGGTCAGGAGCTGCATGGCCCTGGCAGAACCGAAACTGGGTGCCACTGAAAAGGTTATTGCTGAGCAAGTGCTGCTTGATAGCACGGTTGATGACACCTTCCATCACTTTACTGATGATCGAGAATAGACTGATATGGCGTAATTGGCTGGGTTGGATTTGTCCTGATTTTTAAGTATAGGACATATTTGGGCAATTTTCCACACTGTCAGGTAAATACCTGTGTTACAACTGTACTGGAAGAACCTTCCATCATTGTCTCCACCTGCTGGGAGAGGAGAGGCAGAATGGATTCAAGATGTTAACTTTGTCTCTCACTCTCTCTTTCTCCTGCTGAGTTTCTCCAGCACTTTCTGTTTTTACCTCAGATCGTCAACAACAGCAATATTTTGACTTTATTTGAGATAGATGACCACACTCTTGGTGTAAGATGTAGGTCTATTTTAAAGCAAGGTAGAGAGGCAGATTGTTTTAGGGAGGAAGTTCCAGAGTTTTGTTTTCAGCAACTGAAGGTATGGATGCCAATGATGGAGCAATCAAAATTGGGAATATGCTAGATACAAAATTAGGAGTAGTCATACTTTAGAGGATTGTTGGGCTGGGGGAGATCACACAGATAGGGTGGTCATTGTGTGATTTGTAAGAGAATTTTAAAACCAAGACATTGGCATGTCATCACTGAGCACAGGTGTGTTAGGGGGACAAGGTTTACTGCAAATTAAGACACAGCCAAAAGAATTTTGAAACAACCTTGAGTTCAAGGAAAGTGGAATGTTGAAGATCAAGCAACTGAGTGCAGTAATAAAAGAATCAATGAAGTTTCCATTAGCAGATGAACTGAGATTGAGCTGGAGCTGAGTGGCAATGTTTTGTATGGAGAAATAGACAGTAGGAACGAGCAGAGAAATTAGCTCTGTGCCAGTGTTGTTTCTTTAATTAAATTTAAACAAATGTTATAAACCAGATGATCTCTGACTGTGTGATGTATTCAATTTGTTCTATTCCATTTTCCAGAAGTAGACCCTCTGTTGCTTTCATCCATGATACAGGACAAACACACCAACTGATTATGATCTCCTGTCCATTGGGCAGAAATTCCTCCTTCCTCATCCTTAACATTACATTATTCTCAGTTTATTGGAGAGTAATTAAAATCTACCAATATTGCAATATTTTTACGATATATCTTTGAAACCTTGCAAAATATTTTTCCTTCTTGCTATTTGTTGCATCGTACAAAACTCCCAAAACACCAACATTGTCCCTCAGCTAAAACCACATTTCAGTTCCATGCTTATCCAGCATATCTTTTCTATTTAGTACTGTCACATCTTTATTAGTCAATGTCACCGTACTTCCTCTTATTTTTTATTCTATATCACCTCAGAATAGTTGGTAATCCTGAAGATTAAGAACTTTATTCATGGCCTTGTTTGACCCAAGACTCTGATAATATGACTAGGTTATAATCCTATCCAGGCAGTTCTGGAATCCATTCCTAAACTGATTTGTACGCAAGTTGGAATATAATGCAAGGCAAGGAGCTGTTCGTAAGTACAATGTAGGTGATTGAAGGGTGACCATAGTGAGGTTTATAAAATAATGAGGGGTATAGATAAGGTGCATGGCAGGTGTCTTTTTCCTACTGGAGGGAATTTCAAGACCAGGGACATATTTTTAAGGTGAGAGGAGAAAAACTTAGAAAAAGACATGACGGGAAATCTTTTTAACTCAGAGTGTGATTCATGTGTGGAATGAAATTCCAGAGGAAGTGATGGATGAGGGCACAATTACAACACTTAAAAGATATTTGGATAAGTACATGAATAAGAAATGTTTGGAGGGATATGGGCCCAGTGCAGGCAGGTGAGACTGGTTTAATTTGGGATTATGGTCGGCATGGACTGGTTGGACCGAAGGGTCTGTTTCGGTGCTGTATGACTCTATGACCCTCTAACTCTACAGGAAACATGGCCATGTCAGATCTTTGAAATTATATTCCTGTTTGAGATTGCATTTGTACGTACAAGCCTTTGCAAGTCAAACGTTTGCAAAATAGGTGCATCTTATAGCAATTGGGTTGTACAGCCCATTAATATTAGAATAATGCAGGCATTATTATATATTTTAATACTTTCCTCATCGCTTTTGCTGTTTTCCCAATCAATTGTTGGTATAATTCTAATGCTACTGCTCTTGCCAGCCCTATGTCATCTGACTTCTGAAAAACTAAAGATAACTTAGTGAGAATTTGAACTCTGAACAATGTAAACTGCCATCAAGTAGTCTTCAACAGTTAACAAAACACAACCCAACTGATCAACACTTACCAGCCACCAACTGACTCGTCCTATGGCATTGACGCAATTCTTGAATATCTCACTCTCATTTCTACAAACAGCTTCCACCCAGGCTCCATCTTTTGCATTGCTTTAGTTTAGGCTTGCTCTCACCTACGTCACATTCTCCCACTTCTGACAAGCGGAGGATTCATTTGTGCAAACATCCGCTGCCATCCGATTATTGAATTGGACAGGAGTTGTGGTGTATCCTCGGCCTTTTCTTTCAGAATGAATTCATGTGATTCACGCACAGTGTGGGATATAAGGATGGAAAGGAGCAATCCTTGCAGTATTCCTGAATAAGCTATCACACAAGAGTGCATGATCTACTGTGTGTGCAGTGGTGACAGCTAAAAGAATTATCTGATCATCAGCTTCGCATAGACTGAGTATTCAGACCACTTCCTTCATCTTTTAAACCAAGAGTCTTCAAAGACAACACTCGATGGGATGAAAATTAGTGTATCCACTGCTGGCAGGGGGTCGGGGGTCCGGCGGAGGTGATGGTGAGGGTGGGGGTGGGGGTGAAAGACTTTATTCTCTTGTCGAATATTTCAGGTGGCTCCAGGAATGAGCGGCAATGGTTTGTTGCAACACAGGGGAATTGAAAGCAAACAACATATTCAGAACGAGTCAACCAATAGCTCGAAATGACAAAAAAGAGGCTTTTAAAAAAACTTCTGAGGTTAAAAGAAATATGAAGGACAGGGAATGTCTCACATCAACATTCCAACCTGACCATGTTGATCCTGTCATCCTCATCACACATTATCGGTACAGACTTTCTCCCACCTGCTGCTTTTACCTTGAGGCATGAAGAAAATGTTTTGAGGTACAATTACGCACTTTTTTTTAATACAATCTAGTTTCTACCTAGTTTACAACAGCAGGTCAATGCTTGCTTGAATGGACAACAGGTCAATCTGGCAGCCACATTCTTTTAGTCCATTCAATTTTGTAACAAAGTCTTGATCTAAAACTTTCGCAAAACGTTTGTTTTTTTTTAACTGACAATGTGACTGATTGAGACTGTGAGTACATAACTGGCACACGTCCCCATCCTCTATAGTTTTTGGGAATGTTGTATGTTATCCATGCTGGGTGTGTCATCAGAGCACAAATTATTGGGCCTCTGGGTATTGCCTTTGCAAGCATCATTGAGATCTCCCCAACTGCATCCTTCTAAATGCCTTGGAGTTGATGGGAGTTGTCAGTCTGGTGCATGATGAGGGGAAAAGGGATGATAGTGTTTCCAGCATCTTCCCCAAGACCCCGAGCACTTCCTTCACATGCTGAATAGGTTAAATAGGTAACAGAGAAATGTTCACAATAATGTACATTTTTTAGAATCACCTAATCTTTGGGTTATGATCTCCTAGATATCAAAGGCTCCACAATGACTATGAGGAGGTGGATGAATAATGTTGTAACCTGACCTGTGTAAAGTTGCTCTCATATGCACAATCTATCAGTAACACCTCCCCCTGAACAGATTGGAACAACAAAAATGCAACAAAGCCAGAAGACAAACAAACAGAGCCATTATTCTTCTAAACTTTCTCCACACGAGGGTGCTCGCTCTTGCTTGTGTACGACCAGCCATATTAAATCGTTCACAAGCGATCAATCTCAATTGTGCATTTGGCGGCAAATGTGGGCGGTAACACCACAAGGGACCCCATCCATTCACAAACCCGACATTCACTCATGAGTCTGACAGGAGTCCTTGCAACAGGGCTGACAGTTTTTGATTCCCCTTCCCTTTTTTCCCAGCTCAGAGATCGGAGGTTTGGGGATAGGGTTGGAGGAAGGGAAATGCTCTGACTGTGGTTGGCATCCTGGCAGATTGCCCACCTGTTGTTCACCCTGCCTGCATTCCATCCTTGAAAAGCAATCTATAGCAATAAAGCCTTGAAATTGCAGGCCATTATTGATAGGCTACTCGATATAACTAAACATGTGTAATGCACTCGGGTCTATTTACTTCTGTCACAAAATCCATTCAATACCATGAAACACTTGCAACATTGATTCTTCAACCCATTGCTTCCAGCATCAAAATATCAGACCAATTTTGCTGTCACCTAATTGTCAATCCACACTTTCTTTGGCAACATCTCCCAATTGCAACAATGAGTTCAATGAACATATTTTCATATGGTCATTATTAAAGTGGGCTGTCGACCGTAGAGGTCATTTTGTAATTATATTACCATTAAGTAAAGCAAAATGCAATGCTTTTATCAATATGATTATTTTCACCTGAAGTATTCCTGTTAGACATAATGTACTATTTTGTTGTTGGATTTAAATTACATACTATTGTTTCCTCATTGCACATCTGTCACAACGTTAATCAGATTTACTTTGCAGAATGTATGATGCAGAATGGCACAAAATGACAATATTTCAAGTGAAAAACAGAGTAGCAGAAACCTTTCAATGTGTGTACTATCTTACCATCTACACTATGATTATGTGTTATCCCAATTATCAATGCACTATTTATTACATCAAGATCTTACAATGAGTTGGTGATTGTTTGAAATGCCTTTGTCTGATATTCTGACAGTTTTAAGTACCTACTGAAGGCAATGAAACCATTGTTGATTGTTGGGAAAATCCATCTCGTTCAAAAATGTCCTTCAGGGAAGGATAATCTGTCATCCTCACCTGGTCTGGCCTACACACATTTGAAGTATTCCAATACACAATACAATGCTTTAATCAATAGTATTCCAAAATAATATTTTGGGTCAGTAATCTAAAGGTGGCCGAACCAATGTCCTGCACAGCTGCAACATGACATCCCAACTCTTATATTCGATGCACTTACTAATAAAAGCCAGCATTCCAAATACCTTCTTCACTATCCTTTCTCCCTGAGACTCCACTTTCAAGGAACTATGAACCTGCACTCCAATGTCTCTTTGTTTAGCAATACCCCTCAGATCCTTACCATTAAGTGTATAAGTCCTGCCCTGATTTGCCTTTCCAAAATGTAGCAGCTCACATATATCTAAATTAAACTCTATCTGCCGCTCCTTGGTCCATCGGCCCATCTGATCAAGGTCCTATTGTAGTATTCTAAATTTTTATTAAGATCCAATTCTGCCATCGTTTCAGTTCCAGGAACAATTGGAGATAAGATTTCATCTTGTTGATAGTAGCAGCTCATGTAATTCAGACAGCTCTTCGAATGTGTGTGGGAGTTAGTAGATGTTGCCCCTGAGGCAGAGGATCCTTATTACTCAAGTACCAACAACTCAGACAGTGTTGGTGAGGACAGGTGGTTAAGAATGATCTGTGTTTGATCTTTTGGCACATGCTAAAAATTGTTATGGTTCATGCAGAGTTTAAAATAACCGACAGCACTAAGAAACCTAGCAATAAATTTGAGTGAATAATCACGCACCTTTCCTGCCCACCTCACTTGATTCAATATGCTTTAGTATTATTCCAGAACTGGCACGATGGCTATCACTGCTGCCTCATAGCACCAGGGACCTGGACCTGGGCTCGATTCTTAACCTCAGGTGACTCTCTGTTTGCAGTTTGCACGTTCTCCCTGCACCAAAGATGTAGAGGTTCAGTGGATTGGCCATGCTAAATTGCCCATAGTGTCCAGGGATGTGTAGGCTAGGTGGATTATCCAAATGAGAAGTAGGGTTACATGGATAGGGTTGGGGAGTGGGTCTGGGGAGTGAGTCTTTGGTTGGTCAATGTGGACTCAATGTGCCAAATGGCTTATTTGCTCACTATAGGGTTTCTGTGATTCTAACAGTATTTAGCTTCAACTGGCAAAACCCCAGATTTCACAGTGGTCTCATTACCCTTAATTGCAGACATAGCATGCCACAGAACAACATCTCCCAGAGTTTTCCAACCTCAGAAAGTCCAATTTATCACGACTGCTTTCTTCTTCTATACAAGCCATTACCTGTGCTAAGACTGTATTACTACCTTGTGTGTTCTTGTCAGATACAGTGAGAGAGACTGCAATTTCTTTGTTTTGATCTATAGAGAGAAGTATTTGAAGACTTTTTGATATGAACGTCTTTCAAACGTAAAGTCAGTCCCTCCATAGTCCCTCTCTCATAGCTACTTATAGCAAATGTTTGGCAATTAGCCCTGCGATCTTTTTTCTATTTAGCCCTTCCTGGCCACCTTGCTGAAGCTCAGGCTCCACATTTGGCAATGCCCGGATGTCCGTTGTGTCTCCTGTCAAGGATATGAAGGAGGAATAGGGAGTCCTTCATCTAAAAAACACAGTCATCATGAATTATGAAATGTCGGCTGTGTTTGAAATAAATTTTGTGTTGATCTCCGAAAGCAAATCCTCAGATGAAGGGTAATTCCTTCTGAAGTTAAATGCTACACAAGTAGTCGTGAGTTTATACAATGGGATATTGAAGGATATCTGTTGAGGGATCTATAATCTGCTCAGAATAGTCCCGGACTACTAGGGTTTTCGGCTAGAATTGCAGAAAGGTCTTGAGGAGGTGTTTGTCATCTGTGTTACTTGATGCTAAACCCATTTAATTTATAGTGTGCACTCGAGGAGCTGTGTCAATAATATTATTATTTCCCATTTTCTACATTCCCTTGTGGCCATTTAGTGTCAAAACTAACCTAAATAATTAAGGAGCAATTAAGCTCAAATTGTACTAACCTAATAGCATAATGTCCATGTGCAAACATTTGACCTGCATTGACAGAGTCCAGAAGTGGCAATCACGTGTAACAGCAAAAAAAACCCTGCAGAAATTGGACCAACAGTTAAGGAGAGGAAATGAGAAAAAACATGTGGATGTCAATAACTTTCTGCTTCAACATGTTTGGGTTAGACCATGTCAAAGCTTAGCAAAGATGTTAATAAATGTCAAAACCAACTGCAACTCCTTTATGATGCCAGAGTTCTCTGGTGCCAGTGCTACAGTCCACTCAGTCTGAGACACAATGACAACATACACTTTTACACGTGCATTGCAGGCTGGAAGTAGGGATAATAATGGAGAGGCTCCAAATTTCATTCAATCAAATGGCTGACCAGGAATCTCTTCAACTCTTACTGCTTGTCATTGATCTATGTTGGAAGATGTAGCAGGTTGATATTCAAGCTGTTTGACTATATTGTGAGCACCCCTGCCTTAATCACCAAATCTTGGTGTTGGACTTAAACCCAGGGTGGCATGGTAGCTCAGTGGTCAGCACTGCTGCCTCACAGTGCCAGGGACTTGGGTTCAATTCCACCCTCAGGCGACGATTTGTGTGGAGTTTGCACATTCTCCCTGTGTCATTGTGGGTTTGCTCAGGGTGCTCCTGTTTCCTCCCACAGTCCAAAGATGTGCAGGCTAGGTGGATTGGCTGTGCTAAATTGCCCTCAGGGACATGTAGATGAGGTGGGTTATCGGAGGATGAGTCTGGGTGGGATGCTCCAAGGATTGGTGTGGAGTTGTTGGGCCAAAGGGCCTGTTTCCATACTTTAGGGATTCTATTCTAAAGACAGGAGCTCCATTGTAACTCCACCTCTCAAAAGGTAGAACAGTTAAAGGTGGCCTGCATAACAACATCTAAACAAAAGCCAGGGGCAGAATGTTGTTTGCAGGGGTAGAACTAAAACTCTCCAGCACAATATGGGATATTGAATACTGATTCAATTCTCTAATAGTGTATAATGTTTAGCTATGAAGGACCACATTGTGTGGTATTGATTGGTTGGATTTGAGTGTTAATTTTAATTAATAGATCATACTGAAAGATCGATAATTCTGGAAGTAAAAGCCCTAACTTTGCTGTCATTGTGTTTAACGCCGAGGTGTGATGTCAGTGGGGAATGAGGAGAATACTTGCAATGACAGGCAACTCACATTTTCCTTGTTACCCAAGGACCCCAGAGTTGCCTTCCAAAGGAGGGAAGCGGCAAACCACATCTGGATCTGGGAATATGTCTGAGTGCTCAATTTAGGGATGAGCAATAGGGAAACTACCTTCAAGCCATAGAATCAGAGAAAGGGCAGTACAGTTGGATGTGGACAGAGAGGTCCCATGGACAAATTAGTACAGAATGAAATTAGGCACAAAACTTTGAGCGCAGCCAACAGGCTGATGCCCAAGCAAAAGTTGCAGAGATATATTGGGGCAAACATAATGGTATATGACCAGCATGATGAATTCAACCTGCTAAATTTACATCGTGAAGGCAGCGGTCTAATGTTAATGACATTGGGGTAGTAAACCAGACCCTTTGGCTATTTGCGGGGGGGGGGGGGAGTGCAGTGGGGAAGGGGGTATGTGGTGGGGGAGCATACACAGCAGATCGTGAAATTTGATTTAAAAATTAAATCCAATTTAAGTTAACCATTGTTAATTATTGTAAAAACCCATTTGGCTCACTAATGTCTTTTGGTGGGGAAATCTGCCATCCTTACCTGGTCTAGCCTACATGTGACTCCAGACCCACAGCAATATGATTGGCTATTGGCTACCCTCAGGCCAATTTGAGATGCATGATCAATGCTGGCATAGCCCATGATGCAATGTGATTGGCTATTTGCTGCCCTCAAGCCAAGTGGTGTTGGGTGATCAATGCTGGCATAGCCCACAATGCCCATGTGCCATGAATGGATTTATTAAAAATTATACGGAGGGTAATATGCCCGTAGTGAACTCAGGAATGTCCTTTGGATGAATTCGATTTGCAGTTGATAATATTGTCATCAACCATTTTTAACCTTTGCTTTCTATCTTTTATCACCAACGAGGTTAAACAAACGCAGTTCGATGTTCTTTTCTAAATAATAGCTATGAATCTCTAGCTCGATTCTCCCACTCTTTTGTCAGGACATGTGGCAACCAAAGGTTTTCACAGCACTTCTGTAGAATTGACAACAAACAAGTAAAATGACCTCCGCAAAAACTTACGGCATCTCTCTACTGTCTTCAGCCGACAGCTCACAATCTGTTATTCATGCTTGCGACCTTCAGACGAGTGGAAAATTTCAGTAGCAAGACTAGTGTCAGAGAATCAGGTTAGCCACGTGACATTGGATCAGACTCACAGGTGTCCTGCAGTGTCCTCAGCTCTCACTGTGCCTCTGTGCAACTGGTAATGTGTGGCAGCAGATAAACCACACATCGGCTAACAAACGAAACTCAGTGAAGAGATCGCCAACTCCGTCTGGTGTAGATAAAAATTGTCACCCTCCTACATGCGCGAAGTCTGCAAGAATTAAAGAAGCAGATAATCTTAGCAAGAAGACAATTTAACAGGAGGCAAACATTAGCACAGTTGATGACACATGCCAGCACTCTCCTGGCAAAGTAGACTTGTGGCTATTCATAGAACGTAGAACATGGAACAGTACAGGCCCTTCGGCCCACAATGTTGTGCTGACCTATTATCCTACTAAGATCAATCTATCCTGCGTATCCTACATTTTACTGTCCTCCATGTGCCTATCCAAGAGTCAGTTAAGACCCTCTAAAGTATCTGACACTCTAAAGTATCTAAGCATTCACATCTGAAAAGATTGGGATCTCATGGAGTATCATCCCAAAGTTAATAATGAATGTCACTGGCAAAAATACTGTCACTTACAGTACAAGAGGTGAGTGCAAAATAACATACTACCCCGGGAAATAGAAGGAACCTGAAGGAGAAGAGAAATTTTATTCTGCCTCCGGAAAATTTGGCTCATTTTTGATAAAGTCATTTATTACTTGCCTAAGGAGTATCCCAATGAATCCCAAATTTCAAAAATCGAGGGTTAGAATCTATCTGTCAGCATTGAAGGTGCAGGATTTTGAGGGAGCAAAAGCTGAAGAAAATAAACGAGAGCAGACCACTCTCTAATGTGGGATTATTTATTAAGTGAATAGTTATGTTGATTCTACAACTGTCTCATTTTCCTCCAACGTAAGTAAAAATAATCTCCCCAGCTTGATTCCCATTCCATTCTGAGTTAGGTGTTACCTAGATATGATGAGTGACCTTGGCTCTGCTTGGCTACATAAAGTCAAACAATTAGCTGATTCTGACTCCTGTTGGAAAATGGTGATCTTGGGGAAGCACAGCTTTGGAATCTATGACAGAGCATGGCATTGTAAAAGAGCCTCTTGAAATTCTTGGGCTCATAACTGGACAGATTCCAATTGGTTAAGGAACTGGAGGGTAATTTAAACAACTTGAGACAGTGCTTCCCGAAATAAAGGGAATAAGGCCCACAAGGAAACTTATAAAAATAAAAGTTTGTAAAAGCAAATAAGTCAGCTGGCCTTTCAAAACTGTATCCAAAATACACAGGTGGAGGTTTGGTTCTGAACACAGCAGTCCAAGCAACATCAGAGGAGCAGGAAGGCTGACGTTTCGGGCTTACACACTTCTTCAGAAATGGGGGAGGGGAATGGGGTTCTGAAATAAATGGGGAGAGAGGGGGAGGCGGATAGAAGATGGAGAGAGGAGAAGATAGGTGGAGGGGAGACAGACTGGTCAAAGAGGCAGGGATGGAGCCAGTAAAGGTCAGTATAGATGGGCAGGTAGGAAGGGGAGGGGAGATTTTGAAGCTTGTGAAGCCCATATCAATGCAGTGGAAGGAGGGGATAGGTGGGAGGAAAGACAGGTCAGGGAGGCGGGGACGAGCTGGGCTGGTTTTGGGATGCGGTAGGGAGAGGGGAGTTCATATTCCACTTGGGAACCCTGCAGCCAATGGAATTATTCTGCTTGGGGAACCCTGCAGCCCAATGGTATCAATATGGGTTTCACAAGCCTCAAAATCTCTCCTCCCCCTACCAGATCCCAAAATCAGCCAGCTCGTCCCTGCCTCCCTAATCTGTCCTTCCTCCCATCTATCCCCTCCTCCCACCTCAAGCCACACCCCAATCTCTGACATACTAAATTCATCCCGCCCCCTTAACTGTCCACCCTCCCTGGACTGACCTATCTCCTCCCTACCTCCCCACCTACACTCACCTTTACTGGCTCCATCCCTGCCTCTTTGATGGGTTTGTCTCCTCTCCACCTATCTTCTCCTGTATCCATCTTCTATCCACCACCCCCTCTCTCCTTATTTATTTCAGAACCCCCTTCCCCTCCCCCATTTCTGAAGAAGGGTCTAGGCCCAAAACGTCAGCCTTCCTGCTCCTCTGATGCTGCTTGGCCTGCTGTGTTCATCCAGCTCTATACCTTGTTATCTCAGATTCTCCAGCATCTGCAGTTCCTACTATCTCTGAACCTATGTTTACACACAATCTATTATTCTCTCAAAGATAAGTCCATAATACATTGAAGCAGAATTAACCATTCTACCTATCAAGTTTGCTTTACCATTCCAGACCAATGTTATTATCTTGTGCTAGCCATGTATCCTGAATCTCATCAGCATTTGGAATCTATTGACTTGAATGTGTTCAATGATTAAATCACCACGGGCCTTTAGTACTGAACTAGGACTCCTAAGTTCCTTTGTGCTTTAGATTTCTAAAGCCGTTTCCCATTTAGAAAATATTATATGCCCCTACCCTTCCTACCAACGTGTATAACCTCACACTGTCCCACACTGTATTCCATCCGCCACTTCTTTTCCCACTGTCCAAGCCTTTTCAAATCCTTCTGCAGCCTCCCCACTTCCTTAACTTGTTAGGTCATCTCACTAATGACAGGTTTCAGAACTTCTCTAAAAAATAACCTAAAATGACCTGCCTATAACTTCTAGACTTATTTCTTTCTTAACCAAATGAGTGATTTGAGGAAATTTGCAGGCCAACTGCACAGTTCCTAAATTACCCGATCTTTGAAAGTTTATGACTAATATTGTCGTAATTTCCTTTTAACATTCGATTTTCTTTTAATACCCTGAGACAGAAACCGTCAGCTTCCAGTAATTTATCTACTTAGGTCCCATTATTTTCTCCATTATTGTTTAGTTCTTTGTGTTGAATTTAGTAATACATTCTCCTGGATTAATTTTCAGTTTGCCTTTTCACATTATTTTTCTTATTTGATGGAAAAACAAATACAATGGAATGTGTTTAATGAATTCTCTGTCAACTTGACATCTACTTACAATATTACTCGAGTCTATCATTATACCTGAGCTCTAATTTTTTTCTCAATCACTCTCTTAAGCTTAGCATACTTCTAAGATTTTATACTGATGGACTTTATATTACTTGCTGGCTTATGTTCCTATTTCCTTTGGCAGCACTAAATACTTTCTTTGTTTTCCTTATTTGCTTGCCGTATTTCACCCCAGCCCATTAGATAACCACATTATTATTCCTTATTATTTCTGTAAGCCATTTTTTTAGCTTTATACCTTCTGACCCCATTATATTGACCATTGTTACATGACTGTATAAGTGGGATTTTTGTCCTTCGCTTGCATGTATTGGTCTTCATGTATTACGCTAAAAAAAATGTTTTTTTGAATACCTCTCACTGATTTTGTGCAACTTTGCCTATTAAAAGCTCAATCCCATTTAATGGGTTCCTTCAATGTTGGCATTGCTTTAAATTAAAAAATTAGTTTGTGTGTTGGTCTTTATCTTTTGAAAGTTTAAATATAATAATAAAGTGAGCCTTTATAGGCCAAGTGCAGGAAGATAGGACAAGTTTAGTTTGGGGTTATGGTCAGCACAAACCAAGGGTCTGTTTCCGAGCTATTTGACTCTAAGACTGTATGGCGGGGGAGTTACTCCTGGTGTCAGATTAATATTTAGTGTAAAAGCTGTTTATCATGTTGTTTGGCCGAGCATGCTCTGAACAAATTGGCTTCTGTATTTCCAATACTAAAATAGTGGCTGCTTCATGAGCTATGAAGGCCTTTGGGACATTCTGAGGTTGAGAATGGCTCTAGTATAAATATAAATATTGCTTTATTTAATACCCAGCTCCATCATGCTGTGTTCATTAATTGCAACATGTTAGATCGGGAGTTAACTTTGACTCAGCTAAAAATACAATGGCTGACGTGATCACGTAACATTTGCAAATGGTTTTGCGTTTACATTATTAATATAAGATACTCTGTATTTGAATATCTTTGCTTGTGGCTTTGCATCAACTGCTGCTGTGTTTCCAAGCATGAAAACGCCCTTTGTGGGAGGGTGGAGAAGGGAATGAGTACAGGCAGGAGGGAAAAAGAAGTGGGGGAGGGCTTTTTGGCTGAGACCAAGTAGCATTAAGTTTATCTATTGCTGTGAGGCACTAATAAGATTTCTTGTCGTAACTTATCGAGCTCACCACATTAATTATGACCCAAGCCATATGGCACCCCTCAAATCTCATTCCCACCTCACCCTACCACACACCATTCCTAGAATAAGTTTTCAGACAGTGGACATCTCTTGCGTCATGCCATCTTCAATAGGCTACTGTGCATCTGGATGAATGCTGGCATTCTGAAGCTACCCTGCCCATTGATGGAAATGGTCAGAACATGGCAGAGAAAGGTCAAGATGACCCCATGATTGTCCCACAGGGTCATGGTGGTTTTGGCAAATGACTGGTCAGAAGAAGAGCTGTCCTATTTCTGGCGGACTGTCAGAGGGTGTCACACCATCTGCCAGCCAAGTCCCAGGTTGCCATCTGAGTTACTGCCATCTCCACGGTGTGGAGAAATGGCCACTGAAGTCACACGGTCAATGAAGGTCTCTGCTCGGCCAGGCTAAGCCATAATAGCCTCTCTGCCTTCTCACCCTCACTTTATCTCTGTTACTACGCCAACCTCCCACAAAGGCTCAGGGTCTGGCACTCTCACCATTGTATACACTGCCTTCCCTCACCTGTTCCTATTCTCTCCCAAACTCCCACACCGCTGACCCTGCATGACCTCCGTGCTGCCTCCGCAGTCTCTTGAAAGTCATACCCCACCCACAACATTCACCTGGCAATAAAAGCCGTACCACCCACTCTTATCTCCCTCATGACCCAATCCCTACTTTCTGTCATGACAGGAAGACAGCCCATATAGGGTAGGGTGATCCCATATGTGTATAAGGGTGTTGGACATTCATATTCTCATCCCCTCTGGGGAGAGAGCCATAGTCATTTGGGAGGAGAGTGGGATCACTCCTGGTGAGGGGGGATTGCTGAAACATTCATGTTCCGCCAGACAAGTAAGTGAGACCTTGCATGTCACCGCCACTCTGCCATTAATTAAGCTGTCAGCCTCACTCATTGCACACATGTTCTAACTCCTGGCCGCCTCTCTGCTGTGTCTTGCAAGTATAGCCAACATCTCCACCATGTCCTATAGAGGAATGTCTTGTTCCACCAGAATTGCAACCCTGATCTCTGAGAATGTGAGCACTGAGGATTCAGAGGAAGCCTTGGAAACAGGGGCACAAATGGCAATACATGGCACTGGGACATGGTGAGACCTCTGCTCCTTGTTCAACATCCCTAGAGTTTAGCTTCTTCTGGATACAGAGGTATAGCCGTCAATGAGATGGCCAGCAGTGCCTGTGTCAGGAATATGCAACAGACAGAAAGGGCTGAAAGGTGTAGGTTTCCATCGTGTCAAATGTTCTTTCCTTTAAAAGCCCCACGATCAGTGTTTCGTGTAGCCTCCTCTCTTGCATGACGAGTCATTTACCCCAGCTGTTCTGAGCGTGCTCACAACCATTTTCTTCCCAGCTGATCACTTTTAATTTCCACCATCCCGGAAGGTGACAGTGAGTGTTTCTTGGCCCAGTGACTTCCAGTCTCCACCTGAACGTGGCCCCCACCAAACGTCCACATCTCATTACGAGGATACCATCCCATTGACCTCACGGGCACCTCCTCAATTCTTCAACCAATCTGCTTACCCTTGCCACTCAGCCCATGGCATTTGAGGTAGCCATACACTGAACCCCTACACCCCAAAGCCAGCATGCTCCTTACCATGGACAGTCCCACCTCCCACATTAGCCCCTTCCCAACCCATTATTTACTGTACACCAATCCCTCCAGCTCGCAGAAACTGCTGCCCTCTCTTCATCACTACGGCTCTCCACAGAACATTGATGAAGAGGAACCTGCTGAGGTTAGTCCCACACCAATGGCTATGCTTCCCCCGAAACCCATCTAGCCCCCCCCCCTTTCTTTCTTCTATATTCCATGGACAAACCCAACAACTGACTGCGGACCACCCCTTCCACTGGCACGACTCAACAACCTTGGGCAATATATTCCCAGTCCCTAACTGGTGTCTCTCTGACCGTATTGGCCCTATCCCAAGACTGGCTGTCTTGGAGACAAAGCATCCTCAGTGAACTCTCACCTGACTTCAAAGGCACGGACCCCTGCTGAATAAAACCCTGAATGGGCATCAGCCCATGGCCAATCCCTTGGAATTGTACGGGGAGGTTCCCCCGACATACTACACCTTCATGGACTTCAATGAGGATAACTTCCCAGAGACTTTGAGAAACGACGGTCTTCTTACTGCACATGCCACATGTTTGCCTCGAAAGCTGCTGGCACATGTCGGGTAGGAGTGGGATTTTTGCAGAACATTGCTATTCAACCAGGCAGCTGAGAATTACAGAACAGCATGGCAACCTGCCTAAATGTGCAACAGGTTTCATTAGCAAGGCAAGTCGATTGTGATTAGCCACAACATTTTTGTTTTTAGCAAAACATTGCCCTGAGAAATTAGTCAGAGAATTGCTGCCATCTATTTTGCTGAGTTGCAACAGAAATAGAGAGTGTGCCCATGTTTTTTTCCTCTGTTCCTTTCAGCCATGTGGACTAATATGCAATTTCCAGTTGATGCAAGTGCACCACACTGCAAGCTCAAATGGCAATTCTAAATTAGTTGTCAGCTTAATGCTTTGCACACTCAGGATTACACAGCAAATGTTGTCGCAACATGGAATCACTGTAATGTTCAGCACTGAGTTGTGAGTTTTGAAAGTTCTGGCTGGTTGAGTATGGTCAGTAACTTTCTCGTTGCAAAAATCCAAATGGGTACGCTGTTTTATATGGACTACCAGTGTTTGGGATATGTGACCTACATGCCTGGCATCACACTGGCACTAAAGTTCATAGATCATGTTACTCATTTGTGTGAAGATCCTTTTGGCTTGACTGTAGCATTCTTTTGATGGTGATCACCATTATGTTACTACTGCAATGTTGTTCCATGAAACAGCTAGCCTCACCCAATAGTCATTAATATAATTGAAATAAATCAATATCACAAAACTGTTTCACTGTTTGATGGATCTAGAAATTCA
Organism: Stegostoma tigrinum; assembly: GCF_030684315.1. Taxonomy (NCBI): domain Eukaryota; kingdom Metazoa; phylum Chordata; class Chondrichthyes; order Orectolobiformes; family Stegostomatidae; genus Stegostoma; species Stegostoma tigrinum. The sequence continues at coordinate 12,552,406 of NC_081362.1, read as the reverse complement.
GAGCAAGGCCAGTTGGCTGTAAAATCAAAAGAACTACTTTGCCAATAAATTCAATTTTGAAATTTTGGATATCTCTCCATTTAAAGATTGGACAAGTTCAAGAAAATTTGACAGATCTTTGTTCAGTTAGAGTAACAAGGGATGTAGGAAATCAGCTGGTGTGTAGAGTTATGGATCAGCCATGATTAAATTGAATAGGCCCGCAAGTTCAAGGAGATGGATTGTTTATTTCAGCTCTAATATTCCGATGCATTACAGGAAGAATTAAAATTAGAATTAAGTTTATTGTCACATGCACTGAAGCACGGAGCTACGGGACTACAGAAAGATAGGGGCCCTTCATTTTCACTTTACTATTACACCAATCAAGGCATCGTGTTGAGCACTAATAAAGAACTGAAGCAACTTCTAATGGTCTTTCATCCTGCTATTATTTTTATATAGTGTTTTAATGGATCTTCTACTGGTGCATCGAGTAAGTCATTAAGTGATGTGAATAAGGAGATCAAAAGAGTCAAGACTGCAAACGTGTGGCTGGACAGTTTTGCAGGATGTTTGGTTCAACTTGGCCTACTTCCGACTTTCACCCATGAGAAAATTCTGATCTTCTACAGTTTGTTTTTTCTCCTTGCGACTCGAATAATCATTTGACTCCTGTTGTCTCATCTCTCTCTCTCTCTTCCTCATCTCCTATGCTTTGAAGGGTCTGCATAATGGAAAGGTACAAGCCAATAACAACTGACCATTTGCTCCTCCTGTCACTGTGAGAATAACAGGCAAACATTTTGGTGGAAGCTTGTGGCTGTGCGCTGCTGTGTTCACAGGGATGCCACAGTAATTATGTGGTTGTTTTGTCATTAAGCATATAAGATGGCACTATGACCCTGACCTTGCCATCTCCCATGGCAAGGAATAATGCCTTGTCATCCACTTCATGACTTTTTTTTCACAAAGATTGAGATCCTTAATATCGAAGATAGTCCCACCAGCTGGCAGTCATTGGATAAGAATGAATGAGTTAAATGACTGCAGTTGAGAAATGTGTGAGAAAGTCATGGTAAGAGAAGTTAGAGATGGGGTTGTGTCACTGTAAAGTTGTGCACTCTAGCAATAGTGCGTGGAAGACCCCATGGTGTTCCTATCTTTCGCAGAGCAGATTATGAACAGTTAGCCATTGTTTTGAAAGGGTAAAAGATGTCCAGGGAAGAATGTCCAGTGTGCTACCATTTCTGACCTAATCAGGTCGTTGAATGGCTTGCAGTTCTAACCAGCAGTCCTGGGGCTGAGACAGCTGGTTTGCAGTCTCAGTACTATTTGTCCATACATTCCTCTCTGGTCACTGAGCAGTGTGTCCCTATTCTGATCTAATTTGTCAAGGAAGGTGCTGGAGGCCATGGAAATTGAGCTCCTTCTCTGTCCCTGTGCCAAGCCCTTGTTCTTTCTTTGGTTCCCTGTGTTAGTTACTACGGAGGTAGAAAGATTTGAAAGCATTCACTTTACAAGCCTTTCAGTGAGCTGACATCAACTCATGGAGCCAAGTGCTTGAGTTGCCTCCTGCTTCTCCCCAGTCTACAATCTCCAGCCAGAACTAATTTTTTTAAAGAACACGCTATAATTTCCAAATGTTTTTCAAATTCATTCGTGGGATGTGGGCACTTCTGGATGGGCCAGCATTTATTGCCCGTTCTTAACTGCCCTGAGGAAGGTGGCACTGAATTTCCTTCTTAAACCACTGTAGTTCAATGAGTGTGGGAATGCTTACTGTGCTTTTGAGAAGTAAATTCCAGGGTTTTGATCTAGTGAGGATAAAAGAATCCAGTCCAATTCAGTATGGTGTATGACTTGGAGGACAACTTGCTGGTTGGTGACATTCCCATGCATCTGCTGTCCTTGTGATAGAGGTCGCAGAGTTGGAAAGTGCTGTCAGCAGAGCCTGGGTGAGTGGCTGCAGTACATTACCGTAACCTCAAAAAGCAGGATTCTTCTGATTTCCAAATAAAAGAGATGAACTGCAAAACTCTGTCGCAAATGCATCCCATGTTTTGCAACTCAATACATAGAAATCCAGGGCCAATTTACCTGTCAAACTATCATTAGTATTTTGTTCCAGATGTAATGTTTCAGCTTGTTTAACCACAAATCGTAAAATTTTCTTCTTTTTCAGAAACATACCTGTTTCCCATTTATAAGGCTTGATAGACTCTGCTTCAACAAGTGATTTTTTTCTTATTCTGCAACTGAGATTGACACATTATTAACCAAGAAATATTTATTTTATTTTCTCCACTTTCTGTCATTATCTTAAATTCGAGCCTGATCTTGCCAACAATCTATCATGACCATTTATCAAATCTTGAAGACTTCGATAAATGTGCCCCTCTTCCCCCTAATCTTCCCAGTTCTCACTAAAAAAGCTTTCAGCACTCAAGTAATTTCTCTTTACTGTAACCCTTCAACTCCTGCTATAAATGCCTTTGTTCCACATTGTGCCTTTTCAATTACTTTTACGGTTTCCTTTAAATATAATCTGACAACAAGATGCAGTTTCTTCTCTCTTCTATGTCTCTATCATTGCTCACCTTTAGTTATTAACATTCTGCCATCACTATTACAACAGCAACAATTTACTACACCAGGACAGATTGATATGTCAATTTTGGCTCTAAGTACACAAGTGCCAAAGCCCTTATTCCATACTTAAGGTCCCACTAGTAATCTGAGAAAACATACTTTAGAATTATTGCCAAAGAAATGTAGTCTGGGTATGTTTTACTATATCCTTGTGCTATAACTAGAGTTACTGTCAGTTATGCTCACATCGGGGGGTGGGAGTTGGGGATGTGACCGGTAATCCAAGCTGTTGTTAATGGCAGATGATGATATTACTTCATAAAGCATAATCTTTCATAGGTTATCCAATATCTCTTTGAAACACTTCCCCCAAGAAAGTTCAGCAATCCTCAAGTAGCCAATATATGAAACTGTATAATGCAAATATATTAGTTTATGGATCCTGCCAGTCCTGTTTGCAAAGCAACCTTTGCTTGGCATTGTTCCTTGGCAGTCATAGTGAAGGATAAAACAGTTGATGCATATTTTTTTCCAACACAGTTTGATTTTGTCCTTTCGGTACTGGCTGAAACCACACTGCTCTCTCAATTATGGGCTCGATCTATATCTCTTTTTATGTTCCCACCATAAAATTCCTGGCTCCAGCAATGGATAATGTATCAACTGGTCTTTAGAGACTAGGTTACCATCAAGGAAGTAAAGAAGTAAAGCAAAAGCAATATTTAAACTGGATTTAAAGGTGATCTGACTAATACAGCCACAATGTACAATTGTACTCCGATACTCTGTTCTCATATAACATGTCATATGTTTCCATGATCATCTACTGTAAAACTGCTAAATGGCTGTTATCCAAAATGCAGGCTTCACATTAGTAGATAACTAATAGGGAATTACAAAGTTGTAAAATAATAAATGGATTAAACTTAGGTGAAGCCATAACCCATGAGAAGAAATCTCAGATGATTTAAGCCCTACTTGCAGGAAGAAGAAAATGGTGTATGCATTGGCTCAAACCTGAATCTTTTAAGGTTTTCACGGGATATAATTCATACAGTTAATTCCACGTTTTCCATTTACTGGCATTTTCTGATTGCACAGTATGGTTGCTGGAAAAGATTGTAAATTCATTTTACCACAAGTGTTGAATCATCAGCGGATCAAGCATTGTATTGTTTACAACTTTACTAATAACTGAGTGAAATTGTATTGTAGTGAGTGCAGATTGTGTCTGCAAGTCACTCTTAACCAATCAATCTCTGAATGCAAATGTACCCATGTTCCATTGTAGTCATACAGTGACTTACCACATTTTATAAACAGACTGTATTCAATAAGAAAGCAAAGAGACTTGCAGTTGTATATTGTGCCTTCACAACCTGAAGGTGACACAAAGAGCAGTATGGTACTGTTGAAACACACTCACTGTTGCAATATGAGAATGCTGACAAAAGGTTTCATCCATGTTGTAAGCCAATGTGCATTTACAAACATACACACACACGCGTGCACACACACAAGTACACACGAACACACACACACACACATATGCACACACACAGACATACACACACAAACACACACACAGACATACACACACAAACACCCACACAGCTTGGTAATTCAATGCATCTAGAATGGTATTAATCACTTTGAATCATATAAGCCTTGCTTTTATTTATTCCCTTGTAATAAACATAAACTTGTTGTGGGTGAAGTTCTGTGTGCCAGTTGTGTCTCACATTGCATCTGATGGACAGGCATCAAAGAAGAAATTGGTACCCTGACTGAAAAACTGATGCACAGATTTTTGCCCAAAACCTGCAAAGTAAGAAAAGAAAGTATTGGAGAACGGTGCTGTTTTGTTTCTGTGCCCATAAATATAAGGGAGTTGGAGATACCACTCCAGACAGTTGCTTGTATTTCTTCACAGAAACCTTGAAGAAAGAATGCTTCTGGGAATTGCTTCCAACAGGACAATGACATCACTGAAAATCAATGAAATGGGAGAAAACCAGCTACTACTTCAGCTCTATCCCTGGGACCTTAGGTCATGTGGCCACATCCTGCAGCATCCCATTTTAATTCTACTTGACTGTTTTGCATTTTGCATCAATGAGCAAAAAGCTAACCCCGTCTCTCTCAGCTCTTTCCTTTGGTGGTGTTATCCTCTTCATGTAATCCATGTGTCTCCTATTGTACTTTCACAGTAAACAGTATTCTTTTCTCTCCAAGCAAGGAAGTAAATTTGTCCCTGCTTGGCAGTGCTCTAGATCATTCAATTTATGTTAAAAATTATGGGATGAATTTAGCCACAAGGTACTTTGAATTTTTAAGCCCTCAGGGTGCAAATATTTAAACTTTTTGAAACAGTCTTTGCACACAATGTAAAAAGCATGCTTTTTTAGTCTAAAGCTTTTGGCCCAGATATCAATGGCACTCATGGATTCAGATACAGTTTCACCTAATGTGGTACATCTTCATCATCCTGTTCACAGATTACAGAATCCACTCAGCCCAACAAGTCCACACCAATCCAGAACCATCTCCCTAATCTAGGCATCCCTAAACACTATGGGCAGTTTAACACAGCCAACCCACCTAGCAGAGGTTCACCTGCACATCTGCCAATGTGGTATACTGTATCCATTGTACCCGGTGTGGCTTCCTCTACATTGGGGAAACCAAGCGGAGGCTTGGGGACCGCTTTGCAGAACACCTCCGCTCGGTTCGCAATAAACAACTGCACCTCCCAGTCGCAAACCATTTCCACTCCCCCTCCCATTCTTTAGATGACATGTCCATCATGGGCCTCCTGCAATGCCACAATGATGCCACCCGAAGGTTGCAGGAACAGCAAATCATATACTGCTTGGGAACCCTGCAGCCCAATGGTATCAATGTGGACTTCACCAGCTTCAAAATCTCCCCTTCCCCCAACGCATCTCAAAACCAACCCAGTTCGTCCCCTCCCCCCACTGCACCACACTACCAGCCCAGCTCTTCCTCTCCACCCACTGCATCCCAAAACCAGTCCAACCTGTCTCTGCCTCCCTAACCTGTTCTTCCTCTCATCCATCCCTTCCTCCCACCCCAAGCCGCACCCCCATCCACCTACTAACCTCATCCCACCTCCTTGTCCTGTCCGTCTTCCCTGGACTGACCTATCCCCTCCCTACCTCCCCACCTATACTCTCTCCACCTATCTTCTTTACTCTCCATCTTCGGTCCGCCTCCCCCTCTCTCCCTATTTATTCCAGTTCCCTCTCCCCATCCCCCTCTCTGATGAAGGGTCTAGGCCTGAAACGTCAGCTTTTGTGCTCCTGAGATGCTGCTTGGCCTGCTGTGTTCATCCAGCCTCACATTTTATTATCTTGGATTCTCCAGCATCTGCAGTTCCCATTATCACCTACGCTGCAAAACTTTCGACTATGGGAGGAAACCAGGGCACCTGGAGGAAACCCACACAGGCACAGGGAAAACGTGCAAACTCCACACAGACAGTTGCCCGAGGCTGGAAGTGAACCTGGGTCCCTAGCATTGTGAGGCAGCAGTGCTAACCACTGTGCAACCATGCCACCCCTTGAGCAACTGTACGTGTATGCAATGACACTGGCTGCTTTGAAGTTCAATAAAGCAGGCCTATCTCAGATGGTCGATCCATCAACTGTTCTAGCACATTTTTATATTCATTCGCAAGATGTGGGCATTACTGGCTAGGCCAGCATTTATTGCCCATCTGTAATTGACTGGAGAGCTGTTCAGAATCAACCGCATTGCTGTGGGGCTGTGTTATGGACCAGACCCAATCCCCTCAAAATATTCCAGAAGATAGCCTAGACCCTAGCATTTTCTTATTTTAAGGGTAGGTATGAAGTATTATGTTTCATATGTGATGTGACTGTTCAAAATACTCAATGTTAAGCAAAAATTAACTTATTCATAAATTATTGTTAAAATATGGACAAAAGAAAAAAGAATTTAGAATAACTTAATTATTGGAAAAATTAGCCAAATAATAGATGCAGTACCTATTACTAACTAACTATTCCATTATCATAACATCCCTTAAACAGACCCCTTGGCAAAAAGGCAAATTCAGACATGGATTTTTTACATGCAGTTCTCCAATCCAGGAGGAAGAAACATCAAGAGAAAATTCACCAGGTGTAGCAGCCAAGAAACATTCACTGAAGCTTCCAACTCTTTTGAGACCCCAAACAGCTTCTGATATTACTGAAAAACCCAAAACCTAGAAATCTGGATCTATCAGAGCTGGCCATACCCATTGAAGCTATGTCCATTTATCCAACTTTAAACAAACCTAAAGGCCTCACAAGTAATTTACTTAAGTCATCTTCAAGGATACATTTTGTCACCTCTGCCTAACAACCTCTCTTCAAAAGAAACCAGGACAACGTAACCTTTTAAAGTGACAGTATCATCACACATGGAGGGCGGGCGAATTAAGGATGGCAATTTCCTTCTCTAAAGGATATTAGTGAACTGGAAGGGTTTTCCCCTGGCAATGGTCATCATTAAGCAACTAATTTTAGAATTTTAATTGAGTCCAAATTCCACCATCTGCTGTAGCAGAATTTGACCCTATGTCTCTGGACTAACAAACCAACAATAACACTAGTAGGCCATTGCCTCCCCTATACAAGGGGGAAATAAAAGCAACAAGTATTGGAAGGCGGGTCTGTGAGAAATGGTATCAAACACAAATTTCCTTTAACCTCTTAAGCCACAGGACTGCACAGAGGTCTGTGGCACTGAAATAAATCCAAATCAACATTATCTACGGTATAAAGACGAAGTCTAAGATAGTACAGGACACAAATATTGGACAAATGTCAGTGAAGATCACTTTATGAAGATTTTAAGGGAGAATAGTTGAGGCCTGGTTCCCTTATTTATTTAATCATTGCTAGATTTAGCATGAGAAGAGGGTAGGGGTATGATTCCGGGAAAATTAGATGAGTTGGAAGTCTTCATTAAATGAACCCCACTTTCCAGTCACTGCCGTTATTCAACTCCCCATCCATCCCTTCCCAATTCCCAATCTTTCCTCCTTGGTCATCACTTCCTTCCACTGTGATACCTCCAAGACTACACTTCCTATCCCCAAGTCACCATAACTTTCCCCCATCACCTCCCCAAACTTCTTCCTTGCATAACTGCTTTATTGTTGGCATTCCTTGTTGCCCCTCCACAATCTCTCCTATTCTAAGTTGCTTCCATGCCATATCAGAGTCTATTAAGTTGCATTCCTTCGTAGTCACTCCCACTGAAGAAGCTGAAGAAGTTTCAACTTTGGGCATGACCCTGATGATGGGCAGCACGCTGGCTCAGTGGTTAGCACTGCAGCCTCACAGCGCCAGGGACCCGATTTCAATTCCAGCCTCAGGCAACTGTCTGTGTGGAGTTTGCACATTCTCCCTGTGTCTGTGTGAGTTTCCTTCGGGTGCTCCAGTTTCCTCCCACAGTCCAAAGATGTGCAAGCTAGGTGGATCGGCCATGCTAAATTTCCCGTAGTGTTCAGGGGTGTGTGGGTTATGGGAGATGGGTCTAGGTGGGATGGTCCAAGGGACAGTGTGGACTTGTTGGGCCGAAGGGCCTGTTTCCACACTGTAGGGAATCTAATCTAATCTAACAGCTCGAAGGCATCTCTGCTGTAATTCCCCAGTGTAGTGACCTGAGCCCAACCATCTTCATCTTCAGCTGCTCTGTCAATGATCCTCCCTCTGTCATAAGGTCAGAAATGGGGACGTTTGTCGATAATTGCCTGGATGGGTGCAGCTCCAACAACACTCAAAGAACTTGACACCATCCAGGACAAAGCAGCCTGTTTAATTGGTATCACATCCACAATCCTTCACTCCATCCACCACCGATGCTCAGTAGCAGCAGGGTGCGCCAGCTACAAGATGTACAGCAGAAATTCACCAAAGGTCCTTAGACAGACCCTTCTAAACCCATGACCCCATGCCATTTGGAAGGACAAGGACAGAAGATACATGGAAACACCACCTTCTGCAAGTTGCCCTTATATCTCCATTCCTTCAGCGTCACTGGGTCAAAATCCTGGAATGCCCTCCCTCACAGTTTTGTGGGTCTACCTACACCAAATAGACTGCAGTGTTCAGGAAAGCGGCTCACCACCAATGGCAATTAGCAGTGGGCATTTAATGTTGGCCTAGCTAACAATGCCCACTTGCTATTAATGATTAAAATAAAACTTTCCAATTGCCACTTTGCCACTTATCTAACAGACATTGCTATCCTGGCAGTGCTTGTGCCGTCAATGCCACTTGGCTGGTAAGGTGCCAATTATTGTTCAAAGCTTGCTATTCTATGGATTTTAGGGTGTGTTGGCTGTACCCTAAGTCTATGGTTTTCAGGATCAGGAATTATTCCTCATACTCCCTGCTTGCCCAAAATTAAGCCCAACCAAATACATAGGCCTGCTTTCTCATGTATGACTTGGATTCTCCATTTTATTTTGTTGTAATGATGAAAAAGCTGCAATGATAATTCATTGACCATATCAGACTCTGCACGGTCTGTGATTCAACCCTCATGGTTGAAGTATACATTCTGGAGAGAGATGTGAATTTTAAAGGCATTACTTGCATAATGCTGAATTAATGTTTGGAAGCTGATCAGATTCCTGGTGAAGTGGTGGATGGGCGTACAATTACAATGCTTAAAAGGCATTTGGATGGATATTTGAATAGGGAAAGGTTTGCATGGATATGGGCCATGAGCAGGCATGTGGGACTAGTTTAGTTTGGAATTATGTTCCGCATGGACTGGTTGGACCGAAGGGTCTGTTTCCATGCTGTATGACTCTATGACTCTAAATAAAATGTGCAGAAATTAATCAAAATCTTGTACTTATAAATTTGTAATTTTAAGATGTCTTTACTAAAAAGTAGATTTAGAATTTGTTAACTTCAGCTTTTATTAATGAGGCTATATGGACTCTCCTTTGCAATGGGAATAATTGATATTGCCCATTAGATCTTACTTGTACACAGTATGTGTGTAGCTCACATAAACCAACTCCTGTGAGCATGTGTTTGGCAAGTTTTCCTTAAAGGCCTTACACTGAGCCTTAATACCATGAAATGTGAAATTCAGAAAATATGACCTGGCTACAGTGGGAATGCTGCATCCTGACTTTTAAGTCTTAAAAAAGAAACCAGGCTCACAAATACCAAAGTATTGTTGATAAAGTATCACTTAAGAATAACATATTGACTTCTACAAGATGTAAATTTTGAAAATCCACTTGTTTCCCCAATACCACGTACTTTTTTGTAAACTGGTCTAAGGTGTAATTTGATTTGCCTCTCCATCTTTGGAATATCTCAAAAACATGTATCTATCTAAAATAAAAACTCAAAAGAGATGGTAAGAACCGCAGATGGTAGAGTCAGAGTTGATACAGTGTGGAGCTGGAGGAACGCAGCAGGTCAAACAGCATCAGAGGAGCACAAAAGTCAAGTTTTTGGGTTTAGACCCTTCATCAGGACCAAAACGTCGACTTTTATGCTTCTCTGATGCTGCCTGATCCATTGTGTTCCTCCAGCTCAACACTGCATCGATAAAAACAGAAACTCAATAGGTCTGCAGAGAGAGAAACAGAGTTGATGTTTTGAGTCTACTATGACCCTTCTTCAGAATTGAAAGGAGCTGAAAAAATGTTGGATTTTTATGCTGTTGACAAAGGGGTGAAGAGAGGCAAGTGGAACAGATGTTGAGGGTGCCGAGCAAAACACAAAGGCTATGAGAATGGTGGAAGAGGAGTGTAGAATATGTTAGTATTTTGGGGCTGAATCTTATGAATGTTTTAGATAAATCAGAGCTGTGTCAAGGTTTTTGGAAGACTGTCGCCATGAGGACTTAGTGGGTTTTCTCGCTGTATGGAACAAAGCTCTCTTCATTTCATAGGTTATCCCTCACCATTTGATTCTAATCCCATCTTGCCATACATCTTTCCCCTCAGTGGATATCTGCCATAAGACTGGAATCCCTTGCACCCATGCTATCTTTGAAAGGCCACTCTATAGCCGGACTAGTGTGGAAATCCAGCCGAAGCCCTGACTGGTCATGGTACAGCAACCCCATTCCGTAGCTGGCACAGCTGCCCCACTGTCACACATTCAACCCTATTCTCTCATCCAAGTCACAGTTAAGCAACCAGGCCACGTACCCTCCTCGATATATCCCATTTGAACATCCTCCAGGTCACTGATATTCTGACCCCAATGCCCACTGTAGACCTACAGCTCATCAACCGAATCAAACAATTCCAAATATGAATTTTTACTTGTAGACTGCAAATGTGAACATAAATGAAACTGACAGAGGTTGAAGCTCACCACCCCACCACCCCACCTCCACCCCATGCAGGCCAGATTTTGGCATCATGACCAACCCATGTTTCCAAATCCATGATGGTTGGTTGCAGCTAGCTCCAATTGACTGGAACCGTCAGGTCCTCTCTTGGCTTATTCCTCTTAACTCAACTGATCTCTGTCATAGATAAGGAGAGCTTCACCCTCCCCGATGTCCTCACCTTCCTTGTCAGAAACCTGATCCCACTCCCCCAGTTCCTCAGCATCCAGTTCAACACCTTGCTGCTTGCTTCAGCTGTGGAGAGCACAGCGTGCCAAGACGATATGGCACACGGTCTCTAGACTATACTGGGGGGGGGGGGGCACTCCCTCCATTTCATACCTGCCCAAGCAGTTAAACCCCATCTCCAGCAGACCTATCATCTGCTCCATCAGGGCCTTGGACAAAACCTAGACAGCCCTGTATCTGTATCTGTGCTCCACATCAGTCAGGGGGTTGTGCAATGGGGTCATCAGCCTTGGTCACAGTGGATATCCCTTGTCCTCCAGTAACTTGCCTTGACCCCAAAACGCATCAACTGTGCGAGTTATCCAAGATATATAGGTGGTGGCAACAGCTAGAATAGCGGGCACGCACCTCAGGAAAGTGATGACAGTAATCACAGATCACCTGAATACGAATGGAGTGGAACCCCTTCCTGATGGTGAATTCTGCAGTGTTGTGATACAGCCCTCTCAGTTCCATGTATGTACCTGTATCAGGAGGAAGACAGCCACATTCCTGAATCTTACTGCCTGGGCTGCAGTGCTCACCTCATGATCGTGAAACAAATTGAACCAAATGCAATCTTGCTCAGATGGCATCAGTCAATGTCCTGGTGCTTTTGTGAGTGCACGACTGAGAGATCCCAAAGTAGCATAGTGGGTCTACCTACAGCACATGGGCTGCAGCTGTTCAAGTAGGTAGCTCACCACTATCCTCTCAAGGGCAAGAAGGGACAGACAGCAAATGCTGGCCCACGCAGTGAAATCCATGAGAGAATAAAAAGGATGGGTAAAGAAGGCACTAATAATCAGAAGTCAATGATAAAATTCCTTTCGTGCAATTTCTTTCTGTCCTGGAGAGAAACACCTTGTTCTCCATCTTAGCACTTTTGTGCCTCACCTGCTCTTTTATTTTCTTTTTTGCTGGCATTTTGTTCATCCCACCTTCCGACACAGGAATTACCCTGCTGTGAACAATGCTAATGAAAAACCACTGGTTAGTATATGAAAAAAACGTCAAAAAAAACAAGCAAGTCAATGTGGTCGAATGATATAAAAATGCTGTATTGTTATAATCTTCTTTTAAAAAGTGCTCACACCAAGTCAGTGAAAGAGAAGTTTATGTGAAATATTGTTTGAGGAAATTTGTCAGAAGCTTGTTGGGTTTCAGGTGAAATGCAAAGTGTGTTTTATTTTAGCCTTAGCATGTAATTGTGTACAATTCCAGAGCTATTCTTCTTTCCTCAACCATTTTAAGATGTGCTCTTTGTCTGAGTTCCCTGGGACAATACAGCCCCTGACTACAGGGCAAATATTGACTCAGAATCTCAGCTGGACACTGGTTCCCTGTTCTCTCCTCCAATGTTGGGCCTTTGCAAGGTTTGGCCTTCGGTGCAGTCTGAGCTTTGAATTCTTGCTCTTTTACATTTGTCTAGCGTGTGGTTCATCCCAGATCTTGTAATCTCTGTTGAATTATTGTTCTGATATTTTTCTGTTGATTAATTAGTGTTCAGAAGTATTCTATTTTGAATGCTGTGTTCTCACACTTTTTTACTTGTAATCCCAGCATCTAACAGAGCTCTCTGTCTACAGCAGTGGCCTGCCAGAGCACAATCAGGTGAGTAATACTGATGTTAGTTGATGGGATTAAGGGAGATGGAAAATCTGCAATAAAGAATGTAGCTTGATGGGAGGTGGCATATAGACGAGCAGACATTTGGTTCAGAGCATCCTATTTCTACCTGTTTTACTTCAGAGAATGCGAAAGAGAAAAACAACGGCTTACAAATGCTATCACGCCATAATCAGTCAGTGATTTGCACATTATTGATACCATGTAGCGACTCAGCCCTTAGAGAAAAAGGTTGTACATGAAATACAAAGACACAAAATTGGACATCTCTGATAATATTGATGTGAGCTAACACATTTAAGGTATGCAAATGACAGTCTTGATTGCCAGAAGCTTGTAACAGTCAGAAGAAAGAGTGAGGAAAGTCATTAAAGCCAGGGGGAAAAAATGACCAAAATGATGAAAGTGAAAAGAATAATGAAGTAATATTAATTGTGAGGATGAAGATGTGGTCCCCAGCTTTACCTACCTGTGCAATAATGATATGATAGGTCACTCAAATAAAGAATTTAGAATGGCAAAACAAGCAGCTTGATATGGCAACTGGCTCTATCCCAAACGATATGGAACTATGGAAAGTTGTGATTACAGTACAAGGTAATGTTCCATCCAATGACTCCATCGATATTTCTCATTGCCTCCGAAAGGCAGCCAACATATTCAAAGACCCTTTGCATCTTGATCATAATCTCTTCCAACCTCTTCAGTCAGAAAGAAAATACAAAAGCTAAAATATACAGACCAACAGATTCAAGAACAACTTCTTCCCTGCTGTTATTAGACTTCTGAACTGACACTTCAAATTTCAAATTTAAAATGATCACACTCTTTGTGAACCTTCTGTGCAGCATTACATTGTATTCTCTGCGCTGTTCTATTACCCTTATGCACTTTGTACGGTATGTTCTGTCTGTACTGCACACAAAAGTCTTCGCTGTACCTCGATGCATGTGAGAATAATAAATCAAATCAAATCAAAAGCAAGGACTGTGCAAGCTAATCTTAATTTAAGACAAGGCAATGAGGAAAATGACTAAGCTTAGCTTCTTCAAGATTGGTGTTTCCTATTCTCTATTACTTTATCATGGTAAACTGGAGTCACTGGCTGGCCCAGCTTTTATTGCCATAGCCAATTGCCCTTGACAAGATGGTAGTGAACTGCCTTCTTGAACAGCTGCAGTCCCTTTGCTATAGGTATGCCCATGATGCCATTAGAGAGGGAATTTTACTGAAAACCTACTGCCCTCACAATGTAGGATTTTGGACCAAACATAAGGTAGACTCACATAAGTTCATTTCTTTGCCGAGTCTGAAGGATGCTCTCGGTGAATAGACAAATAGATGGATAAATGAATGGTTATTACAACAGATTGGAGTTGCCAGCATCAACAGATTGAGCTCAGTGTTGGATAGATGGAGGTTTGGGTGTATGGAACAAAGTAATGACAGCGAAAAAATGATTCTGGAAAGAATGGTGGAGGGAAAACATAATATAGCTGGGTAGGAGACCAGATGTAGTGATAAAATCTTGGAACAAATGCTTGGGTTTCATGACAGCACTGATAGTGACACAGGGTCAATATAACTGAAGGAGAGTGCATTTTGCCACAGTATCTCAGCCACCCTGAGGTCTGTGCACCACCACACAACACTGAAGGAACATGATGAATTTATCAACCCCATTTTTTTGAAGAGTACTTTGAATCTGAATCGAGCAATTGCCTTCAAAGTTATTTCAGAAAATTGTACTCTGCAGTGTTCAAAACATTGCAGGATGTCCTTGTGAAGGGAAAGATGACCCTTCAAAAACATTAACCTATCTCTTTCCGCCAGTCACTAAAACTCTTCAGTGTGGACCACCAACTGTGCTACTGAACTCAGTGCCAGATTATGCTGTCCCAGAATCTGCAGTTACCTGATACACCCTTCTTGATGAAATTGACCATTAACATTGAATCAATTTCCACATCCAGTTCGATGCATCCAACAACAATCCTTCACACCTTGGCAACTGACCTCTGAGTTGGCAAATTGGGCATGAGATAAAATTCAACATCAAACCATATCTTGGAACAGGCTTAGTCAATGAGGCAAGTTTCAATGTCTTAAAGGAGAGAAGAAATGTAGAGAGATGCACTAAGGTTCAGAGAGGGGATTCAGGGTACAAGAAAATGAAGACAAGGTGGCCAGTGGAAGCATGAAGGAAATCAGGGATATTCAAGAGGTGAGATTTTATTGTACCAGCTATTTCTCCAACTTAAAATCGGAAAGCTCAAAGCCATCCTTTTCTGCATTCTGAAGAATGGTTACTGGATTCGAACCATTCATTCTGATTTTTCTCCACAGATGAGGCTGAGTTATTCCAGCAATTTTTGTTTCAGTTTTCCATCATCCACTGTTGTTGCTTTCATTTTCACTTTTTTCTTGTCAGACTGATGCAGCAACCTTGTCCCCAGTTCCATTTCAATTTATTCAAGGTGATTTGACCTCAAGTTGATATATCTGCTTGCCCCAGGATGAATATGAAGTCTCAGATCCTATTTATCAACTTTGCTGCATTCCACAACGCCATCCATTATCACCCTTACAATAATCACGGCACTGCTGCAAGCCTTATCCATGCCCTGAAATTCCTGTACTGTGTATCCTGTCCCACAATAGGGCAGGGTGACTTATTCAAATTGGAAGGTGGTGGCTGTGGACACTCTAAACCACCGAATGCAGCTCTCTGACCAATGGGTGAGATCATGAATCCTCTTCCATTAAGGGATGCCATTTGTGTTTTGAGAACAGAATAACAGAGGTAGAGTTTCAAAGAATGAGGGGTGATCTCATTGAAACTCATAAAATACTTAAAAGGATTGCCAGGGTTGTTGCACAAAAGATGTTTACCCTGCTTCTACACCCAGGGGAAACAATTTAAAAATAAGGGTTTGCCACTTGGATCCAACATGAGGGTTTTTATTTTTTACTTAGAGCTGTGTGAACTTTTGGAAATTTCAAATCACTGGGGGCTGTGGATGTTTAGTGTTTGAGTATGATTTGAATGGAGACTGATAGATTTCAGATGAACAATGTTGTACAGGATTATGGTGATGGGGTGGATAAAAGACACTGAAGTGTTTGATTAGGTATGTTGGATTGAATTACAGGGCAGACTCGATGGGCTGAACAACTTCACTCCCGTACTTATGTTCCGAAAAGTTAAACATGTTTGGCCTTTGTTGGTCAGTGCAATGAGTATAGGAGTTGGGAGTTCAGTGCATTGAGTATAGGAATTGGGAGGTCACATTCCGGCTGTACAGGACATTGGATTAAGCACATTTGGAATACTGCATGCAATTCTGGTCTCCCTGCTATAGGAAGGATGTTAAACTTGAAAGGGTGCAGACATGATTCACAAGGATGTTACCACAGTTGAAGGGTTTGAGCTAAAGGGAGAGGCTGAATAGGCTGGGACTATTTTCCCTGGAGTCTTGGAGGTTGAGGGTGACCTAATAGAGGTTTATAAAACCATGAGGGGCATGGATAGGGTGAATAGTGAAGGTCATTTTCCCAGGGCAGCGGAATCCAAACTAGACAGCATAGGTTTAAAGTGAGCAAGTGAAGATTTAAAAGGGGCCTGAGGGGTAGAGGGTGTGTGTGTATGGAATGAGCTGACAGAGGAAGCGGTAGAGGCTGGTACAATAATAACATTTAAAAGGCATTTGGATTAGTACATGAATAGGAAGGGTTTAGAAGGTTATGGGCCAAATGCTGGCAAATGGGACTAGATTAAATCAGGATATCTGGTTGGCATGGATGACTTGGACCAAAGGGCCTGTTTCTGTACTGTACAACTGAATGACTCTAAGACTCTTTATCCACAATACTTTACGTTTCTGATAAGTCAACACACTGGGCTGGTGGACTAATTCCTATCCAACCTTAATACAGGCAGAGAATTATTGCTACCCCCATTGAATCCCAAATATTATTGAGTCAATTCTTCAACACTTTAAGTAAAGTTGGGTAGTAACGATATTGGACATTTTCAAATATAACATGCAATTTTAAGCCCACCAAAACTTTCTTAAATATAGATGGACATTAGTATTCTCCAGAAAGAGCAAAATGCAGTGAGAAATAGACAATCTGCACTAAAGAAGGAGGCTTCATTCTCAGAGATATACAAGTAGCAGTATCGTTTTAACAATAGCATTCATATTAACATTAATATTATTAGCATTCACACTTATCCTGTAACCCACCTTTCGTGAAACAAAAAAAAAATCGAAAGAACTGCGGATGCTGTAAACCCTGGAACAGGAACAAAATTGCTGGAAAAGCTCAGCAGATCTGACAGCATCCGTGAACGAAAAAACAGAGTTAATGTTTCGGGTCCACGTTCTGAGAAAGTCACTGGACTCGAAATGTTAATTCTGTTTTTCCCTTCACAGATGCTGCCAGACCTGCTGAGCTTTTCCAGCACTTTTGTTTTAATGAAACAAGTTGATTACGGTGTTAAATATTCAGCTTTTGTAAACTTATTTTTTCTGTTTTCATTATATTGCATTATTACAACTTAAATTATTTTTTCATTAATGATAGCTTTTGTTTTTAATGCAGCTTTAACATAGAACATAGCACATTACACCACAGCCCTTGGGCCCTCGATGTTGTGCCGACCTGTCATACCGATCTCAAGCCCATCTAACCTACACTATTCCATGTACGTCCATATGCTTATCCAATGACAACTTAAAGGTACCTAAAGTTGGCGAATCTACTACCGTTGCTTTCTCGTCAGGTAGCTGATATCTTACATTAAAAAAGTACCATTTTGGCAAACGTACAGACGCTGATGTCCCCTTTCAGCTGTTTATTCGAAAACTTGGCAATGCAATTGTAAATTTTTGATTCTGCTGCATGTTTCAGGCTGATGCGGAGCAGAGGCAATCCTCAAAACAACAGAACGAAGGACTGAACCACACAGCAGAGTCTGAGTTTGAATCCATATCCTATGACTTTCTCTTTCTTCACCAACCCCCTCCCCCCTCCACCCCCAAACCCAAGTTTGTACTGCAAAGTTTGGCAGGCATTTATCAACAGATCCATCCTTCTAAGTCCATTACTGATCTATTAGAATCTTGTTTTGGGTCAGCGACGGCAAGCCCCTGCGTCGGATCGGTTCGCTTCAAATGTGTACCAATTTGGTGTTGCTACATTTGACGTTCATACTGTTGTATCTTGTTACATTAACATCGGAGTGAAGTAGTTTCTGACTGAGACTTACGTGGCACTCTGTGCAAAAGCGAAAAAGCTTGATTTGTGCACTTTTACAACTGAGCTGCAATGAGTAGATCGATATTTTCGGTGCGTACTCTTATTTATTAAGTATGTTTCAATTCCTCTCTCTACAGTTAAGGCGAATTATAATGAAAGTTTCCACCGTGACAAGCAACCTAAAATTGACAAATTGTCGGTGCTTCCAGGAGTTCCCTAGCGTTCTTACATTGCCAAGCCAAGATGTTACCTCATTTTTTACATATATTACAAAAGTTTCTGAAATATCTAAAAACACTAAACACCATAAAGCATAATATCTTCCTAATTATGTATCGTTAGAACTTCAAGATGTTATACAACCTTATGCTCCTTGTACTGGCCTTTGCCCCCACTAAATCTACTTTTTAATATCTTATTCCTTTAAGCAACATAATACTCCGGGATTTCCTCTTCATGCTGACGGACCTCTTAAAACCTCTGCCTTCAGGCAATTTGCCAGGTTCTCATGGTTTTATTGTGGAAAGCTATGATGACTCCTGGAAAAAAAAGTAATTTTGTTTTTGCTTTCTCTTCGGGGCATTGTATCTTTTTCAGAATCCCTAACCTTTGTGGTTTTTGCTAACTTAGTTTCTCTGCCTCAGTAAAAAAAAGTTTTGCGCAAACAGGAAAAACACATTGCTACCGCTTTGCAGGCTGAGCAGAGAACAGCTGTAGATGGTTCTGCCCCGGTCTATTTTCATCCATTTTAAGGGATGTACTTTAAATCCATGATCAAAAGCAAAAACATGAACCCTTCACATCGAAATGATATATTATTTCTCAGCTACTGTGAAATTGGTCTGGTATGTATGTCATCCAAATTGATTGGCAACCGCTTTTGCCAAAACAAGAGGTGATTTGACTAAAAAGTGTCATGTTTCAGCCAGCTGCACTGTACAGTTAAAAGAGAATATTTCAGATCTGAACATACGTGCGCTTTTCACATTTGTTATTCAACATTTAACCTGCATATCTTAGAGCCTTTAAATGTTGCTTCTCTTTTGCTGAAGAAATATGGATGTATTTGAACATTTGGATGTCATCACTGTGCTCTGTTACTGATTTTAAAGATTCTGAACATGAGATTGGTTTTCCACCTGGATCTCATTTGGCAAGCTGCATGCTGGTCAGAAGCCGCTTTTATTGGAATCTTGTTCCTATATTTTCAGCCTTGTGCGTTTTGACCTCTGTAAACTCCCTTGATGCTAAGATATCATTGGCAGTGGAGAGAGAGCCAGCCTGTTTACAGACCAGTCTGAAGCGGCTGTAGCTAATTTTCCTGAATCTCTTGCTGCATGCCATTAACAGCAGTGACATCGTAAACACTTACCAGACCTCTCTGCGTCCCCTCGACCACCGGATTCTGTGTACTGGTTCAGACACTGACACAGCTACTGTGAGGTTGCAATCCTATTCAAATGATGCAACAGCCATTGGAACAAAAATGCAACAAAGTAATAGCAAGGTTCTGATTTGTAATTTTCTTTGCAAGACTTTATGCACTTTTTTGGTAGCACTCCCTTTGGAAGTAAAAAGATCACTTAGTGTTATATCTAAAAATAAATGGTGTTGAGGGGAATTGGGTCACTGAGTGGAGTCCGACAAGAATTAAACAAGACTATTTTTAAAAGGTTACTGACCCATTACTGGCTGAACGGTGCCTCCAGCAGAACGATTACATTCCCATGCTGAATGCAATCCAACAACTATTATTAGGCGAGTGTGGTGGGAAAATGCGTGTATGTGAGTGTGATCACCTTTAGATGATGCTGGTAGACCTTCAAACAAAGCATTAACACATTCCACACTATTCAGGCTCAAATATAGAGAATGATGGAGAAATTCAGGCTCAAAAACAGAAACTCAGCAGGTTTGACGGCATCTGTGGAGTGAGAAAGAGTAAGCCTATAAGGTATATCAGACTCAGAAGGTTAGCTCTGATGCTGTTTCCACAGATGCTGTCAGAAGTCACAGGATACTAAGTTTTCATCCAAAAGGTTCATTTAAAAATTATAAACTTTCAGAGTGCTGCTCCTTCATCAAGTGACGTGGAGGGAGGCAGACAGGCACAGAATTTATAGTTAGAGAGATAATGACATGATAATTCCAGGTAATTAAAAGTGTCAATAGATAAGTACAGCATTCTCCAGCATTCTCTATGTTTACTTCAGAGATTCAGCATCTGCAGTATTTACCTTTCTAATACAAATTTTAATTGCACAGCCACCAGATTGTATGTAAATCTTTCCAATTTTTTTTAACCCTGAATGGTTATTACTGTCCCTTCTGATTTAAGAGGTTGTGATTCAAACTGCATTCCAAGATTTAAACACGTAATCTGGGTGGACATTGCAGTACAGTGCTAACACTGTCCCAAGATGATGCCGTTCTGATGAAATGTAAAATTGAGTCTCCACTGCCCTACCTCTGCTGATCCTACCTGTGGCACTGTATGAAGACAAACAGAAAAAGGATTTTCCTTTTTATTCATTCATGGGATAAGGGTATTCTTGGCCGGCCAGTGTTTATTGCTCATCTCTAATTGGCCAGAGGGCAGTTAAGAGGCAACCACATGTCGAGGATTCACATGTAGGCCAGACCAGGTGAGGATGGCAGTTTGCTTCCTTAAAGTGAACCAGTTGGGTTTTTCCCGATAATTGACTCTTGGTCATCATTGCAATCTTAATTCTGGAATTTTTACAGAATTCAAATTTCAGTATCTACCATGGCAGAATTCATGCAAGGATCCTTAGTATATTACATGGGTCTCTGGATTAACAGTCCAGCAATAATACCATGAGGTCATTGCCTTTCCCTACCCTTTGATTTAGAACTAGCAGTGCAGGAGGATCAGGTTGGGAGAAATGATGTAAGAAGACTAACTGGTCAGTATTTCTCTAATTATAGAAAAATATTAATTAGCAGTAGCTTGCTGTAGTCACATGACGTCTGCCATGCCCACTTTTTCCCTTAGCTTGTGGCAGCCAATAAGCACATTGCTTCAAACACAGTGGCAGAAGTCGGAAGCTGAAATGATGCAAGCTTTCAGTGTTGAGGAGGACCTGGCTACTGTAAGAAATAGCGAGGCCTAGTCTAGGTAGTAACATATTTTTGGCAGTACATGTGCCAAAGGACCTCTTCTATACTGTATGGTTATAAGTTATTTTTCTTTTTTTTCTCTCCAATACTGAACAATGGCCATCTTTGAAAAATTAAGACTAAAGTCTACACTTCAGAAGTACTGGGTAATTAAGAGTGGCTGTGTCTGTAAGGACCCCGGAGCATTAATGGAAGTTTGTTTATATTGTTGGAGATTATGACGGTAGTGAGAAACATTAAGCCATTAGCTGTAGCACAATCTTGAAGGGGTAAGTTTTAACAGTTCAGTTTTAGAAACTTTTGGGTTCAGTTTGAAGGAGTGCTGACTGGGAGCAACATAAAGTATGGGCTGTCCTTGAAGGAAAGGAGATTATCCTGAGCAGTTAAGGGAATAACTTATCTCAATGAAAGAATGCAGTTTGTGAAAGGTCCACAGCAGGAGTAATTAGTTATAACCCTGCAGATTAAAAGATTAGATTCCCTACAGTGTGGAAACAGGCCCTTCGGCCCAACAAGTCCACACCGCCCTTTGAAGCATCCCACCTAGACCCATGCCCCCATAACCCACATACAGTCTTAAAAGAAAGACTGAAATGTCTAAGCTCTCGGTTATGTGCATTTTGAAGGAATTGCGTTAAGATTCACGGGACAGGAGCTGTGAGGAAGCAGTTAAGCCAAGCAAACACATTTGGTGGGAAAGGAAATCTCTCTGAATTTGATTTTTTCTTATTCATTCATAAGATGTGGGCATCCATGGCTAGGCCAGCATTTAATGCCCATCCCTACTTGCCCACAGGGAGTTAAAAATCAAAGACATTGCTTGTGGGTCTGGACCCACACATGGCCAAATTGGGTAAAGACAGTAGTTTCCTTCCCTAAAGGAAATTAGTGAATGAGATGTGTTTTTCCGACAATCGACGATGGTTTTACGGCCATTATTAGTCTCTCTATTTCACTGAAGGCAGAAGCAGGGCAGTGACAGTTACCATGTGTTTTGAGGCTGTGTTATAAATAGATGGCATAGTTTGGTTTATTTTACTTTATATTTTTGTGTAATAAACTTTGATTTTATTATTGAAGTGGTGTTTACAGCCTAGAGCATTTATGTTTCAATGAAGGACTGCCATGTTAAAATGAGACAAACAAAATATGATCTCTTAAGCTAGATTTCATCTTGTCTTCTGACTAATCTGGTAATAAAAGATGTAATTATAAAGGAGTCCTGATGAAGGGTCTCATCCCGAAACGTCGACTTTCCTGTTTGCTGAGGTTTTGGAGTAGATTTGTAGCTTGGGTTATGGATGTTGAGGTTGGTTGGCTCACCGAGCTGGTTCGTTGTCCCGCAGGTATTTCATTACCCTGCTGGGTAACATCATCAGTGCAGCTTCCGATGAAGCGCTGTCGTGTTTTACAGCCCGTTATTTAAACCCGGGTGTCTGTTGAGCTGGATTACCTCACTTCCGGTTTTCCTTCGCAATGGAATGCATATGGCGTCTAGCTCTTTGTGTTTATTGGTGGCTTTCTTAGTGGAGAACCAAGCTTCTAGGAATTCCTATGCTTGTCTCTGTTTTGCCTGTCCCAGGATCCTGGTGTCGTCCCAATTGAATTGGTGGTTTTCCTTATCCACGTGGATGGAGATGAGTGAGTATTGGTCGCGTCTTTTTGTTGCCAGTTGATGCTCCTGTATCCTTGTGGTTAATTTCCTTCCTGCTTGTCCAATGTAATGTTTGTCATAGTCTCTGCAGGGAATCTTGTATATGTCAGTGGCCCTGCCCATAGTGAATACTGGATCTTTGGTCTAGGTGAACAGTGAACAGAAACTTTCCTGCTTCTCCGATGCTGCCTGATCTGCTGTGTTCCTCCAGGTCCACACTGTGTTGACGCTGAGTCCAGCATCTGCAGTCAGGATTCTATGGTTATAAAGTAAGGGACGGCCAAATAAATTGTATTCTTTGAGAATTAAAGTTTCTCAGCATAAATTTCAGTGTATGTGCTTGAACCAAAAGTATTTTGCATTCTTCACGGTATTAAAAGAAAGTATAAGTATAACAGTTGGTTACTGAAAAGTCAAGGCAAGTTGCCAGAATAAGATTACAGGGCAAATGTCCTTTGCCGTTTAGAAAGGGAACTTATAATGGAAACAAGGCTTGTCTACACATGACTTCAGCCCCACACTGTGCAGTTGAATCTTAATATGCTTTGAGCATTAGCAAAACTGTAAGATCAGCTATTACAAAGTAATAATCCCGATAATTGGGAACACTTGGTAAGTGTTGTGATGTAGTTTTCTGTTTGTTACTCCTGTAAATCTACAACAGAGACTTGGAATCTTATTAAGATAGGTATCTTGAAGTTTATTAACAATTAACTATATGCATTAATATGAAAACTTAGACGTTCATATACAATTTGGCTGTATGTTTAGTTCTAATGCAATTGTATTCTTCATACAGTGGACTATTTGGCAGCTTGCTTAACTGTACTGATCTATTTCTTGATGTAAGTCTCTTTGGTCTGCCCAAAATTTGTTGTTCTTCCATAGTATATAAAGACTTTTTTTAATGAATAACATATATTTCTGAAGTAAGCAAAAAATCTGTATGAGCAGAGTGTCCTTTGGTCTGCCTGAAATCTGTTGGTCTTCCAGAATAAGGAATTGACCCTGACAGGGTGTTGCAGACTGGCACATTCCAATGCCCAGGACTATGTGCTGAGAGATGCACTGAAGCTTGGGGCAGCTGTGGCCAAGGGGCAGGAGGTAAAGACCATTGTCACAGGTTTATCTGCTGAAGCTAAATGAGGTTCCATTCAGTTATCAGACCCTCCCGCTACCTCATTGTATGTAAATATAATTCTGCTCAAGAATGAGATGCTTTTGTTTTGTTTGTTGGATAGAAACAAGATTATAATGTTTGTTTGCTTTCTTCATATGCTACTGTACAGAACTGAATTGCATTTACGATGATATGTAAAAATATATATTTTACGAATAAAGTATATTTTCAAAATGAAAAAGGTTTTGATGTTATCTAGCTCTCTGAAAGCTATAATGCCATTCTAAGGTCTCTGCAATATTCAACAGTATTGGCTTGTCAGTGATGTTATATCCTGACAACTGGATCTTTTAAGAATTATAACTGACAATAGGCTAAGTTACTTAATACCATGCACACAGCAACCCTGATGCTAATGTCACTGTGTGAGTAATCCAGAAATGCAGGCTAAGCAGTTTGGTGACATGGGTTCAAATTTCACCACAGTAGCAAATGGAATTTGAATTCAGTTAATAAATCTGGAATCTAAAACTAACCTCAGAAAATAGCCATCTTGAAACGATCATTAATTGTTGCTAAAAGCCCATCTGGTTCACCAATGTCCTTTCAGGGTCTGCCATCCTTACCCAGTCTGGCCTGAGTGGGATTGTTGATTCATACCAATGTGATCGACTCATATCTGCCCTCTAAAAGGGTTCTTGATCAGATCAATGTCAAAGGTATGTTTTCTTTATGAAGAGAATCTAGAACTAGAGTTCATAGTTTAATACTAACGGGTCACCATTTAAGACAGAAATAAGGAAACTTATTTTGCTCTCTCAGAGTGTGAGTCTTTGGAATTCCCTTCCTTAAAAGGTAGTGAATGAAGAATTTTAAAATATTTTAAAGATAGAGTTAGATATATTTTTGATTACCCAAGGGGATGAAAGATTGCGTGGGATATACAGGAATATAGAGTTGGGGTTAAAATTAGATCACAGTGAAAGGAAGGGCACACTCAAAATGTAGAGCGGCCTACTCTTGCTCCATGTTTGTATATTTGCAAAATGGCCTCGAAAGCATTTTAGTTCAAGGGCAATTGTTGATAACAACAAATTTTGGCTGCACCAAACAATATCCACATCACACGGCACAAAAAAAACAAAGAAATTGGCATCTGGCTTCCTACTACAATAAACTGACTTCCTAACAGATTGATAATTTGTGCCTAAAATTCAGGGAGGGGTGAATTTCTCTTTTCCCCTTTCTTCTGTATGGACGGTTTCATCAAATACCTATCAGAATAATCTTCACTGGACCCACCCTTGCTGTTCATCATTTTAGATTTAGATTTAGGTTTTATTGTCATGTGCATTCAAATACAGGGTATAAGAGTACAGTGAAAACTGTGCAATATTGCCATACACAGCACCATCTTAGGTACAAAGTCGCTAGGTACAAAATCTTATTTACAGAAATAGAAAAACAAAGAACTAAGTTAAAAAGTTCGGCACTACAGTTTTCTTGGTATAAATGTAGAACAATTAAGAAATAAAGTTAAACATTACAGTCCTTTCTTAAGCAATAGTTTGCTGTCACATACCCTACTTGGTCATTTCATCAGTTAACTACCCATTAGAAATGTTCAGATCACATCTCCAGACTGTTGTTTATCCCAGTTTTGTGATTCAGCTCATCAAGCAGTATAATATGCATACACGTGTGCTCATGTACACAGCGAAATAACAAAACAGAATATTTCAAATATGTTGCAGGAGAAATATCATCAAGAACCTTCTTGGACAGAATCTTGACAGAAAAAAAGAAATTTGTATTTAACTCTGTCATCTCCTTTGGCATCAAGACCTGCTTGGAACTGTGCACTCCTCAATTTCCGTTTGCTGGGTCTTCATTTCTTCAATGAATGGCAGCTATTTTAGCAAATTTCATAGCCATAAAGCTCTGAAATTTGTCCTCCCGTCCTCTCCACCTCTACTTCTGTCTCCCACTTCAAGACTTTATTTAAGCTTCTGTTTGGCCAAGCTTGTGATTACCTCTGTTACTGCTCAATAAGGCTCACATGCCCAAGAAGAACATTTTTTAAAGAGATAAGTAAAATCCCTACAGTGTGGAAGCAAGCCATTCGGCCCATTGAGTCAACACCTACCCTCCAAACAGCAACCCACCCAGACCCACCTCCCTATCCCATCCCTGTGACCCTGCATTTCCCAAAGCTAATCCACCTAACCCACACATCCCCGGATACTATGAGCAATTTATCATGGCCAATCCACTTAACGTGCACATCTTTGGACTGTGAGAGGAAACTGGAACACCCAGAGGAAATCCATGCAGTTACTGGGAGAATGTGCAAACTCCATGCAATCACCCAAAACCAGAATCAAACCCAGGCCCCTGGAGGTAGCAACGTTAACCACTAAGCCACCATGCCATCCCTACTTAGGATCCAATTCTAAGGAGGATATATTGAAGCCATGGGATGAGCTGGTGTTTTACATTGGGTGTAGGGGAGGTGGGGGGACAAGAGTAGACTACAATTGACTGAGATTTCATGACTTCCAACCAGATGCCACCTACTTGAATTTAACATGAAAGCAGGGCTATCAGGTTTAGAAATGCAAGTCTCTATAGGGATCAACTGGAACAGCTCCAGAGATGGCTGTGAGAAACTGATCCTCATGGGTTCTTTAGAAAACATGAAAAAGAGTGGGGCTCTTCTTCCAACTTAATTTAATTTCACTTCTTCCTTTCTCTATCTATTTATCTCACCTTTGATGGTCTGCATTGCCCTTAACGAGCTTTACATGTAAGTCAACTTTTGAAAAACACTGGTGATTTATTAGTGGTGGTTAACAGATAAAAAAAAACACAGATGATTTGGTGACTTGTCAAAAAGAACACTCAGTTGTATGTAATAATTCTTCTGAATATAACTTTAAAAAAACCTGGGCTCTTCCCTGCTGAAGAGTTAGATAACAGTAGGGCCCAGATGGGCAAGGTAGGAACTGGTGTTTTTGATAAATGATGTATTTACAAATAAACCCTTGTAAATCTCTTGAAAGTCTTTTGCTGCCTAATTCAACATC
Source organism: Stegostoma tigrinum (assembly GCF_030684315.1). Lineage (NCBI taxonomy): Eukaryota > Metazoa > Chordata > Chondrichthyes > Orectolobiformes > Stegostomatidae > Stegostoma > Stegostoma tigrinum. The sequence continues at coordinate 12,525,306 of NC_081362.1, read as the reverse complement.
TGGATAATGGTCTATTAAATATTTATATAGTACCTTTCATTGGCACAGGTTATCCCAAAGTACTAAAGAGTCAATAAAAGACATTGGAAATTTCATCACCATTCTAAAGTAGCAAACTTGACACCCAATTTGTACACTAAAAGCTACCACAAACAGTAAAGCACTAATACCTGAATAATCTACATTTCTGATGTTTATTGTGGGATAAATATGGACCAATACACAAGAATAACTCAATTGCTCTTCTATTTTTATAGAAAGCATGCTATCTGTTTGCGGCAGGGATTGATATGTCAACTGCCCTGCCCAGGACTAAGAAGCTACAGAAAGTTGCTATCCGTTGACTCCACTTACACTTCTCGATGCCTCGGAGAGGCAGCCAACATCAAAGACCCCTCCCACCCTGCTTAAACACGTGTACCAATAGGCTCAAGAACAGCTTTATCCTCATCATTATTAGATTTCTGAATGGACCTCTCAAACTTCAAATCTAATGTTGATCTTGCTTTTTGTACATCTTCTATGCAGCTGTAACTTTGTATTCTTTGCTCTTTTCAATCACCTTGTCATCTTTGTACAGTATGATCTGCCTGTACTGCTCACAAAACAAAACTTTTCACTGTACCTGGGTACACATGACAACAATAAATCAAAACAAATCAAATTTAAAATAGTGTTAATGGACCCTTTTTCATCTCGTTAGATAGAAGACAGGTTGAGAACATCCCATCAAAAAGATTACTGGAAAAATACAGCAAATCCTCAGTACTTGAGTGTCAATCTTTACTTTTAGGACTTCCTCAAGTCTTCTGGTGCAGAAGCGAAAGTATTAGCAATGTCTGACATGAGGAAACCTTTCCCTTCTCCAGCTGCTCCAATGCAGGAAACATATACATTATTCAATGTGTTCAGCATCACCAGGCATCTAAACCAACTCAATAAGCAGAACACAGCATCAATACAACCAAGTGTGATGATGCTGTGGCTTTAAGAGGTTATTTTGTCCTTTTTGTTTTGAAGAGAAGCTTTAAGGCAGAGGTTATACACAGTCTACCAGATCTACTTGAGTAATAAGCTTGTGAGGTCTTGGGTGTATTTTTAATGTTGTATCACTACAGGCAGCCTGAATGGGTGTTGGCTCCCACAGATAGAGGATTTTTAGTTTTAGCTTTTAGGAGTTGCTGTTGGGGTCTTGAAGAAGTGGTAGCTATTTTTTCCCACTCCCGGTTACAAGCAAAAGCTGGAAGTTCTCCTCCTGGGCTATTGGAGCTGCATGTGAGACAATCTGTTTTCTGGATTTGCCTTTTGCCAAGGGTGTGTTTATGGGATGTTACTATATTTGATCGGTAATAGTTGCTGTATCTATTATTCTGTTAAGTTTTCCAACAGAGTTAGGTTATTTCAATTCCTTCTTTGTTGTGTTTTAACTATAGTGGATGAATAAAGTGTGCGTGGCTTCAAATCTGGTTGTTTCACCAATCAAATGGCAGCTAGAATGCCACACCTTACATTTACCTTTAAAATAAGACAAAGTTAGGGTGTAGATTACCTTCTTAATATTTTTGAGCGGGTTTTGTCTGGTCTATAACACAAGTTAGATTTATATCATGCTTTTAATGTAATGTAATGTCCCAGAGTGCTTCACAGGAGTATTGTAACACCAACCAAGACACAGGCAATCATAAGATGACATTGATCAAAACCTTTGTCAAAGAGGTAGTTTTGAAGTCGTGTTTTAGAAGAGATAAGTGAGGTGGAGAGACAGAGAAGTGTGGGGAGGGAATTGTAATGCTTGAGGCCCAGGCGACTAAAGGTATAGCTACAAATGTACAAACATTTATAGGAGCAAATTGCTGCTGATGCTGGAATCTGTACTGAAAACAACAAATGCTGAAGATCACACCAGGTCAAGCAGCGCACATGGACAGAAGACAAATCGATGCTTTGAGTCTGGACGGAATGCTGCCTGACCCACTGTGATCTCCAGCATTTTTTGTTTTCAGTAAGAACATTTATAATCAGGTGATGTCAAGTAGCCAGAATGAAAGGGTTGGAAGATATTACATTAAGATGGGGCAAGACCATGAAGAATCAAATCTTAGAGTCAAGACAATGCTTGACAAAGAATCAATGTGTGCACACGGGTAATAAAGGAATAAGACTTGCCGAGAATTCAGAAATATGCAAAAGAATTTTGGTTATGGAGTGTAGCAATTGAAGTTAGAGTTCAGTAAAGAAGGGTTCCAGCAGTCGAAGAATTTAAACAGGGATAAAGTTAGTGACGATACAGATGTGGAAATAGTTTTAGAGATAATGTGGATTATGAGTTTGGAATCTCACCTCAGGGCAGCATAATTGAGTCCTGAGGAAGGATTACTTGTCCCAAAACAGTAACTCTGATTTCTGTCCACAGAAGCTTCTAGACCTGCTGAGCTTTTCCAGCAATTTCTGCTTTTGTTTCTGATTTTACAGCATCCGCAGTTCTTTTGTTTTTTATAATTGCAAATAACTTGGCTTAATTGCACACTGGTGTCAGGGAGAGGTAGCTGGGGAATGGAATTTAGAGCAGGGACTGAAAACAATCATTTAAGTCTTCGTGATATTCCCAAAGGCTCGTCACTCATGATGACAGGGCCACCCAAAGATGTTTTTGCACATTTTAAGTCTTTGCTTTTATATATATATATATAATATATACATATAAAAAACAAGTCCTAATTAGTTTACCACCTGGGCCAATAAAAAATTTGATAGGAGCAGAAGTCAGAGAGATTGTGACTGGGAAACAATCGTTTCCTCAAACAGTGTTGATTCCCCTTAATCGAATACTCTCAGATCTATTGTGGTCAGTTATTTGCAATCAAAAACACTCCATGGATTTCATCACATTCATTGTTACCAGAAGAGTCACACAAACACAGAGCACATACCTAGCACAGGACAAATGAAATAGCTAAAACAGCAATAAACAGAATCTTTTTTTCGAGAAAGGTATTTTATGGGTTGCTGTAAGTTATGATGCAACATTTGAACTGACAGTTGGCATTCTGTTTTAATGTACAATGGGCCTGAATTATATATAATGGTATTAGGAAGGACACAAAGACTCATGGAAAGACCAAAGAAGCAGTTCTGCTCTTTATGAACTGACTGATTCATCTTTAGTTTAATAAGTTTAAGATGAACTTTGATGTTTAAACGAGACCACTCTTCATATTACTTTATTCATTTCAAATATTCCCTTTCTACAAACCGTATTTAATTTCAACCCAAACATCATTATCATCCAACTTGTCGGTCTGTCTTTCCGACAACAAAAGCCTTTAAATTTGGAGACGGTTGTCTTTAAAAACTACATATATTTCAATCTGTTCTTGCTGCTACTTTGAAATTTATCTCCTGTTAAGGTTACATTTTCCAGGGCCAAAATGTCACATATACCACCTTTAGAATGTAGGAAATTAGACCTGGAGTGGGCCATTTGGCCCTTCAAGCCTGCCCTAGCATTAGACAAGGCTGCAGCAGCAGTAGGCTATTCAGCCCATTGAGTATGTTCTACCATTCAATAATCATGTCTGAGCTGATGATCATCAACTTCATTTTCCTGCCTTTTCTCCACTACCCTTGAATCCCTTAATAATTAAAAAGATGTCTATCTCAACATTGAATGTACTGAATGACCTGGCCTTGACAGCCCTCTGCATTAAAGAATTCCATAGATTCACCATCCTCTGGGAGAAAGGATTCCTCCACATTTTCGATTTGTTGATTTTCGACCTAAACTCCACTTCTCATAACCTTCAAAGCCCTTCATGTCCTTATTAGATAAAAATCAATTGACATCTACCTTAAAAGTTCTCAACAGTTGAACACCCGCAGATACAGGATTCTGAATTTTTCACAATCTTTTGAGGGCAAGAAATTCCTCCTCACCTTCATCTAACATTTGTCTCCTCTGGGAAGAACTGCCAGTATCAGGTGCCAAGACAATCCAGGATGATCCTGGTGAAATAACTGCACAGAGGCTGGTATTCCATCACCAATTCACTTTTTACTTACACTTGGAGAGTTCTTGACACTGATCCAACTTGCTCAGAGCCAGCTCTCGGTGTGACCAGAACCTCTGACACTCCTGTTTCTATCTATCAGCCAGGGGTCCCTGATTTGACCAGGTTAATAGTCCCAATCAGGGAACTCATTTTCTGTGAGTTCCACCTAGCTGTCCTTGTTACAACCTGGAGTAGTGAGCAGTGTTGATGGAGGGCGGTAGACGCTACTAAGACTTGACGTGGGTCAGTCAGGTGTAGTGATGCATGGCTAAACCAATTGAATCACATATTGAAGTCATACATCTCTTAGATACATTACAGCAAAGCTTGGGTTTGTGTTGGATCAACACCTTGGGGTTATCATTGACCGAAGACTGTGCTAGACCAGCCATATAAATACTGAGACTGCAAAAGCAGCTCTGAGGTGGGAAATTCTGAGGAAATTGTCATGTCTAGCAGAGATAACACATGTTAGCTTTTAAGATTTCATCATCTTTTGAAAAGAATATTGCTGCTCTTTAAGGTGCCTTCCACAGTTCACCAAATATTTGGTACAGTAAGTTAGCCGAGCTACTAAAAGTGGATTGCAATAGAGATAGAGATAATGGGAACTGCAGATGCTGGAGATTCCAAGATAATAAAATGTGAGGCTGGATGAACACAGCAGGCCAAGCAGCATCTCAGGAGCACAGGAGCAATAGAGATACCTGGACAACGTCCTTGTGAAATGGCTCAGCTGCCCCTATCAGGACATAGCATGAATCAGCAAAGACGATCAACATGTTTGACTGTTTATCTTGAGAGGGTGCAGAAAAGGTTTGCGAGGATGTGGCCAGGGTAGGAGGGTTTGAGCTACAGCGAGAGGCTGAATAGGCTGGGGCTATCTTCCATGGAGCACAGAAGGCTGAGGGGTGATCTAATAGAGGTTCATAAAATCATGAGGGGCATGGATAGAGTAAATGGACATGGCCTTTTCCCCTTTTGCTTGAGTCCAAAACTAGAGGGCATAGCTTTAAAGTGAGAGGGGAAGGATTTAAAGGGGATCTGAGGGGTAACGTTCTCTCCCAGAGGGTGGTGCATGCATGTAGTGCCAGAGGAAGTGGTGGATGCTGGTACAGTTACAATATCTAAAAGGCATCTGGATGGGTATATGAGTAGAAAGAGTTTAGACGGATATGGGCCAAATGCTTGCAAATAGGACTGGGTCAGATTGAGATGCCTGGTCGGTGTGGATGAGCTGGATCAAGAGGTTTGCTTCTGTACTGTATGACTCTATGTTTTACGATGGTACCAAAGGAGAGTTAGCGAAACTGATTATGTGCAAGGAACTTTACCTCCTTTTGTTGTACATAAACAGTTCTGACATTGGAAAGTGAAAACTACATTGCTAATATAAACAGATCATCAGATGCTTCCCATTGGCAATGAAATACAGGAGCTATCAGTGATACTTGATTTCAGGAATGACCCTGGAATAGTAAGCTTTTTTAATGGATGAGAGTAGGAACTGGTTGTGGTTAAAGTGGTCCAGCCCAATCTGGCCGTGTGTGGATAACCAGTTGTTCATCATCTCCTTTGAATTCAGCAACCCTTGGATTGAAAAGAGTGGAGATAAGGACAGCAACAGGAGAAATGGCTAAGATGGGAGGCAGCGATGGAATGAAGCTGTTTTTGTGTTCCTACTAGGATCACTAACATAGGCCATATCGTTAGACCAATATGATAGAATAAAAAGCTCCTGAAACATGAACATATGAATTTGGACCAGGAATAGACCATTCAGCTCCTTGGACCTGCTCCACAATGAATAATTTCATAGCTGATTGGATTGATCTGCATCCTGCCTACCCCTGATAAATGCTCACTCTCATAGAATCCCTGCAGAGTAGAAGTAGGCCATTCAGCCCATAAAGACTGACATGAAGAGCATCCCACCCTATCCCTGCACTTCCCATGGATGAACCATCTCACCTGCACATCCTTGGATGCTGTGGGCAATTCACTATGGTCAATTCATCTAACCTGCACCTGTGGTCTGTGGGAGGAAACCAGACAACTCAGTGGAAACCAACACAGGGAAAATATGCAAACCTCACACAGACAATCATCTGAGGCTGGAATTGAACCTAAGTCCCTGGTGCTGTGAGGCAGCAATGCAAGCCACCATTCCACCCAAATCTTCTGGAAGGTTCATGCTTATGAGGATGAAGTAGAGATATACACGGTGATCTAACAATGAAATCAGCAGTCAAGCGTAAGATTCTGAGGAGACAGGTGGAATAGTGTGTATGAGAAAGAGGGATATGTAATTATGTACAAATGTAGTTTATACCATAATGCAAAGGAAGCAGTTATGATGAAACACACCAGAGTTACATTGACACCGCTCATAGGATGGTGGACACCTTACAGATCCAGAACAGGCCGAGACTTATCTGAAGAGAGATCCAAATAGTATTCAAAGTGGAACCAAATCACAAACCACAAATGAGTGAAGCTAAATGGGTGGAATTGGATAGATTGTACACAAAGTAAGAAAAAGGCAGAAACATAATTAAAATGAAGGATTGGAGATCAAACAACTTACTGAGGAAGGGTCACCTGCCCCAAAACTTTAACTCTAATTTCTCTCCACAGATGCTGCCAGGCCTGCTGAGCTTTTCCAGCAATTTCTGGTTTGTTTCTGGTTTACAGCATTTGCATTTCCTTTGGTTCTTACTGTTGAATAATTGGCATGGTGTGTGGCAAAGATGGTGAGATGTAATTCGACAAGCTCAGGAATAATATTTTCTACCTATACACCCAGAAGCTGCTGAAAATAATTGCCTCGTGCTGAGGAGCATGGAGAAATAATGCACACATTTGGAAATGAAAGGTATTAAACTCTGGGACTGAAAAGTCACAAGTCCTCTGGTTTCCTCAGGTAACTCACACTTAACAAATCAGATCCTAAGTTCTTCCTGTCATATTCTACAAAAACTGGATAATGATTTTTCTTGGCCTTCTCTGTGTCTTTTAGACATTCTCAAGTTTGTTCTCGCAGTTAGAGTTTTTCATCTCAGGTGTAATCTTAGCGAATCTACAAAGTTGACAATTTCTTTCATTCTTTTCATAAAGTAGATCCTGGAGCTAACTATGGGCTAATCAATGCCTTGGGCCTGTGGTTCAAATGATCCAATTTTGCCTTGGCTGTTTGGGGATATAAATTTGCACATCTTCCTCTAGATGCATTTAAATGTTGATGACTTGCAAGGTAAGTGTTTAACATGTGAGATTTGTGAAACGTTATTCACTCAGTTGTAACCGAGTTGTTCATCAAATGTCAGCTTTTGTGCTCCTGAGATGTTGCTTGGCCTGTTGTGTTCATCCAGCTTCACATTTTATTATCTTGGATTCTCCAGCATCTGCAGTTCCCATTATCTCTGTTCATCAGAACTGTCCAGTCTTGTAAATCTATTTGAGATACTTTGCTATTATCTCGCTCCACCAAGACAAACGGATGGTTGTAATCCAAACATATTGAGTGCAATGAACCCCTATTCTTACATTGGATAAAAGATTAGAAAGGAATTGGGTTTTGTTCTGTTCTTTCAAATTAATTCAGATGCCTGTTGTGTGGTTCACTAGTAGTTCTTTCCCTTTAAATTAGAAAGCTAGGTGGTCTGCCCTCGTTCCTGATACTTACATAGACATCCTCTCTGCTGCATCACTGCAGTACTGTTGGAGTGCTTCATGATCAGAAATGCCATTATTCCAATCCTGTGTTCAATTGAGACTCTGTCTGGTCTCTGTTATAGGTGATGAATGTTGACTGGTTTCCACAGATTGTCCAAAAACACACTTACAGCAGAGGTAGAGGTCACATGACTACAGGAAGTGAGCAAATACAGAAAGAATTCAATCAGAGTTCTCCAAATATCCTTTCCTTTTAAAAACAGTCTATTGCATGCACAATTGTTTGCAGTTGCACTTAATGAAAGTTATCTGATGTATGTAGTTGCAAATAAAATCATTACTCCTTAACTAAAGTGTGTTAATCCTTGTCAGTTCTACCCTTGTCAACATCTGTGCAAATTGTATAAACAGTGATTAAATAACGAAGGTCTCCTACATGCATGTATTGCTGTTGGTTGTTCCTCTGGTATCTGTGTGCCCCTCAGGTAATGGCTGTCCTCTGGGGAATGTTGATCCTGTGGTAAGCACTATTGCGTAGTAGCAGCTGTTGATGACCCTTTTAGCTTGCAGTGGAACAGTGGATCTCTGGGTTGATGTTCATTCTGTACTCTGTATAGGTAGTGGCATGACAGGTACCTGCAGATAAGGATCACTTTCTCTCATCTGTGGCAGATGTTTATGGTTGCAACGATATACTAGATTGTTCATATGCACATATATAATTGGGGTGACGTCAGATCAGCATAGACCACGAGTTCCCACATGGGCTAATATTTGTTGAGTGTGTTGAATGTTTGTACTCTGACTGATTACCCAATGCTCAGCTCTAGCAACTGGGTGTTTCCATCAAAGTAAAATTCGGCTGCCTGTCATTTCCCGTTTACCAATCCCTTTTCCATTTACCAACCATACCTTTCATTACTTCTGGTTTTAATAGTTTTGTCTTACTAATAGAAGAGATACTTGAATACAGTCTGACATTAATCTTTGAATGGGACTACTTTCCATGCCTTCAGCAGGTGTGTTTCATTTTCCATTCAAGTACTGCAATGTGCAATTCTGTGCCAAATTCATTTATTATCTTTATGAACACTTTGAGAAGTTTCACTGCTGCTGCATTGGTTACATTTCACTGGAGATGGTGTGGAGATAATCCATGACATTGGATTTCCCAAAGAAGAAACCTTTGTCGCTTATCATTACATCTGGGATGCAGCAATAATTAGAATGTGCTTTCATGCATTCCATAATCCCATTATAATTATAATGGGATTATGGAATTATAATTAGAATAGTATTCCACAATGACAAAATGATTTGGTCCCATGACTGCGAACAGGTCTACTCCAAGCTTCGTCTACGATCTGACTGAGACGTCAAATGTCACAGCTGCTCTTTGGCTTGTTTAGCTAGGTGCTAGTTACAAGCTCTGCACTGGGTCATGTAATCCTTAATCTAATTATAAATGTTAGCCCCATAGGGCATTTATCCTCCTCAGACTAAACTCTTCAGCAGCTTGCATGGATATGCTTCAGTATTTTTTGCTCATTCTTTTAGGGATAATTATTCTGTATATTTTGCACAAGATGCTATCACTTCATCTCAGCATTCTTAATACTCTTTTATAGCAGCAACTGTGTCCTTATGATTATTTAAAAGACTTTTACAAGAGTCTTTGTAAATGCTTTTGACACAACTGAATGGCTTGCTAGGCCACTTCAGAAGGTGGTTAAAGCCACCAACCTTAATGTGGGTCTGGAGTCACATGTAGGCCAGGCCAGGTGAGGGTGACAGATCTTCTTCCTTTCAGATAGTCAGTCAAACAGATGGGTTTCTAACTACAATAAATGATTGCTTTGACATCCCTGTTATTTGGGTTGAATTCTGGATTTAGTAATTGAATTCACATGTCCCCATCTGTGGCTGTGGGATTCAAACCAAATCCCCAAACTTTAGCATGGGCCTCTGGATTGGTTGCTAAGCAACATTGCCGTGATGCCCACCCATCTTCCCTCAGAGCTCTGTCTCAGAATCAGGAGCAGTGTCCTGTACCACACAAACTCCTGTTTTGGGGATTAGCTAGCTCAGTTGGCTGGACAGCTGGATGGTAATGCAGAATGACACCAACTGTGTGGGTTCAATGAAGTCACAATATAAGCTCTGCCTTCTCGATGCTGCCTTTCAACCGAAGGTATGCTTAAAGTCACTGCCCGATGTCTCTCCAGCAAGAGAATGGACATAGTGTCCTTTACTTCCTCAGCATGATGTTAGAGGTAAAGAAATTACAATTAATTGGATTGACTACACACATTGAACTTCAACTAAGCTAATGAAAGCAACAGAAAACATTGCCCAAAACAGCTAGATTGTTTTGAACTGTTGTGGTGCTGTAACGGTATTCCTGCATCTGAGCGAGGAGGCCTGGATTAATGCCTTCATTGCACACATATTTGAGCATAGGAATTGGGATGTTTTGCTGAGGTTCTGCAGGATGTTGGTGAAGCTTCTTCTGGAGCGCTTCTGGATGCCCTGAATTTGGAAAAATATGATTAAACTGGAAAGGATTCAGAAAAGATTTACTGGGATGTTGCTGGGAATTGAGGGTGTGCGTTATCGGGAGAGGCTGGATAGGTTGGGATGTTTTTCCACTGGAGTGTAGGAGGTTGAGGGGTAAACATATAAAGATTTAGATGAGGGGTAGAGATAAACTGAATGACAGATGTCTTTTCCCCAGAGTGGGGGCTTTCAAGACCGGGGGCATATTTTTGAGGTGCAGAGAGAAACCCTTTAAAGGACACAAGAGGCATTGTTTTTAACACAGAATGTGGTTTTTATGGGGAATGAACTTCCAGAGGAAGTGGTGGATCCAGGTACCGTTACAGTGTTTAAAAGGCATGGATAAGAAAGGTTGGAGGGATATGGGTCAAACGCTGGCAAATGGGACTAATTTAGTTTGGGATTATGGTCGGAATGGACTGGTTGGACCAAAGGGTCTGTTTCCATGCTGTATGACTCTATGATGCTATGAAGTTGGGTCAACTGTCCTAACCTCTTTTTTGGTTAGGAAAGAGACAACAGTAGATTTACTACATGCTGAGAAGTGAGTTTCAGACTCATTTTAAATTGCAAAGGCTGAAGAGCATAAAAAGCAAGAATGTGAGAAGTCCCTCAGCTGTAAGGAAAAATATGATCGACACACTAACTCTAAATAAGGCCCCAAGTAAGCTATCACAGCAAATGTCTGCCTGTCACTTTTTTTTCCGCAACATTAGAGCCTACATGAAAGGAAAGGTTTTGCCTGGCCGTGAGTCAAAAACGTCATTCTCTTCCACAGAGTACCTTGACATGGCAGAGGTGAGTTGAGGGATGAATGAGCTTCTTAATGGGGTTGAAAAGTAAGTAATTGGCAGAAACTGTTTCTTGAAAGGTTGATTCATTGAATATTTCTGGATTACTCTAATGTGTGCCAGCGACCATTCGAACCTGAGTCACTCATTGCACATTAGCGATTCTAGAAAAGCGCAAAATCTGCCCAGGATGGTCAATCCTTTAAGCAAATATAAGCATCAGAAAAGGGTGATTTTGTTGCTTTATTGTTCCGCTTTATATTGACATAAAATACCCATTTAAATGCATTGGAAGCATTAATTTCTTTGAAGTCCACAGTAATTCAATCAGGACCCACCATTTGTGTTTGAGCTCTACAACAGCCAAGAGTCACATCTATAAAACCACCATTCAGAACCATGGCAAGCCCTAAATGTTATGGCATCCTTACTTTTGTCGGAGAATCACTGTCATATCATCGCTGCTTCAGTCATAAGGACTTGTTGGTGCTAAGAGGTTTTACTTTTCTGTGAGCGCAGTTGCTTGAAGACAACGTAATGTGATTTCATTCTTAACCCACTCACTTGCCTCATCAATGGTGATGTCCTTAAAACTGATAAATCTCACGTTACACACACAGAAAGGAATTAACACCAAATGCTTAAAGGGTCACAAATGTGAGGAATTTTTCAATTTACATTTGAAAGTCCTCTCAGTTGCAACAAGACTTTGATACTCTGTCACGCTTCAATTTCCTAGATGCAGACAATGGTCACTTTATATCGGAGCAAATTACTGCAGATGCTGGAATCTCTACTGAAAACAATAAATGCTGGAGATCACAGCAGTCAGGGACCATCCATGGAGAGAGAGCAAACTAGCGTTTCTTGTCGAGATGATTCCTCATCAGCTTCACGTCAGCTCTGATGAAGACTCACCCAGACTCAAAACGTTAGCTTGCTCTCTCTCCACACACACTGCCTGACTCGTGGTGATTTCCAGCATTTTGTTGTCTTCAGTCCTTTCACATAACAGAGAGAGATACTATGATACACCTCCAGGCCAGGTCAGTCTTGAACCTGGAGCTAACCAGCATAAAAGGAGATACATTACCATGCAACACAAGATCCACCCCAGCCACAACTTGAATTGAGCATGTTAGACTGCTGAGTTAAACTACCACAAGTTAGTTACTGTATATTTGTGAAACGCTGTGCAGTGAGGCATCGTGGACAAGCACGGACACCTTGGGTTTTCTAATGCTGGCATCAGAACTTGGCATTTTATTGAAAGCATAACATTGCCATTCAAGGAAACATGCGGCATTGTAGAGATGGCAGGCTAGGCAAATACTGCACACCCAAACTTGAGTCAGGGTTAGGGTTAGGGCTGGGGCTAGGGCTAGGGCTATGGTTAAAGTTAGGGCGAGAGCTAGGGTTAAGGCTAGGGGGAGGGTTATGGTTAAGGTTAGGGTGAGGGCTAGGATTAAGTCTAGGTAGGGCTATGGTTAAGGTTAGGATGAGAGCGAGGGTTACGGCTGGGATAGGGCTATGGTTAAGGTTAGGCTAGGGTTATGTTTAAGGTTAGAGTGAGAGCTATGGTTAAGGCTCGGGGTAGGGCTATGGTTACGGTTAGGGTGAAAGCTAGGGTTAAGGCTGGGGTAGGGTTATGGTTAAGATTAGGGTGAGAGCTAGGGTTATGGCTGGGGTAGGGCTATGGTTACGGTTAGGGTGAGAGCTATGGTAAGGCTGGTGTAGGTCTATGGTTACGGTTGGGCTAAGAGCTCGGGTTAAGGCTGGAGTAGGGTTATGGTTAAGATTAGGGTGCGAGCTAGGGTTTAAGGCTGGGGTAGGGCTACGGTTAAGGTTAGGACTGGGGCTACGGTTAAGGTTAGGGTGAGAGCTATGGTTAAGGATAGGGTGAGAGCTAGGGTTACGGCTGGGGTAAGGGCTAAACATCTAAAACTTCAGCAGCTGTAAATTCAGAAGGGTGTCACGGAAAACTAAGGTTTGAAACCATTACAAAAGAGAACGTGAAATAAGTAGAAGTTAACTGATCACACATTTACAATGACCTTGAGTCCTCATTGAATTTTTCCAAAAGCAAATTACGTTTTTTTCATTGTCTACAATTAACAGAATCGAGACCCTACAAAAACTAATTGGCGTCACCAACCAGACCCAGCTTGCGTCTCCAACGTTTGGAAGATTACAACGTTCCAATATTTAGTTTGGCAGTTTCTAACAGAATTTTGTCCCACTGTTCAAAAGCAAATGAAAATTAATCACAGACACGCCAAACTTTTTAATTTGTGCAAATTCACAAAGAGGATTTTTTTTCTTTTAAGGAATACTTTCATCTTATTTAACAATAACTTCCAATATTAACTTGTTCTTAACCCTATTAGTTACACTGCCGTTTTGAGATGTCCCAATTCAAGAGACATCTCCCTCTGTGACCCAACCAAATGTTTGCATCAGGAACTTGAAGCTTCAGCCTCGCTTGTGTTCTGAATGTATTTTGTGGTGCACTAATCTCTCAAATAAAGCTGCCACCATCGCAATAATGCAGATCCAATTCTGTCTTCCCTTGAGACAATCTTGTTCCTCGATACAACGCTCCCACCTAGTGGCGAACGTGTGAAAATGTCTCAAAATGATCACGCCCAAAAATCCATCAATCTTCTTGCCTTTTGGATAGAACGTATGATTAATGATTCAATTTGTTGTTCTACATGCAAACCAGAAATCAAATTCTTATCAGAGAGAAAGTCAATCAGTTTCTTTTTAAAACAAAGGGTCATCAGAAATATGGGGGCCGTTGTCCATGGCATGGGAGCTGTCTGGTGTTGAGTGCATATGTTAACTCACTGCTCTCACCACTGTTTGCAAAATTAGAGAACTGGCTGTTCGACAGGACCTCAGCAGAAAGGGTAAGCCCTCATTTAGGACTGAGATAAGAAGGGATTTCCCTACCCAGAGGATTAAAAATCCTTTGGAATTCTTTGCCTTGGGGGACTATGGAGGTTTAATCATTGAATGTGTTCAAGTCAATAGATTCCAGATACTGATGACATTCAGGATACGGGCTAGCACAAGATAATAACATTGATCTGGAATGATCAGCCAACATCTAAAATGACAGCACAGGTTTGAGGGGTTAGATGGCATAATCCGACTCCAGCGCAGAAGAAGACTTCGACTGCACTGAATTCTGTTTGTGGCTCTTCAAATGCTGCCTGACTTGCTGCATTCCTCCAGCATTCTCTGTTTTGGTTTTGGCCGGGTGCTGTCTTCTTCTTCCAATGAGAGTAGGTCATAGATGCTTCGAGCTTACTGAATAATTCATGTGGACCGGGTCAGAGGTGATGGTTAGCCAGGCTTCCTCTGAGACCAGGACCCGTGGGCACAGCCTTAGAATTAGAGGGGGTAAATTTAAAACGGAAATGAGGAGACATTTCTTCAGCCAGAGAGTGGTGGGCTTGTGGAATTCATTGCCACGGAGTGCAGTGGAGGCCAGGACGTTAAATGCCTTCAAGGCAGAGATCGATAAATTCTTGATCTCACAAGGAATCAAGGGCTATGGGGAGAGTGCAGGGAAGTGGAGTTGAAATGCCCATCAGTCATGATTTAAATGGTGGAGTGGACTCGATGGGCCGAATGGCCTTACTTCCACTCCTATATCTTATGTTCTTATGGTCTCAAAACTGGAGGACATTGGTTTTTTTCTCTCCTCTCATGGTCCCATGAAGTGACCAGGCGGTGAGTTGACAAAGGACTGGACACTAAGGGTAAATGCACAAACAGCTCAATCCTTTACACATGTACAATTTGATCTGTTGACCTGTGACAACGAACACTGAGTTGTTAATCTGTCTGACAACAGGAGGTTCACCTTGGATTTATCATCTGCACCGAGAAGCATCTCCTTTGGTCATTGTCAATTCTATCGTCCAAATTTCCAGCTGGGAATTCTCCCTTCCCGAACATAGCATGGTGGCTGTGAGATCAGCTGAACATTTCAAAGCTGAGATGAATGGATTTTAACTGTACAACTTATTGGGAGACAGAGAATGGAATTGACTTGATAGCACGAAAGATACAAATTGGTCATGATTGAATTGCATTGTGGAATAGTCTTGCATACTCCAGTTATGTCTCACGGTGCCCAAGATGTGCTATTGCTCATTGGTGTCCATAACACAAAAGGTCATTTAAACTGAACGTGGCTGACCTTCTGCCTTAAATTATCGTAGAATTAGAATTAGAACTCTCTTTATTGTAAAGTGTGCTCATGTACAGAAGTACAGGAGTACAATGTTTCCTCTTATGGTGCCATAATACTTACATTGTACCTAGGTACAAATCTTAGATACAAAAAGAGGAATAAAAAATGTAGTCACATTACTTTACAGTGATTCATAGGATAAGTTAGAAATATGACATAGTTAAAAGGATAGACGTTACAGTCGGATAAACAATTTACAAATGGACATTACGTTGCAGCAGCTCAGCAAAATATGTGGTCTGGCCACCCATGCCAGACCCCAGCCCAACAACAGCCTGCTCTCAGCTGCTCCAATGTAAGTTTTCCCTGGGAATCGTCTCCTTCGCTGGCCTCCGCTCTGGGACTCACTCCCCTGTGATGGACTCCGCTCTGGGACTCACTCCCCTGTGATGGCCTCGGCTCCGGGACTCACTCCCCTGTGATGGCCTCGGCTCCGGGACTCACTCCCCTGTGACGGCCTCCGCTCCGGGACTCACTCCCCTGTGACAGCCTCCGTTCTGGGACTCACTCCCCTGTGACGGCCTCCGGTCCGGACACACTCCCCTGTGACGGCCTCCGCTCCGGGACACAACTCTGGGATTTGCCAGTGTCGAACTTCGGTCTGGAATCGCCTCCTACGTTCCTCTCTGGGTCCAGGTCCCAGTCAAAAATAAAGAAAAGGCGCTGAAAAAGAGAGAGAAAAAAAAAGAGATTAAAAGAAAGGGTGGAGCAGAGGTGCTCTGGCTGGACCATCTTATGCTGCCATCCTCTTGAGTCAGTGCAACAAACATTCAGTGGACTGTCCTCGCCTTATGTGCGAGATTGCTTCAACTGGCCCTGCATTGACTCGAGTTTAGAAGAATGTGAGGGGATCTGCTTGAAACATAAAAGATTCTAACAGGACCAGACAGATTCATTGCTGGGTGGCTATCTCCTTGGTTTGAGGAGTTCAGTACCAGGGAACCGTGTCAGTGTCTGGGGAGCGAGCATTGAGGATGGAGATGAAGAACCATTTCATCACTCAGTGGGTCATGAACCTGTGGAATTCTCTATCACAGAACACAGTGAAGGCCTAGTCATTGAGTTTATTGGGGAAAAAATGCATTTTTTCAATATTAAAGGCATTGAGAGCTATTGGGGAGCAAACAGGCTAACATTGAGAACAGCCATGATCATACTGAATTGGATGACAGGATCAAAGGGCTGAATGGTCTGCTCCTGCTCATAGTTTCTGTCATAGAATCCTGACAGTGTGAAAGAAGGCCATTCAGCCCATCAAGTTTGTACCAATGCTCAAAACTGCACCTCACTCTTACCCATCCCGTAGCTGTAACCCTGCATTTTCCATGGCTAATCCACATAGCCTGCATGTCCCTGTACACTATGGGCAATTTAGCATAGCTAGTCCCCCCACCCTGCATGTCTTTGGAATATGGCAGGAACAGGAGTGCACAGGCAAAACCCACACACAGACACAGGAAGAACTCCGCACAGTCAGCTGAGGGTGGAATCGACCTCAGGTCTCTTGCGTTGGGAGGCAGTGAGGCTAACCACTGTGCCACCCCTGTATTTAACTCTAGGTCCCTGTCTGCTCCTCATCTCCTTCAATTCTCTCTGAGACAGGCCTAACTCAATAACATTCCCAAAAGGAGCATCCGCAGGATTTTGAGGTAGAGAATTCCAAAGATTAACAATCCTTTTAGTGAAGTCATTTCTCCTCATCTCAATCCTAAACAATTGACCACTTATCCTGAGACAGTGGCCATACATTCTAGCTTCTCCAGCCAGGGGAACCAACCGTTCAGCGTCTATCCAATCACGTCCCTTCAGGATCTCATCTGTTTCATTGAGATCACCTCTCAGTCTTGGTACAGGCCCATCATCACCGTCAGCAGTCCCTCACAGACAGAGATGACTCTCTTCCACTCTCATGGAGAGCCAGTAGACAGCAGTACAGTTTGATGCAGCTACCACAGGCTCTGTTATATTGGGTCAAGTGGTGGTCATGGGAAGGGGTGGGTGGCACATTGGTGTAGCAGCTCGCTCCTTCGTTGTTTTCGCCTGGCTTCCATTTTAATCCCAACAGTGACTCTCAAGGTGCTCAACACTTGCCCAGATCCTCCTCCTCCATTTTGGACGGTCTTGGGCCAGTGATTCCCAGGTGTCTGTGGGAATGCCGCACTTCGTCAATGAGGCCTTCAGGGTATCACTGAAGCACCTCCTCTGCCCACCTGGGGCTCACCTGCCATTTCGAAGCCAGGAGTAGAGGTCTGGCCTACATGTGACTCCAAACCACATAATAATGTGGTTGACGCGTAAGTGTCCTCTTGGAAATTAAGGGTGGTCAATAAACATTGATATTATACCCTGAACTGAGACAAATGGGCTGATGGCAGCTAAGATAGTCCAAAGACCTTTTTGTCTTCCTTTCATGTTCAATGCGTAAAGCAAGCCACAATCTTTCTCTGGTTTGACTTACATCCACAACTGGCCTAAAATCCATTCACTGCGGTTGCCCAGCCTATACACTTTAGCACTGGGTATATTGACCCTTTGCAAACAGTAAAGGATTCTCAGACTTCTTTCGGCCCTTCGATCAGGCCATAGCAGAGTGCAGGACTGCACGCTCCCAAACATAGGTAAATCCGTCAGATGCTTTGATTACTTTTTCAAGTTACGAAAATGTTGGGAAAACCAAAACATATTTCTGCAGGCAAATGTGCTATTAATACAGTGTGGCACAGCCTGGGACATTAAGATGGCATGTGTGGTGCAAAGGGATTCAAATAGAGACCTAGTGCAGTCTATAAATCATATACATAATCATCATAAACTCTGTCAATGATCAGAAGCCCATGAAGTTCTAATAGGACAAAGCCAATCAGCAGGAGCCTTCCAGATTTGAAAAGAACTGTGTGGTATATTTTAATTCTTATGGTGGCTGATTTTGGTATGATACACCCAGCTCATAAAAAATACATTGCACTGAAAAAATAAAATGTTCACAGTGCATGTAGTGACAATCTACATGTGAATTATACATTGCAGTGATTCCTCACTGGGATTTCATTAGCCATGGGAAACCTGCCTCATTATTTTGCCTTTAACACAACAATGGCTTCGCATTGTTAAGTGGAATCTACATGTAGCAGTTTTGTCTTGTACAGATGAGGTTTATTTTACTTCAAAACAAGGAAAAAATCATTGAGGACGTTCATTTTTCTATGTAGGCAGCATTTATTGCGCAGAGGGCAGTTGAGAGTCAACCACATTGCTGTGGGTCTGGAGTCCAATGTAGCCAAACCAGGTAAGGATGGCAGTTTCCTTCCCTAAAGGATATTAGTGAACCTGATGGGTTTGTCCCTGATAATGAACAATGGATTCATGGTCATCATTAGATTCTTAGTTCTAGATATTTTATTGAATTCAAATTCCACCATTTGCCATGGAGGGATTTGAACATGGGTCCAGAATGGTATCTGGATTAATGGTCTAGCGATAATAGCATTAGGCCATCACCTCCCTGACATACCTAAGATGGTACCATGTGAGGCAACATTATACACTTTTCACTGTACTCCTGCACTTCGCACTTGAGTACAGGTGGCAATAAAATCTAAATCTCAACTTAAATCTAAATCTAAAATCCATCTTTGAAAACTGCACTTCATCTGCCTGTTTGACAAAATAACATTTAATTATGGTGATGTTATCGAGTTTATATCTAATGGCCTCATTAGATTGATTTTATGGTGTCCAGAGCAATGTTTTACTATTCCACCATCTTTCTATTCGAGGTTTATTCTTTAATGGTTAAAGCGACTTTCATCCCCAAGTTGTTTAGTTGACAAACGTTGTCATTTCATTTTAACTGGATTTATTAACAACTAGAGAGGTAATGGCCTAATGGAACTATTGCTAGACCTAGTAATGTGGTGGCGTAGCTAATGTTTTGGTGAATTGGGTTCGTATCCAGCCATGGTGGATATTAAATTTAATAACAAATCTGTAATTGAGAGTATAATGATGACCATGCAAACATTGTCAATTGTTGGAGGAAAAGCCTATATAGTTCACTAATGTCCTTTAGGGACAAGAGCCATCCATCCTTACTTGGTCTAGCCTCTGTGTGACTCTGGACCCAGAGCATTGGGGTTGATTCTCAACTGTCCTCTGGGCAATTGCAGATGAACCATAAATGCTGACCTAGCCAGCATGCCCACACTCTTCAAATAGACAAGAAAATTAACCAAAAAGAGTTAAAAGAGAATTTTAAAAAATGAGTAATGTTTACAATTCTTTTTGCTTTTCAGTTATTCAGGAGGGACATGTCATTTGTGACAAAAAAGTGTTGAACAGCAAGTACAAGAACATCGATTGTTATTATTAGAATTATGATCCTGAAAATGGAAGTCTGAATCCCACCATCATTGCCCCTTGAGGATTTTCATTCACTGTCGAGCAAAAAGTTGGAACATTTACCTGTGGACAGTTCTTCCAGAGTTAACTCCAGGCATTTTTCATCGCTTTGTAAGTCTTGAGAAAATTGAATTACAACATTTTTCACTGATGTTATTTCATTTGGCATTAAAATCTATTACTTTTGACATAGGGTCTGGGCTCTTGGTGGCCCAGTGGCAGTGCTCCGACCTATGAACCAGGAGACCTGGGTTCAAGTCTCACCTGCTCTCCAGGTGTACCATGATAGTTTGGTGAGGAAGAAATATGGCAGATGGATTGCCTCTGTAGGCGAATTCGGCTACATATCAATACATCAAGTAAGATAGAGGCCTTCTTGTTTCTATCGAAGCTCTGCTTAAAACAAATTTGTATGCAGATCCACTGGGATTCAACTCACTGGGGTTTCACTGCATCATTTGAGATGACTAAAGGCAAAGTTGACTACTTTTACAGAAGAGGAAACCTGCTGTCCTCCAGACCTGTGGCTGATAAGTGAGTCCTATCTCACACCACTGTGGTTAACACTTAGCCACTCACCACGTCTCCCAAGCAAGTGACTCAGCTGTGAGGATAATTTTGAGATGACGCTAAATGGTGAACAGCTCACATGCTGAGAACGCAGATACCTGATATCACTGAACAAGAGCAGGAAGCTGTAATCAGTCCATTACATGACATCAACATACTGTTTACTGGAAATTATTTAAGGTTTTGCCATTAAACAGGCTGCTTCTGACAAGCAGCCCTGTAGCACAGTTGCCCCTTCCCTGCCAGCAGGAAGAGCCCAGCCTAGCATGTGTTTCAAATAGAAATAATTCATGTCACTAATTATTTTTCATCAGGTACAGAACTGCTGCCCCTTTGATGAGGTTAAATCAAACCCCTTTGTTTTCCTTATCAGTTTTGTATTTACACATGCCTGATGCTCCCTGACAGTTTAAGATTCTTTCTTCTCCCCAGTCATCTTCTTTTATGACTTCCTTCCCGTATGCTTCAAGTTAGCCTCATTTTTGTTGCCATTTAAAGACTTTTTTTCCATAATTCATACCGGACTCAAGAACTTCCATCAAATCAGTGGCGGGTTTTGACCTTCAAATAGAAACCTTAAGGTGTTATACCTCGAGGAGAGCCTGCTGTGGTATCGAGGATGTGACAGCACCTTACAACAATCCACATCTCAAACAGGAAGAATGCACTCACTTTGAATTTCTCTCTCTCTCTTTGGGGATGCCAATGCATTCAGAGCTCTGCAGAAACAGCGATGTTACCAAGATTGTGAGGACGCCACCATTTGAAAGCAGACCAGAGATCTTCTCCCTGGGAAGAAAAGATTGCCAAAGGGCAACATTTATTTTTCTTTCCCACCAAGAATGAGATAAATCCTGCCATGATAGAATACCCAGCTGGAAAATGACATGCAGCAGCATTAAAAAAATGAGTAGCCTTTCTACTTTCTGGGTTAGCCAATTCTGGAGAGTTAAACTTGCATTTTTTAAAATTTTCTGAATGTAGTTCCTTTGTTTTAATCACCATTAACAGGAATGTATTTCCTCATAGAATTCAGTTCCAATACATCATAAGTATTGTTGTGTCCTGTCTATATGCTCACACAGTTTGACTGACCAATCTGGTAGGCCATCTCCAGGGATTATGCAGGCATGATGGGCTGAATGTCCTCTTTCTGAGCCTTAACATTTCCACGTTTCAGACTTCCTACAGATGCTTCTTTCACAATTAGCTTTCTTTGAGCACTTTGCCCAATTTATTGAAATTCAATTAAGAGTAATCCATGTAAGATTGTTGATCCAAAGTCACTCCTGATTTATACTGCTAAATATCTTACCCTATATATTTAAAGACTGCCTAAAGCCTCACTTCCAATCTTAAATTCATTTTTTATATCTCATCAATTGTTTGATGTTCAAATTCCATAGAAGGCCCTTACAGAAAATCACAATAATCACAGCTCCATTGTCTTTATGATACCAGTAAAACCTTGCCGGACCTGCTTTGAACTGAATATAACTTACTTTCAACAAGGTATTTCCTTACTGACAAATACCAAACCTCTGTTGAACCATTCATCCCATGTACATGCTGTTTAACATCTGTAGCTGGTCTTAAATATCACCTCCTCTGATGCTGCTTGGCCTGCTGTGTTCATCCAGCTCTACACTTTGTTATCTTAAATAACACCCGCTTCTTTACTTGGTTTCAAAAATACTTCCCTTTAAAACTTTTTATCTGGCAAAAATAATTTTCAGATCTAGTGACTTACATTCCCAAGAGGGTGTTAGTCAAAGGGACAAGGAGGTACTGAGGATCACTTTGTCTACGTCAAGGCAATTTGATTTCATATGCTGATCACTGAGTTTTTCTCTGAAAACTAGAGCTATTTATCTGGATTTTAGCCTTTTCATCCCATCAGGGAGTGCACAAACATTACCCGTGCATCTGCAGGAGATTTGTCTCATGTGATATGCTCTCTCCTATCGAGTACACAGTGCATACACAAAATCCTTTCCAGCTGTCCAATTCTCTTTGTTTAGCTTCTGTAATCAATTTACCTTCTCATTTGTTTGTAGCTACTAAAACCTCTCAATCAGAAGGGCTTCTACTTCCAGCTACATTCCCAATCTGCTCTGTAATCCATGCTGTTGCCATATTACAAACCTTGCTGACTGTCCTACCTTATTCTGGAACGCTACCACACAATCTCCACCTCTCCATTGAAGAGAATTCTTTTTGCAGGCTTTCCTTCAGTCATATTTACTTGAAGTTTCAGAGCTTGTACTATGTTTTATGGCCTTCCACACCTTTACCTCATCCACAGAGTTTACTCCCGTTCCTCAACTTGCTTATTTATCCGATCTTCATCTTGACCAATAGCCTTTCTCTGCTCTCCCTGTAGAGGTGGCATTTCTCCATTCATTAGACCTTTCTGGCATGTGTGTAATTTTATCAGAGATCATGGGAACTGCAGATGCTGGAGAATCTGAGATAACAAAGTGTCGAGCTGGATGAACACAGCCGGCCAAGCAGCATGGGTCGAGGCCTGAAATGTCAGCTTTTGTGCTCCTAAGATGCTGCTTGACCTGTTGTGTTAGTCCAGCCCCACATTTTGTTATCTCTGTGTGATTTTAGTGCCTATTTTTGTTTCTTACTGTCTGGGAGAAAAAAAAGTATAGCCAGGTCCTATGTTTCTACGTCTGCATGATCATCTTCAGTCAGTACTTCATCTGCCATTGTCTGATTGTCATAACTGTCCAACATATGTGTGTGAACTGCATGGGGCCTCATCGCTTGCTGTGACTCGTTCAGACTCTGTAAGTCTGTACCAGTAGTGCTTACAATTACAGCGACCAACTAGATTCATTGCAGGGATGAAAGGCTTGTTTTATGTGGTGCGATTGAGCAGTTTAGGCTTATAATCGCCAGAGTTTAGAAGGATGAGCAGACATCTGATTAAGGTGTATAAGATGCTAAAGGGATTGACTCAGTAGATGGAGAGCAGATGTTTCCCCTCGTGGAGCAGTCTAGAGAAAGAGGGCCCACAAATTTAGGTGAAGCTGTGGTTGATTTAAATCAGAGGTTAAGAGAAATTACTTCTCTCAAAGGGTTATGAATCTGTGGAATTCACTGGCCCAGAGTGTGGTGGCACCCAGGACACTGCATCAATTTGAGGAGGAGGTAGACAATTGTTAATTATTGATAGGTTAAAAGGTTATGGAGAGTGACCAGGAATGTTGAGGTCTAGAGGACGTCATTCTTGGTCACTAGATAGTGGAGCAGGCTCAAGGAACTGAATTGCCTCCAAATGCTCCAAGATTTTTTGTTCAATTAACCTTGGCTCTAACAGCTTGGCTGCTTAGCTATTGTGTTCGCCACTAACCTGATCCAGAACTTTCTATGTTTCCAAGATTGTGGATGCTTAAATCAGGAACCAAAACAGGAGTTGCTAGAAAAGCTCAGCAGGTCTGGTAGCATCTGTGAAGAGAAAATCAGAGTTAAGGTTTTTGATCTGATGACCCTTCCTCAGAATGGCTTTGAGGAAGAGTCACCTGACCTGAAAAGTTAACTCTGATTTTTTTTCTTCACAGATGCTACCAGACCTGCTGAGCTTTTCTAGCAACATCTGTTTTGGCTCCTTTCTATATTTCCACTCTTCAGTTTCATAACATACCGTGACCCTCTTGATTAATGTGTATTTCTGATTGCCTTTTCTGATGTAACTAGGGCTGCAGAATGCACTCTGAGACCCTAATCTTGAATAAGTGACCTTGACACTGCACACAAAACATTCAAATGCTCAGAAAAATAACGAGTTGATTTTAATCCCGTCCCATGCCAGGGGATAATCACTCATTACCGAAAGAATGTTTGTATTTCTCTGAAAACCAATTGAATACTACCTTTAGCAATCCCCCGCTCTGACCCAACCCCTCTCCCCAAGCCATTTGCAATGTGCCCTTTGCATGGACTTCCTATGCAGGGCTGATTTTAATTTTAAAGCTTGGTTGATCCGGTCTAACTTCACAAAGAATACCTTCAATCATGGATGATTGCTTTTGCGTACTCCCATTACTCAAGGGAGTTTCTGCTGTTGTGTTTATTACTATAATGTTCATATTTTGACACATGTCCCTACCTTGGCAAATTTGTTGCCTGTCGATGGTAAGGAATTTAGCCAGCACCCCCAGAGCTGCCCATTCCTTTATTATCTTTTCCATATTGACTCCTTTCTTTTGTCTATTTGTTACTCTGTACTGGCTGAATCTAGTTACCTTGTCTGTGAAGTTTCCTTCTTTCACTTTATAGATGCTGTATTTATCATTGATCTGTAAGTTTAGTATTCTCATCCCTCCTTACTCTGGCATCTTTCAGCAGGACTTTTAATCCCCCAGGCTGATAGAATATCAAACTGCCAATGTGGTTTTAAGATAACTAGCCGTTTTTCTTTAAGGTCCTATCTCCTAAAACCAATAACACCTGCTTGTTATTTCAGTTGGTGAAGTTAAGTCTCGGAAGGGGGCCTCTTATAGTGCGAGTGTCCCCAGCCCAAACCAGGAGACTTGGGTTCAGGTCCCACCTGCTCCAGAGGTATATAATAACATCACTCTGAATCGGTCGATTAAAAAAATAGGCAAAGCTTTCAAAATAGAAATCAATAATCCCTGGATTGTGCGAACTGAAAATCCACTATCTTCCCAAAATCACTTTGTTTTTGAGTTCATTTCCTAGTTGGCCTGCTAACAATAAGGGTATTTCACTTAACACTGCATCTATCTTCTCCAGAATCACTGCTCATTTCATGCTGTTATCCCCAAACTCAGAAGCTTGGAAGAAAACAGTTTAGAGGGGTTCCACTGTCAAAACTACACAATGAATGAGCCCATGACTGGAATGTTTGTAACCAAGCTAAAATTGTTTGCAACTCATGCAGTTCTCTGTGCCTTCACCTTTCAAACATTCCATGTCATGCACAATTTCCAGGACTTACCACCTGTTTTAAGCCAATTGATTGCACGAAGAGGATTTTCATAACTCCCCTTGATGCAACCAATTGACTTAAAACAAGTGGTAAGTTCCTGAAAGCTCATAATTATGAATGCGATCCCGTACAAGGGTGTAATTTTAATGATCGAACATGCAAACTTTTGCCACACTGAGGGTCGGTTGCTTTACATCGTCCTGCCTTGTGTTCCCACTTCGACTTCCAAACTGACTCCAGAATGGAACCCATTCACAACCCAGGAACCGCCTGCAATTGTACTTTGAGTCGCATATAACGTATTTGCTGAACATTCCCCTGGGCATTCTTGGCGTGCGCCCTTCTGTTACAGTCCCCTGGTTCCTGCAGTCTGTTCTAATGAACAAATATATCTCTATCTTCACTCCTAGTTATGATTCTTCTTTGGTTTAGATGTTCATGGCCAGTATCAGACACCCATTGTTGCTACCTCCTTCGTTCTCCCTGTTCCTGGGGAATGGCCCATTTGGGTCCTGAAGGCTGCTGGGAAGCAAAGATTTCCCAAATTTTTTTTGAATCTTTGGAAATCTGCTCTAACAATATGCAATTTTGTCTGAAAATCTAATTCCAGCAACACGAAGGTGATTTTATTTTTGACAGAGAGTTACCTTATTTCAGATTCAAGAGATCAAGTCCATTAAGGCTCATGTTGACCTTACTCCCACACTTAGAATTGGAGAATATCTACACTGCAGAAAGAGGCAATATGGTCCCATTAAGTCTGCTCAACCTGCAGCAAGCATCGCACCCAGACTCCACCCAGTAACCTCACATTAACGATGGCCAACCCACCTAACCCGCACATCTTTGGACTGCGGGAGGAAACCATCGCACCCAGAAGAAACCAACTCAGTCACAAGGAGTGCATGAAAACTCCACACAGGCAGTCACCTGATGCTGGAATCGAACCTAGGTCTCTGGCACTGTGAGGTAGCAGCGCTGACCATTAATTAATATGCAACTTGCCCCTTTGGAACTATCTTGTGAGATTGAGAGGCTTATGTGCTTGCTACTTTCAGAAATTTGCAACATTCATCCCATTAGCTCTGAATCCAACTGACTCCGGCTGCAAATCACCTCAGACACCATAAGGCTGGAGGTGCCTTCCATACACCATGGTGCTCCACACTTATCTCCAAGGAAATGACCTCAAATAGCAACTTGACTGCTTGGTTCACCCTCAGCAATCAGGAAGTGCTGGTGGACAGAGTATTTGAGAGGAGGGTGAATTTTTTTTTACCCTCTGACTAGCTAGGGAGACCGCTTTACCAGAACCACCACCCTGGGTTGAGATAGCAGCATGAGTCAGTGCAGTGAAACACAACTTGTAGCAGTTAGGAAAGAAGGTTAATGATTGTCAGTAGTCTGACAGGGTAAGCAACACTATTTTCTCCCACCAACTCACCCTGACAGGTCACCAGTCTCTGCCACTACAAACATCTCTCACTAAGGCACAGGGACTACAAATCTCAACATTGCATGCATCATGTCCACCCAAAAGTTCTCACCCACCTTGTCCTCCCAAAGTACTAACCCTCTCTGTTCGCTGAAATAACTCCACAAAGACTAGTATCCCACCATCAAGTTATCCTAACTTGCATGTGCACAGTACGTGACACTGACCAGCTATCTCAGAGCTGGTTTGAAGAGTAAACAGACCTCTGGACACCCCTTTTAAATCTTTCAGCCAGGGCTCCCTAATTGGATCAGGTTAACAGCCCCAAACAGGAAACACGTATTTTATGTTATCCACCTTGGCCAACCTCATTCCAATCATTGCACCCATTTCATTTTATCGTCATTCACTGGGTAGACCTCACCACCTTTCCTGCTCCTGCACCTCCACCCCTGCTAATTGCTCTACTGTCCACTTCCATCACACTCAGTATTTTCCTTTCTAATGATAATTGGATTAGGCCAATTATCCCCTCAGAATAATGTCTTCACACCACCCCCAAAAGGCATTCCTGTAATTGCAGGGCTTGTGGAACCTGATTTGCAGGTCTCCCCATGGCCACCTTCTTGGGCTGACGTCTTCACAGATGTGGCACTACCCGCTTGACTGACCATGTTCCCTCTTGAGCCCACTCAACATTGGTCCCTGTCATCTTCCACACGGAAATTTCTTTGATGTGCATACAGTGTGTTTGCCACATAAGCCGCTGGCACATGCTATCTATGTGACATCGATGTAGTACAGTGGCATACAGTAAATGCCCATCCCCTTGATTGTTCAATGCTGCAGGCTGTGTCAAGTTGCTGTCCCTCTCACTGTTCTACAAACTTATGCAAACCAGACAGGCAATCTGCCTCTAAGCAAGTGCAGAATGAGCAAGTGCATAGAAAGCAAGCTAACGGCCTTATGATGCATTGTGTGTCGATGCTAGTGTGTCCTTGCAGGCAGAGGTGTAGCAGAAATCAAGTCGATGTTTCAGGACATGAAGAAGGGTCACTGGACCTGGAACGTTAACTTTGCTTTCTCTCCACAGATGCTGCCAGACCTGGTGAGTTTCTCCAGCATTTTCTGTTCTTGTTCTTGATTACAACATAGAACTGTACAGCACAGGATAGGTCCATAAGCCCACAATATTGCGCCAAATCCCAATCTACATAGAATATTGGAGTTTCTCCTCTCTCCTTAAAATTATGCTCTCTAGTTTTGAACTTGCCCAGCCTAGGGAAGAGACCCTTACCATTCTCCTTATCTATGCCCTTCTTGATTTAAGAAACCCAAATAAGGTCACCCATCAACCTCCTACACTCCGGTGAAAAGAGCTCCAGTCTTTCTAGTCTACTTTCATATTTCAAACCGTCCATTCCTGGCAACATGCTGGTAAAACTTTTCTGAACCCTCTACTGTTTAATAATTTCCTTCCAATTGTAGGGCAACCAGAACTGCACACTTTATCTTTAAGCAAACCACTCCTACCTATGTGAAGTATATTTCAGTCTTCTCGATGATTGAGAAATTTTAATGTGCCCTTTCCCTGCGATAGAGTTCTTTGGCTAAACAAGCACACAGCTCATTCCACACAATCAGTATCACTCTGTCCTCTCTTTATAAAAATGTATTTTGATCAATTTGCTTGGGTGAGTGATGACCTTTCTGGAGCCATCACTTCTTGAAATAGCTTTGGAACTCAGACTGTCAGATACAGAAATAAGAATAATACTACTGGGCCACAAGTCCCTGATGCCACGCCATCCCACTTTGTTTTTATACAATCAATAATCAATGAACTCCATTTGGCACAAAAACAAGGTTGCTGGAAAAGATCAGCAGATCTGGCAGCATCTGTGAAGGAGAAAACAGAGTTAACGTTTCAGGTCCGGCGACCTTTCCTCAGAACTGGTGGTGGCTGGGAAAACGTCAGTCTGTGTGCCGAAAATAGGGAGGTGGGTGGATAGAGAGAGAACGATGGTTGAACAGACAAAGGAGTTGCTAACGATCAGGCTGGGAAGGTGAATAGTTGTTAATGGGGACTGTTAGTGACTAACAGCAGCGGGTGTGTAATTGCAGGCTATGCGGTAACAAACAGAACTCCATTTGGCAGCTTGAACACTTGTCACAGCCACACTGAGCCCACTCCACATCCCATTCACCAAAATCTTTTGCAAGCTATCAGGCCTTCTTAACCTCCTATCCCATTTGTTTTCTGTGAGCCTTTTCTCTAGCAATCATGGCTGTTTTAAGTTACTTCTGCACCTGACATTCCTCCTATTGCTAACAAAATGCCTTATGTGTCTTCTACTGTGACAGCCTCTGATATCTTCTGACTCCCCCCTGCTACTACCTCAGTCTCGTGTTCTTGAGCGAAGCCAGCACTGAGACCCGGCTCAAGGTTAAGCCAACATGAACTCCCGACCTTGAGAGGTGAAGCCTGGAGCGGGCTGGAGGCCAGTGTGGACATATCTGCTCTGTCTTCTCTGCTTGGAAGGACTGTAGTTCTGAACTTTCTATTTCTTTGTCATAGAGTCACAGAGTCATAGAGCTGTAAAACACGGAAACAGGCCCTTTGGCCCAACTCATCCACATCAACCAGATGTCCTAAACGGATCGAGTCCCATTTACTATCATGAGGCCCAGATCCTTCTAAACCCTTCCTATTTGTATGCCTTTTAAATCTTGTAATTATGCCTGCCTTCACCACTTCCTCACAATTTAAAATAGTAAAGGATCTCCATTTAGGGCCAAGATGAGGAGAAAGGTCTTCCACTCAGAGGGTTGTGAATCTTCAGGGCCGTCCATGCCAGAGGGTAGTGGGTGCCCAATTTCTGAGCATGATGACAGCATGGTAGCTCAGTAGTTAGCACTGCTGCCTCAAAGTGCCAGGGACCCAGGTTTGACTCGACCCTCAGGTGATTGTGTGGAGTTTGCACATTCTACCTCTGTCTACATAGGTTTCTGTTGAGTGCCCCAGTTTGCTCCCACAATCCAAAGTTATGCAGGGTAGGGTGGATTGGCCATGCTAAATTACCCACAGTGTTCAGGGATGTGCAGGTTAGGTGTGTTAGTAATGGAAAATGCAGGATTAGAGGGTCAGGGTAGGGGGACACGTCTGGGTGGGATGCTCTTTGGAGGGTCAGTATGGACTTGTTGGGCTGAAAGGTGTGTTTCCACTCTGGAGGGATTCAGTAATCTAAAGCAGAAGCAAACAAATTCCCAACCGTCAATGGTACAGAGGGCCGTGGGGATAGCATGGGCAAAGGACATTGCGCTGTTCAATTAGCCATTCTGCAATAAATAGCTGAGTATGCCCAAAGGAGTGAACGGTTATTCTTCCAATTTACTCCCTTTTGTACCTAAGATGGTGCAAAGATCTGAAATGCTTGACTTTTCTTTTATTTTTCTAATTTATCCCTAAGAATCTATCTTTTGAGCCCCTACCTGAGAAAGCGCAATAAGCGCCAACTTTGTAAACTTTTCACCGTACTCATGTGAGTACATGTGACTATAAACCGAATTCTAATTCTAAGGGAAACACTCACTTTAGCTACTTTCTTCTGTTTAACATAGTTGTGGAAGAAAATCCTGTTATTTTAACATTGTCTGCTCCCTTAATCTCATTATCTAAATGTTCTTTTGTTAAAATCATCCTTTGTTTGTTCCCTATGTTTTCCAATGCTCTGGTCTACCACTAACCTGTATAGGAACGTATGCCCATTCTTTCAATTTGATAACATCTTTACCTTTCTTAGTTAGCCGCAGATGGCACATCTCTCTCAGAGAGTCTGACCCTGAACTACCCGTTGCCTGCCACTTCAACCCACCCTGCTCCACTAGGCCCGAAACGTCAGCTTTTGTGCTCCTAAGATGCTGCTTGGCCTGCTGTGTTCATCCAGCTCCACACTTTGTTATCTTGGATTCTCCAGCATCTACAGTTCCCATTATCACTCAACAATACTGAGTTCAATAATTTTAGGGTCTAAACTGTCTCCCATATCCCAGCCCCTCACCCACACACTCAGCTTTGTTATCACATAGCCTGCCACTACACACCCCCTGTTATTAGTCGCTAACAGTCACCATTAACAGCCATTCACAATCACAGCCTGATCATTAGCAACTCCTTTGTCTGTCCGAGATAATGGGAACTGCAGATGCTGAAGAATTCCAAGATAATAAAATGTGAGGCTGGATGAACACAGCAGGCCAAGCAGCATCTCAGGAGCACAAAAGCTGACGTTTCAGGCCTAGACCCTTCATCAGAGAGGGGGATGGGGAGAGGGAACTGGAATAAATAGGGAGAGAGGGGGAGGCGGACCGAAGATGGAGAGTAAAGAAGATAGGTGGAGAGAGTATAGGTGGGGAGGTAGGGAGGGGATAGGTCAGTCCAGGGAAGACGGACAGGACAAGGAGGTGGGATGAGGTTAGTAGGTGGATGGGGGTGCGGCTTGGGGTGGGAGGAAGGGATGGGTGAGAGGAAGAACCGGTTAGGGAGGCAGAGACAGGTTGGACTGGTTTTGGGATGCAGCGGGTGGAGGGGAAGAGCTGGGCTGGTTGTATGGTGCAGTGGGGGGAGGGGACGAACTGGGCTGGTTTAGGGATGCAGTAGGGGAAGGGGAGATTTTGAAACTGGTGAAGTCCACATTGATACCATATGGCTGCAGGGTTCCCAGGCGGAATATGAGTTGCTGTTCCTGCAACCTTCGGGTGGCATCATTGTGGCAGTGCAGGAGGCCCATGATGGACATGTCATCTAAAGAATGGGGGGGGAGTGGAAATGGTTTGCGACTGGGAGGTGCAGTTGTTTGTTGCGAACTGAGCGGAGGTGTTCTGCAAAGCGGTCCCCAAGCCTCCGCTTGGTTTCCCCAATGTAGAGGAAGCCGCACCGGGTACAGTGGATGCAGTATACCACATTGGCAGATGTGTAGCTGAACCTCTGCTTAATGTGGAATGTCATCTTAGGGCCTGGGATAGGGGTGAGGGAGGAGGTGTGGGGACAAGTGTAGCATTTCCTGCGGTTGCAGGGGAAGGTGCCGGGTGTGGTGGGGTTGGAGGGCAGTGTGGAGCGAACAAGGGAGTCACAGAGAGAGTGGTCTCTCTGGAAAGCAGACAGGGGTGGGGATGGAAAAATGTCTTGGGTGGTGGGGTCGGATTGTAAATGGCGGAAGTGTCGGAGGATGATGCGTTGTATCCGGAGGTTGGTAGGGTGGTGTGTGAGAACGAGGGGGATCCTCTTAGGGCGGTTGTGGCGGGGGCGGGGTGTGAGGGATGTGTTGCGGGAAATACGGGAGACGCGGTCAAGGGTGTTCTCGATCACTGTGGGGGGAAAGTTGCGACCCCACCACACCCGGCACCTTCCCCTGCAACCGCAGCAAATGCTACACTTGTCCCCACACCTCCTCCCTCACCCCTATCCCAGGCCCCAAGATGACATTCCACATTAAGCAGAGGTTCACCTGCACATCTGCCAATTTGGTATACTGCATCCACTGTACCCGGTGCGGCTTCCTCTACATTGGGGAAACCAAGCGGAGGCTTGGGGACCGCTTTGCAGAACACCTCCGCTCAGTTCGCAACAAACAACTGCACCTCCCAGTCGCAAACCATTTCCACTCCCCCTCCCATTCTCTAGATGACATGTCCATCATGGGCCTCCTGCAGTGCCACAATGATGCCACCCGAAGGTTGGAAGAACAGCTACTCATATTCCGCCTGGGAACCCTGCAGCCATATGGTATCAATGTGGACTTCACCAGTTTCAAAATCTCCCCTTCCCCTACTGCATCCCTAAACCAGCCCAGTTCGTCCCCTCCCTCCACTGCACAATACTACCAGCCCAGCTCTTCCCCCCCACCCACTGCATCCCAAAACCGGTCCAACCTGTCTCTGCCTCCCTAACCTGTTCTTCCTCTCACCCATCCCTTCCTCCCACCCCAAGCCGCACCCCCATCCACCTACTAACCTCATCCCATCTGCTTGACCTGTCCGTCTTCCCTGGACTGACCTATCCCCTCCCTACCTCCCCACCTATACTCTCTCCACCTATCTTCTTTACTCTCCATCTTCGGTCCGCCTCCCCCTCTCTCCCTATTTATTCCAGTTCCCTCTCCCCATCCCCCTCTCTGATGAAGGGTCTAGGCCCGAAACGTCAGCTTTTGTGCTCCTGAGATGCTGCTTGGCCTGCTGTGTTCATCCAGCCTCACATTTTGTTATCTTTGTCTGTCCAACTGTCTTTCCCTCTCTTTGGGCTCTACCTTATCGCTTACTCCCTACCTCACCCACCTCCCCATTTTCTACATATAAGCTAATGTTTTCTCATCCACCATCAGGTCTGAGGAAAGGTCACCAGACCCGAAATGCTAACTCTGTTTTCTCTTTCACTGATGCTGCCAGGCCTGCTGAGCTTCTCCAGCAACTTTGTTTTTGTTTCTCAGAGAGTCCTTCATTTTTCTTCTGCAACCTCACAGGGGCTCGATTTGCATTTCTACTGAGGCGTTTTGTTCATTCTAGTCAGGGTCTGGAATGTGTTGACAATCAAGAGTTAAGTGACCAACATTACAAAAGACCACATTTTTAGGCCCTTACCTCGTCAAGTGGGGTTTGAGTTTTTGTCCAAAATAAAGTCTCACGGATGGTTGGCATGAAAGGCTGAGGCATATCTACATCTACGGTCTAATTTATATGCCTTTTCTCCCATCCTTACTTGATTGTGTTGAAATGCCAACAGACGTTTGGAATATCTCTGTTTAAGTTTACACTCGAGCGCTTGGCATTTGATGAGGCCTTGAAATTCTCAGTGGTTCAAATAGGCTCAGTAACTATAACAATATCTTGCATTTATATAGCTCCTTTAACGTCACTGAAATATCCCAAGATACATCATAGGAGGACAATGTCAAAAAATTTTGACCCTGATCTACATTAAATAAAAATAGGACAGAAGACCAAACATTTGGTCAGTGTGACAGGTATTTTTTTCTATTCTTTTGAGGGATGTGGGCATTGCTGGCTGGCCAGTATTTCTTGCCCATCCCTAGCTGCCCCTTGAGAAGACGGTGGTGAGCTGCCTTCTTGAACCAATGCAGTCCACCTGCTGTGGGTTGACCCACAATGCTCTGAGGAAGGGAATTCCAGAATTTTGACTCAGCATCTTTAAGTAGGCAAACAAAGATGAATGAGGAAGAACTCGTGGGAGGAAATTCCAAAACTTGGATAAGAACAAAATATTGGGGATGCCAGCAATAAAAAGAATGTGCTGGAAATATTCAGGGGGTCTGGCAGCTGTAGTGGAGAGAGAAATAGAAGTGACAGCTTCAGACAAATTTGACGCTTCTTTGAAGAGCTGGCATGGAAGTTATGAGGTTCCATGTGAAGGAGGTTGGTTCTTGGGTGAGGATTGAAGGATAGAGGGACTTATAGCTTTTATTACGACTGTTTGGAAGCCCCAGAGGGAGGCAATGAGCTTTGGCCATTCCAGGGGCAGGCAGCTTGACTTTATTATGCTCCTACAGCTTATCTCTCCACCCACCCACCCACCCACTCCAGAGTGAAATTTAGTAGCTCTTCTTGTGAGCTTGCTCAGGCAAGTCAAGAAATTTCCAGGCTACATATCTCTCAAACAAAAATCCATGCCAAGGAATATGATTTTAAAGGGGATGCAGGAGCAGCAACCTGGGGAAATGTGTATTGTGTTATACCTCTCGTTAGTATGCCTATTTACCTGCAAGACAACATGCACATGGTATCATCACTGCATCACAGCATCTGAACTTAGGGCATAAAGTTCTCATACTCCATCCTGCCTCAGAGCACTTGAAGCATGACATTCTACTGGAAGAAAGCTCTCATGTTGTAACATATTAGCCTGGATTTGCCCAGACACTTATATGCCTCAGGAATGTAACATTTGTATATTTTAGTTAGTCATAAGAAATATCTGTAGGGGTCCTCACTGCCACAATATCCACAACCAATTGCTCATGTTATGGGAGATAGCATAAACATTGCCACATTATATTAAACACCCTGTTAGAGACAAACACAAACCAATACACATCAATTGTTAAAGGTGGCAGGTCAATTTGAGAAACTGGTGAACGCAGTAGGAGGGATTGTGTGCATTATAATAAGGCTACAGAGTACAAAAAACATGGAAGTTATGGTAAACCTGCGAACAATGGTGGTTCTGCCTCAACTAAAGTATTGTGCCCACTCTGGGAATCACACTGTAGGAAGTATATGATGACATTAGAAAGGATGGCAAAAAAAAATTGTTCATAAAGAAGATTCCAGGTAGAAGAGAGGCTGAGACTGTTCTCCTTCGAAAGGAAAGTAAGAGGAGATTTGATAGTGATGTTCCAAATCATGAGGGATCTGGAAAACGTAGAAATGGAGCACTGTTGCCAGTGGTAGAAGGGATAAGACACCTATTTAAGGTGATTGGCAAAGAGGCGATGGTGGCAGAAGAAAAACTTCTTTTACTCAATGAATTGGTGGCTAAAATGTACTGCATGACAATGTGGAAGAAGCAGTTTCAGTTCAGTCCTACAAACATAAATTAGATAAACATTTGAAGAGAAATGAAATTGCAGAGGAAATTAGCAGGTAAGTGGGACGATGTGAGTTGCTCATGCAGGGAGCCAGGTCATATTTAATGGGCCAATTGGCTTCGTTCTGCGCTAATCCAATTGAATGATTTTATTGATCTAGCAACAGTTTTAAGGAGGCTGTGGCAGACAAATAAAAGAGGACCAAATCACCCAGCTATTCAATGGTATTATTGTGTTAGAAGCCCTAACATCAACATTGTGGGCGTCATGTTTGACTGTAAACTTAATATGACTAACCACGTATTTTCAATTGTTATAATAACACATCGGAAGCTTGGAATTCTGCAGTGATTAACTAAGCTTCTGACTGTCCAAAACTTGTCCATTATCTATACAGTACAGCACTGACCATTTGCCAGGCTGAGTTGCAACGCAAAAGAAGCTGTATACCATCCAAGATAAAACAATCTGCCTGATTGTCACCCCATCCATCATCTTAAACATTAATTTCCTTTTGCCACCAGTTCATCTACAGGATGACAGAAAGACTTCTTCAAAAATGCCAGGCAATCCTACTCACTCGGCCATCCAGAAAGACAGGGATAGCAGTTGGTTGGACACATCACCTTCCGCAAGTTCCTCTCCAAGCCATTCACCATCCATCGCTCTTCCTTCATTTTCAATGGGTCAGAATCCAGGGAGCCTCTACCTCTCAGCACTGTGGGTGTCTCCCCACCCATAGACTGTATCAATTCAAGTTGACGCACCTCCACCTTCTCAAGCGCAATTAGAGATGGGCAATAGAGTCTGGCCAAGCCAGCAACGCCCGCACTCCATGAATGAATAAATAAACGGTTAAAGCTGTTGAGTCAATTGAAATTATGGGAGGGTGATTGTGGTATTTGCATGTAGAAGGATGCTACCACCAGCCCACTTTCTATGACTGGGTCTAAGGGCCTGTATGATCCTTGGTGGCAGAGAGTTAATCAGCAGTGAGACTTAACAAGAAGCTCTTGCCTTAACATGATGTAGTTTGTTACACATCAGCAATTGGATATGTATTACATTAGCTAGTTAGATATTACTAGAGACACTGGGAACATAGAACATAGAACAGTAAAGCACAGTACAGGCCCTTCAGCCACAATGTTGTGCTGAACTTTTACCCTAAACCTAAGGTCTGTCTAACCTCCAACCCTACCTTATACTATCATTCATATGCCTATCTAAGAGCCTCTTAAATGCCCCTAATGAGGCCAGCTCCACTACACTCTCTGGCAATGCATTCCAAGCCCCTACCACTTTCTGGGTCAAGAACCTACCTCTGACATCTCCCGTATATCTACCTCCACTCACTTTAAAGCTGTGTCCCCTCATAACAGCTAACTCCACCCTATGAAAAAGTCTCTGGCTATCTAATCTATCTATACCTCTGATCATTTCGTGTACCTCTATCAAGTCACTTCTCATCCTTCTGAATTCCAAAGAAAATTGGGGCGGCGTGGTGGCTCAGTGGCTAGCACTGCAGCCTCACAGCGCCAGGGACCCAGCTTCGATTCCAGCCTCGGGTGACTGTCTATGTGGAGTTTGCACATTCTCCCCATGTGTGTGTGGGTTTTCTCCAGGTGCTCCGGTTTCCTCCCACAGTCCAAAAACGTGCAGGCTAGGTGGATTGGCCAAGCTAAATTGCCCATAGTGTTCAGGCATGTGTGGGTTATAGGGAGATGGGTCTGGGTGGGATGCTTCAAGGGGTGGTGTGGACTTGTTGGGCCGAAGGGCCTGTTTCCACACTGTAGGGAATCTAAAAATACCCTAAATCTCTCAGCCTTTGACCTTTCCTCCATTCCAGGCAACATCCTGGTAAATCTCCTCTGCACCTTTTCCCATGCTTCTTTCCTGCAATGAGGTGACCAGAACTGGACACAATACTCCAGATACGGCTGAACCAGGGTTTTGTATAGCTGGAGCTTAACTTCACAGCTCTTAAACTCAATCCCTCTATTAATGAAAGCTAACAAATCATATGCCTTCTTGACAACTCTATTCACCTGGGTGGCAGCTTTCAGGGAACTGTGGACATGAACCCCAAGATCCCTCTGCTCCTCCAGGCTACCAAGAATCTTTCCATTATCTCTGTATTCTGTTTTCAAATTTGTCCTTCCAAAATGAAACACCTCATACTTTTCAGGGTTGAACTCCATCTGCCATTTCTCAGCCCAGTTCTGCATTCTATCAAGTCCCTTTGTAACCTAGAACAGCCCTCCGCACTACCTACAACTCGACTCACCTTCGCATCATCCGTAAACTTATTAATCCACCCTTCCACTCCTACATCCAAATCATTTACAAAAATCACAAGTAGAAGAGGACCCAGAACAAATCCTTGTGGTATACCACTTGTAACTGAGCACCATGTTGAAAATTTTATGTCCACTACCACCTTTTGTCTTCTAAGGGTCAGCTAATCCTGAATACAATCTGCCACATTTTCCCCTATCCCATGCCTCCTTATCTTCTGCATGAGCCCACCATGGGGAATCTTATCAAATGTCTTACTTAAATCCATGCATACTACATCCACTGCTCTACTTGCATCCATGTGTTTGGTCACGTCTTCAAAGAATTCACAAAGGTTTGTGAAGCATGATCTACCCCTCACAAACCCATGCTGACTGTCACGAATCAAACTGTGCCTTTGCAAGTGATCATAAACCCTACCTCTCAGTGCCCTTTCCAATAACTTGCCCACCACTGAAGTAAGACTAACTGGCCTGTAATTTACGGGGTTATCTCTATTCCATTTTTTGATCAAGGGAATGACGTTTACCACTCTCCAATCTTCCGGCACTATGCCCATGGACAGTGAGGATGAAAAAGATCATTGCCAAAGGTCCTGCGATCTCTTCCCTTGATTCCTGTAGAATCCTTGGATAAATCCCATCAGACCCGGGGAGTTATCTAATTTCAGGTTCCTCAAAACTCCTAGTACATCTTCCCTACTAACATCCACCTCCTCTAGCCTACCAGCCTGTTTAACACTGTCCTTCCTTACAACTAGGTCTCTCTCAGTTGTGAATACTGTAGAAAAGTATTCATAAAGGACCTCTCCTGTCTCTTTAGACTCGGTACGTAAATTCCCTTGACAATCCTTGATTGGCCCTACCCTTTCTCTGATCTTTCACTCATTCCCCATGTTCCTGTAAAAAGCCTTGGGGTTTTCCTTGATCCTATCTGCCAAGGTTTTCTCATGTCCCCTTATAGCACCCCTAAGTCTTTTCTTCAGCTCTTTCCTGGATAACTTGTATCCCTCTGGAACCTTTTCCGATCCGTGTTTCCAAAACCTCATATAAGCATCCTTCTTCCTCTTAACTAGTCATTCGACCTCTCCAGAGAACCAAGGCTCCCTCATTCGACCACATCTTCCCTGCCGGCTACGGACAAACATATCGAGCAAATGCAGTATGCATTCCTTAAACAATCTCCACATTTCTATAGTGCTCTTCGCTGACAGCATCTGTTGCTATTTTATGTTACCCAGTTCTTGCCTAACAGAATTATAATTACACTTGCCCCAATTATAAACCTTACCCTGCTGTATGTACTTATCCTTCTCCATGACTATTGTAAAAGTAACAAGTTATGATCGCTATCGCCAAAATGCTCTCCTACCAACAGGTCTAACACTTGGCCCGGTTCATTGCCGAGCATCAAATCCAAAGTGGCCCCTCCTTGTGTTGGTCTATCTACATACTGTGTCAGGATTCCTTCCTGAATGCACTCTACAAAATCCGCTCCATCTAAACTATTACAACTAAAAAGTTTCCAATCAATATTTGGAAAGTTGAAGTCACCCATGACTACAACCCTGTGACTTCTGCACCTTTCCAGTATCTGCCTCCCAATCCTCTCATTCACTATTAGGGGGTGTTTTAAAAAAGCCCAACAAAGTGACCGCACCTTTCTTGTTCCTGACCTCAACCCAAACTGACTCTGTAGACATGTCATTCTCAAACTGCTTTTCAGTAGCTACTATACTGGCCCTGACTAGCAAGTCCACTCCCCCATCTCTTTTACCATCCTCCCTCTTTCTTTTACAGCATCTAAATCCCTGAACTTCCAGCAACCATTCCTGTCCCCGCATTACCCAAGTTTCTGTAATGGCATCAACATCGTAATTCCAAATGCTGACCCATGCTCTTAGTTTATCGGTCTTATTTCTGATACTTCTAGCACTGAAGTCCACAATTGTGTCCACAATTAAGCTCCATTGACCGCATTTCTTTATTAACAACCTCACTCCTTGTTCTGTCTGTTAGAAGGCTGAAAACCTCATCCTCTGAATTACAAATCTGGAGATAAAAATCATAGCATAAAGTAATGGATCTTTGGTCCGTTGAGTTTGCACCGGTAAAATAAAAACATATGAGTTATCAATTAATGAATCAGGAATATACTGGTGGCCTCAGTTTTGCCGGCGATAACAATGATTGTCATTTGTCATCAAAACCCATCAAGTCCACCGATTGTCCTTTAGTAAAGGAGATCGCTGTCCTTTCCTGGTCTGGCATCCATATGACTCCACATTAATGCCATTGTCCCTCTGCAATGATCTAATCAGACAACTCCATTCAAGGGAACTTAGGGTTATGCGAGAAATGCTATGCATGATACACAAATATCAGCTCACTGGAGGCCATTGCTCTGTTGCTTTTGCTTACTTAAGGCCATTAAGTTGCATCTGATGATGAAAACACATATAAATTTTGCACATTTGAACCTCAGTGGAGAAGTGCCTGGACTGTCCAGCGTTGTCTCTTGCATGCATAATAGAGGCACTGCTTGGCAATTGCAACTGGGCTATGTGTTGAAATTTTATAATTATTTCTCAAACTTTTAAATAAATGTATGCTTGCTTTCTACTTTGTTTTGGAATTCACAGAATGTGTGACTTCGAGGGAAATTTGATGGTATTGGGTTTTCAAATACTTGCTACCCCTGTTCTTCCGGATGGTAGGAAACTGCTTTGGAAGGAACTTTTGCCAGTTGTGCAATGTTTTGTAGCCAGTAGGTAGTGCCACCCTGGTGCCCTGGTAGTGGAAGGGAAACTAATGTTTAAACTGGAGGATGATATGCCCATTATAGCACTCTGCTTTGTCCTGGATAATGTTGAGCTTCTCGAGTGCTGTTAGGACTGCTAGTGTTTAATCAGCTGAAGAGTATTCTATCACAATGCTGACTGTTTGAGTAACGGAGAGACACCTTAAGGTGATAGAAAATGAATCCAACTCCAAAAAATTCTTTGATTACAGCAAGAAGCAAAAGCCATGAGGTAATGATGGGCTTGTAAAATCTCATTTTGGGGTGGTCTGTGCAAATTTGGGGTCTACATAACTGATAATATGTTGAAACAATCAGGTGAGTGCAGCAAGGACCCCAATCTCACTCTAAAAGAAGCCAGGACAAACAGCACCAACTTGCCTAAACTTCTTTAACAGCATCTTCCAGATCTCAAAGCTCTACCATGTAGGAGGATAAGGGCAGCAGATGCATGGGAATGCCACCATTTGAAAGTTCGTCTTATAATGGGCCAAATTGTCAATGTCAAATTGCCTGGTCTATGTTACGTTGCTTCAGTAAGTAGTAATTGAGTCAGCTTCCACTTTCCTGATTTCTTTGAAGTAAGATGTGGGACCTTCTCTCTCTCCATGCTCCATATTCAGCAATAGTTGTGCTTGGCAACATCAGAGAATCCCTACAGTGTCTGAACAGGCCATTTGGCCCATCAAGTCTACACTGTTCCTCCAAAGAGTATCCTACCCAGACCCCCTCGATCCTGGTAACCCAGGCCATCTAGCCTGCACATCTTTGGACTGTGGGAGGAAACTGGAGCTTCTGGAGGAAACCCATGCAGACATGGGAAGAATGTGCATACTCCACACAGACACTCACCAGAGGGTGGAATATGAACTCAAGTCCCTGGCGCTGTGAGGCAGTATTGCTAACCGCTGAGCCACCGTTCTGCCCAATAGTTTGTTAATTCCTTTTGCAGTTGGCTGACCAGAATTCTCTCCCATTCTAACTGCCTGCTGTTGAGAAGGTTTACTCATTAATAGTTAAAGACTTATTAGTTGATTGCCAAGGATTTACTAGTTGATGGTCAATCTATTGTATGCAATATGAGCATATCTTTTATGGCCAACAGGTCCTTGAGTAGAACTAAATCAGAAATTGCTGGAGAAACCCAGCAGGTCTGGCAGGCCATAGAGAGGGTTTTAGAACTGAAAGTTCTGGCTATTCATCCATAAATACAATTCAAGGGGCCAGAAGCTGACCTGTTCCAGTGCACAAAGACACTGAAATATAATTTTGGCCTCTTGGGATGCCAGTGAGTCTGGCTACTGGGTCACATCAAATTCACTATGGCGTTCACCCAAAACAAGTTTTTTTTGTTAAGTCAAGTAAGTTAAATAAAGTAACAATCCTAAATATCTTCTTTCTTCATTGCAAACAACCGGTTAATGGAATGTAAACAGACTGCACAGTTCCTTTCTACTGCAAAATAATAACCATTTAGAAGTGGTTGCTACTGGAAACAGCCTAAGTTAATACCCACACTATGTCTGTATTCAGCAACAGTTGACAGGATGACAAAGAGTCTTCATCATATCTTGACTATATTTATAGAGGCTTTGTAGAAAAAGACACATTTGTTGAAAATACTGTAGTGACATCCTCAAATTCATTTAATCGTGCAAGGCAGCCACGCTAAGTTGCTCATAGTGTCCAGAATGTGTAGGTTAAGTGAATTGGCCACGGGAAATGTCGGGTTAGAGTGATGAAGTGGACCTGTGTAGGATGCTCTTTGGAAGGTCAGTGTGAACTCAGTGGGCTGAATGGCCTGCTCCCACACTGTCAGGATTCTTTGATTCTCTGATGGGCATTATGCCTGAAGAGGGAGAGAAGATCCTACATCTTACTTCAAAGAAACCAGGCACTAGTGGCATCCAAGGAACATATTAAAGCAACATAACATAGACCAGAAAATTTGACATTGACAATTTTACCCATTATACTTGCTAGCCCTGTGTGAGTAGA
Organism: Stegostoma tigrinum; assembly: GCF_030684315.1. NCBI lineage: Eukaryota > Metazoa > Chordata > Chondrichthyes > Orectolobiformes > Stegostomatidae > Stegostoma > Stegostoma tigrinum. The sequence goes on along the minus strand of NC_081362.1, from coordinate 12,482,907 downwards.
TGTTGGTCAGCTCATTTGCAGAGTGAAAGCCAACAACATTAATTCAATCCCTAAACCAGCAAAAGTCGATCATGGAGGCCCCATCTCATCATTGTACCACATCAAAATATGTATAATTAATTGCCTCTCTCTAATGGAGAAAAATACCTATATTCCCGTGTGAACAACGATAATTATGAAGTTGTCTGACAATGATATAAGTTTGAGATAACAAGGTGTAGAGTTGGATGAACACAGCAGACCAAGCAGCATCAGAGGAGAAGGAAAGCTATCCAGCATCTGCAGTTCCTATTATATCTGACCCAATTTTAATCCCACTGCGAAGCCTCTTCTAAGGATGCCTACCTTGATGAAGTTACCCACCTCCCTCTGGAAAGACCTTTCCCCTGATGCTGCTTGGCCTGCTGTGTTCATCCAGCTCTACACCTTATTATCTCAAATTCTCCAGCATCTGCTGTTCCTACGATCAATGATACAAGTTTCTTTGCTTTAGCTCAGTAAAATTTTGTACTTCTGATTTTGTTCCTTGAGTTTTCTCCCTCTTTTAATGTAGTGATTTGCACTTCAAATCTTTGATCAAAGATCTAACACTGGCATATTTTCCACATTGCTTTGTGCAGAATGAAGCTCCTTATGATTACAATTATAAAGCTTACACTTCTTTGTTGGTTTTGCCTATTGCAAAGAGGTACAGACAGTGAGCTGACTTTTCCACAATGATTGATGACTGAGCAACTTCAAAAGCCACCTTGCTCAAAGGGTTTACTTTCACAACGAGAAACAAATATCAAATATTTGTCTTCTCTACAGATCTCATTCCGTCCAGTTGTTTCATTTTCTGTTTAGCAAGTTTCGACAAGTACAGCGAACAGGGGAGGCAGCAATCCTGAGCTGAAATCCAATCGATGTTTCACAATTATTGAAGCGTCAGGTTTAATTATGAAAAGACCCAGCTACATCCATGAGCTTGGAACTTCCACAGACTGTGGCTCATTTCAAAAAGGAGACTTCAGGCAGAACTGATCGAAGGACGATGTTTCCTTCATGGGCTTTGACAGCTGCATGGGTGGAAGAATCTTCTCGAGCTGACGCCTGGCCCAGGATTTCTGCATTGGAAGTAGGAGTGTGGTGGCCAACATGTTTCTAAGCCTCATTTCTACCATAGCCCAAGATAAGTTATCTCACACAATCACACGCTTCTTGTCTTGTGAAATATGCCTGCAGTATGCTGGGCTTGTTACTCATTAAATCACGTGGCGAGTGGGTCAGAAGTGTCTGCTGTTGCTGGCACCTTGCAAAGTTCTAGTGCCCACCCCTTCAGACACTGCAAGCCAGAAACTAACCCTCACACTGTGCTCTGAGCAGATGGTGCGGGAGTAATCTGAACTCACTCCACACGAGAAAGAGCTGGAGGTGCTGAGGCTCAGGTGACACCGATGAGGTCAGACCCGTCTCCCTGCTATCTGCACCCAACTTGGTCAGAGATAGCAACACAGCTCAGTGCTGTCTCCGGGGACACCCTAACAGTGTAGGAAAAAGGTCAATGATCTCCTCCACTCTGCAAGTGTAGATGGGATCATCATCTCTCTCACTCTCATTGTTTTAGCACTCACTCTCACTTTGCCACTGCATTAACATTTCACTAAGGCTGATGGACCATAACCCTCACAGTCATATACATCACATCTTCTCATGGCCATGTCCTCAGTTCATCCTCGTCAATTTCTTTTGCCTCTTTCATAACTGATTTGGACTTGAATATAGGAGGAACAGTTCGTAAGTTTGCAGATGATACTAAAATAGGTGACACAATGAACGGAGAGGAGGGTTATCTCAGAGTACAATGGGACTTTGATCGGATAGGCTAATGGGCTGGGGAGTTTAATTTAGATAAGTGTATGATGCTGCATTTTAGAAAAGCAAACCAGGGCAGGACTTATACACTGAATGCTAGGGCCCTGGTTGTGATGGTTGTGGGGTGTAGAGTGCTGGGGGAGAAAATAAGTTAATAATTCAGATTAAGTGAGGATGGCACAGCAATGGTGTGTCCAACTGCCAGATTGGAAAGGACAGACAGCCCCAGTGGGTGTGGGGTCAGGGCAGTGGGGGGAGAGAGAGAATATGGTGACAGAGCATGTAACAAGTAAAGCTAAAAATGAAGGAAAGAATGGCAGTTGGTTCACAGTTTGAAGGTGTTGAACTCAATATTAGGTCCAGAAGGCTGTAAAGTGCCCAGTCTGAAGATGAATTGTTGTTCCTCCAGTTTGCACTGTGATTCACTGGAGCATTGCAGTATACCAATTAGAGACTTTTGGTGTGTGAGCAGGATGCTGTGTAAAAATGATCAGCTATGGGAAGCTCAGGGGTCATGCTTGCGTACAGACTTGAGGTGATCTGTAAAGCGAATTTTAACACAGCGTCCTGCTCACACACCCACATGTCTCTCCTTGGCAGATTGCAATGCTCCAGCGAAATACAGCTCACACTGGAGAAACAACTCATCTTCAGAGTGGGCACTTCACAACCTCCTGGGCTTAATATTAAGTTCAACACCTTCAAATTTTGAACCTTCCACCTTCCCCTTCTGTTAGCATCAGTTGTTGCATTCTCTGTCAACATGTCCTTTCTACCCTCTCCGTACTCCTGTAAGTATGTCTGCCCTTTCCGATCTGGCAGTTAGACACACCATTGTTCTGCCATTCTCACACTCCATTCACTTACTTTGAATTATCAACATCTTTTCTCCCCCAGCACTCTACACCCTACCAATTTCACACACCCCCATCAATAGCATAAATGCTGTCCCCTCTACACTTCACTTCAGCTCTAATGAAGAGTCATCCGGACTCGAAACAACAACTTGCCGCCTCTCCACGGATGCTGTCTGACCCGCTATGATCTCCAGCATTTGTTGTTTTCAGTACAGATTCCAGCATCTGCCGTAATTTGCTCCTGTATTGAGATTGTGCCATTGCTTCTGAATATCCATCACTGACCAGCGAAAGGAACTGCAAATAATCTCACTAAACCATCCACTAAGTTGAGATGGATTTTCCTCCCTTCCATTCTCAGTGATAGAAAAGTCTTTAACATCACTATTGATAGCTGCGCCTTCCACCACCAAAGCCTCTTATGGTGCAGTTTCCTTCCTCCACTCTTTCACCTTTCCAAATCCTGTCTTCCTTGAAGATCCTCCGTAAAAGCCAGCTGGCCAAGCGACTTTTGCCCATCCTCATCATTCTTTCTTTCTTCTATATCTATTAAATGTCAAATCTGGCCATTTTCCCATGACATAAATGCCACTTGAATGGAATCTGCCCCAATTGCATTGTAGGTGCTCCTCAACCATTGCATTGTCTGAGAATCTCCTGCACTCGGAACAGGAAAAGCTGCCCTCAGAAAACCTTAAATGTTTGGCTTCAATATACTCAGACGTCAGATACAGACACAAAAGCTGAGCCCCAGTGGACGCTACAGATGTTGCCAAGCTGCTCTGTGTCTTCAGAAATCCTGTAAATGGAGCACAATGTTGTGAGGCTGTGTCATGGCCAGGCATGTCTCTCTATTCCAGGTGAGAATTCCTGTTTACAACCCGTCTGTTCACAGTCAAGCCTATCATCTTCCTCTGAGTACTGCCTCCTACTTTTGGTCACCTGCAGGAAGACCAGAGAGGTGGCAGGGGTACTTGGAAGTGGAACATGGGTTTGCTGGCTTCAGAAAACATCCAAATTATACTTTTCATCTTGATGTGCTATTTAAGCCACGGCCTCCCTCCCAACAATACTTTATCTTGCATTCAAGCAAAGACTTTACTGTCAATTTTACTCCAAATGCATTGTCCTGTATTAGGCAAAAAAATGCATTTATGTAGTGCCTGTTGTACTCATAGAAACATTGATAATCGGAGCAGAAGCAGAACACTTGGCTGTCCAAGCCTGCTCCGCTACTCAATGTGATCATGGCATATCATCCATCTCACTCCCTGTTTCCACTTACCTGTATAAATTTGATCTCTTTACCTCTAAAGATATATCCAACTCCTTCCCAAAGACATTCAATATTTTGGCCTCAGCCATTTGGTGAATAAATTTTACCTCATCTTAATCTTAAATGGCCAACCTCTATATCCTTACATTGTGACCCTATTTCTGGACTACCCAGTCATCAGGAACATTCTCCCTACATTTACCCTGTCTAGTTCTGTTAGAGTTTTATAGCTTGCAATAAGATCCCACCCTAACTCTTTACCATAGACCTAACAGATCCAGCTCTCTTCATGCATCACCCCTGCCATGTCAGCAATCTGCCTGGTAAACCTTTGTTGTAATCCGTCCATAGCCAGGAGATCCTTTCTCAGGTAAGGAGACCAAAATTGCACACAGAACTCCAGTTGTGGTTTCACTCAGGCCTCAACAATTGCAGCAAAAAAGCCCAGCTCCTGTACTTGAATCCACATGGCATCCTAAATCACTTCACGATGATAACTCCTGAAGCGTGAACATTGTTGCTTTGCAGGAGCCCAGAGAAACCAATTTACACACTGCAAGGTCTCACTAATAGCAATGAACCAAAGCTCAGGCGGTTTATTCTGGTGGTGATGGGCACGGAAAAAACATGGGCCGGGAAAAAAAAATCTTGGCTTCATTCAGAACACCGTGGGACTTTTAACATTCCTGCAAACAGCATCGCTGTTCAAAACTCACCCAAAAGGCAGCACCCCCAGCAGTGTGTGACTCCCTCATAAGTGCTAAGTCCCTCGTCTACTGCCCATAAGCGTCTGCCAAAATTATGTAACTTTGTCCCTGGAAGAGGTCTTAAATCCACAGTCTATATCAAGGCCAAGATTGCTATAAATGGGCCAGGCCACGAGTGAGTGGGTGCTTGTCTGTGCAACATCCTGCTCATTCAATGCATTTCACAATATTGACATTCCGATTTAGAATTTTCCTCGGATTTGACTTACTTTTCTAAACATAACATAATGAGCCATAGCCATATAAAATATTTCTTACAAATCATTGGTTCACACAGAAGATGAGAAAGTGCCACACAAATGTTACTCACTGCATATTTATTAATGACTCTGAATATTGAAATGTGGTATGGAAATTTTTTTTACTGTTGAAAAATCAACTATTTTGCAAACCAGGAGTATGGAATGTGGAAGGCCAAACAGCACATTATCCCTGCAGGTTTCACACATCAATTTCACCCAAACTTTCAGGATCACTGGTGCGACCACTTCTTCTGAAGGAAAGTTCCACACAGCTATCCATAATTCCCAACTTTATTGAAGCTCTGATGAATCATAAATTTAATTTCCCACAAATATCCCATCTAGAGCTTCAGCCCTTAATTGATATCTCACTGCAGAGCCTGATGCCACAGGAATAACTGCATCATGGGAATATTTGACCATTTCTTTATGTACTACTAATTGAAGTTGACACTTCAGGTTGGCATGGGGCTCAATAGTTAGCACTGCTGCCTCACAGCACCATAAACTTGGGTTTGATTCCAGCCTCGAGTGACTGTGTGGAATTTGCACATTTTCCCTGTGTCTGCGTGGGTTTCTCCCATTGCTCTGATTTCCTCCCACAGTTCAAAGATGTGCAGGCTCGGTGGATTGGCCAAGGGAAATGCAGGGTTACAAGGGCAGGGTAAGAGAGTGGGTCTGGTTTGGAAGGTTGATGCCACATCAATGGGCTGAATGGCCTGTTTCCATGTTGTAGGGATTCTATGATTCAGTTCTGGACAGACTTTGGGCAGGGAGCATGATCGCACTATCTACATGTCGTCGCTGCTGAGGTGCGCTGTTTGCCTTGATGGGTTTTGATTGGTGAACAGAGAAGGCTCAGGTGAATTTCACTGATGTGAGTGGCTAGAAAACACACAGACCTGAGGCAGAAATATTACGTGGAATTACTGAGAAAAGATCACACTGACACTGGTCTTTTGTCCTAAGGCATCCAAGACAGTGTTGTAGAGTCATAAAGCTGTACGGTGTGGAAACAGATCCTTCAGTCCAACTCGTCCATGCTGACCAAATGTCCGCAATTAATCCAGTTCCATTTGCCAGCATTTGGCCCATATCCTTCTAAAACCTTCCTATTCAAATACCCATCCAGATGCCTTTTAAATGTTATAATTTTACCAACCTCCATCACCTCCTCTGGCTGTTCATTCCATACACACACCATCTTCTGCATGATAAAGTTGCCCCTTCTTCGGTCCCTTTTAAATCTTTTCTCTCTGACCGTAAACCAATGCCTTCTAGTTGTGGATTCCCCTACCCTGGGGAAAAGACCTTGTCTAGTCATCCTATCCGTGCCCCTTATGACCTGTGTCAATTTTAGACGCTATTCAATGTTCTGAAATGTCATCATTCTTTATTCTCCTTGACATGATTGCTGAGCTTCCCCTCAAATGCATCCATATTATTCATCTCAAACTCTCTTTGGCAGCTGGCTCCTGATTCTCAACACGACTGAGTAAAGTTTTCCAAAACCATTTCCTGCTGGGACCTCACCATCTAATGTTAAACATTTTTTGAGGTGCGTTGCCGCCCCTATATCCTTCCTATATTTCACTCCAAACATGGCTGAACCAAGGCTTAGGACACGTTGACCTTTCAACTTGACCTGCATCGAGCATATGAGCAGAATGGAGGAGCTACAGTTCGAGGCAGTTTTGAGGGATTGACTCCATGGTGAGCAATATTCCCTCTAAAGCTGCACAGGTGCCATATTTCGCGCACTCTGACTGGTGTACCAGCACATTGATGCCAATGCACTGACCTCAGAGGTGCACAGTGGAGAAGAATTATTACAGGGGACATCGATGGACAGTCTGTGCAGGGCATCGAAAACAATGGCTCCAAACTTACCAAATATTTGAGCGGGGGAAATTTCTTCACACCTAGCTAGGTATTACAGACACACAGTCTGGCAAATTAGAGATGGAGGAGGGAGCAAGAGGGGTGACGTTGATGGCAAACTGGATGTCATTCCTGCTCCACCTGTGCTTTACTGGCACTCACATTGCAAATGCTACATGGACTGTAGCATTTTGTTTAAAATTCACTCATGGAATATTGGTATCGCTGGCCAGACCAGTACTTGTTGTCCATCCCGAATTGCCCTTGAGAAGGTGTTCGCAAGCTGCCTTCTTGAACTACTGGAGTCCATGTGCTGCAAGTAGACCCGCAATGCCCTCAGGGGGAGAGTTCCACCATTTTAACCCAGTGACACTGAAGGAACTGCAATATATTTCCAAGACTGGATGGTGTGAGGGGCTGTTGTAGTGGACCTGCCGGGTCGTGGTGTTCACATCTGACAGCTGTCTGCTTTAAGAAAGTTGTTCATTTCCACTTTCTCATGGACAGTCAGAGATGGACAACAATTTTAATACATTTCCATGAATGTATTAAAATAAGTTATACTGGGAGTGATGCAATGCTATCTTTGGCCTGCTAATGCACTGCCCCAGCCAGAAGCAAGCTGTGAAAATTAGGCCTTATTAATGTTCTGATGGTTAAATCAATTGCTTTTCCTTGTGTCTGCCTCCCACTGTTCTGGCAATAAAAGTCCTTTCAATGTCTAGTCTATGTCCTTTTCATTCTGCACACACAGTCCAAGTCAAATAGGCTGCTTACATCAGTGTCATTTAATTTCTCCCAAAGTTTGAAAAAACTTGGATCAAGTCCTCTGCAATCAAAACAAGTGGAATTCCACGAGAAAACCGTCAAAATCCTGTGGGTGCTGAAAATGTCAAATTCAAGCAAAAAAAAAGTTGGAAATATACATCAGGCCAGGCAGCATCTGTGGAGAGAGAAACAAAGTTAAAGCACTGTATTAAGAACTTCTCATTAGAATGATTCTGCGTTCTACTCCAGAACTTTGGATTCATCGATACAACTGCATCACCCTTCTCCAAATCTTCTGTGATGTATCAGTGGGTTCTTCTGCCAAAGTAACCGCAAGTCAATTGTGGCCCAATAACTAATGTACAAATTGTGTGGTAAAATTTGGTGAGAAAAAGATTCACCATGGTTTGCAATTTGACCCAAATTTTGGGATGATATGCTGGACTCTTCCATGAGTCTGATGAAAGTGGCAACTCCATCTCCCTGTGGGTTTTATGAACTTTCTCCTTATTTACATGAATTGCTGACAAAGACATCACAGAAATTTAGGGCTATTATTTAACAGAGTGAGTCTGTTCATAATGAGGGCATTGCTGATCCTGCAGTTTCACACAATGCCTGGTCCAGTAGAGGAAGAATTCAAACTGTGGACTCTCTTTCCTACAGCTGGTCAGTGAATTATTGTTAGATGTCTGTTAAATGCTACATTTCCAGTTTTTACTGGAAGATCTGTTGGCACAGTGGCTGGTGTCCCTGCCCCTCAGGCAGGAGCTCTGGTTTCATGTCCCACTCCAGGATCTGATGACCAATGAAAGCGTGAAAATAACATGTCAAGTATCAACTTTTAATATCCTTCCAATACACACTAATAGCAGATAGTAAGAGAGGGAGGAGGGAGATTTCTGTTTGCCATGAGATGGAATATTAGAACCTCTATGATCCATAGTTCCAGTCGACAACCTGAATGTATAGTGCTTGTTGCCACAGCAACAGTTTGCCTGGCGGACTTTGGGCCCTGTTTATAGGATAGCTTGTGTCTATCAGATTGGTGCCAAATGCATGGAATTCAATCACGATTCTACCTGGAGTGAATTTGCTACCCATCTCTTTACCCTATCCATTGTTCTCATGGATTCTGTGGGTCAGACCTGTCTCTGGGCAGAGAACTCATGGAGAAATTTTTATTCTTGCTCCCGTTGTTTGATTTCTTAATCTAATCTTCCTTGCCCTCTATTTCTCTTCCTATACCTGAAAAACTGTAACCCCTCGAATCACTTCATTGTCGTTTCTCAGTTTCATTCTCAATTTTTCACACCTTGTCAGCTAAGGTATAGAATGAAGGGCCCATCATTCACCAAGGTCTTGTAGCACTGTCTCACAATGACCTACAGGGCAAAATATTTCCAAACTCAGAGGTGTGGGAACAAACTGAGATAGCAAGTTTTGAGAAGATTTGTAGCTCAGGTTGAGGCTCTGGATGTGAGTTTGCTCGCTGAGCTGGAAGGTCAGTTTTCAGACGTTTCATCACCATTCTAGGTAACATCATCAGTGAGCCTCCGGTGACGCGCTGGTGTTATGTCTCGCTTTCTAGTTATCTGTTTAGGTTTCCTTGGGTTGGTGATGTCATTTCCTGCATTGGTGATGTCATTTCCTGTTCTTTTTCTCAGGGGATGGTAGATTGGCTCCAAATCAATGTGTTTGTTGATGGAATTCCGGTTGGAATGCCATGCTTCTAGGAATTCTCGTGCGTGTCTCTGTTTGGCTTGCCCTAGGATGGATGTGTTGTCCCAATCAAAGTGGTGTCCTTCCTCATCTGTGTGTAAGGATACGAGTGATAGTGGGTCATGTCGTTTTGTGGCTAGTTGATGTTCATGTATCCTGGTGGCTAGCTTTCTGCCAGTTTGTCCAATGTAGTGTTTGTCACAGTTCTTGCAAGGTATTTTGTAGATGACGTTCGTTTTGCTTGTTGTCTGTATAAGGTCTTTTAAGTTCATCAGCTGCTGTTTTAGCGTGTTGGTGGGTTTGTGGGCTACCCTGATGCCAGGGGGTCCGAGTAGCCTGGCAGTCATTTCGGAAATGTCTTTGATGTAGGGGAGAGTGGTTATGGTTTCTGAGCCCGTTTTGTCTGTTTGTTTGGGTTTATTGCTGAAGAATCGGCGGACTATGTTCATCGGGTACCCATTCTTTTTGAATACGCTGCAGGGGTGATTTTCTTCTGCTCTGTGTAGTTCCTCTGTGCTGCAGTGTGTGGTGGCTCGTTGGAATAATGTTCTAATGCAGCTTTGTTTGTGGGTGTTGGGATGGTTGCTCCTGTAGTTCAGTATTCGGTCCGTATGTGTTGTTTTCCTGTAGACGCTGGTTTGAAGTTCCCCATTGGCTGTTCGCTCTACTGTGACATCTAGGAATGGCAGTTTGTTGTTGTTTTCCTCCTCTTTTTGTGAATGTTATACCAGTAAAGGGTATTATTGATGGTCTTGAAAGTTTCCTCTAGTTTGTTTTGTTTAGTGATGACAAAGTTGTCATCCACATAGTGGACCCAAAGTTTGGGTTGAATGATTGGCAGAGCTGTTTGTCCGAGTCTCTGCATTACTGCCTCTGCTAAGAACCCTGATATCGGAGATCCCATGGGTGTACCGTTGGTTTGTCTGTAAGTTTTGTTATTGAAAGTGAAGTGGGTGGTGAGGCATAGGTCCACTAGCTTGATGATGTTGTCCTTGCTGATGAGGTTGATGGTGTCTGGTGTATGTGTCTTCGGTTCTTCTAATAGTGTAGTCAGTGTTTCTTTGGCCAGGTTGATGTTGATCTATCACTCGTATCACTATCACTCGTATCCTTACATACAGATGAGGAAGGACACCACTTTGATTGGGACAACACATCCATCCTAGGACAAGCCAAACAGAGACACGCACGAGAATTCCTAGAAGCATGGCATTCCAACCGGAACTCCATCAACAAACACATTGATTTGGAGCCAATCTACCATCCCCTGAGAAAAAGAACAGGAAATGACATCACCAATGCAGGAAATGACATCACCAACCCAAGGAAACCTAAACAGATAACTAGAAAGCGAGACATAACACCAGCGCTTCGTTGGAGGCTCACTGATGATGTTACCTAGAATGGTGACAAAACATCTGGGAACAAACCTTCAAGCTCAGTGAACCAGCTTACATGTGGAACAAAATAAAGACCCACTCTCTTGTGGACCGAGAGGAGGAGAGCGCTGTGTTGGAGGTGAAAGGAAGACGTCGGGTTGGCTGTGCACCCTTGCAACCGGTGGATCTTAATGCTGGCTTCGGCCTAACGCTGGTTCAGGGGAGCAGCCAACCTGCAAAGATGGCTGCGGCAAGTGCTCGTGCCCCAGATCAGGGGGTCCGGAACACCATCCGTGTTTCTGTAAAGAAGGTGGATGAAGGTGCACCTGTGGACCGCACCTTCTTCGTGAAGAGGGTCCTGTTGGACTGTTGCAGGTTCGCTGCTGCGGACATTTACTGCCTTCAGGATTTCCCCGGAGGAGGTTTTTACGATGTGACCTTCAGGAGTTCCAAGCTTTGCGAGCGCTTCCTGGAGGTTTTCAAGGAGAAAGGAGGTGAGGGCCCCCTCTCTGTATTGACCGCTGTCCCGCTGTTTGTGATGCCGGCGCAGAGGAGCCGTATGGTGACTGTACACATGTACAACCCGCGTGTGCCAGCAGTTGATGTCCTGACCTTCCTTGGAAGGTACGTGAAGGTGGAAGGGGACCTAACTGACCTCATGGACCCCTTTGGCATCTGGACCAGTAAGTGGCAGGTCAAGGTGATGCTGAGGATGGGCGCAGACGGGAAGGCCATACACCCACCGTCCAGCTTTGCGATCGGCGGGAGCAGGGGCTACCTGACCTATGCAGGGCAACCTAAAGTCTGCCATGCCTGTGGTAGGTCAGGTCACGTGGCGGCCGACTGCAAAGCCACCATCTGCAGGAACTGCAGGGAGGAGGGACACCTTGCAAAGGATTGCCCAAAAGAAAAAAGCTGCAACCTTTGCGGGGAAGCGGGCCACCTCTATAGGGCATTCCCGCAGCGGGGAACCACCCATGCCCAGGTTGCCGGCAGGGGCAATGCAGGGCCAGCCCCCCCGGAGGAGAGGAAGGCACCAGGGCCCAGCAAGGATCCCACTAATGTGCAGGAGGGCCAGGTCGTGCAGGAGGGCCCAGCCCCGCAGGATGGGCCCGAGGCCAGCAAAGCGCCCCTGCAGGCTCCGCACCCCCCCCGACAACTCGGAGTCGATGGAGGTGGCAACGGACGACCCAGGGGAGTGGACCACGGTCCGGAAAGTGAGGAGGAAGGTGCGTCGGCGGGCCCAGGAACCGCAACCATCAGGCGGGAAGAGGCAGCTACACGGGGGCTATAAGAGCTCCTCTGACGAGGGGGATTTGAAGAGGGCGCGCCCAAAGCAGAATTTAAAGATCTCCAGGGAGAAGGAAAGCAGCACCACACTTCCAGGTGACAGGAGGCGTCCTGAGGCTCCCTCCGACACCCAGTCACATGCTGCTGGGGCACTGGAGGGTCCCCCAGAACTTCCAGGTGAGAAGGAGGAAACAGCGTGTCCCCAACCTGACCCAGAGCCGGACCCTCCTGCCTCCGCACCCCCGACGGGGGGATGCCACTCGGAAGGCAGCACGGACGGTTTCCTCAGCCTGGAGAGCGTCCAGCAGTTACCCCGGGCAATGGGCATGAAGGGACAGATGGAGGGGCTGGACCTGGGACTTGGGGAGGGTACTGCAGTCATTGCCCACAATGGGGGTACGAGTTGTGAGCATTAACGTGCGCAGTGTCAGGTCCATTGCAAGATGTGTATCCACGTTGGCCTACCTGACCACCATCAAGGCGGATCTCCTGTTTCTGCAGGAGTGCGAGATACCGCACCTCGGCAGGTACGGGAAATGGTCCGGCGCCTGGACCTGTGGGCCTTCGATCTGGTCGGGGGGTAACGACTGTTGCTCCTTGGGCCTGGCTATTCTGCTGCGGGGGCGCGACTTCACCATCTCTCAAGTTCAGGAGGTGGTGGGGGGGCGCCTCCTTGTGGCTGACGTCACCTACAGGAACGCTCCCCTGAGGCTGATCAACGAGTACGCCCCAGCGGTACGGAGTGAGCGGTTGGCCGTCCTGCAGCGGCTTCCACCCCTGCTGGCTACGTCCAGGCCGGTCATCCTGGGCGGAGACTTCAACTGCATCATCGATGCAGATCGAAGATCCGGCGTGGGGACAGCGGGTGGGGGGAGTCAACTGGACATCACGTCCAGATTCCTGATGGGCACGGCGAAGGACGCCAAGCTGCTCGACGTTTTCAGCGCCCCTGCAGACGGAGTGCAGCGGAGATACACCTGGTCGCGGCCAGACGGGTCTATCTGCTCAAGGATAGACTTCCTGTTTGTGTCACGGGCGTTCTCGGTCAGGTCCACTGGCGTCGAGCCTGTGTTCTTTTCTGACCACTGCCTCCTGCTGGCCGAATGTCACTTACAGGACGACCAGCCGGCCGGCAAGAGGACGTGGAAGCTCAACACAACTCTGTTGACTCCAGAGAACGTCGAGGAGCTTAAGAGGGAGTACGCTGGTTGGAGAACCGTGAAACCCCTCTTTGAGTCTCCGGGCGACTGGTGGGAGACGGTGAAGGAGAACATCAAGAGGTTCTTTGTCTTCAAGGGTGTTCGGAAGGCAAGAGAGAGGCAGGGAAATCTGTCGCGACTCCAGAAAAGGGTGCAGAACCTGCTCCTTCTGCAGTTGATGGGGGTCGATGTCACGGAGGACCTCCGCGAAGTGAGGGGTCAGCAAGCCTCGCTCTTCACCGCGGAGGCCTCCAGGATAATCTTCCGGTCCAGGGTCCGCTCCGTGGAGCAGGACGAGACGTGCTCGTGTTTCTTCTTTCAGAAGGTGCACAAAGAGAGCTCTGTGCTTAGCCGGCTGAAGGAGGATGACGGCTCAGTGACGTCGTCTCGGCCCGACATTTTGAGGATCAGCAGATCCTTCTATGTCGGACTGTATGACACGAAGCCCACGGACAGCACGGCCTCCGAGTCATTCCTGTCGTCTATCACGGCGGTCTTAGACAACGGCACGAGGGAGTGGCTGGACCGGCCGATATCCCTGGACGAGCTGACCAGAGCCCTCATTCCTTGGAGAGGAATAGGACTCCCGGGAGCGACGGCTCACCAGTCGAGCTGTATTCCGCTCTGTGGGACCTGGTCAGCCAGGACCTGCTGGAGGTGTACGATAGTGCGCTTCAGGCAGGGAAAATGTGCAAGTCCATGAGGAAGGGCATCATCACCCTCATTTACAAGAGGAAGGGGGAGAGGGAAGAAATTAAGAATTGGTGTCCCATTTCACTATTGAATGTGGACTACAAAATCCTGGCCAAGGTCATAGCCAACCTGGTCAGGTCTGTCCTGGAGTCGGTGATTCACCCTGACCAAACCTGTGCTGTGCCGGGCAGGAAGATCGCTGAGAGCCTCGCGCTCATCAGGGATACGATCGCCTACGTACAGGACAGTCGGGTGGACACCTGCCTCGTCAGCCTGGACCAGGAGAAGGCCTTCGACAGGGTCTCTCATGCTTACATGAGGAACGTCCTCTCCAAATTGGGGTTCGGGGAGGGCATCCGCAATTGGATCCGGCTGCTCTACACCAACATCGTTAGCGCAGTCTCGATCAACGGGTGGGAATCAGACAGTTTTTCTGTCAGATCTGGAGTCAGGCAGGGCTGCCCGCTCTCTCCTGCCTTGTTCGTGTGCTGTGTGGAGCCCTTCACCACATCCATCAGGAAGGACGTGAGCTTGAAGGGCGTGATTATCCCAGGCAGCGGAGGCCTTCAGGTCAAGACGTCCCTGTACACGGACGATGTCGCCGTCTTCTGCACCGATCGTCGGTCGGTGAGTAGACTATTGGACATCTGCGGCCAGTTTGAACTGGCCTCGGGTGCCAAAGTCAATAGGGGTAAGAGCGAGGTCATGTTCTTCGGGAACTGGGACGACCGCTCCTTCATCCCCTTCACCGTCAGGACAGACTACCTGAAGGTGCTGGGTGTTTGGTTTGGTGGAGGAGAGGCGTGCGCTAAGACTTGGGAGGAGCGTATCACCAAATTGAAGCAGAATCTGGGCAGGTGGACGCTCCGGTTCCCCTCCATCGTGGGTAAGAACCTGGTTGTCAGGTGCGAGGGGCTTTCGGTACTGTTGTATGTGGCGCAGGCCTGGCCTATTCCCTGGGCCTGCGCCGCTGCGGTCACCCGGGCCACCATCCACTTCATTTGGGGGTCGAGGATGGACCGGGTCGGCAGGGACACCATGTACAAAGACCTGGAAAATGGGGGAAAGGGCGTACCGAACGCCACCCTCGCCCTGACGGCTACCTTTGTGTGCGGCTGCATCAAGCTGTGCGTAGATCCTCAGTACACAAACACCAAGTGTCACTACTTACTGAGGTTCTACCTGTCCCCGGTGTTGCGAAGGATGGACCTGGCCTCGTTGCCGCGGAACGCTCCGAGTAGTTGGACCGTTCCGTACCACCTGTCCTTCGTGGAGAAATTTTTGAAAGGAAACACCTTTGACCACAAGGCCGTCAGGCAGTGGTCAGCACATAGTATCCTCGGGACCCTTCGGGAAAAGGAGAGGGTGGATCCCATCGTGTGGTTCCCCACGCAGACTGCCAAAGTCGTTTGGCAGAATGCCTCATCGCCAGAACTTTCAAACAAGCACAAGGACATTGCTTGGCTGGCGGTGAGAGGGGCTCTGCCAGTGAGATCCTTTATCCATGCCCGGAATCTCTGCGCCACTGCACGCTGCCCTCGAGGCGGCTGTCGGGGGGACGAGATTGTCGATCACCTCCTTCTGGAGTGTGCCTATGCGCAGGAGATCTGGAGGGGGATGCAGTGGTATTTGTCGAGGTCCGTCCCGAGCAGCTCCGTGACGCTGGACTCCGTGCTCTACGGGCTGTTTCCCGGGACGCACACTGAGACCAACATCAACTGCGCCTGGAGGACCATCAATGCGGTGAAAGACGCTCTTTGGTCTGCCCGCAACTTGCTGGTCTGCCAGCTGAAAGAACTGACCCCGACCGAATGTTGCAGACTGGCGCACTCCAAGGTCCAGGACTACGTGCTGAGGGACGCGCTGAAGCTTGGGGCAGCCGCCACCAAGGCGCGGTGGGGAAAGACCATGGTATGAAACCCCTCGTCCAGAATAGAAAAAAGGGCCCTATCTGGTAACTGGGCCCAGCTGGCGCCTTCCCCAACTGGTCAGGGGGCCAACTGGGACTGTGCAGGGTGACGACTGCCGGGGTATTTTCTTTGCTTTTTTTTTCTTCTTTGTTTGTTTTTTTCCTTTAGTTGATGTATGTACCCCCTGGGTAACCCGGAGTGGCTTGCATGACAGGGTAGGTGTATAAATATGTTTTATTTTTTGTACATCTTATGAATAAAGTATATTTTTTCAAATAAAAAAAAGGTGATGAAACGTCTGAAAACTAACCTTCCAGCTCAGCGAGCAAACTCACATCCACAAACTGAGATAATATCACATGCCACAACGTGTCCTGTTCCTGCAAAATCTGGGTTAATCTGAGTTTTGAAGTTTGACTAGCCAAACTGGGACATGTAGTATTTTAGAACAGAGGAGCCTAGGGGTTCAGGTATGTAATTCTTTGAAATTTGTGCCACATGTAGGCAGGGTGATTAAAAAGACACTCAGCACGCTTGCCTTCATTGCTCAGTCCTTTGAGTATCAGAGTCAGGAAGTCATGTTAAGGTTATGCAGGACATTGCTGAGGCCTCTTTTGGAATATTATGTCCAGTTCTGGTCGCCCTATTATAGGAAGGATATTATTTAGCTGGAGAGAATTCAGAAGAGATTTTCTAGGATGTTGCCCAGTATGGAAGGTTTGAGATACAAAGAAAGGCTGGGTAGGCCTGAGACTTTTTTCATTGGAGTATAGGAGATTAAGAGGTAACCTTATAGAAGCTTATAAAATAATGGAGACTTTCAATGGAGTTACTGGTAATTGTCTTTTCCCTAGGATGGGGGATTTCAAAACTAGGGGACACATTTTCAAGGCGAGAGGAGAGAGGTTTACAAAAGACATGACAGGCAAATGTTTTACACAGAGAGTGGCTCACATGTGGAATGAACCTCCTAAGGAAGTGGCACCTGTGGGGACAATCACAACGTTTAAAATACATTTGGATAAAGACATGACCAGGAAAGGTTTGGAGGTATATGGGCCAGGAGCGGGCAGGTGGGACTAGCTTAGTTCGGGGTTTTATTCAGCATGGATTGGTTGGACTGAAGGGTCTGTTTCCATGCTGTCTGACTCTATAACTATGATGTGATCGATTGCACGCTTCTTAGCTGAAACACTCAAGGGAGGCCTTTGGTCTACTTAATCAAATATGACTTCAGCAACGATCCACATAGAGATTAGAATTGTAGACCACAGCACTGAAGAAATAACCAGGCACAGTTCCAGAGCACTGTGCAAAAACATGCAATGGCTATCAAAAAATACATGTAACATACATATTTAGCTAGAACTTTTGGCACACTCACATTATCGAATTTCAGAAAACGCCATGCACACAATAAAACATAATTTAAAGTGGCACTGTTTCCAAAGTAAAATGATCAATGTACTTTTTCTCACGAGAATCATAGGATGCAGTGATTGAGCTGGCGTGGAAATGGATTACCCAAATTTTTCCCTGTGGTAAATTTGTGGTTAGGAGATACAGCCACTCTGGCTTATCTCCCACCACAGTGAGGAATAATTTAACCAAAGACACATTTTTCATGTAGAAAATGCCCATTTAACATTGATGTGTGAAGTTTACAAGAACACTGAATGAGAGCAACAATTCCTTGTAAAATTTATAAACACGCACAACAGGATTACATGACCTTTATGTAATATTAAGCGTTTAGCTGTAAACCACACTTCACGTCTCAGTCTATTATAGTTAAGATAGTAAGTAAGTAACAGCTTTGAACACTAGTTGAAAACCTAAACAGACCATATATAGCTAGGAATAAGATAAAAACAACTGTTGTCTTCCAGGCAAAACATTGTACGATTTCAAGAAGGAATTGGGTAAAGCACTTGGAGTTAAAAGAATCATAGTATATGGAGGAAAAATAGGAACGGGCTATTGAGTTGAATGAACAGTCAAGATCATATTGAATGATAGAGTAGGTTCAAAGTGCCAAGTACCCTGCTCTTGCTCTTATTTTCCCTGTTTCTATGAAATGTTCTCAGGGCATTGATTTACGCAGCTAACTCTTACGAATACATATTAGAAATCATTAAGATCGCTAGCGCAAAAGGCACTGGCTTTTTACATTCTTCATTTATAAGATGTGGGCAGCACTTGCTTGGTCAACAGTCATTGCCCATCCCTAGTTGCCCTTGACAAGGTGGTGGTGAGCTGCCTTTTTGAACTGCTGCGGCCCATGTGCTGTTGGTGACTGGCAATGCTGTTAGGGAGGGATTTTGAACCAGTGACACTAAAGGAACGATGAGATATTTCCAAGTGACGATAGTGCATGTGTTACAGGTGAGCTTGCAGAGGTGGTGTTCCCATGTTTTTGCTGCCTTAGTCCTTTAAAATTGATGTGGTCGTGGGTTTGGAAGGTGCTGTCTGTGGAGCCTTGGTGAATTTCTACAGTGCATCTTAGAAGTGGCATGCAATACTGCTCCTGAGTGTTGGTGGTGGAGGGAGTGAATGTCGCGGGTGTGGTGTCAATCAAATAGGCTGCTTTGTCCTTGATAGTGTCAAGCTTCTTGAGTGTTATTGGCACTGAACTCATCCGGGCAAACTGGGAGTATTCCATCACAATTGTGCATTGGAGATGGTGGGCAGGCTTTGCTGAGGCAGGAGGCTAGATACTTATTGCATGATCTTGACCTCATCTTATACCCATAGTATTTACACAGTTAGTCCAGTTGATTTTCTGGTCTATGGTAATCCCAGGAAATTGACAGTGTAGGATTCAGTGATAGTAACACTACTGAATGTCAAGGGGCAATGGTTAGATTCTCTCTTGTTGGAGATGGTCATTGCCTGGCACATGTGTGGGACTGATGTTGCATGCCACTTGTTAGCCCAAACCTAGATGTTATCCAAGTCTTGCTATATTCGAACATGGATTGCTTCATTATCTGAGGAGTTGCAAATAGTGCTGAGCATTGTGTGGTCAAGCATATGGCATGCTGATGTGAACTCTTCATTGTACCAAGGTTGATCTCCAGATTTGATGATAATGGCCGGATGGACAACGTGTTGGACCATGAGTTTGCAGATTGAGTTTGAAAACAATTCTGCTGCTGCTGATAGTCCACTGCATCTCATTGATGTCCAGTCATGAATTGCTGGATCTAGTCAAAATCTACCTTATTTGACATGGAGACAGTACCGCGCAAAACAGTGTAAAGTAGTCTCAATGTGAAAGCATGACTATGTCTCTACAACCAATATGCAATGGTCAGTCCTTCCAATACTGTCATGGACAGATATATCTATGACTTGCAGTTTGGTAAAAATGACGTCACAAATATTTTTGATAATGGGAACTGCAGATGCTGGAGAATCCAAGATAATAAAATGTGAGGCTGGATGAACACAGCAGGCCCAGCAGCATCTCAGGAGCACAAAAGCTTTTTTACGTTTCGGGCCTAGACCCTTCATCAGAGAGGGGGATGGGGTGAGGGTTCTGGAATAAATAGGGAGAGAGGGGGAGGCGGACCGAAGATGGAGAGAAAAGAAGATAGGTGGAGAGGAGAGTATAGGTGGGGATGTAGGGAGGGGATAGGTCAGTCCAGGGAAGACAGACAGGTCAAGGAGGTGGGATGAGGTTAGTAGGTAGGAGATGGAGGTGCGGCTTGGGGTGGGAGGAAGGGATGGGTGAGAGGAAGAACAGGTTAGGGAGGCAGAGACAGGTTGGACTGGTTTTGGGATGCAGTGGGTGGAGGGGAAGAGCTGGGCTGGTTGTGTGGTGCAGTGGGGGGAGGGGACAAACTGGGCTGGTTTTGGGATGCAGTGGGGGAAGGGGAGATTTTGAAGCTGGTGAAGTCCACATTGATACCATTGGGCTGCAGGGTTCCCAAGCGGAATATGAGTTGCTGTTCCTGCAACCTTCGGGTGGCATCATTGTGGCACTGCAGGAGGCCCATGATGGACATGTCATCTAAAGAATGGGAGGGGTAGTGGAAATGGTTTGCGGCTGGGAGGTGCAGTTGTTTGTTGCGAACCGAGCGGAGGTGTTCTGCAAAAAGCTTTTGTGCTCCTGAGATGCTGCTGGGCCTCCTGTGTTCATCCAGCCTCACATTTTATTATCACAAATATTTTTCCTCCTTTTGGTCCATCATTGTACAATTCGTGTCCAGCAGCAATTTCCTTTAGAGCTCAAACAGCTCTGTCAGTAGTGCTGCTGGAGAGCCACTTTTGGTGGTGGACATTGAAGTCCCCAATCCAGAGTACATTTGGTGCTCTTGTCACCCATAATGCTTCCTCCAGATGGTGTTCAACAGAGAGGAGCATTGATTTATCATCTGAGGGAGGACAATATATGGTAATTACCAGATTCCCTAGCCCATGTTTGACTTGATGCCACAAGATATCATGGGGTCCTGAAACAGTATTGACACCCTCCTCACTGCATACCAATGGGAAGTTGCTCTGCTGGTGGGACAGAATACACCTAGTGATCATGATGCCTGGGTCGTTATGTGTAAGAAATGTTTCAAAGAGTATGACTATGTCCAGTAATTGCTTGACTAGCCTATGAGATGGCTGCCTGAATTTTGGCAGTGGTCCCCAGATGTTAATGAAGAGGACTTTGCAGGGTCAACAGGGCTGCTCTGTCATTGTCAGTTCCGGTACCTCAATCAATCCGTAGTGTCTTGTCTTCTCACATTCTCTGCGCTTTTGTTCAATTTCAACAGCAGCAACAAGAAAACACGACATTTGGGTGGCATGTTGGCTCAGTAGTTAGCACTGCTGCTTCACAGCGCCGGGCACCCGGGTTGAATTCCACCCTCCACACCTGCCATGACTGTGTGGAGTTTGTACATTCTCCTCTTGTCTATGGTGTGAGGCTGGAAAAGCACAGCTGTCCAGATAGCATCCAAGGAGCAAGTAAGTCAATTTTTTGGGCTGAAACACTTCATCAAGATCTGAGAGGAGGAGGGGAGCCCAGAAATAAATATAAGGGGGTGGGGCTCGACGAAGGGTAGGAGAGACGGTGATTGGTGGCTAGTTGAGTTTCGTCCAGGTGCTCTGGTTTCCTCTCATGGCCCAAAGATGTGCAGGTTACATAGATTGGCCATGCTAAATTGCCCATTGTGTCCAGAGCTTTGTAGCCTAAATGGATTAGTGATGGGAAATGCAGGTTTACAGGGATAGAGTAGGGGTGGGACTGGGTGTGATGTTCTTCAGAGGGTTAGCGTGGTCTTGATGGGTTAAATAACCAGCTTTCATACTGTTGGGGTTTTAGGATTCTATGATAATCCCTGCTGGATCCATTGCTAAAGAAGAACGCTTCATGCAGAGTAAAAGAAACAGAACTGCTCATTGGCAGCAAAAGCTGTCACCATTTGCAACAGTCATACGTGACAGTTTACCATACTGCCCCTTAACTGCGGCATGGAACACACTGACAAGTAGGGCTCTGGGATGTGTCTTTGATGGGACTTGGTTCCGACGAATGCAGCACAAGTAACGCTGTGTAAATACCGCAAGACATTGTAAGTGTTGTATGATTACTTGCCCTCCCACATTCAAAAGAAAGGTAGTGTTGCATAGAGGAACATATCGGTGCAGTTCAAGATGATAGGGATGCAGCTCCATGTCTTTGTACAACCTCTGAAGCTTCGGATTGTCTTTTTGCACTGGGGGCAACAGGTACCACTTTTAATGTCATCTCTGATTGTTTCAGCTTCACAGAGAGGATTATTATCAATCGGCTGTAGGCAGGATGTTAAACTTGAAAGGGTTCAGGAAAGACTTACAAGGATGTTGCCAGAGTTGGTGGGTTTGGAGGCTGTAAAGGCCGGGGCTATTTTCTCTGGAGTGTTGGAGGCTGACGGGTGACCTTATAGAAATTGAGAAAGCCATGAAAGACATGGATAGGGTGAATAACCAAGATCTTCTCCCTAGGACTGGTGAGTCCTAAACCAGACAGCATAGGTTTAAGCTGAGGGGGGTAAGATTAAAAAGGGACCTAAGGGACAATGCTTTCACACAGAGGGTGGTGCGTGCATGGATTGAGTTGCCAGAGGACGCGGTGCAAGCTGGTACAATTATGACATTTAAAAGGCATCTGGATGGGTATATGAATAGGAAGTGCTTAGAGGGATATGGGCCAAATATTGGCAAATGGCTCTAGATAAATTTAAAGTATCTGGTCAACATAGATCAGTTGGGCTGAAGGGTCTGTTTCCATGCTGTACAGATCTATGACTCTGTAACTAATAGGAATAGCGTTTCTTTCCCTAGGGGCAACACAGTCTCTCCCTGACTGTCCACCTTACAGCTAAGACTGAGGTGTCGCAATCAAATAGATCCCAGGTAGAGACCCTGGTCTCAAACAGTAGCAAATGGGAACAGCACTTTCTTGTCTGCCTTATCAGGTACACCTCTACCAAATTTCTGTTCAAGTAATTTTACTCCAAGCAGAATAACTCTAGTTCTTCCAAGTTAGTCTTGTGCTAGAATCCCTTCATTCCTGGAATCATTCTAATTAATCTCCTCTGGACCCTTTCAAAGATCTTTGCATCCTTCCCAAAGTGTGGTTATTAGAACTGCAGGCAATATTGCTATGTAACTATGAGCTTTCACCTTTCCCAATAACTTTTGTAGTAGCCGCTCATCAAATGTCTAAAAACCTAAGTCCAGTGTATCCGCAGGCTCCCCTTGATCCACAGCACATGTTATTCATCCAAGGTGCTTTATCAAGATTCAGTGTAATGGCTGTGCTATTAGATTTTGGCATGAGCAGAGCAGTGAACTGAGCTGGTTATCATGGAGTTGCCACTTCTGGCACTAATCCAACCTCACTGTGGCAATATGGCAACATTGAAGCCAATCAGACTCATTGACTTAAAGCTGACGCTTCTCTGTATAGGACAAACAGCATGCAAATATTACTGCACTGTGTTCTTGTGAACATGATAGCTGATTGCATAACAGTGTTCTCTTCCAGGATCTCTGATTTCCCTCTATAAATAACTTGAAGGAGCTTCTATGACCATATTCTCCATGCTTGTAACCACAAAAGTATTATAGGATGAAATTTTTGCTTGGCATAGTCAGAAAGGATGGTATGCTTGGAGTGAGATCTTGTGGATGGAATTCCCTCCATACAGTTACAGACAGCCACAGGATCTTACTGCGGGTTCTGTGTGTTATGCCCAGTTTATATTAGCAGTTTAACATTGGCAATCAAACCACCATTGAAAAAATGCTGGTGTAAAAGTGTGCAGTATGTTTCCAACACTGGCATTGAAATGCCAGTTGGTCCTTTCAGTAGGATGTTCAAAATTCTCTGGAAATTGGAACAGTGTGTCGGAGACTGGGAAAGCTTTTAGCTAAGAAAGTAAATTATTAAATTTGGTCAATTATTCTCATCTGGGTTGTGAGTTAACTCCTTGCAGATGACGGTATGAATCCCCCAATGCCATAGATGATGAGAGGATCAGGTATTAATGTTACAATGTTGCAATATCTGAGTCCAAGCAGTGGATCTCTCCAATGCCCTGACCCCCAATACTGCAGATTTATCTATGCAGAGCCTGTAGTATGGGGTGAAATTAATTAACACCCAGAAAGATGCTGTCTAATCAGGATGAATTTGGAAAAAAAGGCAATTGTTGTTTGATTAATTTAATCGTTGGGAAGTTCAGAGTGCATAGATAAAGGAATGCAGTGAAAGCTACATTTCAGAAGGTATTTGTTCTGGTTCATTATGAAAGGCTTGTAATGTGGAATGTACGTGCTGGACATTAAGGAACTACCTGGATGGAGATGCAATGGAATCTGGAGAGATTAATGGTGCTGAGCCTCAGTTCTTATACTCTTAAGCAAAGCAGCCCACACCTGTGGAAGGGGGAACTCAATATTCATAATGGGTGGAACTTTCTGCTCACAAGGTGGACAGCTTTGCGGGGAGATGTGGATGAGGCACTTAATTAGGTGAGGTGCTGGTGTTCCCAAACCCTACAGTCTTCTCATCTTCACCGGCATTAAGCCCTGGATGGGCTATGCCCAGGTCTAACCTTCCCACCACATCAGCAATTAAAGCCCTTCAGTCATCGTTTAAGGGCTATGTAAAGGCAATATCCCACAGTGATTAATCTAAGTACAGGAGACACTGACACCATAGCCAACGTTAACCCTATTGCAGTGTGCCTTACTGATGCACAAGTCATTACCTCAGGCATGGAAGGGGGCGCCCCTTTCCCAAAGACACTCAGTATCAGCTCAGGGGCATTGAACACTGAGATGAGACCAGGGGATGGCAGCCGGCAGTCATGTTCCTCGCCATTCTGCCTCCATAACCCCTTCTTCCAACAACCTAAAGTGGCCAAACCACTCAGCTTAGCCTTGGATCCTCCATGTTCCCAAAAATTAAGGGACTATTATCCCAGTCACACCCACTATCTCCTCTGTGGCCCTGCTATGCACAGCAGCTGTTAGCTTCCGATTGGCTGGCAGCTCTCTTTGGGAGTGGCTTCCTCTCCAAGGGCTTGATTCCAGCTGTCCTTATCAATGCCTGATTGGCACAAGGATCGATGGGTTTTTCTTGGAAGAGGCCCTATCCAATCGGAGAGGGCAATTCAGGCCTCCTGTGCACCTGGGTGGGCGCCTGAGCCCCTTGCACAGAAAATTCCCCTGAAGCAGAGGGCATGATGGACAAGGGTGGATAGGGGTTTGACTCATTGTCTATAGCTTCTCAACAAAAATCTGGCCCACAGGTAATTAAGCTCCTGTACTCAACCTGTAGAATTTACCTCTTGCCACAGTGGAAGATTTCCATCAATTTCCATGGCATTTTCAGTGCCAGGACTCATCAAACAAGCAAATGCAAAGCTTGCCAATATCTGGGCAATTAGGGATGGGCAATAAATTGTGGCCAAGCCAATGATGGCAATATCCCACGAATGAATAAAAAAGCACTTTCCATTTTCCTGGATGAACGCAGTTCCAAGAAGAGTCACAGAGCTCAACATCATTAAAGATAAAGCAAACTGCGTGACACACACCCATCACCTCAATGATTCACTCCATCTTCTGCTGGTGCACAGTGATGGCAGTGTGTACCATCTACTAGACACACTGTAGAAAATCTCACAGGCTCTTTTGACAGTCCTTGCCAAATCCATAGCCTTCACCACCTAGAAAGGCAAAAATAGCGGATCCCAGGGATAGTGCTATTTGTAGGTTCTGCTCTAAGCCACACAACATCCTGGCTTGACACATACATGACCATTTCTTCAAACCCACTGGCTCAAAACCCAAAGCCATTGGTATGGAGGCTATATCTGTACCAGACAGACTACAGCATTTACCATCATTTTCTCATGATTCCTCTGGAACAGTATGAAATGATGGCCCCACCAGCAGTACTTACACCCCATGCATGAATAAAATGAAAGTGATGTGCGCCGAAAATAAATCAGAAAACAACACTTTCATAATTTTTATAAGGCCCTGAGGGGACTTGACTGGGTAGATGTGGAAAGGATGTTTCCTCTGGTGGGAGAATCTCAAACTCGGAGCAGTGAGCACGAAGTAAAGGTCGCACATTTAGGACAGAGGCAAGGGAAATTTCTTTCTTTCAGGAGGGCCTGAGTTTGTAACTGTCTTCCTCAAATGGCAAAATCTTTGAATATTTTTAAGGCAGAGGTCAATAGGCTGTTGATAAACAACTGGTGAAAGGTTACTGAGGGCAAACAGGAATGTGGAATTGAAATTAAAATCAAAAGAACCATAATCTTATTGGATGGGGGAGCAGATCCGAAGGGCCAAATTACCTATTCCTGCTTTTAATCCTTCTGTTCATGCGTAATTAGATCTTTGTTAACCACCAGCACTCAGACAGATTTTCCTGTTGCAGCTATCATGGTCCTTTTAGAGTCTGGTAACTTTCTGAAAGAAATATGAATTTGGGTTTTGGATCCAGTGATGTTTCTGAAGGATCATTGGACCCAAAACATTGACTCTGCTTCCTTTCACAGATTCTGCCAATCTGAGTTTCTCCAACAACTCCTGTTTTTTGTTTCAGGCTTACAGCATCCACAGTTCTTCGTTTTTTGGTTCAGCTTTTAAGGCTTTTACTCTAACAAAAGTCTGAAAGTTCATATAAACTTTCTTTACTAGCAGTTTTGACACCAATTTACAGAAAAGATGTTCTCAATGAAATCTTCAGCCCAACTGAAAATCCTGATACACTGCATTCTCAGGTTGCAGAAATGTAAAGTTGTGTTTAAAATCTCACACTTTAGCCAAGCCAAACCTAATTCATGTTAAGTCTGGAAACCTGGCCCATGTTTTCTGATAAACTCAACCTATAAGGAAAGTTAATATGGTGACTTAATGTGCTTTGATAAAATCTTTAACTTCTGTAATGTCTCAGGGAATATCAAGGCTGGATTTCTACTACCCAACAAATCGTGACAACAAATATAGAGATCTTGAAGAATCAGTACTAAAGTACTTGAGATGGGAATTTGACATGCAAAGGATAATCAGAGATAATTGCTATTTAGTAATACACTGGCCACTAAAGCCAATAGAGTTAAAACAAAATAAAATATAAAGGCACTGGCTGAGTACAAAGCAAATACTCCTCTTTATAAGTTATGCTATGGCTGAACGGAATGGTTAAACTTTTTTTAAATGTCAATTTTGGCTCCATGGTAACAGTCATCTCTAAGTGAGATGCTTGTGATTTCAGAATCACCAAATTCTGATGGCACAGGAGACAAATCATATCAAACATATTTTTTATTCCATCTATTTATTATTTAGTTATTTATTTACTGTTTATTGCCCATCCACGATTAGACGTGATTCTCTACTGGAAAGCATTTATTAAATAATCCAGACCATGCTAATATTTATACCGGAAAGCAATTAAAGATCATCATTCAGTCTTGCAATGTTATGCATTTGTGTGTGCTTAGAAGCTATATACATAAATACACAGAACTCTATCTCATTTTTATGAATTCATCCTTGGGACATGGGTCAGGCTGGGCCAGTATTTATTGCCCCTCCCTAATTGTCCTTGAGAAGGTTGACCCACAATGCCACTAGGGAGGCAAATCCTGGATTTTACCCAGTGACAGTGAAGGAACAGCCAAGTCAAGATGGTGAATAGCATTGGAAGGCGAACTTGAAAGTGTTGGTGTTCCCATGTATCTGCTGCTTTTGTCCTTCTGGATGGCACTTATGGGTTTGGAAGGTGCCGTCTAAGGAATTTCCATGTAGGCAAAATCAGTTTCTAAAAACATTACACCTTTTTCAAAATAAAAATGGGGATCATGGAGACAGCCAATTTTTGCAGCATTTCTATTGCACCACACTGAGTATTCAGAACCTACTTTCCTGCTTTGGGAATTAAGATTCACAGTTAACCATGATAGTTGTATTTCCATGCCAATGATGGCCCAACCAATGAGCACCATCTTTCATTCTGTACAAAATGATATCCCTTTGCTCAAATCTGTTTCTTGTGTCTTAGTTCTGATGAGCTCAGGATGAAAAGCTTGAACTTCTTGTCCTCAGTTAACAATGGTTAATGAGATCATTCAACCCATTCAGCCCTGGCTCTCTGATGAGCATGATAATTTTGTACCATACATTTGTTTTTCCATCATATCCTTTCTGATTGTTTCTATTCAAATAATCATCCAGCACCCTGTCAACTGACTCTGCCACCACTTTACCTCCAGACAGTGCATTCCGGAACTAAGCTACTCACTGTGTGAAGAAGATTTTCTCAAATCATATTTGCTACATTTGCAATCCACTTCAAATTCTGTGTGCTCACATTCTCAATCCTACTACTAACAGGGGCAAATTCTTCATATCCTGCTCCGTCCAGACCTTTTGCCATTCTAAAACTATCTATCATATCTCCTATTAGCTTCCTTCTCTGCAAAAAGAACAGTCCCAACTTCTCCAACCTATCCTCACAACTGAAGTTTCTCCTCCCTGGGATAATGGGAACTGCAGATGCTGGAGAATCCGAGATAACAAAGTGTAGGCTGGATGAACACAGCAGGACAAGCAGCATCTTAGGAGCACAAAAGCTGACGTTTTGGGCCTAGACCCTTCATCCGATTGAAGGGTCTAGGCCCGAAACGTCAGATTTTGGCTCCTAAGATGCTGCTTGGCTTGCTGTGCTCATCCACCTCTACACTTTGTTTTCTCCTCCCTGGAACCATTCTTGACAGTATCTTTTGCACTCTTCAATTCATTCAGTGTGGCTCTCAGAGCTGCACATAATGCTCCACCTGTGGTCTAATATGTGTCTTGAACAAGTTCAGTTATTGTTCTCTATACCCCTATTAATAAAACCCATGATATTGTATGATTTACTCACTGCTCTTTACAATGGTGTTGCAACTTCAGTGATCGTGAAAATAAATATATTGACTACCCCGACATCTATGTTATAACCTTAATAGTGTCTGAAATCAACTGGCGATATTAGAACACTACCAGAATGTGAAAGGTGCAAGATTTTCATCTGCTTAAGTAAAATCTGATGTTTTAAAAACTTTTAGTTTCCATGGTTTATCAATATATTTCTTGTTCAGCAATTTTAACCATTGTTTCAGCATTTAGGTTTTTTTAGCACCAATGACTAGCCTATTCTCTGATCATGATCAAATGGAATTTTCATTATCTGTCCATTAAGTACATTAAAAAATTTAGAGATGGAAGATGCATGGCAAAAAAAATTATTACTGCACAATTACTTTAACTAGTACTGTTGTAAAGCATCTTAATCAGGTGCTGAAATGGAAATCTCCAGCTATTCATTGAAATTTGATTGTGCTTAAGCTAAGTCGTATATTAAATTCAAGAGCTATTAACATATACTGTCAGTATCCATAGTGTTAATTGTATCAGACACATCAAAATTGTCAAAGGTTTGAATTTAAGAATGATTGATATCCAAGTGAATGATGAGACCTTTCTAATAAATGACATACAACTCCCCGCCCCACCCCCGCCGCCACCATAATTAGCAACTATTCCAACAAAAATCTGCTTATTCTGTTTCTGTGATTTTTGGAAATGTTCCTGGAAAGTTGAAGAGCCAAATGTAAAATAAGCTTAAACAAATATTTCAAAAATTATCATCAGGAATTCAAAGTCTTTGCAAAGTCTAGAGACAATGTCACACTTCATGACAGGGTTATCGAATGAAACTAAATGGATATAGTTACAGGAGCAGCAAGAAAGGATTGTGTTCAAACTTTATTGCCAATCAGCCTCTTATAAAAAGAACTTGTATTCGTTAGTAATTTACTTTGATGATTCAGAAATGATCCGGCCTTTGGTTCTTTGCTGAAACGTCATCCTAATATATTTATATTCAGACTTCTGCGTTGCTAATTGGATGAATAAATACAATGTCAGAAGAATAAATACTACAGCTGAATGCTGCAGTATCAGTGATTAATAACCACACTACTTGTGTGGTCTCAAAGAATTATTTATTGCCATTGGCTTATTTGTCTGTTGGGAACACTTTAATTGTTCCCGCGAGAGTCTTGCACTGCAGTAGAGGAGGCAAACCTTCATCACTTCAATCTTGTTCCTCATCACTGACCCATTCTCTTTTCCTGCCATTACCATTTCCTTTTTCCCTTGCTTTCCCATTTCGTGTTGATTTTGTTCTCTCTCACTCACCATCGATCAAACTTTAGCTCATTCTGTGTATCTGACCAAACCAGTTTGAAGCCAATTCATCCTTTCTTTTCAGTTGTTTGTTTTAAATTCTACTCGCATTGATCCTATCATATGTCATCAGTGTTAATTATTTTAGACCATGGTCCTGTGCAATGCTTTAATTACAAATGTAATGGGACATAATTCTAAGTTATTCTTGTTATTATTTTGAAATATTGCTAACATCGTTTTGTGATCGTCAGGATTCCTTCTCATTTACGTCTCTGTCCTTGCTCATTTTTCCTCATCCTCTCCTTGTGTGTGTCTATCTCTTCCTACTTGGCTCAGTTGTTGTCTGTCAGATACCAAGTTGAAGACTTTAAGCTCATTCTATGCTTCAAATACTTATTATTAGCCAGACTCACCGATGTACATGCTACGCTGTTTGAGATGCAGTTTACCATTGCCCCAGTGATTCAGATGGATTGTAAAAGGTGCAATGGTATAGCTCTAAAGAAGAGCAAAGAGATTCCTGTAACCTAGAAAACAGTAACTGAAAACAACTGATACTGGGTGGCTTGATGTTTGGCACTACTGCCTCACAGCACTAGGGACACAGATTCAAATCCAGCCTCAGGTGACTGTCTGTGCAGAGTTTGCAAATTCTCACTATGTCTGCGTGTGTTCCCTCTGGGTACTTCCATTCCCTCCAACAATCCAAAGATGTGCAGGTTAGGTGGATTGGCCATGCTAAATTTCCCACAGTCGCCAGGGATGTGCACGTATTAGCCATGGGAAATGTATGTTTACAGGGATAGGATAGGTGGCTGAGTCTGGATGGGATACTTTTCAGAGGGAAGGTTTGGACTTGATGGGCCAAATGACCTGCTTCCACACTGTAGGGATTCTATGATTCTTTAATCATAGTACAGTTTATGACAAAATATTGTTTGCACAAGTCTACTGTGTTTCTTTACTTCTAACGTGCAAGACAGTTCATTATATCTTAATAATTTTGGGATCTTGCTGAGTGAAGTCACAGGAAATATATAAATGCAAGTTGGTGCTTGTCATGCTCTTCAACTAATTTTCCTTTAGTTCTGGCCTCCTACACTGTTTCCCTAAAAGTATTTCTCATTGAAAACTTTGATGTTCTCTTTATGTTAATCTTACATTTTTGTTTGAGGCCCTCTGCACCATCTCTGACTTTCTCATTTTCTATTGGACGCTCTCAGGTATTTTTAGTCAGTGTGTCCAGCCACACTGTGACATGCGGGACTTGAACTTCTGGCCACAAGGTAAGAGCATTGTCAATGTCCCACAAGAGTTTTTTTTTCTTATCTTCTTTCTCCATTCAACATGTTTATGCTTGTTTCTGGCCTATCTAGGGGAGGTGATGGCTGATGGGTATTATTGCTAGCTATTAATCCAGAGACCCAGTTGGATACCTGGGTTCAAATCTCCAACATACCAGATGGTGGAATGTGAATTCAATAAAAATCTGGAATTTAGAGACTAATGATGGTCATGAAACCACGGTCAAATATTTGGAGGAGGAAAGCTCATCTGGTTCACTAATGTCCTTTAGGAAAGGAAACTGCCATCCCGACCTGGTCTTGCCTACCTGTAACTCCTGACTCAAACAATGTGGTTGACTCTAAGCTGCACTCTGGGTAATCATAAATGGGCAATAAATGCTGGTTTATCCAGTGATGCCCACACATCACGTGAATGAATAAAAACAAACTAAAGAAACCCTTTCATCTGATTGTGTCTTCTCTGTTTGTCTCTCTCATTCCTAACTCTCCTCGTCTTTTCATGAGCTTCTTCACTATTCAAACCACCACGCTCTTATCTTCGGTCCATCCCTGTTTCTATTTTCGGAGGGTAGACTTGATGTCATTTCTGAAGCACCTGCTTCATCTGAATTCCCGAAAAGCACCTCTCTAAGCTAAAGCTACCTGCTCAGACAGCAACGTCATCCTATCCTCTCATCACTATCTGCCTGTTAGTTCTTCTCTCTCCTGGATGTCAGGAGCCTCACATCCATGGAGTTGGTTCTTGGTATCCTCAGTCTTGTGGAGCATTACGAGAGCTGAGGGGCTAACGGTGGTTTACCTCCTTATTTGTTCCACAGAGATTCCAGGTAAAACTGCACAGGCTAATCCCACACCACAGCGAAGATTGACAGCATGGAGGGGCAGACCAAACTGAGTGAAACGCAATGCTGGAAGCTGCCTGTCAAGCAGTGAGAGCACTCTCTCAATGGAAATGCCAGGAGCAAAGTCTTTCACCTCGGCTAGGCTGTAGTTATCCAATTTCATTCTTCAAAGCATTTCTATCCTGTTAGATTCACTCAGCAAGCATCTATCTCTCCTCCACTGCGCAGTCACCTGGTGTTCCCTGCAGACCCACTCAACTGGGGAAACCACTGACTGTTAAACTCAGGTACTCAAAGCTGATGTAGTCAGATTTTTAATCAGGAAGGGAGTCATGGCTTATGGCGAAATGGCAGGAAATTGGAGTTAACAATCGAACAGAAGAGCAGATCTGACAGGCTGAATGGCCTACTTCTGCTCCTCTATCTTATTCTCTATTTCCAGGCTGAATGACCAATTAACTGCCGATTTGAATGTTTTAATTCTGCAGAAGTTCCTTACTTGGTCCAGAAATGACTGAACTAATCCCATAGCCGCCACATCACTTTCTTGAGCCAACATAATCATTTTGGGACTTTGTCCTTGCTCCTCCATCCCCATCCCCACCCTCATCCATCACATTCACTTCCTCCAACCTGAACTGTCCACCTCCTCTTAGCTGAGATGTGGCCCACATTCATAATTAAACAATGTGTGTAGGTGTAACTTGCAGAAATAGCTACCAATGTATCTGTTTAGGTCACATCAATTAATTAAGTTTTAACTAACATTGTCTCATTTCTAAAACTCTGACATGATATTGAATTCCTTGTTGTGCATTTTCATCAATGTTTTCAATTCGGTGAGACAATTTCAGTTTTCATATTGCTTCTGTATGTAACTTTAACTGATTGAAACATTTTTCCAGATTATCAATAGGTCACTTGTGAGGGCAAATGATCCTTCCTGATACTGTGAGAATCCTACAGACAGAAGAAACTATGGAAATGGCTCCCAATTCCATCATCAATAACAAACAGCCCCAGTAATAAACTGTTAGCATTATGGAACTGCAATCCCCAAAATGTCACTAAATATCCTGCACGTCCAAGTAATAAAAATGGAATTCTGTCATTATAAAGCAGCGACCCTAGTTATTGAGATGTGCAGGGTAATATGTTTATGTTAAATTGTTCACAGCTTCTGCAAAACAATGGTTAAGAGATTGGCCACCACGTTTCAATGTGTTAAGCAGTGCACTAAAAGCAACATACAGAGGCACTTAACCCTTTGCTAATGTGATGCTAAGCAGATCACAACGTGTAAATACCCCCCTCACAAAACATATAGTTGCATACCTGGGGAAAACAAGAAAACCACAGTCATTAGACTTTGAATAATGAAGGGTTGATTTATGATATCTGCCTTTGGCCAAAATAGAGCACAGGGATTACATTTAATGCTATCAGCTGATTTATGCTTATGTGCAAATGCAATATTCCTTGTGGGAGGTATTAACTCCTTTATTAGAAATAGGTTAACTCGTTCATTAAGATATTGGACAGATCAATTCCGCAACACACAACTGTTGTCTTTCCCTAAAGTCAATGATCATAATTGTTGGATTGAGCTGTCAAAGTTTCGCTCCTAACACTTTATCACTTTCAAGTTCTAATGCACAGTAGGCAACACACAAATGGAGATCTTGGTGAAATCTGGTCAGAGAGCTTGAGGCAGTCAGTCAAAAATAACCTGGACTGTGACATGATGATTTCCTGACAGGGTTCCCGTGGAAACAAGTAACATAACAAAAGAATAAAGCTCCCCTGGTGGCCTTGGTAAAGAGACTGCCTGGTCCAGCACTAACTCATATAGACCAGAACAATCCAAGTTTGATTCCCAGTCTGGTGATTTTTGAAGCAATAAAAATGGTTCCATCTTTGCTGGTTACAGAAATGAAACAATATTTGATGGATTCCCTCTCAACATTTGCTGGAAAATTCAGACGTTTGGATGTTGGGTTGGAATCGGGGGAGTATTTCCATTGTATACAATTTGGAACAAATAAGTTAATTTATGCATAATAGAAAAATGCCCCCATCAGTACCCTCCTGATAAGATTAATTTCTGTCTAACAGAAAAAAATGTATTCGTATAGTATCATTCACCAACATCTGATACCAGAATGCAGAATTTTTTGAAGTGCCCTTATCGTTTTAACGCAGGAAACACAGCAACCAATTAGTAATAGCAAGCTCCCTCATTGTGATAATGACCAGACAATCTATATTGTCTGATGTTGCTTGAGTGATAACTATTGATCACAATTCCAGGGATAATTCCCTGGCTCTTCTCCTTCGAAAGAAAATGCCATGGCAACTCTTTCATCCATTCGAGCTGGGAGATAGGGAATCGCACAAGTAATTCAGAAGCCCAGGTTAACTGTCCAAGGACATGGGTTCAAAATGCCATTGTGGCAGATGGCAGGAATTAAAATTAACGAATAAATCTACAGATGAAAGCTCGTCTTAGATGTGGTCATCACGACAGCCATCACTCGTTGTCATTATCTGGCTCACTAATGGAAGGAAATCTGCTGTCCTTACCTGGTCTGGTCTACAAATGGATCTAGACCCACAGCAAAATTGTTGACTCAAAGGGTTATTAGGAATAGGCAGCAAATGCTGGTCTTGCCCACTTAAGTTGCCAACTGCAATTAAACGTATTCCTAGCATCATCCAATGTTTCCCTGCTGGGGTCCCTGCACTGGTTGGCCAACATATCGACCCTGGTAATGAAACACTTTCCTATGCCAACTGGACAGCAGAGTGGCTCTTTACTCACTTGGATGGTATTTGGTCGTGAGATGTATGGTCTTTGAGGAATGTTGCATTATATCCACCACTGCTATCAAGAACCGGCATAGCTACATGCACTTCAGAGCACCTACAAACTGAAGTTCAGGCTGAAGTGCAAAATTGGTCACTTTGAGGGGAATCACATGGTGTTGGGTATTTAAGGCTAGGCACCTACTGCTCCCAGGCCCAACATTTTTCCACAATGCGTAGGGATTCGAGGCTTAAACAGTGTGTTTAAAAAATGAGTTTATTGTCTGAGCTGAATTACCTGTAAATTATTTGTGTCTGAGAAATTGAAAAGTCTTAGAAGTGTTCAGATCATAACAGCGGAAGTAGGTCATTCAGCCCAGTGAATCTGCTTTGCCTTTCAATGAGATCATAGCTGACCTGATAATCCTCAATTCCACTGTTCTCTGTTTTTCCCATTGCCCTTCATTCCCTTATGGCTGAAAAAATCTGCCTGCTTTGGCCTTGATGACTTAATGACCCAGCTTCAGCAGCCCGCTGTGGTAAAGAATTCTATAGATTCATACCCTTCTGAGAGAAGAAATTCCTCCTCATCTCTGTTTTAAATGTGCAAACCCCCAATCTGAGATTATGCCCACTGGTCCTCAATTTTCCCCAAGTGTAAATCACCCTTCCATATCTACCTAAGAATCTCAAATGTAGCAACATTCTTCGACATTGGAATGAGTACAAACCCAACCAACTCCTTTTCTCCTTGTAAGAGTTCCTATATACTTGGTACCAGTCTAGTGAACATTTTCTTGACTGCCTTCAGTGCCAGTATACCTTTCCTTAGATAAGGGGCCAAAAACTCTCCACAGAACTCTGGTGGTGGGCTGGCTAGTACCTTGTATATTGAAATAACTCCACAGAAGCTGATATCCCATCACCAAGTCACCCTATGTTTACACATGCACAGTACATGAATTCTGACCATTCACCTCAGAGCCAGCCCATAGATTGAGAATAATTCCTGAGACTCCTGTTTATGTTTGTCAGCCAGGACTCCTTGATTGTCCAAGATTAACAGGCCAAATCAGGGAACTCAGTGAATGAGATCCATCTGGCCAACCTTGATCCAAACACTACAAATAGTTTTAACAAAACTTGCCCACCTTTATACTCTATTAAACTCGATTTCTCAATTGTTATTGACTGTCACTCCCCTCCCTTCCCGGGCTACAGCACAGGATGTGCACCTTCTTTCAGCAAGTATATGGACTTTAAGCGGTTCCTGGTGGAAGTCAGGCTGACAATAGCATTCCAAAGGTGATGACATGACGAGATGGGAAGTAGGAAGAAGACAAAAGAACAGGCAGCCAAAGAGGTACCAATCCTAGTTTTTCAGATGCAGACCTCATTGCATTTCACAATACTTGGCATCTCAAAGCAAGAAATTCCCTTTGAACCCTGTTGTTATCCAGTTGAGGTATTTAAACCAGGTCTGAAATTCTAAGAAACTGAGAGCAAAATGGTGGATTCATTACAGACCACGCGATATTTGGTAATGTAAGTATTGCACTTGAATTAAAAACGGTATAATTATTTAATTAGTTGAAGTAAGGCAAAAGTTGGAACTGAATAGTCTATGAGGGATAAATGAGGAGAGGACTAATAGGAGAGGAAGCGTTGAGGACAGATTTTATTAGGATTTCAGATGTATTGTAAGTTTGGCCAGTACATTGAAGGCACCTTGTGTTAAAGCTTGACATATCAATCATCCAAGCTGTATTAAGTCTCTCTGCATTTTCCCTGTTCTATTCTGTGTGACTTTAGCTTGACACTTTGGTGTGATCCCATTGAAGAGTTATATGAGAAGCAACCTCCTGAGACTCCCTTTGGGCTGGTTGTATTCCAAGACACTTCCCACTTGGCCAAGATGTTAGAAATGCAGCTTCAAGGCTGCAGCAGGAATATTGCTTAGTGTATTGACTTTACCATTAGAAGCTTGCACCCTGATTGCTGTCCCATTCACATAGGGCATTGCATGAGTTGCAGGAACATCCAGAGAGGAATATTGCACTTCACTAGGTCTTCACTCTATACCAATTGACAAGACAGCAGGCCTGGCCTGTTCTTACTAAAGTTTCCAAGGCAATTATCATTCACGTGGAGGCTTAAAATCTATATCCGTTGCCGTCAAAATAATTGCAACTCTGTCCTGTAACAGAGCACTTCTTGCAAAATGTCAGGCAATTTGTGGCCTTCACTGTAAATCCAATTTTAAGTGAAGTGAGCAATATTCTACACCTGAAATGCAGGAAGCCTACAACATGTATCAGAAATAATAGGAACTGCAGATGCTGCAAAATCCGCGATAACAAGGTGTAGAGCTGGATGAACACAGCAGGCCAAGCTGCACCTTAGGAGCAGGAAAGCTGACGTTTCGGGCCTAGACCCTCTAGCCCGAAACATCCTCTTTTCTGCTCCTAAGATGCTGCTTGGCCTGCTGTGTTCATCCAGTTCCATGCCTTGTTATCTCAGCCTACAACATGTGACCGTTTCCATTTAAAGACCAAATATGTCCCATTTACCACCTACACCACGAGACTGCAGAGAAATACAGACATGGTTGTGAATGGTGACAGAGTGACTCACAGCATAACATGTGTGGAAATGGGATATTATTCACTTAGTTGTAAGAATGGGAAGAATACGTTTTAAAAGGTGTGAAATAGTTCAGTGTTGATTTTCAGTTGGTCTTGGAAGTACATGTACAAGGAACATGAATCATTAGAATGCAGAAAATTAGCAACAAAAATGCCGTGCCTTTATGATGTACCCCCATGCCACACTATACCCCTTCACCAATCCCCCTCCTGTATGTCCCCTGATACCTTTCAGGTGAAGCTATATCCCAGTGCCCACCTCATATATCCCATCAAACCCTCCACGCCAGGCCATGGCATCCACCAGCCCATTCACCCCCATATAGAATCAATTAACTATATAGTGAGAACTGCATGTATTTAAAAACATGTTTCTTCAAAAAAGAACATTTATTCATCATTTTCCCTCTTCTTTAAAATAAACTGTATCCTGCACAGGTCAATAAAAATAGCAACAGCAAAAACTGCAAGTACTGGAAATCTGTTGCGTCTTGTGTACATTAACATTGTGCAACTGACAACAGCAATCAGATGGGCCAGAGGAGTAAGCAAAATAATGTTTTCTCTGGGGCTCAGATGTTTCAATACTCTAATGGATGCCTAGATTCTCAGCCAAAAGTGGGTAATGCAACTTATTGACCTGTTTCCGTGCTCTACACATTTTCATACGTTGCCGGTTTCTCCAGATGATTGAAAGCTCAGTCCATTTGCCACCAAATATTACTGCCACTTATTTTTATTTCTATTGGTACTTCACCAGTAGAGGAAAGTTTGATGCCCCTGCTAACCCTGGTACCCCATTGTTTATGCCACAAATAAAAGATGCCACAGGGTGAAGACACTTATAATCAAGACAAACATCAGTTTTTATCCACACACAGCGCTCACCCTCCATACCTTCAGCTAAAAATTGAGGCCCTCCTCAGATTGTGAAGTGTTAGTCAAATCAAGTGGAGCTTTTCACTGGGAAATCATATCCGCTGTGGTGTGAAGGGCTCTTTTATCGAATGAACTCGCTCTTTTACAAAGTGGAACAGCTCATTCTAAAACATTCATACATTTGTCGCAGACTTTACTTACGACTGAATGTTTCCTCAGCTCAGGGAGAAAAAAATAAGAACTGATGTAATCCATTTCTTTGGTTCGTTGGCCAGCTGCTCTCCCCACAAGGCAGCACTGTTGTTGCACACAAGCCTGGAGTTTTACAAGAGAGCGGTAAAAACAAGCAAATTCCTGGGTAAAAGCACACATCTGTGTTGAAGAGAGAGAGTGAGAGAATGAGAGAGAGAGAGAGAGAGAGAGACATGATACTTTGTAGCTGAGAGATGCACACCCAAATACCAAGCAGTTACCACTATATTTGAGTGAGGGCTTAATACACCTGGAACATTTGATCTTACAGAACTAATTGTACCTCTGTGATTGCTATTGAAAGATCAGCCTTAAGCAGTTACTATACAAATTGAAACTGAGCCCAACCATAGAACTGCCGCATACCCCTCCATCTCTACAGGCAGTTTGAAGTAAATGACGAGGAGTTAGGGAGGAAGTCATTTCAGAGAATTTAAACCTAGACACGGTGAATGCGTAATCCAGAGTATTGCTGTTTGCAGAACAGCAAAAATAAAAGAGGGCAACAACTGCATCACAGCCGGGTTAATGCAACTGGTTAAGGGCCTGTCTGTACCTTTCACTTGACAAGTAAGATTTCCTGTATCGGGACAACACCTGGCTCACATTGTTGCCCTGCAACAGAATGGACTCATTATAAACTTAAAGCTGTTTCTACACCTGGTTCCTCCTTTTCACTACGTGGCCATACCACGCACACACTGAAGACTGCACAGATTCAGATCGCAGATGTTAATGAACGGAAGGGATAGGTTTCAGTTCGATACTTTCAAGATGTCTGCCCTGCGCTGGCGGTCTAAGTTTTGTGACTGTTTAGCTGCAAGATGGATCACTTTATCCTTTCACTGGTCAAAATAAGTCAGGCAGAAAGCTGGAAGAGTTAAATGCTTTGCTCCATCTCCCTACCGTGTGTTATTTTGACACAGTTACAAGATTTATAAGATTTATTTGTGGAGTCTGGCA
This sequence comes from Stegostoma tigrinum, assembly GCF_030684315.1. Classification (NCBI taxonomy): domain Eukaryota; kingdom Metazoa; phylum Chordata; class Chondrichthyes; order Orectolobiformes; family Stegostomatidae; genus Stegostoma; species Stegostoma tigrinum. The sequence continues at coordinate 12,443,630 of NC_081362.1, read as the reverse complement.
GCCATTTGGCCTCGACGTCAGTCCTACGGACCAGGTCCAATTGTTCGCTCATAACGATAATGTGTTTCAGTTACAATATATATATAACAACAAGAAAAGAAAAGTCCCTCTTTTCATTGTCACTTAATCGGAAAGTTTTCAAACTGCATCACTTAAACAAATATGTTGTTCGTTTCAAATTTATGAAACTCCTTATTTGCACTTGTTTATTTAATTTGGCAGAAAGCAGGTTGAAGTCCAATACATCATATGTCCTTTGCTGATACAATTTAACCTAAAAATTCCAAAAAAACACTCTTTGCATATTACAAAGCTAAGTGTTCCAATGATGTGCCCCTCTGCTAAACATCTAATATATCTCCCCTTTTCGAAACAGAAATGGGTTTATTCAATTCATTTAATAAATTTGACCTCAAATTTCCAGTCGGTATTATTGCAGATCCTGGTGTTTATGTTCATGTTGGTGGGCCAAGCACTAATCACCCAAATCTCCCAGGGAGGCAATAAATTACTGCCCTGAGATGGTGCTTTGTATCCCTACTGCTGCAGAGTAAGCTGATTTCACAGCAGTGTATTTTGACAGCTCAGACTTTAAATCATTGTTTTATGACAGGTGGGAAAACCTGTACATGTTCATGCTGCTGATTTATGGTCATTTGAGTCTGGAGGATTCCATAACTTGAGACGAATGTGAAAACAGATCGATCGACAGACACCAAAGGGGCTGAGCTGGACTGTACATTCTCATTACTCAAAACAAATGGCATCCATATGAGTTCAAGGGAATTATTCAGTGTGAGGCTCATTGGTGTCATGCAGCTAGTCAATGAAAGGGTCCTGCACTAGCAGGCAGAAGCAAGCATGAATTTTGGCAGCAACAAGCTATCTACAATCGTACGATAATTGTCTGTAAACATTAATAAGTGCTACACGAAATGCTGGAGTGATGGAATTAATAAATTGCTGCAGGTAGTGGTGAATGGCGATTTTCACCGCCCGCCACTTCAAAATTGATTGTCACATTCAAAAGCAACCGGTTCGAATGTGTAAAGCCCAAGAACTGTGTTTTCTAGATAGCAGCAAACCTCAAATGTTTTAACAAATAAAAGTTGTTTAATGCCTACATCTTACAGAATGTGCCAGCACATTATTGAAAGGAAAATTGCATTGATGTGATACTAACAGTAAAGGCTCTATCTTCCAGCTTGTGACAGTTTTGCTTCCCACCTCACTGCACCCAACCTTGAAATGTTATATCTTTTAGCTCAGGCTTAACTAACAAGCCAATGCTTTTACATGTCAATGGTTATTGTGGAGTGGAGGTGCAAATACGGAGGTGAAGTCAACGGTCGATCATACAGGATCCAGTGGATGGCTGAGCATGCTGTAAGGGCCTACTCCTGCTCCAAATTTGTACATCGCTATGGCTTTCTTGATGTCCTCATCCAACAAGGTCATTTCTCTCCACTCTGTATTGGTCAGGCACATGGTCAAAGCCAGATGCTATCTTCCAACATTCAACATTCAACATTCTTACCAGACACGCTGTGGATGGGGATGTTTGCAGACCTACGAGATGGCAGATTCCTGGACACTGGGAGATAATCTGGTAAAGGTTTCCATTACTCATTCAAGTCAGAGATAGTAAACTCAGCAAATCAGATAGTGCAGCAGGAACTCAGCAAGTCTGAGATAACAAAGTGTGAAGCTGGATGAACACAGCAGGCCAAGCAGCATCTTAGGAGCGCAAAAGCTGACGTTTTGGGCCTAGACCCTGCATCCAAAGGGTCTAGGCCCGAAACATCAGCTTTTGTGCTCCTAAGATGCCGTTTGGCCTGCTGTGTTCATCCAGCTTCACACTTTGTTATCTTGGATTCTCCAGCATCTGCAGTTCCCATTATCTCTCCACTCAGCAAGTCTGGCAGCATTTGTGGAGAGAGAAATATGGTCAACATTTCGAGACCAGCGATCCTCCTTAAACTCAAGTGCCAGGGCTGAACCATAAAACTGCTTCATTGCAAAATGCCGATCACAAGTCTGCGCTGAATTATTGGGAATTAAAAGATTCAACGTGTAAACAAAAAGGATATCTTCCCACACAGCTAGGGCAAGGGAACAATGAAAAAGGTGGCAGAAATTCAGTCGTAAAATTCAGGTGAAATTTTAGATATTGAGAGGACAAAAATCTAAATATTTCACAATCATACAATGACATCAGAATGATGAACACATTTCAAACTTATGTGGGCATTTTATTGTCTTTTTTGGGATCATTTCTTGCACTAACAATGAAATCTAGCATGTCACAAGAGATCGCAATCCTTGCTACTCTTGGGTCATTGAGAAATCGCCCAGAATTTATTAGCAGGAAATTCTAGAATATCCAGAAATATAAAAGTCCGAGAGGGCAACTGAAAATTCTTTCTAAACTGAAAGGGTTTACACAGCAAATGGATTTGCAGTTCAAATTCAAAAAGCCTTGATCTGAAATCTATCAGTGACTCTAATTCCTGTTAGGTAGTTGTCTATAATGAGAAGATGGACTTCTCAAGTCATATTCTTCTGAAAGAGAAGGATAATAGTGCCCCAAAAGTACATTTTACTGACAGTAGTACCTAAAACCAACAACATAGTGTAATGTAAATAAAGAGATAGTAAGAACTGCACATGCTGGAGCCAGAGATAACACAGTGTGGAACTGGATGAACACAGCAGGCCAGGCAGTATCAGAGGAGCAGGAAAGTTGACGTTTCGGGCCAGGACCCTTCCTCATAATGGGGAGCAGTTAATAAATCCTCTTTTAAAATGGTGGAAGCTACATGGCAGTGAATCATAATCGTTCTCAAAGAGGGGAAGGTCTTTTTTCTTGCTCTCGTTCAGTATGAAAAGCTTTGTTACTGCTCAATTAGTGACATGATCCCTGCTAAAAGATGCCAGTGTGTTAATGCTGACAGCCAATGGAGAGTCAGGCAGTTCTCAAGGTCGAGATTCCACCACCAGCCTGCCCAATTAGGCTGAATTCCATGGGAGGCCCAGTACTGGCAAGATAAGTGCTCTCTCACCTGGTCATTCTGGCAGGCCTCCAGTTGAAAATCTGACCTGGATCTCTCAAAGTCAGCCAGAATCCAGTCGCCAAAATGAAGCTCATTCCAGGTTTAACAACTCACCTAAAACCTGGCCCCGACAACTCTCTCCGTGACTAAAGTCCAGGAGTTGGACTTGAACTCAAAACTTTTACCACTTGTGATTGAAAGGACAAGAACTGAGGTCACAGCTGGCATGCAGTGTTCTGGGGACTGAGGCTGATGGTGAAATCTGAACCCAATAAAATCTGGAATTTAAAAGAAAAGTTTGTCTAATGTTAGCCATGTAACTATAATTGTAAAATCCCATCTGGTTCACAACTATCTTTAGAGAAGGAAATGAACTGTACTCACCTGAGCTGACCTACATGTGACTTTAAACTTGTGGCAAGGAGATTGGTTCTTAGTTGACCTCTGGGCTTTTAGGGATGGGCAATAAATGTTGGCCTTGTCATTGATGCTCACATCTCAGTGAATCAGAAAACATGCCATAGTCAAAAGTGAACGTGAAGTTGTTGCTTTGCTCTTAAACGCAACTAGTTCACTGATAGCACATCAGGTCAGAGACCTTACCTTTCTGCCCTATATGTACTCCAATCCAATAGCAACACGGATGACCCTGAACTGCCAGTTCAAGTGACTAAGCGCATGATGGGTCAAGAAGACCACCACCAATCTGTCAAGGTATCTACTGGTGAGGAATAAGTAGATCAGCACAGATTAGTCCTCCTGTGTTCTCACACATACACACACATACAGAAGAAATAAGCTACTGACTTGCTTCCTTTGCCCATCATGATTCATGCTTATGTTACCTAAGACCTTTAACCACAGTTCCCCAGTTCAGAAATTGCCAAAGACTCTGGCACTGGATGAACACAGCAGGCCAGGCAGCATCAGAGGAGGAGGAAAGTTGACGTTTCGGGTCAGGACCGACCCAAAGACTCTGGCAATGTTTGGAATGTAGGAAACACTTTGATCTCACCCATAAATGATGGTTGTCACTGTTATGTCTGTTTCAGCAGTATTCCTGATGACTCCCCCGCAAATTGGAGCAGGTTCTAGTATCCTGGAAGAGAATGCACTGAGACCTCACTCTGACACATTTTTGCAAATGCAGCAGACCCATCAAAAGTGTAGGTCCCAAAATACTTTGAACTCACCTTAGACATTTAGCATTCGGAGGGAAACGATGAGTACAGTGATGTGTAAGCCAAAGAGCGCAAGGCAATTGAAAAAGATATTGCATGTACACATGGCAAGCATGTGTTCCATCTCTTTCTCTGCCTACGGATCTCAATGATGCCTGCAATGTCAAACCAGAGAACCAGAAATAGTCTGGCAGCTCTCTAGGGTCTGGGTAAGATCCATGTTTAATCTGTGGGTGGGACCACAAAATACATTATGAACGCCACTAGACACTTTCCTGTCCACTCATAATATTTGGGGTACTACATTATTGAGTGGTGTGCACTGTCTCCAAGCCAAAATAATCTATTCCCTGTGTTAGGCTCTGAGTTTTTTTTATATTCCAATAGAAAACAAGATCCCTTGCTTCCTGCAGTTGATGTACCATTCCAAAAACAGAATCCTGCACAAGAGAATGATACAGGCCAATTGTCATTTGTACTGTAGTCTTCATTTTCATCCTGATTTTCACTGGAATGCCCCTTTCATATTGATCACAATGTGGCTATTACAAGTGGTGCTGGAAGGTATGACTCGATGGAAAAAGACATGCAAATACATCCTGTGTACCTAGGAGTTCATATGTGCTTTTCTTTTGCTTTAAAAAAAACAATAAGGTCAAATATTCTTGACTCCTTCATAAGACAGGAGCAAGACCAGCATGTTTCGCTTATCTCTAATCACCCATGAGCTGTGTCACTCACTGCACTGTTTCAGAGGGCAGTCAAGAGTCAACTACATTATTGCAGATCTGTAATCACATGTAAGCCATACTATAGAAGGATGGCAGATTTCCTTCCCATGGTGCACCACACTGCAAGCCTGATTGACAATCTGAAATTGGTTGCCATTGTAATTGTTAGTACACTCCAGATACTATAGCAAGTCTCCAACCTCAACATCAAATCTAAGGTTGGACGCTATGTTCTGAGTTTGCAAACATGAGACCGTTGGGTACAATGAGCACCTTGCTCTTTGTAAACAGCCCGATGAATTTCCTATTTGATTTGATTGGCCAGTTTTCGAGGCATGTGATCAAGCTAGCAATACATATCCACTGAAATTCATATGCCAAATAGTTCACTTTTAAGATAAGCAGAGCATCTTTTTAGCTTGTTGGTGGCATCCTGTCAGTGTGAGCAGCCCTCATGTTGCTACTGCATTTTAGCAGTGGGAAACAACTCGCTTTACCTGTTGCACAAACTTTTGAGATAGTTTACCCCTAATTCAAGGTATACTGGACTCATTTCAGGACTAAACATTCTGGCCTGTTGTGCAGGAAGCTGCACAGAGGAATACATAGGCCCCTGCTCTTTACAGAGAGAAGGAACATGTATGCACATTGTGCTTGTTACAACTCATCAAAGCAGGTGATAACCTTTCTGTGGTTCATTTGTCAGGTCAGTGTCTTGACTGATCAGAGTCAACCTGCCTGGTTTAAATTTAAACAAAACTTGGCAGCTAACTGTCAGTAATTATCTAACTGGTGCTTTTTCCAATGCATCATCTCTACCAACCAGAGACAACTTGCCAATCAATCAGCAATTTTTCTCATACAGAATAGAAAAGTTGTTTACTCTTTACTCTGATCTATCTTGCAAATTATACTGAGGAGTGCAGAAAAAGTATTTTGTTTTGTTGAGAATATTCCAGATTTATTAATTGAATGAATATCACAGAAACTGCTGTGCTGAAATTTTAACTGATGTCCTAGTGTATAAATCCGGTCTTCTATTCTGGTAACATTATACTTAACTACTGCCTTACCCTTTCTGTCATGTTTTGCCACCATTCTTTGTGTATTTTGACTGCTCAATGAAGGCAAGTTAAGATTCTCAGAAAACCAGTGCAGACATGATGGGTCAAATGCCCTCGTTCTGTGCCCTACAACTCCATGGTACTGCAATTCAACTCAGATTAGATTAGATTCCCTACAGTGTGTAGAAAATGCCCAACAAGTCCATACTGCCCCTTGGAGCATTGCACGCAAACCCATTCCCCTATAATCCACACACCCCTGAACACTATGGGCAATTTAGCATGGCCAATCCATCTAGCCTGCACATCTTTCAACTGTGGGAGGAAACCGGAGCACCTGAAGGAAACCCACGCAGACACGGGGAGAATGCGCAAACTCCACACAGACAGTTACCCGAGGCTGGAATCGAACCCAGGCCCCTGGTGCTGTGAGGCTGCAGTGCTAACCACTGAGCCACTGAGCCACTGTGCCATTTGTAAGTAACAAACCTGACTCCCTTTTACAATCTTTCCCCCTCAGGATCAAACATTATCTCTGAAAGCCATTTTTTAACATTTGTTCTACTTTAGCAGGAATCACTTTGAACTTTATTCTTCCTGAGTCGAATCTCACCTGCTGCAGATGCAAGTCACAAGTTTGGTTTTGCACTGTTGTCCTTCTTGAACCATTTAACTAAGATGCAACAAATCATGTCCAACATGACACGGCGCTTTTTACATGTGCTTTCAGCGAGAGATGTTGTTCCTATTGCCAATGCAAACTCAGCAAGCTAACTTGCTATAAACTGTTGATTATGCAACACTTTGAGAAACAACATGCCAGTGTTGGGAAGGCCTTTAAGATCCCTGGAGAAACCTTGCAATAATGTTATGGACTTGTTCCTCACTGGGCATATATAGCACAGCACAGGCAAAGTCAGTTATATAGCTGGTAAATGGATAACATTAGGTTGGATTATACTGACAGAAGGAAGCACAAATAGGGAATAATGCTTCACAGTCTTACAGTAAGATTACAGCCTGCTATGTCTCTGAATACTATGTAAAGTTATCTTTAATCTTAATATGCAATCAACAGAGTTCCAAAAAAAAAGCTGAAGGAAGTTATCTTCTCTTTGATGATTTTGCCTTGAACCCAAACTCTCCAAGGTGGACATTAAACCATCGTACAAAAGATACAGAATGACTCCTCATGGACCTTCAGTTTCTCTCCATTGAAGTGAAATAAGCAACAAATCCTGAGATGGTGAGAGCAGAAATGAAAATGTACTGGTGGTTTATTATCACTTTGCGCTGACATATTTGTGGGACATAGAGTACAATATTTCAGCCTAAGATCTGCCTCTCCGTCCAGCTTTCAAATCGGCCCCTTGGACCAACTGACTAAATATGGAGAAGATTCACAGTGAGAATTCTGATACTGATGGAGTCCTGGGGTTTGAATTCTAGCCTCTTGTGTGTTTCCAACCTTCCTCGTTCCACCAATGGCAGCTGTGCTTTTAACTGACTGGTCCCTTACTCACCAATTCCCGCTTTGAACGCTCTGCGCCTCTGCATGTCTTCCCTTAAGATGATCCTTGACACCTACCCCAGGGAGCAAGTTCATAGTTGCCTTGACCCAAAATCCCCTTGTGTCACTAGATATAAAATATTGTTTCAATCTTACTCACATGAAACGCCTTTTTTAAAAAAATCATTTAATTGTTGAATTCTGCAGAGTAAGGTTGTGAAAGAGTTAATGCCTGAAAAAGTGTGTGGAGCACCTATCTTTGTGATGATGGTAAGGTAGCATGTGAGTGAATGAGAGACTCAAAGAGAAGTATCATGGTTTCAAAAATGCTGGGCACGCTTTTGTAAAGCTGCAGCTAGCAGATAATAGTTAGCTCAGTTGGCTGAATAGCTGGCTTATGATGCAAACAGTTTGGGTTCAGTTCCTATTTTAGTTGACATTAACATGAAGGAGTCTCCTTCTTAACCTGTCCCTTTGCCTGAGGTGTGGCATCCCTCAGATTAAACCACCACCAGTCCTCTCCCTAATGAGTGGGACTACAGTGACTTTACCTTTTCCTTTGTATAAAGCTCCTGAGCATTTAATAAACTACTGGTTTAATGAGGAAAGCTTAGACTGACTGGGTTTGTTTTCGCTGGCATTTCGAAGAGTGAGGGATGAGTTGGCTGAAGCGAATAAGATCCTGGCTGGTCCTGACAAAGTGACAGCAGAGGTGATGTTTCCTTTCATGTGAAAGTCCACAGCATGGGGGGCACTGTTTTAAAATGAAGTGTCCCCCTTTGAGGACAGAGGTGATGCAACTTTTTTCTTCTCTGAGAAGATTGTGCAACTTTGGAATCCTCTGCCTCAGAAGACAATCTTGATGGTTTTATGATATATATTTTAAGGCAGATATGAAATGGGTAGATTGTTGTTAGACAAGGGAATCAAACTCAGTGGAATTTGAAACACAAACGGATCAGCCATGATCTTATTGAAGGATGGAACATGCTTGAGGGGCTGTTCCTCATTCATATGGTGATATGAATGTTTAGATGCATTGAAGACTTGGCAATCTATTGTAGCAAAAAGAATCAAACATCCAAAAACAGCATGAACTAGACAAACGATTTCTCATCTTCAGACTAGGCACTTTACAGCCTTCTGGACTTAATATTGAGTTCAACACTTTCAAACTGTGAACTGATTCCCACTCCTTCCCTTTCTCTTTGCTTTAATTGTTACATTCGCTGTCACTATATCCTCTACCCCTTACCCCCACCCAACTGAGGCTATCTGTCCTTTCCAGTCTGACAGACTCACCTTTGTTCTGCCATTCTCACAGCCTGATCACTTAATCTGCACTATCAACACCCTTTCTCCCCCAACACTCTGCACTCCACCACCAGTCCCACAAATATAACATAAACGCTGCCCCCTCCGCACTTCAAGTCAGCTCTGATGAGACTTGAAACGTTAATTTGCTTTCTCTCCATGGAGGCTTCCTGACACACTGCGATCTCCAGTATTTATCGATAACACAATGTGGAGCGTCTCAACTCGAAACGTCAACTTTCCTGCTCCTCTCTTGCTGCCTGGCCTGCTGTGTTCCTCCAGCTCCACACGGTGTTATCTCTGACTCCAGCATCTGCAGCAACCCGCTCGTACAGTATAATCGTAACCTGCTCTCCCTGTTGCGCATCATGCACTCCATGTAGGAGAAAGGGAATTGCTCAGTTATACATTTCTGTGGGATCGTTCCTGAATTTGTCGCTGACGTTTACAGGCACAGAGGCAGAAAGCACAAAGGTGTGCAGATGAAGCCATAACATTCATGTTATTGACGGTACAAATCTGCCATCATTTTCAACAGAAACATCAACACTAGCTTGGTATTGAGATATTTCAGGACCTAGGCAAGCAAGGAAGCTCAGGGTTCAATGTCAGATACCATGATGATTGACAAAGCAGGAGTTGTTATGTCTCATACGCTGAATATTTGTGCGTCAACTCAATATTTATGGGTCAAATGAAAAATGCCAGAAAAGAAGTTTCCAAAGTAAATATTATTGTAACAGCAGTGATATTTCCGGCAAGTTTTGCCACATGAATCCTTGTGAATGAGTGCATCTGAAATAGATTGTTGTTAAATGATAGCCTCTGTATAGTGCAGCAACATTCCTTACATTCGTCTTATCCTCACAACCCTGTTTATCCGGGTTTCACTGAAACATAGCTTTTGCAGTGATTTTACTGTAGGTTAAGGTCAGGAGACAGGTCCCAAGCCTCCCACAGTCAGTAAGAGGTGCTGAGCCCCATGCTGTTGGCGCTATGTGGATCAACGCTGAAAATGGTGCTCAGTGGCACTGGGTGAAATTTCCCCGAAAAGGCCTCAAAACATGTGGGAAAATTCAGTCCCAGAGGTGATCAGTCAGACAAAACTCACCCTGGTCAATAAGTTGGACATGAAATGTAAGAAGCTCATCCTCCTCCAATCACAAACTGCTTTTCTTTGGTATTTAGACAAATATACCAAAGAGCCGTTATGGTACAGAAAGAGGCCATTCACCCCATCATGTCTGTGTCAGCTGTCTGAATATTTTACCGTAGTGCTTTTACTTACCTTGCTCCCTTTCATGCTGTTTCTATTAAAATACCATCCAATTCCCTCTTGAAAGCCTCAGTTGAACCTGCCTTCATCACATCCTCTGGCTCATCATGAAACTATCAGCCAGGAATGTGTGAGAGAGGTAAGAATCTTTAACGCCTTATTAATGACAGAAACTGCCTTTGCAAGGAGTGTGTCCTTTCATGTACCGCTGCCAGTCAGATTAGTATCCAAGAATTTCCTATTGGCCCTTCCTTGGCACTGTATCCTTGTTGCCCGAGGTGTCGCTGCCCTCCTATTTCATACGGTCCTTGAGATGATTTTGCTCACACTGCAGCAGCCCCACGTCACAGTGAGCATTAAAGTGACCACAAGATGTACGAACGGAAGTAGGCTATTCAGCCCACAGGCCCGTTGCCACATTCAATCAGATCATGGTCAATTTGACAAACCCCAAGACTTCTATTGTTCTTTCTCACAATAACCTTTGATTCCCATCTGTCTATCTCAGCCTTGAGTATATTTAATAGCCCTTTGAGGTAAAGGATTCTATAAATTTACTACCTTCTGAGAGAAGAAATTCTTCTTAAACTCTGACCTAAAGATGGAACCCCTTATTCTGAAATTATGCCCAAGACACTTCCATAAGAGTAAACCTTTCTGCATCTACCCTGTCATGTCCACTAAGAATCTTAAATGCTTGAATAAGGTTGACTGTCATTCTTCTATATTCCAATGAACATAGGCCCAAACTGCTCAATCTTTCCTCATAAGACAGTCTCTCTGTACTCAAGATCAGCCTAGTGAACCTTCCCTGTACTACCTCCAATTCATCACATATTTCCTTAAATAAAGGATGTTGTGAAGCTTGAAAGGGTTCAGAAAAGATTTACAAAGCTGTTTCCAGGGTTGAAGGGTTTGAGTTATAGGGAAAGATGAACAGGCTGCGGGGTTATGCTCCCTGAAGAGTCAGAGGCTGAGGGGTGACCTTATAGAAGTTTATAAAATCATAATGGATAGGGGAATAGCCCTAAGCACATTCCCCAGAGTAGGGAAAGCCAAAACTAGGCGGCATAGGTTTAAGGGATAGGGAAAAAAAATCTAAAGGTACCTAAGGGACAACTTTTTCACGCAGAAGGTGGTGCGAGTATGGAATGTGCTGTCAGAGGAAGTGGTGGAGGTTGTACAATTGCAACATTTCGATGACGTTTGGACAGATACATGAATAGGAAACGTTTAGAGGGATATCGGCCAAATCCTAGCAAATGGACTAGATTAATTTAGGATAGCTGGTCAGCATGGATGAATTTGACCAATAGGTCTGGTTCCATGCTGTGCAGCTCTATAACTTGATAAGGAGCCCAAAACAGTTCACAGTATTCCACCTCTAGTCTGCCTAGTGCCTTGTCTATTGTTTTAGCAAGACCTCCCCCTATTTTACGTTCCATTCCCTTTGAAATAAAGGCTAGAATTCCATTTGCTTTCCATACGACCTGCTGAACAAGTATCTTAGCATTTTTGATTTATGCATGAGGACTCCCAAACCACTGTGCTGTAGGTATCAGCAATATTTCTCTATTTAAATAGTATTCAGTGCCTCTATTCTTCCTGCCAAAGGGCTTGGCCTCATATTTCCCCATGTTATATGGCATGTGTCAAGCCCTTACCTACTCACTGAATGTCTGATTCCCTCTGCTGCCTGCAGTAAAAGGGATTCATTCATCCCTAGGTCAGACACCAAAGCAGACAGAAAGGAGAGTGAGAATTTCAATTCCGTGTCTTCCTTTTACAGAGGCTTTGATCAAATAAGTCCTGCCACCTTTGCACATGAAACAGCTCATCATTGATAAATCTTCACTGCTGCAAAGGCCAAGTCTTCATGTCAGTCACCTGAAGCTGTCATTTCACCTTGCTAATATTTTAAATCCTGAGGAAATGTCGTTGGAGTACATAATCTTATACATTTTCTGAGAACGCTGTGGTGAGTTTGCCAAAGAAACACCACATTGTTGCTGTGCAGTAGAGGGCCAATTGGTTCATTAAGCCTGCACCAACTGTTCAAACGAGAGTCATTGTCTAGTGCCAATCTTCTGCTTTCTCCCCCTTATCCTTTCACACTGTTTTTATCCAAATAATCATCCAATGTGCTCTTGCATGCCTCAATTGATCCTGTCTCGACCACATTTCCAGACCATGCATTCCATAGTCTAACAACTCGCTGAATGGAAAAGTATTTTCTCACATTATCTGTTCTTTTTTTGCTTCCAGTCCCTAAAGTACAAGAGATTTCTGGCGTGGGGTGTGGGGATGAAGTGGTGTGAGAGTGTTAAATATTCACGATGAAATGTTGTTGATAATAAGGGGTACTGTAAAAGAGCTCCGTTGTGGGGAGATGTGAGAGTAGAGGGAATTGTACCTTTTACTCTGCATGTAGCCATTGAGCATGTATGATTTAAGTTACATCATGGTGAGGTCAGATTACATGGAACTGCAGACTGGGTCTGTAGGCCTGCAAGTGAGAAGACCTATCTTACTGTCCTCTACATATGGCTATGTTCAATAAAGCCTGTTGATACTACCCCCACAAGTGTGTTGACCTCACATTACTACACACACATATTTGGAAACAGAAGACCTTCCTAATACCTAGAAGCAGGTGGTTCATAAAGTTATTATACTGTTATATACAGTGTTGCATAAAGGTTACCAGACCCTGGATCAATCTTGTGTTGATGCCATGGAGCTGCACATCACTGACTATAAATATCACAGTTTAGGCAAAGTTAGAATAATCTAGATTCTGGAAGAATCTCCTAACCACATGGACATGAACACATGAAGAAGATAGATTGGTCTTTAAATAATGTGGCTATGGATATATCTTTGAGTACCATATATGGCAGTATTTAGTATGAAAGGAGAATAAATAGTATTACATGGAAGTTGAAACCTGAAGATGGTCTTGACTTCTCATTGATCAGTTTGTCCAACAACCCAGCCCATCACATAACATAAAATCATGGTGCAGAATTGGGACTCACTGCTTCAGAAATTATGGCAGCAGCAAAAATCAAGAAATTGACCTGTGACAGTATAAAGAGAAGACTTCAAAAATTAATTATCTTTGAAAATTGTCAGCATAGCTTTAGGACAAGTTAGCAAATGTAAAAAACATAAAGTTGAGCAACTGCTATGAAGAAAACATGTCTGAACAGAAAATCTCTGCAAAGAAACTGCCAGAGCACTGCATATTTTGAAAAGTGTTTATCTAGTAAGTAATATGGAAAACAGGCCTTTTAAAAAAAAGGTGAGAGCAATAAAAGCCCTCTAACAGCTATAGGACAAATATAAATGTCATTAAAATCAAAAGAACTGCAGAGGCTGTAAATCAGAAACAAAAACAGAAGTTGCTGGAAAAGCTCAGCAGGACTGGCAGCATCTTTGGGGAGAAATCAGAGTTAACGTTTTGGGTTAGATGACCCCCTACTCAGAACTGAGGATCATTCGATCAAAATATAAATGGAATACCTGTGAAGAGGCTGATTACCAGACATGATCCGTGAAGAGGCAGGCCAATAAAACTTTAACTTCCACCCAAAATAACGTGAATGAGGAGCTCAGTTAAGACTTCAAACAGAGCATTTCTGAACTATTTACTCAGAAACAAAGTTAATGCATCACTCACAGGCTTAAAGAAAATCAATTGAGAATGAAAAGGATCAGGAATCAAAATCATCACTGCAATTTGTAAAACCTATCAGTGAAATCTACTATTTTGATGTTTAAAATAATAAATTCAAAGTTTTATTTGCCAACCATGAATTTGTATTAATTTGATTTGACAAAATACAGAAAAAGGGTCAAGAAAAAGAGGGTAAATACATTCATGTGGTGTCAAATTTGATATGAGAATACCTTGGATGTAGAAAAAAAATGACATCATTCCAGGCATCTTTGACATAGTCAAAAACAAGAAAACACTAAATCTAATTGATTGAAGCTATTTTGAGAAAGTTCCATCCACAGGTTCACTGGAAATCCTTTCTGAAGCAGGGTCTAGGCCTGAAACGTCAGCTTTCCTGCTCCTCTGATGCTGCTTGGCCTGCTGTGTTCATCCAGCTCTACACCTTGTTACCTTGGAAAAGGAATACCTTTCTTTATCCCTATGAAGATAATATATAGGTAGTGGAGAGCTGAACTTTACATGGAAATCAAGATTTGAAACTACAGAAAATTTGAACAGCTTCCAACTTTAGCGCTAGGGCAATAATTTTTTGCAACAAAAAAGATTCAACAACAAATTTAATCAACTAAGATGCCACAAGACAACAAAGTGAACATAGTAAAGTAAGTAGAAGCCAATATCTTAATCTTCCAAATCAACGAAATAATCAGCAAATCCAAGTGCCTATCAAAAATAAAGCGATACGTAAAATTCATCTGCACTACTCTTTCCACAACAAAAATAGAAACCATTATATCCATTTGATAGATTACAAAATGGCAGAAAATGGAATGCATAATTATAAGGATTTTGAGCAGCTTTAGATTGGACACCAAATCAAAATGAGTCATAGAGTCATTGAGATGCATAGCTTGGGAAAACAGATCTTTTAGTTCAATTTATCCATGTTGACTTTATCCTTAAATTAACCTAATCCCATTTTCCAGCATTTAGCCCATATTCCTCTATATCCTTCCTGTTCATGTATCAATCCAGATGCCTTTTAAATGTTGTAACTGTGCCAGCCTCCAACATTTCGTCTGGCAGCTCATTCCACACACACATCACCTTCTACATGAAGAAATTGTACCTCAGATCCCTTTTAAATCTTTCTCCTCTCACCTTAAACCTATGCCCTTTAGTTTTAGTCTCCCCTAACCTGGGAAAAAGACCTTGGCTATTCACCCTATCCATGTCACTCACGATTTTATATACTTTTATAAGGTCACTCCTCAACCTTCAATGCTCCAGATCTACCAAGCAGCATTCTTCTCAACTATATGCAAAGACGATCAGAAATTTGTGTTCCACCAGCAAATCATAGAATCATGTTATGTTTAACAATCTCATAACTGCTTTTGATCATTATTTCATGTCAAGAGCAAATGAGACACTGGCTAGATCATGCTTCAATAGCAGGTATCAATTTTTAGGAGATTTTGTGAATTGTTTCATTAATTCTTACAAATTCTATCGGAACCATATAACTATGAAAACTTAGAAAAAGATCTCATACATGGCAACATTTTTGTTGGTCTCTTAGGCAAATCAATCACTGAGTTTCTTCAATCAAACAAGGATCTGACTTGAGAATGAGCAGCCCAAATAGCAGCAGTACAGAGTCTAGAAAATTGTTTAAAAAGCTTTGCAAAGGAAAGGTTCTACTAAATGCAGAATATTCTGCCGCACACAGAAACAAAGCAAAAAGTTGTTCTGATGAAGAGTTTCTGGACCTAAAATGTTAACGCTACTTTATCTTCACGGGTGCTGCCAGACCAGCTAAGACTCTCTGGCAACTTCTGATTTTGATTCTACAGAGTGTGTTGCCCATTTGAAGCACAATAAACCATTTGATTAGAGGATCACAGAGAACAAAATACAGCATTTAGCAACATTAATATGAAAACCAAAGCAACCTAATACTTAGAATATCTTATCGCAGGCGTGATCCCATAGCCCCATTCAGTAAAAAAGAAGCTGTCCAAATTTTCACATTTTATTAAAAACAAAGATGCTTTCTTGAAGATGTACAACAGAATGAAGAACACAACAAATAACAAATCAAATTATTCTCAATGTAACATCTACATTCATGCCTTGGAACAGATTGTTGAAGAACATGAAAATACTGCATTAGAGAGGGCATTACATGAAGTATAACAATGCATGGATAGACCATTTCATTCCTCCCGAAGGTGATTAGCAATAGCATGTGACAAAGTAATGGAACAGAAGAGATATAGCCACCTTGTAATTTCTAGACAGACTTGCAGTTATCTCACCACATGTTCCTTCAGACAGATTTGATTGAACCTCTTAATGGAAGCCCGCAGAAAACTAGCAAAGCCACCAATTTTATCACAAGTGGTTCTCCACCTTATCATAAACTTTCCTGATCTACCTTTTGAAACAGATTAAACCAGCTGAAGGCTTGGGGGAGGCATAGGAAATAAAATTTAAAAAGAGTAGCAAATGATTTAAAATGAAATAATCTTAAATCATCATTGCTTAATGCATGCAACTGGTAATTTGTGATTATCACAGGGGATAAATGCTTGGGGATGGATAAAAGCTTCAGGACTCTGGTGCATTTTTGTGCTGATGTTGTGGAGTTGTACATCACTGAACATAGATAAAATTATGTGGAAGGATTTTAAATAATCAAAATACTGGAAGACTCATATGAGCACATGGACATGAACTACAAAAATAATAAGTTAGTTCTTGCTAAATATAATGATAAGATCAGAGCCTGAGTCATGTGCAAAGATATTTAGTATCAATGTATAATATATAGTGTTACTTTGAAGTCTAAGCTTGAGGACAGTTCTTAGCTTTTTCATTACTTTGACAAGCCTGTCTTCAACACAACTAATCTAATTGGTGTGGACCAGACCAAACCCCTTTGAAACATATGAAGAAGATAGTCTAGGCCTTAGCTTATTCTTATTTTAAAGGTAAGCATAGGTGTTGCATTCAGATTCAATTTGATTAGTTAAACTTCTCGACTTTAAGCTAAACACACTGTATTTTTAAACCAGTTAAAATACCAACAAAATTAAAAGAAAAGAAAAGAATTGGCCTAACTGTAACTCTATTTAAAAGCTTAACAAAATAATATATATTAACTACTACTAATTAACTGTTCCAATACAGTAACATCCCATACACACATCTTTGGCAAAGGCAAATGCAATAAAACAAATGGTCTCACATGCAATTCTAGCAGCAGGAAGTAAGCCCCAGCTTGAACCTGTGACAGGGAGAGGAATTAAAGCTTCCATGACCAACTTCAAGACCTCAGCAACTACAGAAAGCAAATACTAAAAACCCTTGTTGTATTGGAGATTGACCTCACCCATTCAGGTTGCTTCTACTGTTCCAACTTGAAAATAATAACCAAGGCTTCACAAGCTGTCTAGTTTTATTAGCTTTAAGCAGACTGCTTGGTACCTCTGTCTCAACTCTTCATTAAAAAAAATTGGGACAAAATACACCTTTTAAAGTCAATATATCATTGTATAATGATAAAGGGCTCAGTATCCAAAGTTACAATAAAGTTTTAAATAATCAAAGTAACCAATTGTCATCATACAGTAACAACACACTGAACAATCAGAAAAATAGATAAAAAAATACCAATTATTACAAGACCATAGATTCATAGAGTATTACAGAATAGAAAAAGGCCTTCAGCCTATCAAGTTCACACCCATTGTCAAGTACCTTTCTATCTTAAGCCCTTTTGCCACCACTATAATATATTTTATAGCAGCTACCAGATCCAAGTAGCTCGAGAAACAGGTGTAAGCAAGTTATAGGCTTTAAGGCAAAATTTGCTATGAACTAACAATCATTTCTTTATTCAACAGTTAGCTTTACATTTTGATGTCACACTGATCAGACTTGTTCCACTTGGTGCACAGAATGGCTCATTGTCTTTTGACATCACTTCTCGTTGCTGCCGAAAGGCTGCCAACATCATCAAAGACCCCTCCCCACCTCGATAATGCTCTCTTCCAACCTCTCAAATCAGGCAGAAGCTTTACCACATACACTGACAGGCTCAAGGACAGTTCCTTCCCTGCTGTTCTTAACGAATGAGCATCTCTAATGTCAAATGATGTTCAAATTGTTAAAGTTGATCTTGCTTTGTGCACCTCCTGTGTAGTTGTAACCTCGTACTCGATGCCCTGTCAAAGCATCCCATGTTCTATCTGTCTTTGTTTGTTATGATCTGCCTGTGCTGCAAGCAAAACCAAACTTTTCACTGTAATTAGGTGCATGTGACTACAGTAAATTAATTCAAATCAAATCAAGCATGCCAGACTATATCTTCTTGTTGATACTGAACTGTAGCTTAATTCAAGATGCTTCAACGAGGCAGTACATCTGCATAAGAATGCACATTCTAGCCACTGACACCCTCAGTTTGGGTGCACTCGGCACTGATACACATGTAGCTTACTTACTTCTCTGCTGACAATGAGGCTGTGGCAGGCAATGAGAGCAAAGGCAAGAGAGTGAATGGTGCTGCCTTCAGGAATGTACTGTGCAGGCACTATGGAGCCACAAAAATCACATTTACTGCTCTGGTCCGGAGTTTATCTTTTCCTTTCGGCAATTTTCCCCTACTGCTGTCATTATTAGAGTTAAGAATTTGATGAATGTCTGCAGAGCGACAGCAAATTGATTATTTTACAGTGTTCATTCACAGCGCTGCTATTGATTCCTCAGGAAGGAGAAAGGTGCACAGTCCGGTGAATGAGGGAGACTCTGAGATGAAGAGGTGCTTGGCAGAGGAAATTGTATTTTACTGAGAGAGGGCCAAAGCTGCAATCCTGTTTGTCTTCAGGAGCCAATAAAAATGTTCAGTCGAGCCAATATTTGCCACATTTGCCCTCTTCAGACAATGATATCTTTTGACCCGCAATCTTTTATCCCCCTGTGAAAAAAGGATGATTTGTAACACCACACTCACTTATTTAGACTGAGTGGAGCCCATTTGACTTTTGACCTCGATATCAAACAATCCATTTATTTTGCTTCTTGCATACTTTGACATCTGCCAAGGTACTCAGGTCTATTTGCACACACCAGCGTCTGCCATGGGATGGCAAGAGAAAATCAGATGAATGGTTGTATGAAGCAGAAATTTGGCACGCACTTGCTAAGTAATGAGGGTGCAGCTGGCATCATGTAATCACGTTTACTGATTGATCAAATCCTGTGCTTTTTTTTTCTGCACTGTCCTTCTCCCTGGAATTTCTGTAAAAAAAGAAAGGCTTTGTGTGTTTTTGCTGTCGTGAGTATTGCAAAAATGACAGAACAGCCCCGTTTTATCAGGAATGTGATGCTCTCCATTTAAGCAGACAGCAATGGCAGCTGAGGCAGATCCCATCTCAGATTATAAAACAACCAAGAGTGTTTGCATTCCTATAGCGACTTTCAGGTTCCTCAAATCATTAATTTAGGAAGTGTGGCCACAGGTATTTCTGCTATATTGTGTGTTTTGTTGGTGCGAATTGGCCATAACATGATTGATGAATAGTTCTGAATACTGTGAACTTTCTACTGTACAGTATAATGGTTTTCTATAGCAATTTCCCTACAACACAATATTCTGTGGTGTGAGGTCACACAAGAATACAACTATCATGTTATTGGAGAGGAAAACAAGGGAAATAACTTGTACAGAGCAAATTCCCATGAAAAATCAAGGGGATACATAACTAGCTCATCTATTGCAAGAAAAAGGAGATAAAGAGACTTCTCACACTCAGAACTGAACGTTCTGTTTTGTCCAGGAATCAAATTTACAGGCTGAACGTCTTTGCTCTGCTCAGCAAAATGGAAGAGCTGGTCATTGACTTCAGGAAGCAAGGTGGAGGGCACACTCCTGTCAGCGTCAATGGTGCTGAGAGGGAGATGGTTGAGAGCGTCAAGTTCCTTTGAGTGACAATCACCAATAATCTGACTTAGCTGCGATGGTGAAGAAAGCACAAAATATCTCCACTTCCTGCAAAAGTGAAGGAAATTCACCATGTCTGTAAAGACTTTTACCAATTTTTCTAGATGCACAACAGAAGGCAACCTATCCAGATGCATCACAGCTTAATACGGTAACTGCTCTGCCCAGGACCATAAGAAACTACGTAGAGTAGTGATCATAGCCCATTCAATCTGCCAACCTTCCAACCATTGACTCCATCTACACTTCACGCTACCTGAGGAATGCAGTCAACATCATCGAAGATCCCTCCACCCTGGCTTTAATCTCTTCCAAATTCTTCCATCAGGATATACAAAGCTTAAACAACTTCTTCCCTACCGTTATCAGAATTCTGAAAGGACCTCTCAAACTTTAAATTTAATGTTAATCTCACTCTTTGCCCACCTTCTCAGCAGCTGTAACTTTTTCTCCTCACTCTGTTCTGTTATTCTTTTGCACTTTGTATGCTGTGATCTGCCTATACTGCATGAAAATCAAAACTTTTCACCATACCTCAGTATGTGTAACAATAATAAATCAAATCATATTTGCATCACATAAATGAGAGCAAGTCTGTTTTTTTTTGGGAAACCAGGAATTTCCCTGTTTTGTATCATCAAATCCCGCTCCCTGAATGGCCCATGATTTTTGACCCTGCCTGTAATCCACTTGCCAATTCCCAAGCGCGCCAATTTTTAAGAGTGAAAATGTGGCACTTCTGGCTTCTCTGATTTCACCCCCCCAGAGCGAAAACTGAGGGCTTGCATGCAGAAAAGGTCCCTCTGCTGCCAGGAAGAGCTGAAAGAAGCTAAGTGAGGTGATTTGAGCCTGAAAGGTCAAGGATATCACTTGCAAGTGTTTTGACTGGGAAATGCTGTTTGCAAGTTTCATTTGGCCTACTTAGATGGACATGTACTGAATCTGATGAGGTTAGGCCACAGATAAATTTTCAACTTCATTGACTCATTCCCCAAGTCCCTAAACAGTTACAGCTTCCTGGAAGAAGGAATAACATTTCTAACAGGCACACTCTTATACAGAAGAGGTGCTGAAAGATCCTTAATAAAAACCAAAAAAACTGCAGATGCTGTAAATCAGAAAACAAAGCAGAAATTGCTCGAAAAGTTCAGCAGGTCTGGCAGCATCTGTGAAGAAAGAAACTGAGTTAACTTTTTGGATCTGGTGGCCCTTCCTCAGAACGAAGAAAGGGTCACCGGACCTGGAACGTTAACTCTGATTTTTCCTTCACAGATGCTGCCAGACCTGCTGAGCTTTTCCAGAAATTTCCGTTTTGTTTCCTTATCTAAGGGCCTTGTTGTGAAGATGTATTTGAGAGGTGAGTGTTTCACTAAAGGGTCACCTTTGTTAGGTATGGATGTCCAGCCAGATAATCTGGCTACTCTGTGCTTCCCTGTGGTTCTGAAGATCACCACCACTTCACATACCATGTTCAGACTGCCACAGGGTGGGGAGTCAAATAAAAGCCTCCGGGGTGAGGTATGGGCAAGTGTTCAAGAGCTGGGGATTTAGAGAAAGCCAACAACAAGGTGGGACGATCCACTTTTGTTGTTAGTACAAGCAGACCTTCCCCTTTATTATTTTGATGGGGGAGGCATCACTCTCTCAGATGGTGTGTGGCGACATGCGGAGGATCGAAACCATCTGTGCTGCAATAATGAAAGTTGTAATAATGCATGTATCCTTCAGACTTCATCATCGAGGCTTCAGATGGAGGAACGTTAGCAGGAGCTCTGCAGAAATGGATGGGTGCACCAGAATCATACACTTGTTTCAAAGTAAAGTGTTGAAGGTATGAACTGACAGCCGTGCCAGTCTGAGAGCAGGCTTGGCAATGTGGTGAGGCTGGTGGATTGCAAATGCCGATGTGTGTGAGTGAAAAGCTGAGAAGGCTGGCAACTGTGGAGTATGTAGAGATCTTGTTTTGCACCCTTGGTTGGATGGTGGCTGGGACGATCATTTGTCCAGCTTCAGGCACCAGTTATCTGCTCTGAATTAAGATCAGGTATTTGTGCTATGTAATTTCTTGATAAAGAAGAGATGATAGCATAGTGCATACCTTAGATGATTTGGCGCTTCAAAGGGATGCAATTACATGGAAATAGAGTGGTGACCACTCAATGGCAAGATTCTGAAGTCACTACTTAAACATTAAAGGGAAATATTTCCCAATGTCAACAACCTCATTTTTTCATTCTCACTGGATTTTTCCATCTTTCTCACCATTACTCTTGCAGCACCTGTGAGTGAAAAATCTAGCCCAAAGTTTTGAAGGTATGACCATATGATGGATAATGTTCACTGGGAAACTGTGAGGCATATGTCTGATCTGTCCTACTGGTATTTCAGACTGACTACCAATCATAGGATTAATCCAACATCTTTTACTGCGATGTGATTGAGAGTAGTTTGAAATATGTCCCTTAAGAGGTTCATGCACATCATATATTTCCAACACCAAAAGTACTCCACTGTCATAAATTGTAGCCAGTGTTGCAAAATGTAGGAAATACAGTAACCAATTTACACAAGTTCTCAAAAACAATAATATGGCAGTGAGTAGATAATCTGTTTTTGGGATGCTGACACCAAGGACAACTGCCCTTCTATCCTTCAATACAATGCCAAGGGATTTTCATAACTGTTATGGATTTTGCCTCCATTAGGTTATCTTCACCTGATAATAATCTCATGTAAGATAAGGAACTAGGTATGGAAATATTTATTACAGCTAGCTATTATTACATTTACAGACAAATAAGTCCCTGGGCTAGTGTTAGACTTTTCAATGAAAGCAAGAGAGCTTGCTTCTAGTAATGTTTCATGCTTCAAGTGATCCCAGCTGATTTGTAATTCTGGTAATCTTCAAAAAAATCATGCAGTTACATTCCTGAAAATCACTGCACTAAGCAAAACTACATTAATTGAAATGTATAGCCTTAGGAAGGATATGTTGACATGCTAAGTCATGTCAATATAAAGAAAATGAGGAGGTGTTGGGTGTTTTGAGAAGTATTAAGGACCTGTTGTGATCTATTCCAAGAGCACTGAGGCATGTGAGGGAGGAAATTGCTGGGGCCTTATATAAAATTTTTATATCTCCTTCAGTCACAGGGGAGGTGTCAGAGGACTGGAGAACAGTCAACATTGTTCCTTTGTTTAAGAAGGGCAACAGAGATAATCCAGGAAATTACAGGCAGCTGAGACTCACGTCAGTGATAGGGAAATTATTGGTGAAGATTGTCAGGGATAGGATTTACTCACATTTGGAAAATATGGACATATTAGAGTTAGGTAACATGGTTTTGTGAGAAAGGTCATGTTTCACACACTTGATTGAGTTTTTTGAGGAAGTGACAAAAATGATGGCTGAGGGCAGGGCAGTAGATGTTGCCTGTATGGTCGTTAGCAAGGCCTTTGGCAAAATTCCTTCATGGCAGACTGACAGAAAATTTGAAATCACATGGAATCCATGGTGAGCTGGTAAGATGTTTACTGAACTAGCTTGATCATAGAAGTCAGAGAGTAGCTGCACAAGAGTGTTTCTCTGACTGAAGATCTATGACCAGTGGCATTCTCCAGGGATCGGTGCTGGGATCCTGTTGTTTGTAATATAGGTATAAATGATTTAGAGGAGAATGTAGGTGGCCTGATTAGTAAGTTTGCAGATGATGCAAAGACTTGGGGAGTTGCATACAGTAGAGAAGATTGCTAGAAGACTGCAGATACAGATAAACTGAAGACTTGGGTAGAGAAATGCTGGATGGAGTTTACTCCGTACAAATGTGAGGTGATGCATTTTGGAAGATATGATGCTGGAGGGCAGTATACAGTGAATGGCAGAACCCTTAAAAGCACCAATATACAGAGTGATCTCGGCATACAGGTTATTAACAACTGAAATGAAGACAAACTACAATAAATCAAACTTTTCTAACACAAATTTAGGATTTTAAACACACAATAAAAATATGATCTTTTCAATCCCAAAACACTCTGTATAAATTGAAAACACAAACAAAAGCTTTTTTTACAGTACACAAAATACACCTTTGATACGGTATGCAAAAACACCAGAGACCTTGTTTCCTCAGTAAATTTAACTCACTTCCGACTTCAGTTTATAGGCTGGAACTACAGATAGCTTCTTCCAGGAGATTTTATCTACTTGAGCTTAAACATACTCAGCTTCAAGTCACCTCTTCTGTACTGGGACTAACACTAACGCTTCACTCTAAGAAAATGTAGTTCACTATATTTTTCTGGTTTCAGAAACACTGGTCTAAGCAGCCATTCTCATCCAAAAACTTTATAGGAATCCCCTTTCAAAGTAAAACTGGAACCAAACATCTTTCTCGCTAAGCATTGGGTGTTTCCCTTAAGCTTAAAATAAATGTCAAACCATGAGACTGGTGGAACATGGCAGGTCAGTCAGCATCAGAGGCATAGGAAAGTCAATGTTTCAGGTCAGAGCCCTTCTACAGAACTGAGTTATAATACAATCAGAATTGTTTTACAATCTAAGATAAACATAGATCCATTAATTCTAAATCCAGCCTACAAAAACTGCTTCATTCAAATAAATACAAATTAATTATTAACTTCAGGTGTTCAGAAAATCCATAGAAGTCTAAAATGAAAATCATTTTCTTAAAATAGATGATATTATGATACAAGCCCTCGATATCTTTTGAAGCTAAATATTCCAATACCAAGCACAAGTCATTAACTCAAGTCTTTGGTTTCATGCAGACTTATTTATCAACAAATGTACCATCAAAAGAGACCAGAAGCTACTAAGTAACATAGTGTGGAGCTGGAGGAGCACAGCAGGCCAGGCAGTGTCAGAGGAGCAGGAAAGTTGACATTGCCTGGACTGCTGTGTTTCTCCAGCTCCATACTGTGCTATTTCTGATTCCAGCATCAACAGTTCTTACTATCTCTGAGAAGGTACGGAATGATTTTCTGCCAGCCACTCAACAGTGCACTGGTGATAATGGGAACTGCAGATGCTGGAGAATCCGAGATAACAAAGTGTGGAGCTGGATGAACACAGCAGGCCAAGCAGCATCTCAGGAGCACAAAAGCCAATGCTTCGGGCCTAGACCCCTCTCTGATGAAGGGTCTAGGCCCGAAGTGTCGGCTTTTGTGCTCCTGAGATGCTGCTTGGCCTGCTGTGTTCATCCAGCTACACACTCAACAGTGCACTGCTGTGTTTGCAATGTCTATATGTCAAGATGGAAGGTGCAAGTCCCTATCTCTGAACCAGGAACCCTGGTTTCATGACACACTTGATTCATAGGTGTGTAATAACATCATTGGTCAGGTCAATTAGAAAATATCCATGAATTTGAATTGGGACATAAGCCAGGTTAATGATGACAGACACACAAAAAGATTACCCAACCCACACAAAGATGATGATCGATGCATACTATCCTTGGAATATGAACTTGAAGAGGTTCACAATGTTGATCTGAAACACTTCAGCCAGAACTAGTTTGAACATTTTCAAATAGTTGTTCCCAGCAATGAATAATGATAACTGTTGCAAGTGTCCATTATCCAGGGATTGCCTGTAAATATTTAATAAGTGCCTGAGAACATTCATTCATTTGGCCATCCCGTGATGGTCTTGGTATATCACAGCCAGTTCTTTCCACGAGCAAACAAGTCTTAAAACATCACACCAAGATGTCATATCTGCGCTACATCATGGACATGTGGATTTTGCATGCTCAAGGCATCTGGAAAGTGAAACTGTGTACTGACCAGAGATGAATTAGGATATTTAATAATTCATGAATGTATGTGAGGCCCACCAAATAGATCAATCCCAGCAGTAGAGGCAGCTGCTCCATCCAAACAATATTCTATCCTTGCCTTGGATGCAAATAACAACTTGTTGATAAACATGCATTTAATTTTTAAAGTGAAATCTTCAGCATGACATGTTAAGGTTTCTGTAAGAGAGCACTTTGTTTTGTTTTGTTTTTAACAACCAAACCAGCTTTCAGTCTGAGACTGGGGCTGTCCTGTAATAATGTCAATTGGGGTCATAACAAGTAAACACAGTTTTCTCGATAGAACTTACTGGAGAGAATCCAAGAGGGTCATCTTACTGCACATAGGGGTCATCATTCTTGAGCAAATCTCTAAGCTAAGATACCTTTTCCATGTTGCCAAGGACTGGAAGGTTTGAGCTATAGGGAGAAGCTGAATGGGCTGGGCCTCTTTACCCCGGAGCATTGGAGGCTGAGGGGTGACCTTATAGAGGTTTATCAAATCATGAGGGACATGGAAATGGTGAATAGACAAGCTCTTTTGCCTGTGGTGGGGGAAAGCCCAGAACAAAACTGCATAGGTTTAAGATGAGAGGGGAAAGATTTGAAAGGGACCTAAGGAGCAACTTTTTCATGCAGACATTGGTGCGTGTGTGTGGAATGAGCTGCCAGAGGAACTGGTGGAAGCTGGTACAATTACAAAATTTAGTAGGAATCTGGATGGGTCTTTGCATAGAATGCATTCAGAGGGATATGGGTCAAATGCTGGCAAATGGGACTAGACCAATTAGGATTTCTGATTGGCATGGATGAATTGGGGTGAAGAGCCTGTTTCCAAGCTGTACAGCTCTAATGACTTGGGAATACAAAGTGAGAGGACGCTAAAAAATCTGAGGGCACATTGCAGATCGTCCTCATCTTATGGAGTTGGCATTTCTTGAACATCCTCAAGCCTAGCTGGATTGAGACAGACTCCATGGGCAGAGTAAGTGGAATGGTAACAGATTGTCTAGTTGATATTGACCAGACACTTTGAATTGTTAAATACCAAGCCAGATTGTTGCACTGCAGGCGCCAATCTGCGAATTTTATGCTCAGGCTATAACTTTAACTTATCCCGACCATAATACTGCCAGCTATGCAAACAATCCAAAGTACATTTTCAATAACCCTAGCCATGTGATACTGAAATAGGTTTAGTCTTCCGGATAGACCAAATAGTTACTGTCAGAAACCATACTATCCATAACGGCATTCTAAATGTTTCCGGGATTCTTCTGCTCAATGGATGGAGCAACAGGCATGTTTCTCATCTAGTTTAGAAAAGAATCTGGAAAACTTAGGGTTGCATTCTGTTTGCATTCATATTTTATGTGGGAATGTTTTGTGTATAAAGCTGAGGTGCCTTGGATCTGGATATGCTTTTCCTTTGAACTGCTTGTAATGGAGCTACACTAGTCGATAGGGTGTTCCACCTTCTGAATTATACCATTTTGCCCCATCCCATTCCGTTCTTTTTGGTACTTCTCCTGAATATGCACACACCACTTCTATGAAAGATCAATAAATGGAGTTGTATCATCCTTAAAGTGCAATACTGCATCACCCTTAAAATTGTTGGTCATCATGAATCAGTTTGGGCACAGATGTTTGAAATAATTCACTGATTCAATTGTGCTTTGCATGATCTGTTCCTATATGAGTAGTGACTACACCAAGATCTGCACACACTGGGAGCCCTGCCACTGCTGGACCATTGGTATCTACCAGGCAAAAAATTTCAGAACACGAGATGAGCACATATATTGGCACTACAACCTGATTCTGCCAATGCAGGAATTGGTAATCTATTACACACTGTGAGATGTTCTCTCATAAGTTGGACCATAAAGCACCATTTACTGAGCTACTATCTTCTAGGATATATTGTGATAATTAATTAGCGTCATCTCCTGTGTGACTTTTAGCACTTTTAAGAATCCCTAGAGTGTGTCATTTAGCCCATACTAACCCTCCAAAGAGCATTTCACCCAGACCTGCCCCTACAACTCTGCATTTCCCATGGCTAAATCACCTAGCCTGCGCATCCATATACACAATACGGCAATTTACCATGGCCAATCCACCTAGCCTGCACATCTTTGGAGTGTGGGAGGAAACCCACACAGAAATGAAGAGAATGTGCAAACTCCAAACAGACACTTACCTGAGGATGGAATCGAACCCATGTCCCTGGCACTGTGGGGTAGCAGTGCTAACCACTCAGCCACTGTGCCACCTCTGTGAGGGAATGTTTTAAGGA
Source organism: Stegostoma tigrinum (assembly GCF_030684315.1). NCBI lineage: Eukaryota > Metazoa > Chordata > Chondrichthyes > Orectolobiformes > Stegostomatidae > Stegostoma > Stegostoma tigrinum. The sequence goes on along the minus strand of NC_081362.1, from coordinate 12,415,685 downwards.
GTTTTGTTCTGCTTTTTCAGGACATATTGTATTACTAGCTGTATGTGCTTCTGACTGCCTAGATCATTTCCAAGGTTTGTGATGTTAACAGCTTGGAAATTGTGGTCTTCTTGTGAAATTTACCTTTTGCTGGATTGATTCTGAATTTTATGCATGTGTTTGTGCATGCATCTTGGTAAGACTTTTCCTACTGCCAATGTTGTGGTGTTATATCATCTTGGTCCTTACCCCTGTTTTGTTCCAACATCTGGTTTGGCCCTTTCAGGCCAGATTTCCTGTGTATGTGTTTTCAATGTGACTGGGTGCTTTATGTGACAAACCACATGTTACAGATTTTATTGGTTCGGTGAGCTTTGCTGACCCGAACAATCGTGTTAAACCACAAAATTGCAGTTTGCTTGGCTCAACGGTTTCATACATGTGTCAATCTGCAAATCAAGCATCAATAGAATGCTACCACCTTTTGCCCAAAGAAATCTTCGTTAAGGCTTCAATTGATCTGGAGCTGATCACTAATTCAATGAACCTTGCTGAAGTGTCCTTATTGAAAAAGTCACAATTATCCCTACATTGTAGCATCTTCTGACAATCTGTTCAAGAGATTCCTTGTATTGCTGTCTGTATGACATGATTTTAAATTTGTTCATCTTGAAGTTCCTTATCACCATCAGATGGTCTTCATGAAGCTTTCCAGTTGTTTTGGATCTTTCTGACCTTCTATGGAAAGTCAAGATGTGTTAATTCTATGAAGTCGCTCCTTAATGACAGTCTGAAGGTTCTTGTTGGGATTATCCGTCACTGATCTATAAAATAAAACTGTACATATTGTTTAAACAGCAGTAATTCAGTATAGCTGTCATTGGATGTATGGTAGCAAAGTAAAAGTTTGTTTTCCAAATCTCATTGGAGGTATTTAGCTTTTCTTTCAGACATGGGGCATAGCAAAGTGTTTAGTTGCTTTACAAGATTTACATTTCTCTCTTTTTATTCATTCATTGTTGTATTTTGGCCCCTGTTTCTCTTTATTTTTGCTGTTTCTGCGCCTTTGCCAGGTGTGGACTCTTTAAAAAATGTCGATTTAAGAGCCTCATGCTTGTAGCTTTAAGATTTCTGGCTTGTAGGGTGTAGTTGTAAGTTTCTGTCTGCATTTGTCATTTGTGCCACATTAAGTGCAATGATATCACAGGAACTCAAAGCCACGGACCTTCTAACCCAGAGGTGACAGCATGGCCAGCTGGTCCCCAGCTGAAAATGGCTGCCAATCCATAAAGTTACGAACATGAAGTTTAAGAATCAACACACATCATTTAATTACTTTTCTTCAATTATATTTAGAAGCTTCAATTCATGCATTTCTTTGTCAATAACATTTACTGTCATTAAAAATTCACTGAAATCCTTCTCAGGCTGATATTAATTTTCTGTGGAAAGGAAAGAAATTTGAATGAAAAGCATTTTCCTTCCCCTTTAAGAAGCAGTTTAACTCTAAGCTTGTGTTGATGTATGCGTGTCCATTATGCAGCCATGGTTTTAAAGCAATTTCTTAGAAAGAATAAACATTCTAATCTAAAATCCAAAAAAAATGTGTAGTTATTAAAGTAGCAAATAGCACGCTCATTTTAAATGAACCAAAATTACCTTGGGGAGGTACCTAATCTCAATGTTCCATTATCATTAATACATTACACAATCGTGTTCATTTGTAATTTTGATGTCAATCTTCCAGCAATCGTTTTATTGCCATCATACATGCTTGCAGCTAAATTCTCTCTGAGTCCCATGGGGAAGGAAAATTTACCATCACCAAAGAAAGTATGCACAAGCTAAATAAGTCAACATTATTTGTAACCTACATGGGGTAAGGGTTCCATTTGATGTAATCAAGAGAAATTAGAAATCGTGGAAAACTAATTATTTTTGTCTGGCTAAAGTAGCACCAGACCTTTCAGAAGTCATTAATCTTAATGTTGCCCATTCTCAAGGGTCAACTGATCAGACGGTATGAGGAGGCTTCTGTTTTGATGGGCTAGGATAAAGTGAGGCTTTAATGTTACTGCTTTAATTATTGTTCTTCCAACTTCCTTTGAACTTTGAGAATTGATTGTGGAAATATGGGGTTCAAGTTAAGTTGGGGGGTAAGGAGGAATGAGGGAAGTGGAACGAATGAATTAAAAAGGAATTGGGGCATATAATAAATTATCACTGAAACAGACATGAGTAATTCTAGTCGGATTAGAGATGTACGATCAAAGAGCAGGCAGGCACTCAGCTGTGGAAAACAGATCAGCTTATAATTGGGATAATAAAATGTGAGGCTGGATGAACACAGCAGGCCCAGCAGCATCTCAGGACCACAAAAGCTGGCGTTTCGGGCCTAGACCCTTCATCAGAGAGGGGGATGGGGTGACTGTACTGGAATAAATAGGGAGAGAGGGGGATGTGGACCGATGATGGAGAGAAAAGAAGATAGGTGGAGAGGAGAGTATAGGTGGGGAGGTAGGGAGGGGATAGGTCAGTCCAGGGAAGACGGACAGGTCAAGGAGGTGGAATGAGGTTAGTAGGTAGGAGATGGAGGTGCGGCTTGGGGTGGGACGAAGGGATGAGTGAGAGGAAGAACAGGTTAGGGAGGCAGAGACAGGCTGGACTGGTTTTGGGATGCAGTGGGTGGAGGGGAAGAGCTGGGCTGGTTGTGTGGTGCAGTGGGGGGAGGGGATGAACTAGGCAGGTTTTGGGATGCAGTGGGGGAAGGGGAGGTTTTGAAGCTGGTGAAGTCCTCATTGATACCATTGGGCTGCAGGGTTCCCAGGCGGAATATGAGTTGCTGTTCCTGCAATGTTCGGGTGGCATCATTGTGGAACTGTAGGAGGCCCATGATGGACATAACATCTAAAGAATGGGAGGGGGAGTAGAAAATGGTTTGCGACTGGGAGGTGCAGTTGTTTATTGCGTACCGAGCGGAGGTGTTCTGCAAAGCGGTCCCCAAGCCTCCGCTTGGTTCCCCCAATGTAGAGGAAGCCACACCGGGTACAGTGGATACAGTATACCACATTGGTGGTGGGGTTGGATTGTAGATGGCAGAAGTGTCGGAGGATGATGCGTTGTATCCGGAGGTTGGTGGGATGGTATGTGAGAACAAGGGGGATCCTCTTTGGGCGGTTGTGGAGGGGGTGGGGTGTGAGGGATGTGTTGCGGGAAATGCGGGAGACACGGTCAAGGGCGTTCTCGACCACTGTGGGGGGAAAGTTGCGGTCCTTGAAGAATTTGGACACCTGGGATGTGCGGGAGTGGAATGCCTCATCGTGGGAGCAGATGCGGCGGAGGCGGAGGAATTGGGAATAGGGGATGGAATTTTTGCAGGATGGTGGGTGGGAGGAGGTGTATTCTATTGGGGATGATCCGGTTCCGTAGGCAGGTGCTGAGGAAGGTGATGTGGCTGTGGCACCTGGTTTGCTTCAGGACATGTTAGAGCAGTTTCAAGGCTGAAGAGATTACAAGAGAGTTGCAATGGGAGAGAGATTCCCTGAGGTTGGTCCGGAGGGTAACTTCTTCAGGTTAGGCATCCCTGGAAGAGGCTTCGCAGTGAAGTTAAAATTGTATCAGTGATAATGGGAACCACCCCTCTCTCCCTATTTATTCCAGAACCCTCACCCCATCCCCCTCTCTGATGAAGGGTCTAGGCCCGAAACGTCAGCTTTTGTGCTCCTGAAATGCTGCTGGGCCTGCTGTGTTCATCCAGCCTCACATTTTATTAACTTGGATTCTCCAGCATCTGCAGTTCCCATTATCACTGATACAATTTTAACTTCACTGCGTAGCCTCTTCCAGGGATGCCTAACCTGAAGAAGTTACCCTCTGGACCAACCTCAAGGAATCTCTCTCCCACTGCAACTCTCTTGTAATCTCTTCAGCCTTGAAACTGCTCGACCATGTCCTGATGCAAACCAGGTACCACAGCCACATCACCTTCTTCAGCACCTGCCTACGGAACTGGATCATCCACATTAGAATACACCTCCTCCCAGCCACCCTCCTGCAAAAATTCCATCCCCTATTCCCAATTCCTCCGCCTCCGCCGCATCTGCTCCCACGATGAGACATTCCACTCCCGCACATCCCAGATGTCCAAGTTCTTCAAGGACCGCAACTTTCCCCCCACAGTGGTCGAGAACGCCCTTGACCGCGTCTCCCGCATTTCCCGCAACACATCCCTCACACCCCACAACCGCCCAAAGAGGATCCCCCTCATTCTCACACATCACCCCACCAACCTCCGGATACAACGCATCATCCTCCGACACTTCCGCCATCTACAATCCGACCCAACGCCACCACACCCGGCACCTTCCCCTGCAACCGCAGGAAATGCTACACTTGCCCCCACACCTCCTCCCTCACCCCTATCCCAGGCCCCAAGATGACTTTCCATATTAAGCAGAGGTTCACCTGCACATCTGCCAATGTGGTATACTGTATCCATTGTACACAGTGTGGCTTCCTCTACATTGGGGAAACCAAGTGGAGGCTTGTGGACCGCTTTGCAGAACACCTCCGCTCGGTTCGTAATAAACAACTGCACCTCCCAGTTGCAAACCATTTTCCACTCCCCCTCCCATTCTTTAGATGACATGTCCATCATGGGCCTCCTGCAGTGCCACAATGATGCCACCTGAAGGTTGCAGGAACAGCAACTCATATTCCGCCTGGGAACCCTGCAGCCCAATGGTATCAATGTGGACTTCACCAGCTTCAAAACCTCCCCTTCCCCCACTGCATCCCAAAACCAGCCCAGTTCATCCCCTCCCCCCACTGCACCACACAACCAGCCCAGCTCTTCCCCTCCATCCACTGCATCCCAAAACCAGTCCAGCCTGTCTCTGCCTCCCTAACCTGTTCTTCCTCTCACTCATCCCTTCCTCCCACCCCAAGCCGCACCTCCATCTCCTACCTACTAACCTCATCCCACCTCCTTGACCTGTCCGTCTTCCCTGGACTGACCTAGCCTCTCGCTACCTCCCCACCTATACTCTCCTCTCCACCTATCTTCTTTTCTCTCCATCTTCGGTCCACCTCTCTCCCTATTTATTCCAGTACAGTCACCCCATCCCCCTCTCTGAAGAAGGGTCTCGGCCCGAAACATCAGCTTTTGTGGTCCTGAGATGCTGCTGGGCCTGCTGTGTTCATCCAGCCTCACGTTTTATTATCTTGGATTCTCCAGCATCTGCAGTTCCCATTATCACTAATACAGCTTATAATTGGGCTTAACTCTATTCCAGGCGTAACTTTATCAATCATTTATGTGTATATTAATAAAATATAAACTGTGACTTCACAAAGTGACAAATATGTCAAAAAAGAATGACACATTGAAAGTAAAAATAATTTAAGTGCACGTTAGCGCATCAAGGTGATGCTCACACAAGCTGAAATAACTCCACAGAGGCCAGTGTCATGTTAGCAATTCACCATTTATTTAGAGTCCTTGACACTGATCCATGTTTCTCAGAGCCAGCTCTCAGACTGAATAGGATGTTTGACACTCGTGTTTCTATCTGTCATCCAGGAGTCCCTGATTGGACCAGCCCCAATCAGGGAACTCTTATTCAATGAAGTCCACCTGGCTGACCTTGTTATGCAAGTGACAACAACAGATTTCATTTTAGCTTAGGTCATGCACAAAACATCTACAGTGTTCGCTTTATATTCTAATCATGGACTGTATGCAAGCCCTCAGAAAAGCATACTTATTTCACTATGCTGAAATTATTTTCTTTCCTTGCTAAAACCAATCATTTCTCAGCATGTCTGAATGATACTGTCATGACTGACCGAGTAGGACTAGATTTATGCTATCGGCTTCTTGTCAACAGGAAATGGATTGGGAATTAACTAATCTCATTTTACACAGGACGCTTAGAATCAAAGGAAACTTTTTATTCTCTCACACATGTCTAGATTTAAGCCTTTGTCCCAGACATGAAAGACAGGTATCTAACCTGCTGTACCACCTTTACATATCTCCATGCATGATGCAGGCTATATTTCTGTATAAAGAAAATGTATTTGTTGAATGTCAAACTGTGAAACCTTACTTTTTGTGCCTTGAAGGTGCCCAATGTGGATCAAGGATTTACATTTAAACTGCAAAGCATGGTATGCTAGTTGCACTGAGTGACTTCAATGTTTCAATTCTACGTTGAATGTTAGAAAGCAAAAAATGCTTTAAATCCCTTTTTCCACTAAAGTTGATATTAAATGTAATAAAATGTGAGGCTGGATGAACACAGCAGGCCCAGCAGCATCTCAGGAGCATCTGCAGTTCCCATTATCAGTTGATATTAAATGTTTTGTTTGTGCAAAAACTCTTCCATGAATGCTGGCTTCGGGCAAAATAAATCAATCAGAAAAGGTAAATAAGTGAAATAATGAAGTGCCCCGATGCTCGAAGTTTGAAGAATTTTGTTTCCAACGCTGAGTTGTATACCGATGTAGATGATTTTCCGGTGGACAGATGCAGTCTCACATCCGCTGGTGATTTTATTTTTACCCTTCCTTTGACTATTTTCCTCTACCTCGTTAACACACTCCTTCACATCTGGTTGATTGATGCCAGATCCGAAAATTTTTTTAAAAACAACATTCAGGCTGACGGTAAACCTTGGATGAATGGCTAAGAGTGTTGGGATGAACGATTTATGGGCTGGAAGCAACTCCGGACTGGTAAAGAAGCAGCTCATTGGGATTTTCCTCACAAATCTATTGCAAAAACCTATTCTCCCCATCCTTTCGCACAGGAACAGATGGCAGGAAGCAATTTACATGTGCCAAGCAGAAAGTCCCCTAAACTAAAACAAAAAGCAGATTCTTGTTATTTAAAGAAAAGCTGTACGGCTGTAACCTCTGAAGAACATGGTCCTTCACTTTTTATATAAACAGCTATAAGCACGCCTGGAATTCTTGCCCTTAAATCTCTATATCTCGAGCAGTCCATATTAAAATTTTCAATACAAATCACCCACTCTCTTCTTGAAAAGTTAGGTTATCCAAATGAATTTCTAAATTCAGCTGAATTCATCCAACATTCATAATCTGAATACTGAACAGTATTTATTTTGAGAAAAAAATACAAATTTTGATCAAGATTCTGGAAAGAAATTTTTACATGTCTTGGTGATAGCAGTAATGCATTTTAAAAACACTAAATGCAGAAGAATCTGACTGTGATGCACTTTTTAACAAAAATAAATTAGAGGTCTGCATCTGAGAGAGGGAGAATGGAAGCTTGGAAAGCAACAAGAAATAGTGGCATTGCAGGGCAGCTAATTGGACAAGAGAACCAGAATAGAACAAGGAAATATGTGGGATATAAACATTAAATAACAGCAATAAATAGGGTTAAAGGGGGAACAAATGGTAAAAAAGCAAAATTAATTGTGTTTTGTTTGAATAAGTGTGGCATTTTAATAGAAAGACTAATAGATCACCAAAGGAAATTGTAACAACTACATGGTTAAATTTTAAAACTCAACTTGAGGGGGAGAAATCTGAGTCAAAAACAACTGTGTTAAACACAAATAAGGGTAATCACAAAGGATTGAGGATGAGCTAGCTGGAATGGACTGGGAAAGGATTTGAGAAGCAATTGATTTTTCAGGAGCAATGGCAAATATTTAAGAAAATAGTTCATAGCTCACAGAAAAGATACATTCCATTGAGGAAGGAGGATTCTAGGATGGGAGCAGCCAATAATAGTTAACCAGGGAAGTTAGGCATAGCATCAAATTGAAAGAGAAAACAAATATGTGGCAAAGATTAATGGTGAACTGAAGAATTGAGAAAGCTTTAAAAGCCAACAAAAGGCAACCAAAAACATTATAAATGGGGAGAAGTAAAACTTTGAGAGGAAACTTACAAGTAATATCAAGATGCATAACAAGAGCCTCTGTATACATATAAAAAGGAAGAGAGTAGCCAAGGTAAACATAGGTCCCTTAGAGAATGAAACTGAGGTAATAATAATAAGAATGAGGAAAAGGCAGATGAGTTGAATAAATACAATTTGTCACTCTCCATAGTAGAATACTCTGATAGTATTCCAAAATTACCAAATAATCAAGGGCAAACAGAGAAGAGGAAATAGATACACTAGAAAAAAGTCCGACATGAACTAATGAGGCTAAAGACCAATAAGTCCTCTGCACCTAATGGAGTGCATGCTAGGATATTAAAAGTAATAGCCACATAGATAATGGATGCAGTGATAGTAATCTTCCAAGAATCATTAGATTTTGGGAAAGTCCCAAAGGATTTGAAAACTACCATTATAATACATTGATTTTAAAAGTGAACAAGAAAAAGATGACATAATATTGGCAGTCAGTTATTAGGAAAATGTTGGTGTCTATTATAAAGGGTGTAATAGCAGTGTATTTAGAAATGCATAATTAGATCAAGCAGAATCAGCATGGCTTCATGAAGAGGGAATCATGCCTGATAAATTCACTAGAATTCTTTGTATGGGCTAGTTAAAAGAGAACCAGTGGATGTCATACATTTGGATTTTCAGAAGATGTTTTCTAAGTTTCCCCACATTAGGTGACTGAATATAATTTAAACAAAATGGGATTGGAGATTGAGTATTATTACAGATAGAGCAAAAATGAAATATCGCTAATGTTGGACGTCAGAAATTTGCACACAGAATGCTGGAGAAACTCAGCAAGTCTGATAGGACCTGTGAAGAGAGAAACAAGTTAATGTTTTGAGTCCATGAGGACTCTTCCATAGAACTGCAAGGGCTGATAGACAGAGGAATGGCTAAGTAATAAAAGACAGATTTGGGATAATTTGGCCGGGGGGGTGCATTTTCAGTGTGGTTGCCTCAAACTAATGCAGGGCCACAGAAATCGTGGTGGGGCCATAATTATTGACAATATACATCAATGGCCTGAATAAAGAAAGTAAGGACACCTGTAGCCCAGTTTGTGAATGACACCAAAATAGATAGCAAGGCATGTCCTGAAGATGAGATTAAAAAAGAAACTCTTCAGAGAGACGTAGACAGGGTAAGCTTGAGGGCAAATAATTTGTATTTTGATCTTGGAAAATATGACATTATACACTGTGTGAGGAGGAATTAAGGAAATTATTTAAATGTTAAAAAGTTTGCAGAAAGTGACAGCATAGAGTGATTGGGGAGTCCACATACAGAAATCACATGAAGATGGTATCTAATTTCAGTGGATAATAGGGAAGGAAAATTGAATGTTGGCCTTTATTTGAAAAAGGATGGAATATTAAAGTAGGGAAGTTTTACCAAAACAATATAAGGCACAAGGCAGACCAACTTATCTAAAGAAAGATGTGCTGGCATTGGAGACAGCCCAGGCAAGGTTCACCAGGCTGATCCCAGGTATAGAGGGGCTGTTTTAGGAGGAAAGATTGACTCTGTTGGCCTGTACTCATTGGGAGTCAAAGGATTGAGAGGCGACTTAATGAAACATCCAAGATTCTTAAGGTACTTGACAGGGTAAATCTGGAAAGGTTGTTTTCTCTTTTGGAAGAGTCCTGGGCCAGAGGGTATAATTGTAAAATAAGTGGTTACAGATAGAAGTGACGAGGAATTTCCTCTCTCAGTGGGGAGTGCATCTGTGCAATTCTTTACTGCAGAAGGCTGTTGAAGTGAGGCCATTAAGAATGGTCAAGGCTGAGATAGACAGACTTTCAATCAGTAAGGGAGTTAAGGATCATGGGCATAAAGGCAGGAGTGGTGTTGAGGATTGTCAGATCAGTCATCATCTCACTGAGTGGTGGAATAGACCTGATGGGCTGAATGGCTTATTTCTGCTGCTACCTCTTATGGCCTAATCAAGTGAAATGTAGGTAAAATATTGTCAGGCCTATAGTGATGAGAAACATTCAGTCATTCCGATCCTGACCCTGTCTATTCATTTTCTGGAGGGATTTGAGGATCAGTGGTAGTTGGCCCACTTCTTGGATGAAGGTTCAAGTCCCACCAGAGTAGTATCTGCTCAGTTTGACCAAAAATAACCAGCAAATATATGGCAAATTTAGTTAGAAATGTCAGCACACTTTGGTAACTTTTTAACAAGTATATTTTTCTACATTAACTTAGTTGATCCACCATGTGGAACTTCAGTCTTGGCATTTTATAGTGTTGCTGAGTTTGAAAGGAGTTTTTCTGTAGTGGCGTTGCACTGATAGTGTCATATCTGCTGCAAGGAACAATTCCATTGTTTAATGTACAAATTGATGATAACGAAACATTCAACTTCAAAGTAGATCTTATCTGTAGTAAACAATGTTCTAATATGCATTTAACAATTTGAATGGTAAAGTGTAGTTTATCACATTATATTGGAAGATTGCATGCTTTTTCAAGCATGGAAAATTATAGCAAGACATTATTTACTGAAAGCCACAAAGAGGTTCTAAAATTCACAGAAATATTTCTTGGTTGCATTATTTTAGTGTTGTACATGAATGGCAAGTAACTTTTGCAGTCCTGCTAAGAAGGATTTCTGTTGAAAATGCATATGATAATAATTATTATTATAATAATTACAATGATAATAATTAAGATAACATACCGGCAAATAGCAAAGCACTGGAAATTCTTCATTATTAGGAGATATTTATATCCCTCTGATCTGTAACACTATACACAAACAGCTAGGCATCTGTCTCTACTTGAAATGATGATTAATTTTGAGGTAATTTCACCCCTGTTCAATAGAATTGATTTCAGACAGATTTCACAACTTAATACCGGGCATCAGTGAGTTGGGCATGGGCCATCAGTGACAGCAGAATTGTATTCAATGACAATCTGTAGCACAGCATAATCAACTTCTGCCAACAGACCATGGGATCAACCCTGCCTCAATGATGATTGTAGGAGGGCATGCCAAATCATGCACCATCCTGACTTGGAAATATGCCACCATGCCTTCACTGTCACTGGATCAAACTCCTGGAACTCCCTCCCCAACATCACTGTGTGTTCATCCACATGGACTACAGTGGGTTTAACGAGGCAGCCCAATCACCACCACCTTCGCAAGATCATTTAGGAAGGACAGAATGCAAGGAGGCATTTGGCTCATTTGTGCCAGATACATGAAAGATCAATCTGATATTCCTAACCTTGCTCCACTGCTCTGCAAGCATTTCCTTTTCAAGTTTGCATCCTATTCGCTGTTGAGCATTTCTGTTACATTTTAATTCCACGCCGTAACACCTCACTGGATGAGAAACTTATCCTTAGTCACCCCTTGGCTCTTTACCCATTCCATCAAAAATGAACGGTTGTCCATTCTCTTCTTGGTGTTTAAAGGACCTGTTTTTTTGCAGATTGATAGATCGAATCATAGAGTCATACAGCATGGAGACAGGTCCTTCAGTTCGACTCATCCATGCCGACCAGACATTCTAATCTAACCTAGTACCACGAGCCAGCATTTGGCCTATATCTCTCTAAACCTTTCCTACTTACTTACCCAATAAGATGCCTTTTAAATGCTGTAATTGCACTTGGCTCCACCACTACCTCTGGCAGCTTGTTCCATAAATGCAACACTCTTTGCATGGAAAATTTACCCCTTAGGTCCCTTTTAAATCTTTCCCCTCTCACGTTAAACCTATGCCTTCTAGGTTTGGAACCCCCACCCTAGGAAAAAGAGTCTGGCTATCCACCCTATTCCTGCCCCTCATGATTTTATAAACCTCTATCAGGTCGCCCCTCAGTCTTTTATGGTCCAGGGAAAAAAAGCCCCAGCCTATTCTACCTCACTATAGCTCAAACCCTCCAGTCCCAGCAACATCTTTTCTGAACCCATTCAAGTTGAACAACATCCTTCCAATAAAAGTGCGACCAGAACTGTATGCGGTATTCCAAAAGGGGCCTCACCAATGTCCTCTACAGTTACAATGCGACATCCCAACTCCTATACTCAATGTTAAGACCAATGAAGGCAAACTTGTCAAGTGCCTTCTTCAACATGCTGTCTACCTGCGATTCTACCTGCAAGAAAGCCAACAGCAAAAGTGAATAGTGATAATGGGAACTGCAGATGCTGGAGAATCCAAGACAATAAAATGTGAGGCTGGATGAACGCAGCAGGCCCAGCAGCATCTCAGGAGCACAAAAGCTGACGTTTCGGGCCTGGGCCCTACATCAGAGATGGGGATGGGGTGAGGGTTCTGGAATAAATAGGGAGAGAGGGGGAGGCAGACCGAAGATGGAGAAAAAAGAAGATAGGTGGAGAGGAGAGTATAGGTGGGGAGGTGGGGAGGGGATAGGTCAGTCCAGGGAAGACGGACAGGTCAAGGAGGTGGGATGAGGTTAGTAGGTAGGAGATGGAGGTGTGGCTTGGGGTGGGAGGAAGGGATGGGTGAGAGGAAGAACAGGTTAGGGAAGCAGAGACAGGTTGGACTGGTTTTGGGATGCAGTGGGTGGAGGGGAAGAGCTGGGCTGGTTGTGTGGTGCAGTGGGGGGAGGGGAGATTTTGAAGCTTGTGAAGTCCACATTGATACCACTGGGTTGCAGGGTTCCCAAGTGGAATATGAGTTCCTGTTCCTGTAACCTTCAGGTGACATCATTGTGGCACTGCAGGAGGCCCATGATGGACATGTCATCTAAGGAATGGGAGGGGGAGTGGAAATGGTTTGCGACTGGGAGGTGCAGTTGTTTATTGCGAACCAAGCGGAGGTGTTCTGCAAAGCGGTCCCCAAGCCTCCACTTGGTTTCCCCAATGTAAAGGAAGCCACACCGGGTACAATGGATGCAGTATACCACATTGGCAGGTGTGCAGGTGAACCTCTGCTTAATATGGAAAGTCATCTTGGGGCCTGAGATAGGGGTGAGGGAGGAGGTGTGGGGGCAAGTGTAGCATTTCCTGCGGTTGCAGGGGAAAGTGCCAGGTGTGGTGGGGTTGGAGGGCAGTGTGGAGCGAACAAGGGAGTCAAGGGAATAAAAGTGAATAATTGGTTGTAGCGTCTTTTGGAATGTGCAGGTGTCACAAACAACATAATATCAATGCAAACTTGTGGATTTTGTCACCAGATATCAAAGCAGGTTTTCATGCAGATTTCCAAACATTTATAGAGGAGATGCATTTAAAGACTTTTCTCCAGGGAAAGGTACAGTATGGGATCGCTTCTGTAACAGCACAAAAAAAGCATCCTATGAATACAGGTATTTCTGCTATAATGTGTGTTTCGTTAATGCAGATTTGTCATAACGTGATTGATGAATGGTGGATGGTGTTTGGATAATGCAAACTTTCTGCTATACAAGTATAGTGATTTTCTATAATGCAATTTTCGATGGCAATTTTCGAGAGCACAATTTTCTATAGCATGACTTTCTATCACACAATTTTCTATAGCACCATTTTCTAGAGCATGATTTCCTTTAGTACAATCTTCTATGGCGATTTTAGGGGTGTGTGTTCAGGGGTGTGTGGGTTATAGAGGCTTGGGTTTGGATGGGATGGTCCAAGGGGCAGTGTGGACTTGTTGGGCCGAAGGGCCTGTTTCCACACTGTAGGGAATCTAATCTAATCTACTTTTCTATAGCACGATTTTCTACAGCACGATTTTCTATAGCACGGTTTTCTATAGCACAATTTTCTATAGCACGATTTTCTACAGCACAATTTTCTATAGCACAATTTTCGAGTGAACAATTTTCTATTGCGCCAGATCACACAAAAAAGCAACAATTGCATTAAAGGAGAAATACCTGAACTTCAACTCAGGATTGAGTTACTTCAGACCCTAGAGTTTTATCCCAATACATGGGAGCCATCCACTGGGATAACTTCCTTTGTAGCATGAACAGTTTTAGTTAAATGCTGTTCGAAGCACTTCCATCTGTTTACTGTAGTCTGAAAATAACCAACAGCCAGTATCAAGTATCTCATCAATTTGGCTTCCCTTTGATGCATCCAAGAACGAAAATGGAGTTTAAACTCCATTGGAAAACCCAATTACGTCTTAACTGAGAATGGCAGAAAGCAAACCCACTGTCAATAATACAAAATAAAAACTGAAAAGCTCAACAGCCATTGTAAAATATTCTCCTTTTAAATGGCAGTAGTCTTTCAGTGCCCAAATTCGGGAACATCAGTCGGAGTTCTAGTGCCTGATCAAGATCCAGTGACCCATGCCCATAGTAGGTGTTGGCTTGGAATCAAAGTGTGATCAGATGTCATGTACCCTGCTGTCAAAATGCCACGGTTCACACATGAATAACAAGCACTTTGAGAAAAATATCAAAAGTTGCCTCACGACTGCTGAACTGGTGCCAAGGAATAGGTCACCAACTGCAGTGGAGAACGGGCCTAGGAGAGGGGGGTGGGTGGGTGTATGCGGGTGGTGAGCAAAGAATATTGGCAAGGAGAGAGAATTTTGAAAAAATGAAATAAGGCTTCAGCTCTTCAGATGTGTAAAAAATTGGTACCACAGCTTCTCTAAAATATTCAGCGTTCCAGACCAAAGCAATTGGCTACAATCCATTTCTATCCACATAAATACAATACTCCACAGATTACAAAAATATTCCATGGTAGTATTCCAAGGAATACAATTTATCCTTTGCAAAAATCTTTACCGCAAACCCTGAACAATAAACACTGAAGCTGCAGAAATTTTATGTAAGTTTGACTGAAATGTGTAACATCAAACATTTTATATTGAATTAAACAAAGTGTTAAGTATTGCAGACTCCTTATGCACAGCATATGATTAATGAATAGAGTAGAATAAATAAATCCATTTTGAAAAACATTTAGAAATGCTAACAGTTTTTGGAGATTTCTTGAAAACCTGACATTTACTTCTGTGGTGAAATGGACCAGAAAGTGTTTCCAATCTCCTGGATGTGTTTGGTGTCCTCCTCACTCTCCCATGTATTTTTCTCTTTGTATCTCCATATTGCAGCTACGCATCCAGATCGAAAGTTTTGTGAAGAGCTGTCCCAATTCACAACTCCTAACCTGCTTGACCCTGAATACAGTAATTGCAAATTTGACCAAAATTTCAGTCAAATTTGACTTTGAAAAATATTTGAATCAGAGCATATATTCCTGGCCTCAAAAAAATTTTACTTTTCATTGACTTTTGATGCACAATACCATTGGATTCTGAGCCACATCTCCTGCCCCATCAGTTGGTCCAGCAGAGACAATTAATGCTTTCTTAATGTGTACTTCATATAACGTAGGACTGACATATAGATTTGAAATGGTAGTAAAAAGACTCAGAAATTGGTGTTTCTGCTCCCAAGTTCTGAATACTGCTATCCCTGTAGGAGCCTCTGCAATGCCCCTTGGAAAATATTATTGTGCTCATGGTGCTGTGTAATGATAAGTTACAGCTGTGACTTCTTACATTATACAAAGATCCTGCTGGAGGTACAGACATAATCAGCACATTCCTCCAACTTTCTCTGTTTTATGATGTCCTTCTTGATCATGGGAAAGAGATTTTCTTACAAATTTATTTTTGTTTATCCCCTCATGAGAAGTGAGGTGTCGCTGGCATTTATGGCCTGACCCTGCATACCCTTAGTGGAGGTGGTAGTGAGCTGCATCATTGAACCACAGCAGTCCTTGTGCTTTCGGTGGACAAGCAATGGCCTTAGGGAAGGAATTCCAGGATTTTGATCCAGCAACTGCGAAGGAACCTGAGGAATCCATATTGTTCTCGGGTCAGTGCACGTTCTAGAATAGGGCTTGCAGCAATAGTGGCATGAGGAATGAAACTACAAAGGAGATGGGAAGATGTGAGAGGCGAGTGCATCCAAAAAGGGAGGGAATGGAGGGGGAAATGGTGGGTGAAGTGGCAGGGAGAAGCGAGGCAGGAAAAAGAACAGACACGAAAACAGTGGAGAAAATTCAGGAACAGTATAGGGCAACAACAAGACGGAAACTACTGAGAACAACATTGATAAATCAGAAAGAGCAAAGAAACAGGGAGAGAGAGAGAAAAAGGTAATAGATAAACCAGAAATAGAAGCGGAAAAGCATTATATCTGTAAGATAAATAATCAGGAAGGCAAAACAAAGAAACAGAGAAGAAAACGATTAAAAGAGTGGTCAGCTATTGATATATTAGAACTTCACATCTTCAAACTCCTGCATGCAGAGATATTGAAATGTGCAAAGAATTCTGGAAAGTGGTCTTGTTTTCACTTGGTACTTTCCTACTGACTAGTAAACAGAACCATATTACAGAAAAGAGCCAAAAAGTACAAAGATGCAAAGCTCGACAACGATGAGGAGGCAATTCCCAAACTAGAGGCCATTGTTTCATTGAAGACTCATCTAGACTCGAAACATTAACTTACTCTCTCCACGGATACTGCCCGACCCGCTGTGATTTCCAGCATTTCTGTTTTCAAATCGAGTCAGGTCTTGCTGATTATAACTCATGACTGTGTTGAATAGGACCTAGATATTTATATTCCTCACCATTGTACAATCTATAAAAATCAGCTGGTAATGACTTGTCATGGTGTTATGTTGTTATAAGATGTACATGTACCTTTGAGAGGGCATATCTTGCACTCAACAGAATCTGATGTATTAGTCCCATGACTTGCCTTCAGCAGCAGTAGTAGAGGTCAGATATATTCTACTTAGCTTCTAGTAAACACTAATCATGTGTAGTCTACAAATAAAGAGCCCACATTATTGCTTCACCGACTCTAACGAATAATTACCATATTTGCAACAAAAAAAATGTGACAATGAGGTGTCTAGTGCCTTAGTAATTGATGAAATTAACGTTTTATCGCTCCAAACAATTAGAAAAATATTTATTAATTAAAATAATTTTCTTCTTTCATCAGGTCCCCAGATTCAAAATGCATAAAATTTAAACATCTGTGGCAAAGTTTGGAAACATAAATAACATATCCAGATTCATGTTGCTTTTCTTTCATAAGTTGAACAGAATGTAAAAGTGCATCAACCACAAACATAAAGTGCTTTGAAAACTGTGTTTTTATCATGAACCATCACAGATTTAGAATTAAGCAAATGGTAAATGGTAACTTCAATGAGATGTATACAGAGTGAGGAAGGTCCAGAGGAATGGGAGGGAAGTCTCAACAGGCAGAAGGAAACAATGAAAGGGAAGATTAAGAGAGGAACAAAGAGACAGAAAGGAACATTTAAAACATGAGGGTTTAAAAGTCTTGAAGACAATTTGCTACCTGAAGAAGTAACGTTTCAAAGCACTGGATTCTCCCTTCCGAGATCAGAGAAGGTTTTTTTTCTTTATTCGTTTACGTGGATGTTGCTGACAAGTTCAGAACTTGTTGTCCATTCCTGAAGGGACAGGCTTGATTGTCTGATTTAGGGGATGGTGAAGTGTCCACCACATAGTTATGGATCAGGAGTCACATATAGGTTGGTGTGAGGCAGGATATCCTTCTCACCCACAAACAGCAGAGGCCACAGCACTAGACTATGCCATCTTGGTCCAATAATTCCACTCCAGTCAGTGTATTCTCAGCCATCTGAAGCAAATCAATGTCAGAAGAAGGTCAATGATCTTTCTCCACTCCACATTCTCTCCAGTACCTCACACTCACTCCATCTCTGCTACCCACCTCGCCCCACTCATATTCCATCACTATCACTGTTGCCTGCAACTTCTTCCCCTGCTCACTACCACCCACCCACAACTCCTTCACTGTTGCTGACTCACTCACCCGGGACACCTTCCTACTTGCACCAGTACTGGCCACTTTCAGTTTCCTTAACATTTGCCATTCTTTCAATCCAAGAGGAAAACAGCCCACAATAGGGCAGCGAGATTCAAGACGAGTAGTGGCCACCCAACATTTGGTTCCTCACCCTTAATGTGGAAAGCATTGAGACTCCGAATGCCTAAAAGAGGCTGAATGATCATCTCCAAGCCCCTGGCCTGGTATCGGAGGTTGTCCTTGTGTTACGGTGTAAGGACTCCCTGAATGAAGGTCATTTGCTTTCTCTTAATTGAGGACCGCTGGCAGACATGACAAAAAGCTGCATTAAATAGCAGTTCAACAGTACTGTGACTCTGATATGTCCGATGGAAGGGACAAACCAAAAAGGCAAGAAAAGGCAGACTGGTATGGTCGCATGTCATGCACTCCTCTGGGGGCAGTAGATGTCTCATCTCTGTGCCACCCCATCCAGAAGAACCCTCCAGGTCCCTGCCTCCAAAGCATGGTGGCAATTGTCCTCTGTCACCGTGTCAGGAGCAAATACCTGGAACTGCGAAACGTTGCCTGTCGGGGTGCATAATGACCTTTTAAGACAGCGCCTTGCCACAGATGTTGGTCCATTCTGAGATATCCTGGCACTGGTGGAATGTTCTAGATACAGAGTGTGGCAGAAAGGGCTGAGAATTGCGTGAGAAATGGACACAATAAGGGCAAAGGAGGTAGTCAATGAAGCAGGTTTGATGGGATATGGCACAACAATTTTCTAGGCTTCGTAGAAAGCATCCCTAAAATTATTGGTTTCAGCACAGAAAGCTTAATTATCTACACTGACGCTCAGACAGCTGAATTCTAGACCAGAATCATAGAGATGTAGAGCACAGGAACAGAGCCTTTGGTCCAACTCATCCGCACCAACCAGACGTCCCAATGTGATTGTGTCCCATTTTCCATCATTTGGCTCATATACGTCCAAACCCTTCCTATTCCTATACCAATCCAGAAGCCTTTTAAATGTTGTAATTGTACCCAACTCCACTACCTCTTCTGGCTGCTCATTCCATACACACACCACCCACTGTGTGAAAAAGTTGTCCCTCAGGTCCCTTTCATATCTTTGCCCTTCATCTTAAACCTATGTTCTTCAGTTTTGGATTCCCCTACCCTCTGAAAAGGACCATGGTTATAAAGCCTATCCATGCCTCTTGTGATTTTATCAACCTCCATAAGGTCACCCCTCAGCCTCCGAAACTCCAGGGGAAATCGCCCCCACCTATTCAGCCTCACTGTATAACTGAAACCCTCGATTCTCTGTAACATACTTGTAAATCTTTTCTGAACCCTTTCAAGTTTAACAACATCCTACCTAAAGGAGGATGACCAGAATTGTACTCGGTATTCTAAAGCGGCTTCACCATCATTCTATACAGCTGCAAAATGACGCCCCAGCTCCTACATTCAATGCACTGATCAATGAAGGCAAGTGTGCCAAATACCTTCTTCACCACCCTGTCTACCTGCAATTTCACTTTCAAGGAACTAAGTATCTGCACCACCTGGGTCTCCTTGTTTGTCAACACTCCGGAGGGCCCTGTGAAATCCATTAACATTCAGTTTCAGACTCAGGAATGGAGAATGGTCATTTTGGCAAATGTGGAAGAGTATGATGCCTGGCACATGGGTGGCACAGTGGTCAGCACTTCTGCCTGACAGGCCAGGGACCTGGGTTCAATTCCATCCTCAGGCGACTGTGAAGAGTTTGCATATTCTCCCTGTATCTGGGTATGTTTCCTCTGGGTTCTCTGCTTTCCTCCCACAGTCCAAAGATGTGCGGGTTAAGGTGGATTGGCCATGTTAAATTGCCCACTGTGTCCAGGGATGTTTTGACTAGGTACATTAGCCATGGGAAATGCAGGGTTATAGGGTGAAGGGGTGTGGGTCTGGGTGACTTGCTCCTCTATGGGCTGAATGGCTTGCTTCCACACTTCAGAGATTCTACAATTCAATCTTTGCTCTAGTGTAAGTGTCAACGGATCCTGAATCTCACTGAAAAAGAAAGCACGTTATCTATTGTCGCATATTTAATGTCTTGTACCCTCACAGTCTCCCAAAGTGTACGTTTTGTTTATTTTGTAACTTTTACAACTAGATGTTGTGAGGTGAAATAACAAATTCTGAAACGAGTTGGTCTCTCTCCCCTCACTGGCGAGCACCTGTTAAAAATTCTTCATGAAAAGTTAGCCCCATTGCTATATAATGGGCTGAATGGCCTAAATTTGTTGCTTCGCTTTCAATGAAGCCATGGCAGCACCATAAAGACCTCTTGGGAAGCTCAGAGTATGAACTAAAATTGGCTGTTTTTTGGTCCCCCACACTGCATGTAGTGATTGCAGACTCCAGCTCCTAAACTGCTATTATTTTTCCTTCTGCTCAACCTAGGGTTTTTGGGGGCCTTAGGCGAGAATATGTCTTTATCTTGCCCCTGTCTTAAATTGTGTATAATCCCTTGTGAAATCACTCACATGGTGCTCTTCACATTCACCAGCGATATAAAGGGTGACTGGGTCAGTTAGGAAGTTTAGAAGAACGAGGGGACGGTTTCATAGAACTCTGAAATTTCATAGAAATTTCGAACAAAACTAGACACGTTAAACATAGGGAAGATGTTCCTGATAAACCGGGAGTTCAGAACCAGGGATCACAGTCTAAGAGGTAGGCCAGCCTTGGGCGACTGTCTGTGTGGAGTTTGCACATTCTCCCCATGTCTGTGTGGGTTTCCTTCGGATGCTCCAGCTTCCTCCCACAGTCCAAAGACGTGCAGTTTAGGTGGATTGGCCAAGCTAAATTGCCCATAGTGTTCAAGGGTGTGTAGATTAGGTGGGTTATAGGGGGATGTGTCTGGGTGGGATGCTCCGAGGTTTGGTGTGGACTTGTTGGGCCAAAGGGCCTGTTTCCACGCTTGACGGACTCTATTCTATTCTATTTTATGAGCCATTTAGGCCATTAGAGTGAAGAGACATTTCTTCTCCCAGAGAGTGGTGATCCTCTGGAATTCTCTGCCTCAAAAAGTAGGCGAAAACATTAAGTATTTTCAAGAAGGAGCTGGTCATGGTTCTTAGGAAGAAAAAGCTCAAAGTTTACAGGGAGAAAGCGGGGAGGGGGTATTGAGTTGGATGTCAGCTGTGATCTCATTCAAGGGGAGAGCAGCTTTGAAGAGCTGAATGATTTACTCCTGTTCCTATTTTCTCTGTCTCTATAATTATCTTTGGGGAAGGGGTCTGGCACAAAAGAAGTGTCATTAGATTGGCCATCATTCTAGGAACTGTCCATTGAATGAAGTATCAGATGCTGTGCATAAAAGACAGATGATCTGAAAAGTCTTTCAGTGTAATCAGTCAGACAAACTTTGTCGCCACTTAAATTCTCGTGAAGTGATTCCTTTCCAATTTTAGTAAGAGCAATTTTGGAATATGGACCCACTCCCTTTAGAAAAGAATGCTTAGTGTTACCTCAGCTGTCTCCAAATCAGGTTTTAGTGAACTTTGGCAGAGGCATTTTATCAAGAAATTAGACTCATTACTTTTGAATCAATCATGCTTCAAAAGAGCCATCAAACACCTTCACCTTTGCCATTAAAAGGTAGATTGTCCTTCTTGCTTTCTGCAGAATTCTGTTTAAAATATAAATCTTCTCTAACTTTACTGTAAAGGTACTTCTGCCTGACTCTGCCATACATTTCTGTTGCTTTCTTAAAGAGTTTGTCAAAATAATGCATATTGATTCCACCTTTCAGTTACACAGAACAGTATGTGGAATGACATTAACACAGAGGTGGAAATGTAATGATTTAAGAAGTTTTGTTTCATTCATAAGTCTGCTACATTATTTGGTTTGTATTGATACAAATTGGTTTCAGCATAGAATGCAGGGTTCCACAATAGAAATGGTTTAGCTGGTAGCACTCTTGCCACTCATTTTAGTAAGTTGTAGGTAAGGGTCCAATTCGTGAAATCAAATACATCAATGGCCCTTCTGTGCTGAGGGAGTGAAACAATTGCTGAGCTGACTGTAGAAAATCCCGGTGTGCTATTTTGAAAAGGAACAGGGTGGTTGTCCCTGATGCCTTGGCCAACGTTCATCGACCAGTCAATGCCACGAAAACAGACTGACCATTCCTGTTCGTGGGGGCTTGCTGCGCTCAACTTGAATGCTGCATTTCCAACTGTGATTACACTTTGCAAATGCATACTATAAAGTATGGTGGGACATCCAGTTGTGACGAAAGGCACTATATAAACGTAAATGTTGTTTTTATTCAGACTGGCTGGGCCAGTAGTTATTGCCTGATCCTAATGGCCCTTGAGAAGGTGGTGGTGAGCTGCCTTCTTGTACAGCTGCAATGCTTTTGAGTAGGATACACCTACATAATCGAATAGCCAGTAGTAAGTATTCACTACAAGATTCCTAGTCTCAGACCTGGCCTATTAGTGATAGTACTTATTTGACTGGCTGAAAATATACATAATCAGCCTCACAATTATAATAATAATAGAGTCATAGAATCAAAGAGGTATACAGCATGGAAACAAACTCTTTAATCCAACTCGTCCATGCCAACCAGATTTCCAATATAAATCTAGTCCCATTTGCAAGCATTTGGCCTGTATCCCTCTAAACTCTTCTTAATCATATACCCATGCAGATGCCTTTTAAATGTGGTAATTGTCTCTGCCTCCACCACCTCCTCTGCCAGCTCATTTCATACACATATCATCCTCTGTGTGAAAAAAAAACGTCCCTTAGGTCCCTTTGACATCTTTCTCCTCTCCCCTTCAACCTATGTCGTCCAGTTTTGGACTCCCCTACTCTTGGGAAAAGGCCTTGGCTATTCACCCTATCCATGCTCCTCATGATTTTATAAACCTCTATAAGGTCACCCCTTAACATCTGACGTCCCAGGGAAAATAGCCCCAGCCTATTCAGCTGCTGCCTATAGCTTAACACCTCAAGGCAAGGACTGAGCAGGGAAAGTCAACATGGCTTTTTGTGTGGGAAACCGTGTCTCACTAACTTGATTGAATTTTTTTGACAAAGCAACAAAGAGGATTGGTGAAGACAGGGTGGTGAAGGTGATCCATGTGGACTTCAGTTTGACAAGGTTCCTCATGATAGACTGGTTAGCAAGGATAGATCACATCGAACACAGGGAAAACCTGCCATTTGTTTACAGAACTGGCTCAAAAGTAGAAGACAGAGGGTGATAGTGGAGGGTTGCTTTTCAGACTGGAGTGACCAGCAATGTTGCCACAAGGATCAGTGCTGGGTCCATGCTTTTTGTCACTTACATGAATGATTTGGATGTGAACGTAGGAGACATGGTTAGTAAGTGTGCAGATGGCACAAGAATTGGAGGAATAGTGGAAAGCAAAGAAGGCTACCTCAAAGTACAACAGAATCTTGATCAGCTGGGCTGGTGGGCTGAGGAATGGCAGATCGAGTTTAAGTCAGATAAATGTGAGGTGCTGCATTTTGGAAAGGCAAATCAGGACATGAAATATACACTTAACAATATGGTCCTGGGGATTGTTGCTGACCAAAGAGACCTTGGAGTGCAGGTTCATAGATCCTTGAAAGTGGAGTCACAAATAGATAGAACAATAAAGAAGGCTTTAGGTATGCTTGCATTTATTGGCCAGTGCATTGAATGTAGGAATTGGGAGGTCATGTTTTGGCTATATAGGACATTGATTCAGCCACTTTTGGAGCATTGGGTTCAACTCTGGTCTCCTTCTATAGGAAGGGTGTTGTCAAATTAGAACTGGTTCAGAAAAGATTTACGTATTCCTCAAAGTGGAAAGCAAGGCCTGGAGTACACATGAAGGCTACCTCCAGGTATCTGCCATGTTCTGGCCTCAGTGAGGAGGAAGAGACACTGGGATTACATTGGTGGGTTCGAAGAATGGCTCCTAAGTGGGGCATTAATTGGTTGCCTAGCTCTATTTCCAGGTCAGCCCACTCCTGGGTAATCAGCCCAGGGCTGGGACAGCATCTGGGAGCTGACCCAGTTTCTGAACCACACTTCGCCCCTTACCCCCACTCAGCCTTCTGAAGTCACCTTCACACATCTGCTAAAATTCCACCCTTTATCTGAGGAAGGCTTCAAGGTCTGCAGATACCATTAAAAGCCTTGATATATGTTATCAAATGGCCTCAGTTGGCAGTCGATCAGCTGAAAAACCTTGTCTCACATAGTAACCACTGAAAACATGTGTACTGTGGGTTTGGAGTGTTCATCAAGAAAATTCTGGCTATATTGTACAAGTAGTCACATATTGTAGCTACAGTATTACATCTATGTAGCTTGGGAATTGGATCTTCCAGATGCATTTAATCTATTACCTTGGATGGAAAGACATTTGTGGTTGAGCCCACAGCTCCACCGACGCATTTAGAATTTCCATGTCTGTTTTTTTGTGATCTGCAATGGAAAGATTTCCCTTAAGAAACTCACTATACCACTAATGGAATATGTTGTATGCTTTATACACCTCAGAGATGTGCAGTGGCAAATCTAGTTTCTTGGATGTGAAGCAGGTTTATTTACATGCATCCTAAAAAACGTCTCCATCAAACAAAGTACTTGCACCATCCACATCCGAACTTCAGCAACCTGCAGCTTCAGTCATGTCAGATGACTTGCTCTGAGTCCACTCCCAGGGTTAACCAATAAAGAGAGCAAAGATCGATAACTAGCCTCTCATCATCAAACACAGAACAATTCAACACAAGAGGCTTTGGAGATGGATTTTTTTAACAAGATTCCTTGAAAAACAGCATCAGCCAACATCTTAAGAGTGATTAGATTCAAATGCTTCAACACCAATGCCAAAAGATTCAAAAACTGCTTCTTCCCTGTTGTTACTAGGTTCCTGAATGGACCTCTCAAATTTAAAATCTTGTTTTTTCTGCACCTTATTTGCAGCCATAACATTGTATTCCTTGGTCTGATCAATCATACTGCGATGTTCGTATGGCATGATCTGCCTCTACTGCACACAAAACAAAACTTTTCACTGTATCTAAGCACATGTAACAATAATAAACAAAATCAAAAAAGAGAAGACAGTTGAGAGAAAATAGTGAGTAGTGCCAAAATTACGTCAGGCTTTTACATTTTATTTTATTACTTGTCTCCTGTTTCTCTTTTCTGTATGCTTTCCCCCCCATTTTTCATCTTTTGACGAGATACAGTGAAGCAAAATAACAAAATCTGAAGCGAGTAGTTTCAAGTTTTTCACTCTCTGTTCTATTAAATCTTTGTGACAGCGAATCAGGAACTAGAAACTGGGAAATAGTAATGGCTTGAGTGGTTTTGACCTTTGCTATCCATGATTCTCTTCGGCAAGAGTTCAATAAAATTGGTTATTCCCATCAGTGGACGTCTGTACCCCCTGTTCCAGTGAGTGCTTTCAAACATCAAGCTACATCATGAGGGGTATAGACAGGGTGGATAGCAAGAAGCTTTTTCCCCAGAGTGGGGACTCAATTACTAGGGGTCATGAGTTCAAAGTGAGAGGAGGAAAGTTGAAGGGAGATATGCGTGGAAAGTTCTTTACACAGAGGGTGGTGGGCGCCTGGAACGCGTTGCCAGCGGAGGTGGTAGACGCAGACACGTTAGCGTCTTTTAAGATATACTTGGACAGGTACATGGATGGGCAGGGAGCAAATGGACACAGACCGTTTGAAAATAGATGACAGGTTAGACAGAGGATCTTGGTCGGCGCAGGCTTGGAGGGCCAAAGGGCTTGTTCCTGTGCTGTAGGTTTCTTTGTTCTTTGTTCTTACTTAACCAAATTTATAACTTGCCCAATTGCCAGCCGAAGAAACCTCTTCACTCGGTTCAAGCCTATTGATTTTACAATAACAACAAGTCAGGGCCTTTGATTGCAGTAAGCATCTAAGCTTTGGAATTCCCTCTGAAATAACTCCACCAACACCAGTATCCTGGCACCACGTCACCCTTTGTTTACACATGTATTGTGCATGACACAGACCCAGCTAGCACAGACCTGACTCCAAGAGTAAACAGAACCTCTGACACTCCTGTTTATATCTGTCAGCCAGGGCTCCCTGATTGGGCCAGGTTAACAGCCCCAATCGGGGAGATCATATTCTATGAGGTTCACCTGGCTGACCTCGTTCTAATCACTACGCTCCTCCTTGCATCTCTTCATCTCAGCAATGCCAATTTAAAACTGAGATATGGAGGAGTTTCTTCTTTCAAAGGGTTGTGCTCTTTAGAACTCCTTGTCACAGAGGGCTGCGGGGATAGAACCCTTGTGTATATTTAAGGCTCAGATAGATAGGTAGATTCTTGATCAGATGCAAAATCAAGGGTTACGGGGAAAGGGCAAAAAGTAGACTGAGGAACATTAGTTGTGATCCTATTGAATAGCGGAACAGGCTCGAAGAACAAAATAGTCCACTCCTGGTCCAATTTCTGTGGTCTTATGGTTTTCCCTCCTTAAGAGATCCCTCAATCACGAAGCTTCTGGTTATCTGACCTAATATCTCCTTATGTCAACCAGTGTCCTTTTTGATTCATAACATGCCTCTGGAGCATTTGAGTCATTTTGCAATGTCAACAGTGTTTTCTAATTATGCTTTTTTGTGCTGGTTAAGTACGTTGAAAATAACATTTACCTCATGTTTGCAGGAGCAAATTCTAAAGATCATGTTGTCTTTTTCACTTCCTTCTTTATTTTTAACTATGGACTGAAATTGTGAAGCGCTGCTTTAGAAACAAAAGATTATTGGAGGATTATCATTGGTGGTCTAGATGAAGGAACTGAGGGCATTCTGGCTGAGTTTGCAGACAATACAAAGGTAGGTGGAGGGACAGGTAGTATTGAGGATGCAAGGAGGCTGTGGAAGGATTGGGACAGGTTAGGAGAGTGGGCAAAGAAGTGGCAGATGGAGTACAACGTGGGAAACTATGAGGTCATGCACTTTGGTAAGGGGAATTGAAGCATGGACTATTTTCTAAATGGGGAGAAAATTCAGGAGCCTGAAGTGCAAAGAGACTCGAGAGTTCTAGTCGAGGATTCTCTCAAGGTAAATTTGCAGGTTGAGTCAGTACTTAGGAAGGCAAATGCAACTTTGGCATTTATTTTGAGAGGATTTTAATATAAAAGCAGGGATGTACTACTGAGGCCTTATAAGGGTCTGGTCCAGCCACATTTGAAGTATTGTGTGCACACTTTTGGGCCCCATATCTCAGGAAAGATGCACTGGCTGTGGAGCCAGGGTTCAGAGGAGGTTCACAAGAATGGTCGCAAGAATGAAAAGCTTAACATATGAGAAACATTTGAGGGCTCTGGGACTATACTCATTGGAGTTGAGAAGGATGAGGGGGAATCTAATTGAAACTTACAGAACACTGAATGGCCTGGACAGAGTAGTTGTTAGGAAGGTGCTTCCATGGGTAGGAGAGTCTAGGGCCCAAGGGGACAGTCTGAGACAAAAGAGAAGACCTTTTAGAAAGGAGAAAAGGAGAAACTTCTTCAGCCAGAGATTGGTGAATCTATGAAATTCACCGCCACAAATGACTGTAGAGGCCAGGTCATTGAGTACATTTAACTTAGAATTAGATAGGTTCTTGGTTATCAAGGGGATCAAGGGTTACAGGGACAAAGTGGGAGAATGGGATTCGATAAACTTATCAGCCATGATCGAATGGTGGAGCAGGCTCGATGGGCTGAATGGCCTAATTTCTGCTCCTTTGTCTTCTGGTCTTATCACCTTATGATTGCAACACTTTTCAAAAGCAAGTGACCTAACACTGTGTGTCATTTATGTGATGACGTGGAAGTACCGGTGTTGGACTGGCATGGACGAGGCCAGAAATTACACAACACCAGGTCATAGTCCAAAAGGTTTATTTGAAAGCACAAGCTTTCAGAGTGTAAACACAGTTCACACAGCCAGAGCAGTGGCGGAAGAAAGTGAGAAGGCTACAGATGAGCTGGTGCCTGGCGAGGGGGCAGGAGTCACAGAGCAGGGGCAGTGGTCCAAATGGAGGTTTGGCTGGTAACAAGTAGCTGATTGGTCTGTGGATTGGATCTAGCAACCAACTGTTCATGGCAGAAACCTGCCAACAGCTAGGTGATTTCCCCCAGGTTGATGAAGAGTGTGGGGGTCCGAATGTTTTGGCAAGAATTATTGAGGAGAAGAGGAGAGGGAGAAAATTTACACTCCAGTAAAAAGTGTCTCAAACCTGAAAATAGCTAACTTTTTTCTCTCTCTCTAAGCAGTTATTGCAGGCTCTTAAACAGCAAACCAGGGACTTGTATGAACCCACCTCTCTGTACCTGCTGCAAACAAGTGAAAGTGTCCAGAAATAGAAGACTGGGAAAATACATTCTGGTCAATCCAAGAACTGTCTCAGCAAACCCTGTGAGCAAGGACTGCTTTTCCTGTGTTTGTCTCTGCTCATAATATCCATTTATTTTTCTGTGTGTGTGTGTCTATGAGTGTGTTTGCCTACATTTGTGTGTGCGTGCGTGTGTGTGTGTCTATGCTTATGTGTACATGTCTTATGTTAGTGCGTGTGTGTGTGTGAATGTATGTCTAACATTTGTGTTTCTGTAACTCACTTTTGTCTGTGCGTGTCTTGTGTTTGTGTGTGTGCGTCTTACCTTGGTGTGTATATGTGTGTCTTACGTTTGTGCATGTGTGTGTGCGTGCATGTGTGTGTGTGCATGTGTGCGTGTGTGTGCGTATGTGTGTGCATGTGTGTTTGCATGCGTGTGTGTGAGTATGTGTGTGCGTGTGTGTGTGTGTGTGCATGTGTGTGTGTGCGTGCGTGTATGTGTGAGTGTGTGTGTGTGCGCATGTGTGTGAGCGTGTGTGAATGTGTGTGTGGGTGCGCGTGTGTGTGAATGTGTGTGTGTATGTGAGAGAGAGAGAAAAGGGGAGTTTATAAGCAGATTCGAGTTTTGAACAATGGAATTATATGCCACTAGTTCATAACTGCTTACCTGCAGCTCAAGTCAATTTGCTTGTTATAAACTTGTTAAACACAGAAACCTGTTCCATGCTTTATGTCAGTGATAATGAGAACTGCAGATGCTGGAGAATCCGAGATAGCAAAGTGTGGAGCTGGATGAACATGGCAGGCCAAGCAGCATCTTAGGAGCACAAAAGCTGACGTTTCAGGCCTCGACCCTTCATCAGAAAAGGGGGAGGGGGGGAGGGTTCTGAAATAAATAGGGAGAGTGGTAGAGGCAGATTGAAGATGGATAGAGAAGATAGGTGGAGAGGAGAGTATTGGTGGGAAGGTAGGGAGGGGATAGGTCAGTCTGGGGAGGAAGGACAGGTCAAGGGGGCAGGATGGGGTTGGCAGGTAAGAAATGGGGGTGCGGCTTGAAGTGGGAGGAGGGGATAGGTGAGAGGAAGAACAGGTTCGGGAAGTGGCGACGAACTGGGCTGGTTTTGGGATGCAGTGGGGGGAAGGGGAGATTTTGAAGCTTGTTAACTCTACATTGATACCATTGGGCTGCAGGGTTCCCAAGCGGAATATGAGTTGCTGTTCCTGCAACCTTCGGGTGGCATCACGGTGGCACTGCAGGAGGCCCAGGATGGACATGTCGTCTAAGGTGGGGGGGGTTGTTGAAATGGTTCACGACTGGGAGGTGCAGTTGTTTAGTGCGAACCGAGCGTAGGCGTTCTGCAAAGTGGTCCCCGAGCCTCCGCTTGGTTTCCCCAATGTAGAGGATGCCACAACGGGTACAATGGATACAGTATACCACATTGGCAGATGTGCAGGTGAACCTCTACTTGATGTAGAAAGTCATCTTGGGGCCTGGGATAGGGGTGAGGGAGGAGGTGTGGGGGGCAAGTGTAGCACTTCCTGCGGTTGCAGGGGAAAGTGCCGGGTGTGGTGGGGCTGGAAGGCAGTGTGGAGCGGACTAGGGAGTCACGGAGAGAGTGGTCTCTCTGGAAAGCAGACAAGGGTGGGGAGGGAAACGTGGTTCTCCACAGTTCCTGTGCATTCAACTCGATCCTAAATCACAGCGAATAGTCATGGAAAAAAATGCAAACCTCCTTTTCACTACCAGAGTGTGCACAGAAGTATCTGATTCTACAAGAAAACGTGTTGTTGAAGCAGTTAGAAGGGAAACCTAAGTTAAGGCAGTGGTCTGCGTGTGGGGTCTCAGGAAAAATATGGCAGGGTCTGGGTCAAACCCATCCAGGGTGAATTGCAGCCAATAAAAGCCTGACATCAAACCGGCTGCAAGTTGAGTTCCCACTCGCCTGGCTCCACCATTATTTCTGGCGTTCAGTTAAGATAAATCTCGTTTTAAGCATGTAAAGTTTTCTCAGCCAGCAAGCTCCACTGTTTTCAGAACATCCTTTTCATAACCACTTCACACTCGAGCA
Source organism: Stegostoma tigrinum (assembly GCF_030684315.1). Taxonomy (NCBI): domain Eukaryota; kingdom Metazoa; phylum Chordata; class Chondrichthyes; order Orectolobiformes; family Stegostomatidae; genus Stegostoma; species Stegostoma tigrinum. The sequence continues at coordinate 12,385,510 of NC_081362.1, read as the reverse complement.
ACCGACAGTTCAACAGCATTGATTAACACAGGCCATTACTGCCCTCTGCTGCTAGGGATCTGTATCTACACAATTATGAAGAAATATTGTGAAGTCTCTCCATCTGCAAGAGTTTGATCTTTTGGCTAACGATCCACTCACTTTTAATTGTAATGCAGATTTGAAACTGAACTGGTGAATATCAGTGAATGATATTTTAAAAAAAGCAAACATCCATGAAGGCATGATTTTGTAAGGTTTTACATTTTGTGTAGATAATACTAATGTTTAATACAGTGTCCACATTGTTCCAATCCTAGACTTACCAGGTATTTGGTATTGAAATGATTGGAATGGTCTGACATTGGTTATAAATCTCAATGCTTCTGTAAATATAATGTGAAATATTTTCTCTCTGATCAAGGTCCCATGGTAATGTGCTGTTCCACTTGATGTGTGAGAGAATCCTACTTTGATTTTGCAAGCCACTCCACTATAGTATATTCAAAGTCAATCAGTTCTCTTTTTGGTACAAAAAAACTGCGCAGGAAAGGAATAGTTTCTGACTATAAGCCAGGACTAAATGCCATTAGCTGACAGCACAGACTGAGTTATCATGTCAGTAATGGATAATGATGCTTTAAACATCTGTCAAGAACTGTAGACACAAGAGGGACTGATGTCTCAGGTTATGTTAGTTCTAAATGGTTTAAAATTGGTGCTAGTCTTAGCTGAAAAATCAAGACAAGCCTCACTTACTTCTCCAGTATTAATTGATTTTGATTAACTATTCACAACTCTGTTTACTTAACTCGGGTGGGTTGAAAGGAAAGTCCAAGCAGCAACAGAGGGAGATTGTAACAAAAACCGAAGTGCTGAAAGCAACTCAGCAGGTCTGGCAGCATCTGTGGAGAGAGAAACAGAGTTAATGCTTCGAGTCCAATTTGACTCTCCTGCAGAACAGTTCTGGACTCAAAATGATAACCCTGTTTCACTTTCTGCAGGTGCTGACACACATGTTGAATTTCTCCAGCATTTTCTGCTTTTGTTTCAGATTTCCAGCATCCGCAGTTCTTTGCTTTTATAAGACTGTTTGTAGGTTGTGTTTAGCAAAATGTCAATGCTTAAAACCAGTGGGGAGAGGGGAGGTGGTGGTTGTTGGTGGTGGCGTGAGATAAAATTTCAGGACATTTGCAAGTGTTTAGAACCAGTAGCATTTTCTTTGTAAGGCTGAAGAAGTGATAGGGAAAACAGTAAAAGAAACTTGCTTTTTGTCTTGCACCTCTACAAATTAAAATGCAGCAGGGTGCCTGACGAAGTCAGAAATGTGTGCAAGTGTTGGACTGTTTCAGTGCAGGTCTCTGGCACCATTCCCACTGGTCAGAATTGCAACATTTCCACAAGTAAATTCTGGGAAGCCTGGTCAAACCCTGCCACAACAGGTGGTGGTATTTGAATTCAATAGAAATCTCAAATTATGAATCAAATGATGACCATGAACCCATTGTCAGGAAGCACCTACCAGGTTCACTAATGGTCTTCAGGGAAGGAAACTGCCATCTACACGTGACTCCAGACTCTTAATTGCCCTCTGGGCAATTTGATCTATTGATTATGCTCCTACAGGGGCTTATACTGCTTGGTGACATTGCAGACATTTTCCTATTCAACCTGTTTAGAGATGCTGTGTCATAGCTCAGGAGTAGGTAGGACTTGAACCCAGACCTCCTGGCTCAGAGATAGGGACACTGTAAAGGAGAGATGAGAGTGTCCCAGAGGGTCGACTTTGACAGCATTGCTGAAGCTAATGCCTAGCCTTTGAGCTCCAAGAGTTCTGTTCATTTTGTTTGTTGAAATGGCATTGTCAAGGAATCAAAAGACATGGGCAGTGAGCAGAAAGATGCAGTTGTAACCCAAGACAAACCTTGATCATATTAAATAGTGGAGCAAGCTGCATGGACAATTTAATGAAGTGCGGTTCCTATTTCTTGCATTTTTATGTATAACCAATGCTGACAGAAGCAAAAGTCAGGAAATATGTGGTGCAAAATTTCTATCTGCCTGTGGGTATACTTTCTGTCTAATGTCAAAACCCAGAGTGAGTGAATGCGCAGAATGTGGGAAGGTGCCAGTGCTCTTTTAAAACATACGTTGGATGTGTACTCGAGGAGATGAGAGGTAGGAGCGGTTTTGAAGTCCAACCAAACCAGTATTGCATACTTTCATTTATTGCAAATTTTCCAATCATATGACAAGCAAGAGAAGTTGTTGAGGGTAAGGTGTCGGTGGAGGGGGACTGGTCGGGTCTGCAGGACAGGAAGAAGCGGAGGGCCTTGAGGCCATCTGCATGTGGAATGCAGGTGTATAGGGACTGGACGTCCATGGTGAATATATCAACAACTTCTCTTTTGACTCCTCCCACTTCCTACAGACTAAGGGGGTGGCCATGGGCACCCGCATGGGTCCCAGCTATGCCTGCCTCTTTGTAGGTTACGTGGAACAGTCCCTCTTCCGCACCTACACAGGCCCCAAACCCCACCTCTTCCTCCGGTACATTGATGACTGTATCGGCGCCGCCTCTTGCTCCCCAGAGGAGCTCGAACAGTTCATCCACTTCACCAACACCTTCCACCCCAACCTTCAGTTCACCTGGGCCATCTCCAGCGCATCCCTCACCTTCCTGGACCTCTCAGTCTCCATCTCAGGCAACCAGCTTGTAACTGATGTCCATTTCAAGCCCACCGACTCCCACAGCTACCTAGAATACACCTCCTCCCACCCACCCTCCTGCAAAAATTCCATCCCCTAGTCCCAATTCCTCCGCCTCCGCCGCATCTGCTCCCACGACAAGACATTCCACTCCCGCACATCCCAGATGTCCAAATTCTTCAAGGACCGCAACTTTCCCCCCACAGTGATCGAGAACGCCCTCGACCGCGTCTCCCGTATTTCCCGCAACACGTCTCTCACACCCCATCCCCGCCACAACCGCCCAAAGAGGATCCCCCTCGTTCTCACACACCACCCCACCAACCTCCGGATACAACGCATCATCCTCCGACACTTCCGCCATCTACAATCCGACCCCACCACCCAAGACATTTTTCCATCCCCACCCTTGTCTGCTTTCCGGAGAGACCACTCTCTCCGTGACTCCCTTGTTCGCCCCACACTGCCCTCCAACCCCACCACACCCGGCACCTTCCCCTGCAACCTCAGGAAATGCTACACTTGCCCCCACACCTCCCCCCTCACCCCTATCCCAGGCCCCAAGATGACATTCCACATTAAGCAGAGGTTCACCTGCACATCTGCCAATGTGGTATACTGCATCCACTGTACCCGGTGTGGCATCCTCTACATTGGGGAAACCAAGCGGAGGCTTGGAGACCGCTTTGCAGAACACCTCCGCTCAGTTTGCAACAAACTACTGCACCTCCCAGTCACAAACCATTTCCACTCCCCCTCCCATTCTTTAGATGACATGTCCATCATGGGCCTCCTGCAGTGCCACAATGATGCCACCCGAAGGTTGCAGGAACAGCAACTCATATTCCGCCTGGGAACCCTGCAGCCTAATGGTATCAATGTGGACTTCACCAGTTTCAAAATCTCCCCTTCCCCTACTGCATCCCTAAACCAGCCCAGTTCGTCCCCTCCCCCCACTGCACCACACAACCAGCCCAGCTCCTCCACTCCACCCACTGCATCCCAAAACCAATCCAACCTGTCTCCGCCTCCCTAACCTGTTCTTCCTCTCACCCATCCCTTCCTCCCACCCCAAGCCGCACCCCCATCTACCTACTAACCTCATCCCACCTCCTTGACCTGTCCGTCTTCCCTGGACTGACCTATCCCCTCCCTACCTCCCCACCTATACTCTCTCCACCTATCTTCTTTTCTCTCCATCTTCGGTCCACCTCCCCCTCTCTCCCTATTTATTCCAGAACCCTCACCCCATCCCCCTCTCTGATGAAGGGTCTAGGCCCGAAACGTCAGCTTTTGTGCTCCTGAGATGCTGCTTGGCCTGGTGTGTTCATCCAGCCTCACATTTTGTTGTCTGCGATCTGAAAAGTGCCTTGTATAGTTTTAGCAAGAAGTCCTTACTTTTAGATTCCATTCTCTTTGAAATAAAGGCCAACATTCCAATTGCCTTCCCTCTGAACTGATGACCTTGCCTGTTAGATCTTTGTGATTCATGGGCGAAGGGTCCCTCTGTTTTGTAGCTTTCTGTAGTGTTTCTCCATTTTCTCCTCTTTTCATCCTGCCAAAGTGCACAGCCTCACGCTTCCGACATTATATTCCAGCTGCCAAGTTTTTGCCCACTCGCTTAATCTGTTTACATCCCTCTGTAGCTTCTTTGTATCATCCTTACTACTTGCCTTTCCACCTATTTTTGTGTCGTCCGCAAACTTGGCAATAGTACAGTCACCTTCATTATCCAAGCCATACTGTTATTCTGGCTCTGATGGAATGTGTAAGAGGGCAGAGTTGAACCAGGACTATGGCAGGACCAAAAGCTTGACTGGATGTGTCAAACCTGGCGTTGTGGGAACAACGGGTGCAGTTTTTCTTTTTAAGTTCCTTTGCGGGACATCACTCACTCACCCAGCATTTGGGGCTTTGAGAAGCTGGTGGTGAGCTGCGACCTTTAGGAAGTGACAACAGTTTTAAAGCATCTACAGAGGAGTGAACTTTGAAAGGATGGGGCCATGTTTGTGAGGAGAGGAAGGAAGATTTGAAACCATGGGAGATGTTAGGTGATATCAAGGAGAATTGGTGAGTGATGTTGTGTATTAAGTAATTTACGGGGAATAGGGTCAAGATAACATGAAGGTTGGCCTCATTGGAACCCAACTTTGCAGAGAGATTGTGAAACTGAAGCTGTAGCTTTTACACTTAGCACTTGTTTCAGCCTTTGTCCTTGGCATCTATTTAGGAACACTCACCAACACAGTAAGCATTAAATGTCTGGCATATGCATGGCACCTGGTTCACTTCTGTAAAAATGCATGCAGTGGGATCGTAGATAACAAAGTGTGAAGCTGGATGAACACAGCAGGCCAAGCAGCATCTCAGGAGCACAAAAGCTGACGTTTCGGGCCTAGACCCTTCATCAGAGTCCTCTGATGCTTCACACTTTGTTATCTTGGATTCTCCAGCATCTGCAGTTCCCATTATCTCTGATTGCAGTGAGATCCTGTTTCTCAGCCATGGCTCCTTCACTGCTGCAATGTAGACTTGCTGATTTACTTCTCAAGCTCAGATCAGAGTTGATCATCTGCAGTTGCCCCAAGATAAGCATGAAAGAAGGTAAACCCAGTGAAACTTCACTCTTGACTGAACAGTCAAGAAACAGATCTTGGGGCCATTAATCCAGCCATTGCAAATCACATCTATAACACATGGAGTTCCACCAGGCCTCTCATATTAATGGGTTTCAGCAAATTCCAGTAATGTTCTTCAATGTTTTAGCCCACAAAGCACTAATTGGCTGATCATGACTCCCTGTTGGCTTATTGCAGATAAATGACTTCCAATTTGTACATTGCCTTAAAGTAGGAAAATTAAGCTCAAATGTTTGCAACTTTCTAATGTAAATGACAGGTGGCCAACTTTAATCTGACCGTGAGGAATAAATCCATTTGGTCCCTACATAAAACAGCTATGGCCCAGAAACTGGACCTCACCGTATTTATTTTATTTATTTTGTGTCAACAATTGCTATGGCGACTTCTTGATCACAGCTGACAAGGGAAACAATTTGGCGAAAAAATTAACCCAGACTGTTATCACACAAACCTTTTAATGGCAAGATGTCAGCATTAAATTTTCTCAAGGAAAGCTTGAAGGAGGGAGAAAATAAAATGTTTCTTTTCTCTTCTGCCCACCAAGGCATCACTTCCACAATCTCCCATATCCCCTGTTGAAAGGATTCAATTTGAACAATAACAATAAACAATATCTCTACTGGTACAACAAGGTATCGATCTGGATGAACAGAGCAGGCCAAGCAGCATCAGAGGAGAAGCAACGCTGACATTTCGGGCCTAGACCCTTCTTTATTTTTTCTGAAGAAGGGTCTCGGCCCGAAACGTCAGCGTTGCTGCTCCTCTGATGCTGCTAGGCCTGCTGTGTTCGTCCAGATCGACACTTTGTTATCTCGGATTCTCCAGCATCTGCAGTTCCTACTATCTCTGCCGGTACAGTTGAAATCTTAAATACCTTGCTCACCCTGTAGAGACTGCAGAGTTTTTCTTCTGGTGCAACCACTACCCTTTCGCTGGCTCCTTCATTTCTCTATTTCTGTTAAAACACACTCTCCAATTTTCAAAGGGGTCTCTATACCATGAAAGTTCTCAATGTGAGAACAGACTGCATCCTACTCCTAGGCCCAGCCGGTTGCTAGGGCAAATGTAAATGTGATTGCCTTTTTGATATCTCGTCCATCCCCGCCTGTATTCCTTAAGTGGCTGGACTAAAGACTATTTACGATGTGGGCAACCAGAATAGATTCTGTTCAACCCTTTTTCAGGATAGTAATAATTTTGTTTGGAGTACAGTACACATTTTTGCAAATGAAATAATCAAGCCTGGAGCAAAGTGTACACAATACTAAAATGTGTTTGTGAAAATTGATATTTTACCTTTACACAGCAATAATATTATACAAGAGGTTCTATCATGCATGTTATAAAGTAGGAAATGACAAAAGAGAAGGCTAACGAAGACATTTTCGGAGGACTAATGTGTCAAAATTCAAAGGACTAGGTTAATTCTTGAGTTTGAAGAGTTGCTTGCTCCTGTTGTATATTTTTCAATGCCCTGTTGAAAATAGGTCATCGTTGTCCCACATCACCCACAATTTCTCTTTCCCTCTCTGCTCCTGTATACGTGACTGACGAGATAGCTGTCATGTTCTTGAATTCTTTGTTTATAGACTATCTTTCCCTGGTATGACCACCCATGTTAAGCAGAGGTCTCGGCCTGGCTTCTCCTGATGAGATTTCCAAACATTGTCATTAGTCGCACGGCCTTCCTTATATATATATGAGAAAAATTCTCGGCCGTTGAGGCCATGGTATTTTTCCAGTTCGCTCTGGTTTCCCTTCCTCACCTTGATTCCTGTCAGAGTCACACATCTGCTGTTCAGGTCAGACAGAGAGGAAATGGTATTCCCATCTGCAGACTAAACTCTGGATGTAAACATTAAACGGCAGCACTTGCCACAGGCCCGGACTTGCGATGTTACTCTGCTCTCCTCAGTTTGATTTTACATGTCTTCAACCGGTTCTGCACTAAACAAAAGCACTTCTTTTCTGCTTGCTGCTGACTAAGCACTGAAGATGAATTTGCTACAAACTTTCAGGATCAGATTTTACCAATGCTGAGAATTAAACAGGCATCCATTTCAGTTGGAAAAGACATCGTAACATGAGTGATAGATTTGTATATAGAATAGGGTGACACAGGGCACCAATATACTGTAGCTTCTGACCATGCCAAAGTTGAAAGCACAGGGACATGGGTGAATAGTGTTGTTTTGAGGGTTTGCGGGGGCTACTTTCATAGTTTGCAGATGACATAAAGCTCAGATATGTAATAAGCTGTGAGGAAGATAATAACAACATCAGGAAGACCAAGTGTGCTGAAGAAGGCAGACATGTGGCGGATGAAATTCAAAGCAGAGAAGTGTGAAATGACTCATTTTGATTGGAAAAAATGAGGAGAAGCAACGTAAATAAATTTTAAAAGAGGATGCAGGTGCCAAGAAGCTAAGGGGTGCAGATACACAAATCTTTGAAGGTTGAGGGAGTGAAGGAGGCCATTCAGAGGGCACGCACAGTCTTTGGCTTTAGAAAAGGAAACCTAAGGGTCCATAAGCCAGGAAGTTATGCTGAACCCACATAAAACAGAGATTTGGTTCCCGGCCAATTTTGAGCTTCACAACTTAGAAATCTGTCGAGGCATTATTCAAAGGATGCGTTCACCAGAAACCCAGAGATAAAAAGACTTCGGTTACAGGAGACGCTTGAGAAAATGGAGTGCTGTCCTTCAAGCAGAGAGGGTTACGGGGAGGTGAAACCAAGATATTCAAAAACACAAAGGCAAATTCAAGGAATTTGATTTGAGGTAGCATAAGGGAAAGAAAGCTTTGAAAAGTTGTTATGATCTGGATTCCACAGTCTGGAAATTAATGTTGGGAACACTTTCAATAATAACTATCTCATGGGAGTTGAATGAATGTGTAGCATTACCTTTATCTGCTCCCATATCTTCTGGTCTTCATAGGGGATAATTATCAAGGTTAAGGGGAAAGAGCAGGGGATTGATTGCATAGCACTCTCAAAACATTGGTACAGACTGAATGGTCTTCTCCTGTTCTCCAACAATTCCATTCATTTTCCGATGTTGTATCTCATACATTGCATTCTGGAGCCGTCATGATAAACCCAGAGACAGAGCTGTGAAAGGTGTAGTCATATGGTTTTCTTCTTTTGTGTGCTCAACAATCGTACTGGGTGTACATCTGCTAGTGTCCTGAGTTGAGTATGGTTTGTGAAGCAGGGAGGTCAAAGGAGCTTTATCAATGCAGACAATAAATTTTAGGTCAAGATAATTAATTCCTCAAACATCTTTAGGCAGCTTTCCAGACATTCGAATTCTCCTACCATGCTGCGTATTGAATTCTGCACCTCAATCTCACCCACGTTCAGCAGAGAATGAGGGAGAATTCAGATGTTAAGATCAAACACCACTGCACCAACAGAACACTCAACTCTTCCCTAAACTTTGCCAATGGTATTATGGCTGAAATGTACAATATTCCCAATGAATTTCCACAGCTTTCTCTAGCCACCATGCGGAAAATGACGCCATGTCCCACAAAGCAAGGTTGCAAGATCTTCCAACTCTTGTGAAAGCTTTCTTGCTTTGCAAATTTTTTTTAATCTTTCATAAGATTTGGGTGCATTAGTCTGCACTTATTGCCCATTCTTAATTGCCCATGGTGAGCTATCTTCTAGAATTACTGCCGTCCTTGAGGTGGAGGTCCACCTGGAGTACAGTTGGGAAGGGAGTTCCAGGATGTTTACTCGGTGGTCCTGCAGGAGCAGTGAAATAGTTCAAACTCAGTATGGTGTTTGGCTTGGAGGGGGGCTTGCAGGTGAGGGTGTTCCCATTGCATCTGCTTCCGTTAGCCTTCCAGTTGTTCGAGGTTGGGAATTTGGAAATTGCTATCAGAGGAGTCTTGGCAGGTGACTGCTGTGCATCCTGCGGGTGGTACACACTGTTGCCACTCTGTTTGGTTGACAGAGGGAGTGAATGTTTAGGGCATGCATGTACTTTCTAACAATCTCAATCTCAGCTGAGATCAGCAGTGGAAGCCTTGAAGCAGTATTTCAGATATGAGTCACCCTGTAAGATGTCTCATCATCTGTCAAACTGGAGCAGCAATGCAGCATACTTAGCAAACTCATGGCAATAGTCCTGCTTGGACTTTGCAATGCATCAGAATGATGCCCTAACACTACAACATGGTAATGACAGATTTTAATTGGTGTGCAGGGACTTTGAACGCAGTTCCCGCCAGAAAAGACCATTGGTCAGTCATAAAAAGACTGTATATCAGCTAAGAATGCATGGCAAGTAGGAGGAAATGCCCCAAATTAGAATTCCTGTGCAACAATTTCAGGAGAGTCACCAAACGGTGCAAATGGAGTTAGTACGCCTTAGGTCAATGGTGCCCATTAGCCTCACTGACAAATTGAACAACATCTCACTGCCTCGATGATGTTCAGCACAATTGTAAGATAGAATGTACTGAGAAGATAGATAATCCAGTATCACTGTTCCATTGTTCCCAAGATATACAGGAGAGTGGGAAGAACAGGGTGCAGGCAAGAGTCAGACCAAATGCACTTACTTTCCCATAAAGAGGAAGAGGAATCTACAAATGCAATAAACATATGAGTGGCTCAGTGGTTAGCACTGCTGCCCTTCAGGACCTGGGTTTGATTATAGTCTTGAGTGCCTGTGTGGAGTTTGTACATTCTCCCTGTGTCTGCGTGGGGTTTCTCCAGATGCTCCAGTTTTCTCCCACAGTTCAATTTTCTCCAACTTGTGCAAGTTAGGTGGACTGGCCATGCTAAATTGCCCATGGTGTCCAGGGATGTGGAGGCTAGGTGGGTTAGCCATGGGGAATGTAGGGTTATAGGGTAGGGGGGGAGTCTGGAAGGGATGCTGTTCAGGGATTTGATATGAGTCAAATGGCCACACTGTAGGGATTCCATATGAATTAGGAACAAGAATAGACAATTTGGCCTCTTGAGCTGGTTCTGCCATTCAATAGATCATGACTGAGCAGATATTTTTGAACTAACTCTAAATTCCTGACTGCCCCTGATAACCTCTGACTCACTTGTTAGACAAGAATGTATCTACTTCTGTCTCAAAAACATTCAACGACCTTGCCTCCACCTCTTGCTGGGAAAGAGAGTTACGTAGTATGACACTCTACAAGGATAAATGTTTCCTTCTTTTCTCCCTTAAATAAGAGACCCCTTTCATTTAAACTGTGCTGCCTAGTTTTAGTCTTTTCCCACAACTCATCGTCAGCATCTGTCCTGTCGGGTACCCTCAAGAGTGGTTTCAAAAAGATCACCTCTGATTCTTCTAAACTCCAATAGATACTGGCTAGATCAGTCCTTTTTATAAATCCTACTCATTTGTGGGCTGTGGATGTTGCTGGTTGGATGGTGTTTATTGCCCATCCCTAGTTGCCCTTGAGAAGGTGGTGGTGGGCTGCCTTCTTGAACCACTGCATTCCCCCTGCTGTGGGTTGACTCACAATGTCATTAGGGAGGGAATGCCAGGATTTTGACCCAGTGACAGTGAAAAAACAGTGATATATTTCTGAGTCAGGATTGGTGAGTGGATTGGAGGGGAACCTGCAGGTAATGGTGTTCCCATACATTTGCTGCCCTTGTCCTTCTGGATGGAAGTGGTTGTGAGTTTGATTGGCGCTGTCAGAGGACATTTAGTGAATATATGCAGAACATACTGCTGCTACTGAGCATCGGCGGTGGAGAGAGTGAATTCTTGTGGATTTAGTGCCAATCAAGCGGGCTGCTTTATTCTGGATGGTGTCAAGCTTCTTGAATGTTGTTGGAGCTGCACTCATCCAGGCAAGATAAGCCCTGTTCCCTAATCCCGGGAATCAGTTGAATGAGCCATCTCTGAATGACTTGTAAAACATGTATGTATGTCAGAGCTGGGTTTCCCAGTGACAGGAAGCAAGTCATAATTTCAGAGAATGGGAAAAGACATGCAGCCATGAGCATCAAGCACAAAACTGCTCAATAAGACAAGACATTTGATTGAAAACATGGATGACATAAACCCTATTTCATAAACGACTGCAAAAGGATTTTTAAAAATCTAATTCTAGGGTGTGAACATTGCTGACAAAGCCAACATTTATTGCCCTTGAACTGAATGGCTTGCTGGGCCATTCAGAAAACAGTCAAGAGTCAACCACATCACTGTGGATCTGGAGTCACGTGTAGGCCAGACCAGGTAAAGACAGTGGAATTCCTTCTCGAAAGGTCATTGCTGAACCAGCTGAGTTTTTACAACAATGGGTGTATGGTCAGCATTATTGAGACTTGGTTTCAATTTCTGATGTGGTAACTGAATTGAAATTCCACCAGTTGGCACAGGGAGCTATGTCCCCATGCTTGCAAAGTATTAGACTGGGCCTCTAGTTTTCTAATCTAATCTCATCACTGAAGAATTTGGGGGTGTTATTTTGGAGGATTATTTGCAAATCATATCTTGCTTGCTTGGCAAAAAAACGATGTGAGATGTAATCAAATGCCATTGCTTAGAATGAGTGATTGCAGGGTTACAGGTATGACTCTCCTTATCACCTCTTTGGTGCGTTTTGACAAGCAATGACTTGCATTAATACTGCTTTATGGCAGTCAGAAGTCTACCCTTTTGAAAAATAAATGGAAGAAAGTTCAGCAATGTTACTGATTGCTTCATAAACTTACCCAAAGATTGTGAGTTTATGAGGCCCATTAGTTAAAATGACCCCCTGTAAACTGAAGCTGTTTTGACTTCCAACAGTCAATAATCTGTCCGCTCACTATTTTCTTTGGATGGTTTTATTTTACCCAGTATTTTCTTTTCGGTTGCCTAAAAAACACTGATGTCTTTGGTACAGGTGTTTCCCACCTGACGCAATACCTCACACAGTTGGCAATCCTTCACTCATTGAGTTACTGGAGTTGGGAGAACTTTCCAACCTGGCACTGCCCTTATGAAGCCTTGCCCAATGGCAGAGCATGCCAGAAATCCAGAAGTGGCATTCCATGTAAACAGTGGAGATTGGAGCCTTGTCTTGCTGTTACCTGCGCCACTGTTGCTCATCTTCCAACATGAGTCACTGCATTAAGATTTTCCCCTCTCTCTTATCCAGCAGTGCTGAGTCCAACTGCTGCTCCAACTGTGTGCGGCAATCAACTGGAGACTTTCCTGTGTTGTGTAAGTTTTATTCCATTCTGAGAAACACATTTACGACTGACAGACTTTGGAACTGCACAGCTAAGCATCTCTATCCATCTAAGGAAAAGCTTGAAAAGGGGGAGAGCCGCAATAAACATACACAGAGCAGCTGCAGTATTGTGCTTAGGCAAACCTGCTTAACATTTCAATGATTGATTATGTTCTATCATTGTAAATGTATTTCGCTTTAAGCCCCAGAGTTCGGACCATGAGAAAAAAGATGTTTTAATCCGCTAACCATTTTGCAGCCAGTCCATGTAAGATTTCTGTTTTGGAAGCTTTCACTTTGAAGTAATTCATTTCCAAATAAGATCAGGCATTTGGTAATGATTTATTTCTATTTAGACAAGTGGTAAGCAGAGAGAGAGAGAAATGGAGGATTTGGATACAGAGTATTCATATGAAATCACTGAGATTTTCAGCTGGGTTTTACTGACCATTTGTTATACTGGCAATGCTTCCTACTCCTGTTTATTTTATATCACAGTGCTAGAAAGACATTATCTCACGTCTCCGGCCATGAAGCTGTGGTTCATACTCTCAAAAAATAAGAAGTACTAAAACAACACAGTCAAGTCCATTGACATAAATATTTATGTGAGGTCTGCTTTCATTTTAGATTCAGTCCTAAAATACTTAATGGGAAATTAGGGAGTGCAATTTTACAACTCAGTTTGGTGCGGCAGTGTGCAGGAACAGGGAGTGAGATGGACAAACATTTGGTTCCCCAAAGCTCAATGCTATTCATGGCCTTCCAGGATAGCTGTGGGTAAAAATGGAGCTCCTGTCGGGGTGATCGATTTCTTTATTTTTCAGCGATTTGTCACAGGCATTTACCTCACGTAGTCTGGTATGTAGCCGTGCCAGGAACACAGCTAGGTGATGCCAGGAACCTGCAGCTGATGTTGGCACTGGCATAGCTGCCAGGGTTAGCCATCCAAGAGAGGAACTGGCAGAATGCCAGCTTGCAAAGTTTAGCCCCCAGGAGCTCCTGAGAGGACGGATGGCTGCGAGAATATATTCCGAGCAGTTTCAACATTGCAGCATTTGTAGCACTTTCTCATGAATATTTACATGCTCATCAACACAAAATAATTACATCGGAGGAAAGCCTTTCGGCCCATCTGCATAATACAGGGAGATGCTGCTCAGTCCTTCGAATTGTACCAGCCCTTTATTCCCACCATTATAGCATCCAATTGCTACATCAGTGATTCCAGTATCTTGTTCTTCACAATATGCAGGTTGGTTTTAGCTATTATGCACTCCCAAACTGGAGAAAAATGCTTGCTAATTAGTCCTGAAATTGCAAGACTGATTTAAGCTTCCATCCTTTGGTTGAATTCACAGTTTAACTTTCAAGTTGCATTTCGGATTACAGTCAACTTTCTTGTTTAGTGAGAGAATTTTCCAACATGACCCTTGAAGTCACGGCAGAAAATTCAATCAAGAATGGGTATCATAATTTGATTGTCAAGTCACATACACCGAGATGTGGGCAGCCTGTGGAATTCTCTCTCACAGAAAAAGATTGAAGCCGTAATATTGAATGCTTTCAAGAAGGCGATAGATATAGTTCTTAGGAATAAAGGGATCAATGGATATGGAGAGAAAATGGGAACACGGTATTGAGTAGGATGATCAGCCATGATCAGGATGAATGGAGGAGCAGGCTTGAAGGGTCAAATGGCCTAATCCAGCACCTATTGTCTGTTGTCTATTGTCTGTTGAATGGAGGAGCAGGCTTGAAGGGTTGAAAGGTCTACTCCCTGCTCCCATTTTCTGAGTTTCTCGCTGCATTCAGTTAAGAAGCTAGAGATCTGCTTGCAGAGAAACTCAATGGATTGAAACATACACCATGTGGGAATTTTGATTCATGACATATAGGGCAATACTGAGAACATAGCATAACAGGAGTGATGTTTGACTGAAGGAACAATACCAGCCCCCACCTAGAAAGACGAAGTCACATTGAAGCTCAATACCACTGCAATCCTGTGGCACCTTGATTAAGGGGGTGTCAGTAAGCAGATCCTCAATGAACTCAATCACCTTAAACATTTCCTATGGTTCAGTTGGAGGCAGGAATTTCCTTTGGAAAACCTGTGGTGGTTAAGGAAGAGCCTTCTTCCACCTCATCCTTCTCACTCTTGAGCCTTTTCTCTATCTGTTGGTCATGATGCAGGGTCCCAGCAAGGCTGCCCTCATTCCTCTTAAAGACATCGGGCAAACAAATCTCCTGCCCCCTCCCTGAATGGGGGCACCTGCTCATCACATCACTTCCAAAGTAAAGAACAAGCCAGTGTGGTCCCACCAACTGTGCAATAGCAGAAACCCGAAGCATGTTGAATGCCTGCCCCTTTAAATAGCACTCCAGGATTGTTCCTGGACCAGATGAATGCATGTTCAATTCAGAGAGATGAGCACAAGCCCTGGACCTTGCCTGGTTGTACACTCAGGATATTGTATCGAATCAGCTGATGTCAATGCCATGTTTCTCCTCATTACACAGCAAGGCTGTTCTCCTCCTGGAGTCCTAGGACAGCCACACCAGAATGTTCATGTGCGTATCTTTTTATCCCTCCTGGGCTTCCCTAGTGCCAGCACACAGTGAGCTCCTAGCTCAGCAGGTCTCTGTTAAAACCTTCTTCCCTCAAGTCCCAGTGCCATGTGATTTGTCATCATGAGAAATCAACCCACGGTGCACTTTAGCAGAACAGTCATTAACCTCTTATACTGCACCCAGACACAGTAAGATCCCATTAACATTGACTGAGGGATAAATACAGGTCAGGGAACCAGGGATAACTATCTGGCTGTTTTTTACTAGTGTGCCATGAGACCTTTTACCTGGGAGGACAGAAAGGACCACATTTTAGATCGCACTTATTCAAGAGACAGTACCACCAATGTGTCCCCTCCTTTCCATATTGCAAATAGAATGGGCCTTGATTTTTGTGCTTAAATCCTTGTTGAGTAGAACTTGAATTTGCAATCATTGAACTCGGAGGTTACTATCAGAGACATGACCGACATAGGTTTATCACAGTGTTAATGTATCCAAGACACAGGAAGGGTATTGTACTCTTGCAACAGAAATGAAACAGAAAATTATGGAAATTATAATTAGGTTTCACTCCCAGTTAGCTTTTGGGTTCTGGCAGTTCAAAATTTTGGCTCGTATCCAATGACTCTCTCGGAGATTTCCCCTCATTGACTGTACCTCTATATTTATTTAGTGAAATGTTTACTCGTGCCTATGCGATTGGGCTTACTAGTGAGCTGACCAGATTGTGCAAGAGCATGTGGTGACAATTAAAGAGGGTTTTGATTTATTTACTTCAGCTGCTGAATGGGGAAAACAGTTCCATTTCAGTTGGCTAACACAAGGCATGATGGTGGAGAGGGCAATGTGTCAAGTTCGCAAAGAAAAATAATTAGACCTGGCTGGGAAAGTTTTGCGTTCCATCAAATATTCATCTCAGCGCACAGCCCACAAGTATATGGTGTCATGAGTCAAACTCAGGCTTTTCAGCAGCAACCAACAGAGACTTCTTAAACAGCGCCATCTAGTGAATAGTCTCAATCAATATATGTGCAGCCATTCCAAAACAGTCAATCAGCCAGCAGCAATATGTATAATAATGGGAAAGTTATGTCACAATTTCAGGATGTCAGTATGCCTTTAAGAGATATAGCTTGTCAGTGTACCTTTAAGAGACATGCTCATGATGTCGACGTTGTGGCAAACTTGGTGTATAAGGATCTCATACATCATCTTGCCCCAAGATCACTTGAAGCATGACACGCTGTTGGGCACGTGTTGCTTAGTACTCTTGCGTGCAATGTAAGTAGCTGAATCTGAGCCCGGACATCGCTATGTCATGAATGTGACGTATATGATTGTAGCTGTAAGAAACATCCAAGAGCAAAGAGCAAAGAACAATACAGCACAGGAACAGGCCCTTTGGCCCTCCAAGCCCGGGTTGACACATTTTGCCCTCCCCAACTCTTTGTTTGAAAAAACCTGCCTCCGTCTCTTTTAAACTTACCTCTCACCCACAAATGAACCTGTGTCCCCTAGTAACTGACCCCTCCACCCTGGGGACAAGTCTCAAATTTTCCATTCTATTAATGCCATTCACAATCTTATTATCTTCTATCAAGTTGCCCCTCAACTTCCTGTGTTCCAGTGAAAACAAACCCGGTCTATCCAACCCTTCTTTATAGTTCAAATCCCCTATACTAAGCAACATACTGGTAAACTTTTTCTGTTTAAAGTTTTTGAGAAGATTTGCACCTTGGGTCATGGATGAGGTTGTAGACTTGCTGGACGAGCCGGTGTGTTTGTTTGCAGACATTTTGTCACCCTGCTAGGTAACATTTTTAGTGCACCTCCAGTGAAGTGTTGGTGTTCTATCCTGTTTGTTATTTACATGCTTTGGTCTGCTGGGGTGTTTGGTACCACTTTCAATTCTGTTTGTCAACGGCTTGTATTTCAGGTCCAGTTCAATGTGTTTGTGATGGAGTTCCAGTTGGAATGTCAGGTCTCCAGGAATTCCCTGGTGTGGCTCTGTTTGGCTCGATCCGTAATGGATGTGTTGGCCCAGTCAAATTTGTGTCCTTTAAGTGCCTTAGTCACTTTAACCCACCACCCGGTTCCCTGGCCAACATCTCTGCCTCTGGCTTGTTCCAGCAAAGCTTGACACAAGCTGGAAGTACAACACCTCATTTTCTGCTTGGGGACCCTTCAGCCCTCCGGACTCAATATTGAGTTCAATAATTCTACAGCCTAAACTCTCATGTCCTAGCCCCGTACCCCACACACCAGGCCTTGTTATCATGTACCCTGTCATTACAACTACCTATTGTTAGTCACTAACAATCCCCATTAACCGCTATTCAACATTCCTAGCAAGAATGTTATCAGCTCCTTTGTCTATCCAACTGCTCTTCTCTCTCCTTGGGCTTTATCCTGTTGTTTACTCCCTAGCACATCCGCCTCCCTATTTTCGGCATTTAGGCCGATGTTTACCCATCTACCATCAGTTCTGAGGAAAGGTCACCAGACCGAAATGTTAACCCTGATTTTCTCTTCACAGATACTGCTAGACCTGCTGAGCTTTTCCAGCAATTTCTGTCTTTGTTCCTGATTTACAGCATCCGCAGTTCTTTTGGTTTTTATCGTGCCCTTCTTCATCCATGTGTATTGAGACCAGTGAGAATTGGTCATGTCTCTTGGTGGTTCGTTGGTGTTCAGCTACTCATCAGGAGACATGACCAATTCTCACTGGTCTCAATACACACGGGCAAAGAAGGACACAAATTGGACTGGAACAACACATCCATAATAGCACGAGCCAAATAGAGACATGCGATGGGACTCCTGGAGGCCTGGCATTCCAACTAGAGCTCCATCTACAAACACATTGAACTGGAACTGATATACAAACCACCAAGAAACAGAACCGGAAGTGATGCTAACCACCCAACAAACAGAGGCATATACATAACAAGTGGGACAGAACACCAACGCCTCACTGGAGGCACACTGATGGTGTTATCCAGCAGGGTGACAAAATGTGTGCAACCAAACCCACCAGCTCACAAGTCTACAACCTAAAAGTCTTCTTTACCATCTCTACAGCATCTACATCCTTCTGGTAGTGTGGTGACCAATGCAGTACGCAATATTCCAAGTGTCGTCTTACTAAAGTTCAATAGAACTGCAGCATATCTTGTCTTTCCTTTTACTCACTGCCCCTTCCAATGAAGGCAAGTATGGCATAGGCCTTTTTTACAACTTTATCCAATGCACTGCCACTTTCAGTGATCTGTGGATCTTCACACCCAGATCCCTCTGCATTTAAATACTCCTAAGGGTTTCGCATTCACTGTATAATTTCCATCTGTGTTTGGCCTTCCAAAATGCATCACCTTACATTTGTCTGGATTAAACTCCATCTGCATTTTTCTGCCCATGCCTCCAACTGATATATATCCTGCTGTATCCTCTGACTATCTTCCTCACTGTCAGCAACTCCACCAATCTTTGTATCACCCACAAACTTACTAACTAGACCAGCTACATTTTCCTCCCAATCATTTCTGTAGATCACAAACAGCAGTGGTCCCAGCACTGATCCCTGTCGAACACTACTCATCCCAGGCCTCCATTCTGAAAGGCCTCCTTCCATCGCTACCCTTGGTCTCTTATGAGTGAGTCAATTCTGTGTCCATCTTGTCAGTTCAGCCCTGATACCAAATGACTTCACCTTTTCTACCAGTTTGCATGAGGCACCTTGTCAAAGGCTTTATCAAAGCCCATGTAGATAACATCAACTGTTTTTCCCTCATCAATCATCTTTTCCAATAATTTCCCTACCACTGAATTGAGGGTCATAGACCTGTAGTTTCCTTGTTCATTCCTGTTACCTTTCTTAAACAATGGGACAACATTGGTTATTCTCCAGTCCTCCGGGACCCCACCTGTGGCCAAAGCGGTTACAACGATAGTTGTCAATGCTCTAGCAATTTATTCTCTTGCATCCTTCAATATTCTCAGATAGATCCCATCAGGATCTGGGGACTTATCTACCTTATTACTTTATAAAATGCACAACACCTCTTCCTTTTTGGCAGCAACTTGGCTTAGAAATTTGACACTCCCTTCCCTGAGATCATTCTCCACCAAATCATTTCCTTTGGTGAATACCACACAAAGTATTTAGGATCTCACCTACCTCTTCTGGCTCCAGACATAGATTCTCTCCTTTGTCCTTGAGTGGACCAACACTTTCTTCAATACCACTGAAACCTAATGCTTTGAGGGATGATACAAGCATAGCAACATAAGGTAAAATACCCTGCTGGAGGCAAAAGCAACAACAGGTAAGATTGTCCTGTAGATTTCAGGTCTCTTACGTTGGTGTGAGGTCGCACTGAATAATGAGAAACAGGGATCTGCCATTAAGACTGAGAGGAGAAGGAATTTTTTTCTGTTCCCGCAAAAATATTCAATGCACAATTGGCAAGGTTTTTGATCTACAAGGAAGTTAAAAGTTATATGGACCTGGCAGGAAGACGGAGTTAAGTCAATATCAAATCACCAATGACCATCCTGACTGGTGGGGGCCAGGACTAAGTGCAGAATCTGAGTCAGCATTTTCCGAAACGTGTCCTCTGGAACAAACTTCCTGGTGACAGTTTCTTAACTAGTCACCTACAAAGTCACTGGCCAACTGAGGACTGATCAGCAGCCCCACCTAGAGAGGAGGCCCCTGCTGAGGCAAATTGGAGGCTTTGAGGGCTTCTTAACATGGAGATGCTCTCAGCTTTGTAAGATAAACAGTTATTTCAGAGAGAGACGGCAATACATCCTTTGGAAAACAGGGAAAATCATTCTGCTTAGATCATTGGTCTGCAGAGGTGACGTTTGCTGCTAACAGTACCATCTTTCAGGCATCACACCCTTAGTAGTGTCTTCTCTATTAGGCTGACAACCTCTGTAGGAGGTGGGAAGTGGAGGGGTGGTGTTTGAAGGAAGTGTTGTATTAGGTCTCACAGTCGATACGTCAATACAGCTTTTAGAGATATACTCATGATATCACCACTGAATATGGTATGTGACCTGAAAGTACTAAGGTCTCATATTTCATTTTACGTCAAACTACTTGAAGCGTGACACTCTTGAAGAAGCATGCTCCCCTGATGTAAACCGCTTATTTAATACAATCACAGATACTATAATAACTGAGGAACATGGTGTTGTATATGATATTGTGCTGTAATAAATATCTTTCGACTCCTGAAAATCATGATATCCATGCCTAATTTCTTAGGAAGATGACATTTAGGCATCAGGAAAGTAATATTACCATGTTATCTTGCATTAAACTTATACTATCTAAAGAAACTCCAATAACTTTGTGGCAGATACTTAGAAAACTAATGGAAGACCAACCAGACAACAGTTTTAGACAACAGAGAATTAAGACAAAGGGAAATTTTCTCATTCTTACATAATCAATTTCTGTGAGTATGTGTTGCTGTACAGATCTATTGATACCATGTTCACCATCAAAAAAGCGGAACTAATGTTTACGTTCGAATCTACATTTGTAGAAGACAAAATACATTTCTAAAGTTGTCTTAATTACAAGAAAGAGATAAAAGACTGCTGTGCTGGTTTGAGTACTGATGAAGCCAGCGCAATGCAGAAGTGGGTTGGGGGCATGCTAATATATGCTGTTTGTAGATGTCAATCTAAAATAATAGCTGCAGAGTTTGTGTTCTTAAAGAGGGAGCAGTTACACTGAAAAGAAATCAGGAACAATGCAGCTGAAGGTGATACTGTGTAACATCTTAAAGGCAGAATCATGGATGCCTTCACATTTTGAAATTTGGACATCAGCAAAGACAACTGAATTGAAAATTGCTTGAGGTGATGAGACATACCCTCTGCTCTTGTGGGAAATGACCCTGGATTCAGGAAGTGGTACTGGAGAACTGGACAATTGCAAACTTCCTGAGAAAGGCTCACTCAACCTGAAATGTTAACTCTGGTTTCTCTCCACTGATGCTGCCAGACCTGCTGACATTTTCACATTTTTTTATTATCATTGCAAACATTACACTCTTGTTCAGGAAAGGGTCCTAAAGACAGGTCTAGCTCTTACAGATCAGTCAGCTTAATTTCAGTGGTGCGGGAACATCAAGACGCAATTATTCTGGATAGAATCAATAGCCAAATAGAAAAATGTGGGTTAATTCGGAAATGTAAGCATTGACTTGGAAAGGGAAAATCATATTTATCTGACACGCTGGGGATTTTGAAGAGTTAACAAACAACAAGAGGGTTGATGTGATGTACATGGACTTCCAAAAAGCAGTTGATGCAGTATCACAAAACAGACTTATGAGAAAAGTTATAAATCCTGGAATAAAAGGTATAGTAATAATATGGATATAAAGTTGGCTGAGAGATAGGAAACTGAGTAATTGTTAATGCATATTTTTGGGCTAGAAGAATGTTTGTAATGAAGTTCCCAAAGGGTCAGTATTGAAAACCTTTCTTGTCCATATATATCACTTACACCTTGATGATAATTTTAAAGTTTGCAGATGACACAGAACTTGAGAGATTTGTAAACTTTGAGGAGGACATTGTAGAACTTCAGAAGGATATTAGCATTTTGCTGGAGTGGGCCATAATGTCTTAATTATTCTGAGGTAGTTTTCTGCCAACTCATTTTTTTTTCATAGAACATAGAACATAGAACATAGAACAGTACAGCACAGAACAGGCCCTTCAGCCCACAATGTTGTGCCGACCATTGATCCTCATGTATGCACCCTCAAATTTCTGTGACCATATACATGTCCAGCAGTCTCTTAAATGACCCCAATGACCTTGCTTCCACAAATGCTGCTGGCAACGCATTCCATGCTCCCACAACTCTCTGCGTAAAGAACCTGCCTCTGACATCCCCTCTATACTTTCCTCCAAACAGCTTAAAACTATGACCCCTCGTGCTAGCCATTTCTGCCCTGGGAAATAGTCTCTGGCTATCAACTCTATCTATGCCTCTCATTATCTTGTATACCTCATGATGTGGAAGTGCCGGGTTGGGGCTGGGATGGGCAAAGAGAGAAGTCACATGATGCCAGGTAATAGTCCAGCAGGTTTGTTTGATATCACAAGCTTTCAGAGTGTTGCTGTTTTGTCTGGCGAAGCTCACTCCACCTGACAAAGGAGCACTGCTCTGAAAGCTTGTGATTTCAAATATTTGATTTCTCCTGATGAAGGAGCAGTGGTTCAAAAGCTTGTGATTTCAAATAAACCTGTTGGATTATAACCTGGTGTCATATGATTTCTCTCTTTTATTCATGGAGTCAATGTTACCTGTTTTTCTGGAGTTTCTTCTTAGAAAACCCTGGTGTCACTTCAGGGCCAAACCATTCATCTCTTTGAGTCTGATCTGCCGGACAATACAATTAAAGCTCATTTTCTACCTTAGCTCAAGCTATCCTCACTATCAATACATGAATGCGCCCTCTAAGCTGAATGACCTTGGGGATGTGCAGCAACTTGAACATTGTTGTATGTGACCTGAACCCTTTAAGTTACTGAGTGTATGTTACTCTGCAGTAAAACTTAAAGACAACTTAAACAGATCACCCAAGCACTGCAGCTTATAATTCAAGAATATATTGCCACATATACATCAAGTCCATCAGTATTCAGTAATCTATCATAAATGAGTACCCATTGCTCTCCAAGTTAGAGCATTCCAAAGATCTGCAATCCTTCAATTGAAAAGATGTCATCATAATTCTGTCCTAAATGGTCTAAGGTCTAGTTTGTTGACATCCCATCTAGGGAAAACATCCTCCCAGTATCTACTCTGTTGAGCCACTGAAGAATTTTATGCTTCAGTTAGATCATCCCTCAATTTTCAAAATTCAACAGAATATAGGCCAAGCTTACTCAATCTCTTCAACTGGGACAATCATTCTTTCATAGGAATCAGACCGTGAGCCTTCGTAAATTCTAAAACATGAAACAAAGTGTAATCTTAAAGTTTAACAGGAATCCCACTATTGGGCAACACTTGCTGGCCAATCCTGAGTGTGCTCATGCTATACTAACTACAATTTTCACATCAGTAGAGTTTATGACGTACTCATTTGCACTTCCTAGAAGAGACATATATTCTTACACAGGAACCAATTCTCTACAGAAAAGTGTAACATATTCAAGCCGACGGTCCCTTTTTGAATTTTAAGCAAGTGTGTTGTGACTATAGCTCTACGTGGCTGACACGTTGCCACGAGAAAACAAATCAGGGTAAATTTACCAACCACCCAGCACCCTACCATTTCCCAAACGTAGGTTGCTACAATGGTTTGAAATTTGGGAGCACTGAGTACAGAGGTTGAGTCTATTGAATAAGATACTAACACATGGCCCACAACGTCAATCTCAAGTACATGTAGAATATCCCATGACTTTTTTCCAAAGGGGAGTTATTATGGGTTTCTTGGAAATATTTATCTTTCAATCGACATAACAAAAACACAGCACATCTGTTCATTACCACATGCTGTCTGCAGGATCTTGCTGTGTGCAAGATGGTTGTAATGGTTCCTACATTACAGCATTGATAACACTCAAAACATATCTCATTGGCTTTAAAGCTCATTGAGACCCTAGGTGGGTGTAAAAAAACAGAGGTGAGTAAATGTAATTTTCTTTTCTTTTTAGCAATGTTAATGTTGCCTGTTAAACAGTTTAGTTAATTTGTCACTTTCTGAATGAAGTAATGAGAGATTAATTGACACCATTTGATTGTGTTGTGTTTCTGAATGCTTCAGTGAATGTTAATAGGCACTTAACTGTATAGAATTAGGGAGGGTAGCTCCCCTCATGGGAAAAGTGAGCAGTTTCAAAATAAAGGGTTGTCCCATTAAAATTAAGATAGGTGTATATTTTTTTGACAGAAACTGTGGAAGTAGTGGATGCTGGGTTATTGAATGTTTTCAAGGCTGAGTTCGGGAGATTTTTAATCAACAAGAGAATCAAGAGTTATGCTGGACAGTCAGAAAAGTGGAGTTATAGATTCATAGACCTGTACAGCATGGAAACAGACTCTTTGGTCCAACTTGTCCATGCTGACTAGCTATCCCAAATTAATCTAGTCCCATTTGCTAGAATTTGGTCCATATCCCTCTAAACCCTATTCATGTACCAATCCAGATGCCTTTTAAATGTTATAATCTTACCAGCTTTCACCACTTCCTCCGGCAGCTCATTCCATACCTTCGCCACCATCATCACAAAAATGTTGCCCCTTAGGTCCCTTTTAAATCTTTCCCTTCTCACCTTAAAACTATGCCTCCAGTTGTCGACTCCCGTACCCTGGGAAAAAAATGACCTCGTCTATTCACTCTATCCAGGCCCCTTGTGATTTTGTAAACCTCTAAATGGTCACCCCTCAGCCTCCGTTGCTCCAGGGAAAAGAGCCCCAGCCTCTCCTAATAGCTCAAACCCTCCAGCCCTGGTAACATCCTCGTAGATCTTAGATTACCCCTCAGCCTCCTCTACTCCAGGAAATACAATCCCAGCCTATCCAATCTGTAATGATTGCAACTTGAGGCAACAATTGGCTCAGTTTTGATCTAATTGAACGGAGGAGCAGGTTTAAGGGACTGAATGGCTTACTCCTGTTCTAGTTTCTTATGACCTTAATTCTTTGCAAATAAATAGTGGTAAATAAGTAGATTCAGCAACAAAAAAGATCTCAGCTAACATTGGCTTTCTGCATCTGTATGAATGACAGAAATAAAGAAAGTGTATAATTAAAGATAGGATAGGACAAGAATGAAGCAATTGATAACAAAACAAAGTAAGGAAGATTATATCTATTAGTGCATTTGAAAAAGGGCAAGTCATTGTAATCTCATTGAAATTCTCCCTGTTTTTTAAATACTGCGTAATAATGCTGTGTAGAATAGTGTGGGCTGTCACTAGAGGGGGGTGTGAGAAATGTACAAATACTGGCAGCTTCCAGCATATAAGATAATAAAATGTGAGGCTGGATGAACACAGCAGGCCAAGCAGCATCCCAGGAGCTTCCAGCATATGTTTAGATTCTCTATGGTTTGAGTAGTCTGCACAGAAATGTAAAGTATTAGTGGTTTACTACTATCTATAGAAGTCTGAAATAAAAACAGTGTGTTGGAAATACGCAGCAGGTTTTTCAGCATCGGTTAAAAGAGAAGCAGAATTAATGTTATAAATTGAATATGACCTTTCTTCACACAAAGAAATTGCTTGAGGGGTGTAATCATCTGATCAGTTAATATGAACAGCCTGGGACACGCCACAAGAATCTCAGATACAGCTTGCTGTTGGAGCTTGTTGGATCAGATACCTGGGGCCTATCCATATAATTATCTCGGAAGTGTCGCCTTGGCTAATACCATGTTGAACTCGAGAGATTAGCCAGTGTAAACCAAGCTGAACACCACAACCAAAACTCTCTGTCAACTCAACCCAACCCGCTCTCTCACCATAATGTTTTGATCATGGTGTTTGAGAGGATCGATGATTTCAAAGCCATGGACAACTTTCTTAGTCTTCAATAGGAATGAACACGTGGTCTTCCTTATTTTCCACTCCTCCTGCAACCTGGTGTTCATTGACTCTTCTTATACCAAATTCTGCACTAAAACTATCTGCTTTCCTCAATGTTTAGGCAAGTGAGCTGGTGAGTGGGAATGAGGAATCTAGTAATTTCAGAAATTCATTCAATCATCTTCAAAATTACAATCCAAATCCATGACAATTACCATCCAGAAGGACAAGATCCTTGCAAGTTCCCCAACAAGCCACTCACTATCCTGACTTAGAAATATATTGTCATTCTTTCAGTGTCTTTGGGTCAGAATCCTGGAATTTCCTTCTGAACAGCATTGTGGGTCTACCTTTACCCCAAGGTTAGCAGCTGTTCAAGAAGGCAGCTCACAATCATCTTCTTGAGTGTCAATAAATGGTTGCCGAGCCAGAGATATCACATTCCATGACCAAATTTAAAAGAGATGTTTTTGGGATGGCCTACACGGCTTAGCAGGAGAAGTGGGCAGGTTTGCATCTCAATGAATCTCTTTCACAGAAGTTCCTGTGACCCTGTTCTTTCTCAACTTTCTCAAATGTTGATGTTGTAAGAGCTGCAGTTCTTTAGGGTACAAATGGAAGAATTGGACATTAGCCCTGCAAAATAAGTGGCGATTCACACTTTATTCTACCAGTACATAGCAAAATCTAAGTTACAAACAATTGCCAGGCTTGTTTCTGAAAGATACAATTGATTTAGCTGCTAGCTTTGTGCGCAATCTATATGAATGATTTCTTGCACAACTTTGGACTTGCCACTGATCAGATTCAATCCTTCCTTTATGTGGTCTGAGACTCATTAATCAGAATTGGCTCACAGCCTCTGCCATATCTTCTTGCATTCTACATGACCTGGGGGTGTAACTGAAACCCCCTTGTAATCCATAACGGATCTCCACATACCTGTATTTCTTCAATCTCTTTAAATGTGCAATATGTTAGCATGAGAGCCGATGGTTTAAATCCTTAAGTGGCTTCATTCCAACAGGAGCCAAACATATGATCAGTGCTTAGTTCAATTGGTATCACTTATCTCTACAAAATAAGATAATATAAAGTTAATGAACATGCCAGCAGTGTGTTGATTTATTCAACCTAACTTAAATAAAAAAATCCTATATTCTTCCAGGAGCCTCCTCTTTCTTCTGTCTTTGTCTTCCTCCATTCCTTGAGCATTTCTCATTTCCAAAAGCTGACAGTATCACTCTTCCTCACTCTCACTTGTTCCAAAGAATGAAATGTTTATCCAGAACTCAGAGTAGACAATGTTTGACTGGTTTTGCAAGCAAAGAGCAGAAACATTTTATTTGATGACACTTTGCCCGAATGCCATATTCCAACTCAGGCAACTATTCATTGTTATTGAAGCAGTCAGCATAAAAAATAATTCTCACTTTCAAGACTGCATTTATACTATCGATACTACCACTAGGGGCGAAGCAACTATGCATGACCCCATTACTGGAAAGCGACATAACTACAGCCCATATAATTACGAGACAGTTTGGGATTGACACCTGAACAATCCATCCATTGGTAGATCCAAGCCCGGCTGTGAATAGGAAAAGGGAACTAGAATGGTAGCAATGCAACTTCAACAATGAGAGAGCAATCCCCAGTCAACCTGTGATCAGTGATAATGGGAACTGCAGATGCTGGAGAATCCGAGATAACAAAGTGTGGAGCTGGATGAACACAGCAGGCCAAGCAGCATCTTAGGAGCACAAAAGCTGACGTTTCGGGTCTAGACCCTTCATCAGGGTCTAGACCCGAAACGTCAGCTTTTGTGCTCCTCAGATGCTGCTTGGCCTGCTGTGTTCATTCAGCTCCCCACTTTGTTATCCCAGTCAACCAGTGACTACTATTTAAGAGAAATACTACCATTGTTTGATTGTTACAAAGCTGTCTTGCTTATTTCCTATAACTGGATGCACAACACGAGAAATGTTTCCATTTAACTATATATCGGTACACATTGTAAAAGCCCATGTGGATCACTAGTGTCCTTTCGGAAAGGAAATCTGCTGACCTCACCTGATCTGACCTATATGTGATTCTTACCTGTCCTCTGGACAATTAGGACTGGGCAATAAATACTGACTTAGCTAGTGATGCGCACATCCTATGGACACATTTTTTAAACAGCCCATGCAGAGCGAGAACAGATCTTGATTTAATTGGATGCACTTTTTATTATTTATAAATTAATTCATGAGATGAGGGCATTGCTGGCTGGAACAGCATTTGTTGCCCAGCCCTAATTGTCAGAGTGCAGGTAACAGCCAAACACATTGCTGTAGCTCTGGAGTCACAGGTAGGCCAGTGCTCTTCCCCAAAGAGCATTAGTGAACCAGATGGGCTTTTATCATTAGACTCTCAATTCCATTACACTCAAACTCCACCATCTGCTGTGGTGGGATTTGAACCCAGGTCCCCAGAACATTGCCTGTGCCTCTAGATTGATAGCCCATTGATAGGCCACTACTGCAGCAAATATGCTGAAAACCCAATTTAGTATGTGTTAACTTTTCTGAAAGCCGTGTGAGATTTTTTTCCAGAGTTATTCTTTCATTTTCCTCACCGATTTTATTTTGTTTCTTTCTATCCACCTATTTTTGGCTCATGCACATGTGCCACCTATGGTCTGGTAGCTCAGATTCTATTTATGTGCATCTCATGGTAACCAATACCCTCTGAATAGGTGTTCCCTTGGCTCTATTGGGAGCATTCTGCCTTGTGATAAGGAAATGATAAGTTCAAGACCCACTCCTGGGCTTCAGTGCAAAGATAGACAATTCAGCACAGTACAAAGCATGGGCTGCACTATCAGAGGTGTCATTCTTTTGAATGAGACATTCAATTGAGGCCCTTTCTTTTCTCTGAGATAGATGTAACTGGCATGACATTAGTTTTGAGGAACAATGGAGGCACCCACAGTCAATATTCATCCCTCAACCACCATCACGCAATACTGATTGTCTGGTCTTGATCTCATTTCTGACAGTGGGCGCTTGTAGTGTGAAAATTGATTGCCGTGATTCCAACATTGCAACACTTCATAAAGCTGCTGGCTGTCGAGTGCTTTGAGGCATCCAGTGGTCATGAAAGGATGCTATATAAACACAAGTCTTTCTTGCCAACAGAGAGATAAAGACAGGCAACCGAAGTGCTCATTCATCCAATATGCCAATACACAACAAGGATTAGGAACCCTTAATCACAGTGTAGCTTAGAGGCACTGGTAGATCATTTCTGGGATTGACCAAATGTGGAATCAGGAACTATCTCAACACAGAGATGGGATCAATCCAAGGACCTATACAACTTAGTCATTTCAACATAAATATGTAGATGTACCTGCGTAGTGGGGATGTTACTGAACCAGTTATCCCAGGGCAGGATTTTACATGTAGTAAGAGGAATTGTGTCAGCTCATTCCTGGTGAATGAGTTGGTTATGAGCAGATTGACTTGAAAGAAAACAGGCTTCTGTGCTGAGGAGCAGCAAGCCTAAACGAGACAACCATCTCTCAGTGGAAGGGAGCCCCATTGTTGAGCACTACTGTACAGTGGCTACTGCCAGGACCGCGAGAATTCTCACAAAAGAAGACAATGTAGGCATTACACGGTGGAGCTCAGACAGGAAACAATTCAGCACCCACTGAAAGGATCAGAGTTTGGAGATTGTCAGGTCTGGAGGCCAGCTGAGGAACACAAAAGGCTGGGGGAGTGGGCGCCTAAGGTATGTGCATGGCATCCCACACTTTCTTTTGTGAGAGTTGGTGACAAAGCAGGCTGCCCACTCTCATTCTCCTTCCTCCATCAACAGTAATATGGTGGCAGTGGTGGATGTTGGCTCTTAACTGGGTATTAGTTGTATTAGTGAACCATTCAGTTCTTTCAGCCCTGCCCTCAGTTCGAATATAGGTCTAAGTGATGTGAGAAATATCTATAAGCAGGGCACAGGTGATGGCATAGCAGTATATAATCAGGAAAGAGTTGTCCTGAAAATTCTTAACATTGACTTCAAACACAGTGAAGTTTCAAGGCATCATGTCAAATATTGGCAAGGGACCCTCCTGCTCAACACCATGTACCAGACCTTTCCTCAGCTGATGCACTTATGCTCCTCCATTTTGAACACCACTTAGAGGAAACACTGAGGGTGCCAGTGGAGCAAAATGTGCTCAGGGTGGGGGACCTCAAATGCCAATCTCCAATAGTGGATTGTCAGCGTCACTATTTGCCAGATCTTTTCAGACTCTAGAGAACTTTGCTGCTAGACTGGGTTTGCTGCAGGCGGTGAAAGGAGCCACCAAGAGAGAAGAAAAATATTTGATTCTTCCTCACCAATCTACCTGCCACAGATACATCCATTCGTAACAGGATCTCTAAGAGTGACCACTGCACAGTTTTTGTGGAGACAAAGTCCCGCCTTCACTTTGCTAATACCGTACATTATGTTTTTGGTACTAGCACCATGCTAAATGGGATGGATTTAGCAAATCAAGGCTGGACATCGATGAGATCCTGTGAGCCATCAACAGGCAGAATTGTACTCCAGCACAAACTGTAACCTCACAGCCTGCCACATGCCCCACTCAACCAGTCCCATCAAGCCAGGGAGTCAACCCTGGTTCAATGGGGAGTGCAGGAGGACATGCCAGGACCAGTACCATGCATACCTAAAAATGACATGCCAGGCTGGTGAAGCTACAAATCAGGACTGCTTGCATGTCAAAGTATTCAGTAAAAGATGAGCATCAAATGAAAACAACTTCATAGTCAATGGATTAGATCCAAGCTCTGCAGTCCTGCCACATCTAGTCAAGAATGGTGGTGGACAATTAAACAACTCACTGGAGGAGGTGAATCCAGAAATATCCCCATCTTCAATAACTGGGGAGCCCAACACATCAGTGCAAAAGACAAGGTTGAATATTGCAACAACATTCAGACAGAAGTGCTGAGTGGATGATCCATCATAGCATCCTCCAAAGTTCCTCTGCATCACTGACGACAGATTTCAGCCAATTTGAATCACTCCATGTGGCATCAAGGAATGGTTGCAGGCACTGGATACTGCAAAGGGTGTTGGGTCTGATAACATTCTGACAATAGGTCTTAACACTTGTATTCTATACCTCTAGCCAAGTGATCCAATACAGCTGCAACATTGGCATGGGCCCAACAATGTGGAAAATTGCCCAGGTATGTCCTGCACTTAAAAAGCAGGATAAATCCAACCCAGCCAATTACCTCCCCATCAGCCTACTCTCAAACATTAGTAAAGTAATGGAAGGTGCCATCAACAGTGCTCTCAAGCAGTACTTGCTCAGCAATAACCTGCTCAGGCCAGGAGTATCACACCCAGTCTGGGATCTGCCAGGGCCACTCAGCTCCTGGCCTCATTACAGCCTTGGCTCATACATGGACAGAAGAGTTGACGAGCAAAGATGGGGTGAAAGTAACAGCCCCTGACGTCAACTAGCCCTGGCGAAACTAGAGTCATCTCTCCACTATTTGGAGCCATACCTGGCACATCAAGAGGTTGTTGAGATTGTTGGCGTTCAGTCATCTCAGCTCCAGGACATCTCTCGGAGTTTCTTCAGGTAACATCCCAACTATCTTCATATGCTTCATCAGTCTCATTGCCTCCATTATAAATGAGATGTTTGCTCATGATTGCACAATGATCAGCATCATTCATGACTCCTTGGGTACTGAAGCAACCCATGTCCAAACACAGAAAGACTTGGGTTGATACATGGCAAATAACATTCATTCTACACAACTGCAAAGCAATGGTCAGCTTCAGTAAGACAGAATCCAACCAGCTCCATGACATTTAATGGCATAACTAATGATAGATTCCACTACTAACATTCATTGACTAGAAACTATAACAGGACCTGCCTATGAATACTGTTGCTACAACAGCTGGTCAGAAACAATGAGTAACTCACCTCTTGGCTCCCAAAAGCCTGCTCACCATCCACAAGCTACAAGTCAGGGATGTGCTGGAATACTCCCCAATTTCCTGGATGGGTGCAGCTCCAACAACACTCAAAGGCTTGACACCATCCAAGACAAAGCAGCCCACTTGATTTGCATCACATCCATAAATATTCCCCTTCCTCCACCACTCAGCAGGTGCAGTGTGTACTGTCTACAAGGTGTTCAGCAAACATTCACCAAGACTCGTTAGTATCTTCCAAACCCATGACTACTACCATTCAGAAGGACAATAAGAACAAACACATGGGAACACCAACTGCCCACAAGTTCCCCATCAAGCCACTCACCACGCTAACTTGGAAATATATTGTCATTCCAGGTTACTGAGTCAAAATCCTGGAACTTCCTCCCTAATTACACTGCAAGTGTTTTCTATGCCAAATGGACTGCGGTGCCTCATGAAGGCAGCTGCCAACCATCTTCTAAAGGTCACCTTGAAAGAGCAGCCAGTGATGCCCGCATCCTGTGAGCTAATAAAAGACAACAGCCTTGCCAGTGACACCAAGGTCCTGAAAGTGAGTAGAGAAACAAAAAGGCGACTTCAAACAGGATTGCACTCCTTTCTTTGTTGCAAAGGGGCCGTTTTGATATCTTTTATATTCTGTCTTTCTTTTACCGCTGGTTTTTCTTTGCACAGGATCCCGATAACTTGGGAGAGTTATTACAATTCAACGGCAGTTTTATAATGACAAATAATGTAATCACACTGCACGTACTTCATTGTAATGATTTGAGTAGCTGGTTAAATATTCATATTGGAATATTACTCTTATGTTTGTTATGCCAAGACGCTGAGGCGATATTAGCTGACTTCCTGTAATATAAATAGGCATTGTCATAGGAGCATCTGCTTTCTTCTGTTTGATAACGCTGAACTCCTTTTTTGTATGCTCTCCTATTTACACTTCCTCAAATTATTTTTGTCTTCAGTTGACAGAGATGAATGAAGGGATTAATATATATTGGAAAAGTCCTATGAACAGTTTGCCAGCAAAGTGAAAGGATTGATATTATTTCCCACAGGTAACCAGACACAGACAAAGTGGATTAGAAGTAATTTGCTATGGGGCTCAAATGTGATCACGAACCATTAGCGCGACAGCATTTACAGGAGCCTTTAATTGCTTTTCTCAAATTAAAAACTCCCAGATCCTGCATAAAAATGTAGTGTAACTCTGGATATATGACATCCTGATCTGGATATATTCCGAGATCTCAAAATACCAAGTTAAACAACATGTTTCTAGAGTCTTCCCCTGCCTTTAGTGTCTCAGTTTGCACTTTGCAAACAGTGTTTAAATTTTTATTCAAACATCTTTTTTTTCTTGCTTTACTGTTTGTGTCAGCCTGCTAATATAATTGTATCTTTGCTTTTCACGCTGGCAAAATAACATTAAGCAGCTTACACGCAAACAGGCAAATAACAAGAAAGAATGTGGACATGTGACCTTTAATTGCATTTTTCTTCACTGTATAAATAATTTATTGCACCTTAGGAGAGATTTATGTTGAAGCCCCGAACTGCTAGCTTCTGCATCATTCCTCGAGACACGTGAATAGCAAGTATCAAATTTGGAGAAATGGTTACATTTTGACACATACCAGCAAGGTTTCTTGGAAGGAAAGCCTCTGTTAATTTTGCGTGTTTGTTCATTCCTTTTCCTCATTGTTCTGCCTTATGGAACTGACATTTGGGTGAATGTACAACCTACTTTGAAACTGTCGCTACTATCCTACGTAGTTATTCACCATGGACGTGTCAACAAGGACTGGGCCGACTATTTCCCTTCTGCTCCGCTGTACGAAACTTCCACAGCTCACTGAAATAGGTGGAAAAGGGCTATTGTCTGTGGTTAACCACAAATAAATTTGATCAGGTGGGGAAGATAGATTGCAGACTGACTGTGCTGGTCAATAGTGAGCCGATATAGATTTGATGGGTCAAATGGCTTACAAACATGCGGCGATGACTCCACAAACATCACTTACTTTTCACACATTAGTGATTGAGAGTCACTGACAAGGTCAGCATTCGTTGCTCATCACTAATTGTCCTCAAGAGGGCGGTGGTGAGCTGCCTTCTTGACTCGCTTACCTCTCCTATGTTCGACTCCAACTACGGTGCAGTCGGCAAGGGGTGTTTCTGATTTTAAACCCAGTGGTTGGGAGGGAACGGCGATATAATGTCAAGTCGGGTCGGTGTACGGTTGGAGGGGAACCTGCAGTTGGTGGCGTTCCAATTTATCTGTTAGCCGAGCCCCTCTGGGTGGTTTAGAAGGTTCAAAGCGGCAAAGTGAATCTCATTTGTAGATGTGGCACACTGCAGTCACTGTGTTCCGGGACTGTACTCTCTGGACTGTAGCCATGTGCCAGTGTAATTGTGCCATGTTATGAAATAATTATAGAAATGGTAACTTCCAGAAATAAAGTAAGTTGTGAGCTAGTTTGTCTAAAACAGGAAAAGTAGCGAGCCTGCAATTGACTGGTGTTTGCAAGAACACAACATTTTTGTATGAGGGTAAATTACATTATTTCATGAGGAAACAAATGTGTGTGTATTCTACAAAAGTCCAACGGGGCGAAGTTTGAAAGTGACAGTGGCAAACGTGTTACTGAAGGGTCTTGCAATAATTTTGGAGGGAGAAAAGTGAATGATGATGGCACTACATTTTTATGACGGCAGAAATCCCCGACCTCTAAGGACACCGTGTTCTTGCCTTGCTTACTGAGGTAAGTACAGGCTTTTTGCACAATCTCATACTCCAACTCAGGATTTTAGAAGCAATGAGCTTCTTAGTTTCATTAACTCATTCTTTCCTCCAGCACTATGGTTTTATAATCTGAAGACAAAATGATTTTACCGTTAGCTGTGTAGCTTTTCTCCTGCTCCTGATTGTGGTTCTTCACTTTCCTAGTCATTGAAGAAAATTGCCTCCACCAGGAATTCTTCATATTTCTGTAGAAGCCTCTTTGTTAATAGTCACACACAAATCTGTAGGCAATGACAGCTGGCGAAGGTTGCGGAGCCCACTCAGCTAGATCCTATTATTACTCAATTTTCACACTCTCCACTCCACCCAATATAATGGGTGGAAGAAACGATAAAACAAACAGAGCAGATGCCCAAAAGATGTGCAGGTTAGGTGGATTGGAAACGATAAAACAAACAGAGCAGATGCCCAAAAGATGTGCAGGTTAGGTGGATTGGCCATGCTAATTTGCCCCATAGCATCCAGGAATGTGCAAGGTGAATGGGTTAACCATTGGAAAATGCAGGCTTATGTGGACAGCTTAGTGGGGTGGGTGTGATTGGGATGTTCTTTGGAGGGACAGTGTAGACTCAATGGGCTGAATGGCCTATTTGCATATTGTCGGGAATCAATGATTCTGTATGAAGCTGCACTGGTAAAGTTGCTGAACTAGTACTCTTCAGGCACAAGCTTATAAGGTGGGGACTCCAATTCAGATTCTATCATGAGAGTTAGTGGAATTTGAGTGCAGTTATTTGACAAGTTTCATTAATTAATACATATCTGAATTGCAAAGACTGTCACAGGAACAGTGACCATTGATGATCATCAAAGCCCATTCAGTTCACGAATGTCCATCCTAAGGAATAAAATCTTCGATTCCTGCCTGGCCTGGATGACAAGTGATTCTAGATCCACAGTGATATGGTTAACCCTAACCACCTTCTGAAATGATCTAGCAAACCATTCAAGGTCAATCAGTCATCGGCTGAAAGTACAAGCCTTGCCAGCAGCATCCATTTTACCAGGAGTTAGCAGGAACTGCAGATGCTGGATTCAGAGCCAACACAGTGTGGAGCTGGAGGAACACAGCAGGTCAGGTAGCATCAGAGGAGCAGGAGAGTTGACGTTTCAGGCCTAGACCCCTTCATCAGGACATTCTATCAGCTTTTGCTTTTTACACTGCAAGAGAAAAATTCTTGGTAATCCTTTTCTGACTGCCGCCTTTTTCTTTGCCAATCCCGCTATGGCTTCACCCAGCTTAATTCAGAGACCACTTCCACTTACCTTGGGATGGCACGGTGTCTCAGTGGTTAGCATTGCTGCCTCACAACAGCAGGGACCTGGGCTTGTTTCCAGCTTGGGTGACTGTCTGTCTGGTGTACGCACAGTCTCCCTTTGTGGGTTTTCTCCCAGTGCTCCCTGTTTCCTCCCACAGTCCAAAGATGTGCAAGTTAGATGGATTGGCCGTGCTAAACTGCCTGTAGTGTCTATGGATGCGCTGGCCAGGTGTATTAGCCATGGGAAATGCAGGGTTACAGGGATAGGGTAGGAGTTAGGTCGGATTGGGATGGTCTTCATAGGATTGGTGTGGACTTGATTGGCCAAATGGCCTGCTTCCAAACTGTGGGAATCCTAATGACTTGTAGATGCTAACCTACTCCTCATCCATTCATTTATTATAAGACCAATCAAGTGTCCCATTCAGTGGCTTCCAACGTTTTGTAGATTGTATAAATTGAAGGAGAGGATAAGCCGATGCGGGCTATTAGATCATTATTTGAACATGTATCAAGAAATTATTATTGACACCAATGATAGGTATTAGCGTTGGGAGTTACACACTGGTAACATTTCTCTGTGTGAATAATTCTAACATGGATTGACTTCTGGTTTCCTACTTCAGCTGTCAGAGCTTAACATAGGCCACCACATACTCTCCTTCAGTAAAATACAAAAGATCTTTCTTCGTAACCAGACTTTTATCTTTGCGTCTGGTAATTGGATTTCCACCAGCTGCCACATTGATTTCAAAATAATGATAAAAGTAATAATATTCAAGAAGAATGTGAAAATGTGTATCTGCCCAAAATATGGTTTAATTCAGATGAATTTACTTTGCAAGAATGGCTGGGGATACTGTGAGTGAGGGAGACTTTATTCTGTGAGTGAGGGAGACTTTATTCTGTGAGTGTCCAAAGCAAGGCTAGACCAAGGTTGCTTCCTCAGTTTCCCACAATGCAAAATTGTTTCATAGCATAGCACATTCTATCACTTAAAGAGTACAGGCCTATTTTCTCACAAAAAGCAAATCTAACAAGTGGTTTAAAAACTGAGAGAGCTGCGGATGCTGGAAATCAGAAACAAAAGCAGAAATTGCTGGAGAAGCTCAGCAGGTCTTATCACATCCATGGACAGAAAGCACAGTTAGTGTTTCAGGTCCAGTGACCATTCCTTAGAACAAGGGGTTTGTTTGATGAACTGGGTAATGCAATCATTATGATACGACATAGATTATAGACAGGTGATTACAGTATTAGCAAAAAATGTAGCATGTCACTTTTCCTGATTGTAGTCAACTTTAATTTAATGCCTCATGGGTAAGCACTGATTGTTTATAGAATGAACTGGTGATTATCGTTTGGATATTGGCAGCACAGTGGCTCAGGGACCCAGGTTTGATTCCATGCTCGGGTGACTGTCTGTGTGGAGTTTGCGCATTCTCCCTGTGTCTGTGTGGATTTCCTCCCGGTTCTCCGGTTTCCTCCCACAGCCCAAAGATGTGCAGGCTAGGTGGAGTGGCCATGCTAAATTGCCCGTAGTGTTCAGGGGTGTGTAGAATAGGTGGGTTATCGGGGGATGGGTCTGGAAAGGATGCTCCACGGGTCAATGTGGACTTGCTGGGCCAAAGGGCTGTTTCCGCACTGTTAGGGATTCTATGATGATTATTATGTATTAGGTGTTCCCAGATTCATAGCTCGAAAGGGCTTGAGAAGAAACCCAAATAGTAGTGAGAATGTAGACACGTACAGTAGTCTAATGGCTATAGCAGACTTGGGAGGTACCTTTGAATGTGATTACACTTCAATCCGAGCATAGCATTCTTTACACAAACAAGAAGGAAGAATTGCTTGCATTATGGTATACATTTTGAGTTACCCAAGTTACCAAATGATCTAATGCTACAGCAGTTTCTCATTCCCATTAGGCTATGGATATGCATTTCACACACAGTCCTTAAATCATGTGAACTCTTAATGGTATGTGTGCATATTGTTACCGTTGGCTGTTTATCTGAGAGACTTTACTTCCCTAAAGAGTGTTGTTCCTATACCATTTGTTATAGTCAGTCTCGTTCATTTCTGTTGTCAGGTTGCTGTGGAATCCTTGGGCCTGTTGGTTGATGTGCATTCTGTACAGATAATGCATTTGCCTCTGTCAGGTCAGATATCTGTCACTGAGGAACAGCTTCTCCATCTGGATGTTTGTGCCTACAGTTGTGAGAATATACCTGACAGTTCCTTTCCCCATGTGATCAAAGTGACAACTGGTCCATGCAAGTCCCAAATTGCCACTTGAGCTGGTGTTTGTTCAGAGTGTTAAATGTTTGTCATCTGACTTGCTCTCCAGTAGTCAACTGTGGCAATGATTTAGCAGTCTTATCAAAATGAAATATGGTGTCCTGTTGTTTCACCTTATTTTTATTCACTCACATGTGTTGCTACATCTGACTTCAGCAATTTTATTGCTGTTAGAACAGTAGTGTTCGAGCGGCATGACATTAGGTTTTGTACGAGACGATTTTTTATGCCTTCAGTAGCTGTGTTTCCCTGCTTAAGAATTACTTTGTGGATATTGTGTGAGATTCACTTGATTTCTTCACGTTGTCTGAGCCTTTTCAGTACAGCCTGGGGATGATGTGTGGTGTTGAACTTCCCAGCTGATTATGAAGCACGTGAATTCTTCACTCATGAGCTGAGGACCATTGCCATTCAACAGCATGCTGGGAATGCCGTAATGGCTAAAATGTTTGACATTCAACAATCTCAGTGGCAGTCAATGACGACAGTTGGTCTGCCCCCCAAGTGGTGAGAGTTGTTATCTACTGTGACAAGAGAACCAGTTCCTGTGAGTGTAATGAAGTATAGCCCCCAGTTTTATCCATGATCTGTCTGGAATGTTGTGTATTCTCAGTGGTTCTGTAGCTTGCTTAGTTTGGTACTCATTACAAACATAGCAATGACTCAAGTAATTAGTAGCGTTGGACTGAATAGTCTTTCCTGTGTCGTGTATCCCACTTCTGTGTAACTTCACTATTGCTCTCAATGGGCTACCTTGTAAAAAGCCCACTAAAATGATGTTGATACAAATAATTGGCCAATGCTACAACAATGTGTTCAACAGATTGCTTCTTTTTTACTTCGCAGTATTACTCCTGGTTTTCCTGACAGCACTGCATTAAGCTGGGGTGTATTCATAACACTGGTTGCCTCTGGCAACACATCGAAGTATTGATGTCTGATCAGTAAGTTCTGGCAGGCTGTTGAATTGAGGAGCATCACAGACAAGCCCAGTTCCCCCCTCACCAAATGTCCTTTTGACCCACATGTTTCAATACAGGTTACTGGACAGAAATCAGGAATTGGCGGTGGGATGGCTGTAACATCACTGGACCAGTACAGGAACTCTGGTTAATGCTCTGGTGACATAGGGTTTCAGTCCCAGCTCAGTAACTGCCAGAAGTTACATTGAATTGAATGACATGTTTCGAACTGAAAGCAGTAGACCATGAAACTACCACTGAGTGTCATAAAGATGTACCTGGTTCACTGCTGTGAAGCAAATGTGCCACCCTTACACAGCCTGTCCTACATTTGATTCCAGACACACAGCATGTTACCTGCCCTCTGAAATGGCTTAGAAAGCTTTTTGGCTTGAGGAGCAATTGCTAGCCTTGCTCAAAGATGCCCATATTTGTTGAAACAATAAAAGTGTATCTCCTGCTCCTTAGTCCTCAGGGCACACTGACCAATATGAACTCTTCTAACACCATCAATCCTAAGAGTTCCCTCTTGCGTCGGTTTATGTGACTTTAGTGCCCTGTTAATTTGCCAGTGGTAACACTTCTCAAGGCTTAATCAGTCATCATCATTGATGGCTCCTTGCAGACGAGGATGACTCTCTTCTGCTCTCTGGGTGAGTCTGTAGGTGCCTGTTCAGACCAAAACGCCTACCGCAGGCTCTGTTACACTTAGGGCAGGAGGTGGTCATGGGAAGCAGTGGGCGCAGTGTTGGTGTGGCAGAGTGCCCCTTTTGCTTGGCACCCACTTTCTCCCGACAGCGAGTCTCAAGGTAGTCGATATGCCTGTCCTCCACTTTGGACTGTGTTGGCCCAGTGATTCCCAGGTGCCTGTGGGAATGCCGCACTTCGCCAGTGAGGCCTCGAGGGTATCACTGAAGAGCTTCCTCTGCCCAGCTGGGCCTCGCCTGCCGCTTTGAAACTGGGAGTAGAGCACCTGCTTGGGGAGTCTCGTGTCGGTCTTGCAGACTATCAAGCCTGGTCAGTACCTCGATGCTGGGGTTGTTGGCCTGGTCAAGGATGCCAGTGTCAGTGCATCTGGCTTCCCAGAAGATTTGCTGGATCTTGCACTGACCGCATTGGTTATAATGCTCCAGTGCAAATCAATAGAAACAAGTGCATTGATCCCACAGCATTGGTTCTGAAGAAGAGTCATACCAAACTCCAAACTCTGGTTTTCTCTCACCACAGATACTGCCATCTGCTGAGTTTCTCCAGCATTCACTGTGTGTGTGTGTGTGTGTCTGTGTGTGTGTCAGATTTCCAGCATCTGCAGTATTTTGCCTTTAGTACACTGACACCCACATAATATTAGGGGGCAATTGTTCATAAGGGGTTATGCTGTGATACCATGCTGGGGTGCTTCAAAGTCAGTAAATTCTGCATGTGATCTCATTCAATCATTCTCCAGAATGTTCATGATAGGTTTAATATAGAAGCTTTCCCAGAGGACAGGGCTGTGCTGCTGGCATTAATAATAGAATCAAATTCTATTTTATGAGGTCAACACCTACCAACACCTCTTGTGTTTTAATAACAGGCTTGAAGACACAGCTCTGAAGATAACAGAACTCTGAGATGTTGAAGTCAGGCAGATGACAGATGTTATCCCTGGAAGACTCGCTGAGTGAATGATCTCTCTAATCCGCACAAATATTTGGACATTCTGCAATTTAGTCTGTAATTTTCACCATTTTAAATGGTGCCACCTGTTTAACTTTGTGGCATTAACAGATGGCTGTAAAAAGAAATGACAGCATGCATCGACTGGCGAAAGTTTCCTTTTGACTGGAGTGCCTGCAACTTTCAATGCTTGCAAGGTTCACCCATTCAAGCAACTTGTTAAATGTCACTATCGAAGCCGTTTCAAAAATAAACCAAGAGATATTTCCGAGACTTTTCTTTTCATTTTGAGTTCATAAGAACCACAGCTCGTAGCTGGAAATGTCAATGTTTTCCACATCTTGTTTTATTTTAAGTTAATTTTCTGGCATGGAACTGTTCGCCGGAGGGGTTGCAGATAGCTCGATGCTTCCACTAAATCATCACAGTGGAGATGCTGTTGGCTAATGAAGATTTTAAAAGGGATCAGTGCTATTGCTTTGGGTCGGTTTAAAAACCAGTACCACAGAATGTAAATTGCAACAGCTCATCTGGGAGGGAGCATGGAAGATGTTGGGGGACGGGACCAGGTAGATGATTAATATCGAGTGCACATTACCAGTTGAATTTCTGTTTTTATGAGACAGATAATTTTGAAATGGTACATGCTGGAATCTGCTTCCCAGATGAGAAAATCTTCATATATTCCTTGGCCTTCCTTAATTTGGGGTCACTGACAGTGAACAATTAGTGCGAACGTTCTGCTATTGCTTTGTATTAATTGGAGCTAACTTATGTGGCCACTTTTTGGAAAATGAAGGGTTGAAGGGTTAATACCACAAAGGGGCCCCATCAACATGTGGCAGCACGGTGGCTCAGTGGTGAGCACTGCTGCCACACAGCGCCAGGGACCCTGGGTTCAATTTCAGCCTCGGGCGACTGTCTGTGTGGAGTTTGCATATTCTCCCTGTGTCTGCGTGGGTTTCCTCCAGGTACTTTGCTTTCCTCCAACAGCCCAAAGGACAAGTGTTTAGGTGGATTGGCTAAATTACCCATGGTGTACAGGGATGTGTAGGTTAAACAGATTAGCCCAGGTTCTTGTGGGGCTATGGGATAGGATTGGGGAGCTGTGTCAGAATGGGCTGATCTTTGGAGGGTTGGTCTTGACCTGATGGGCTGAATAGCCTTTTCCTGCACTGTAGGCATTCTATGAACATCTAATGTTCTGTCCCCTCAGCTCGATTTAAAGTTAAAGGAATGCTGCTCCACAGCCATTTCACATTTCACACATTGGTTGGCTCAAGGCCAAACATCTGCCATTCCCCACACCACCAAATTTGGGAAACAAATCCCACTTAAGAGACCAATAAGCCAATTGTTTCCAGCTTCCAGTTGCCTATCACTTCCACGCACCATCCTGTTCCCTGGCCAACATCTCTGTCTCAGGCTTGTTGCAGTATTCCAGTGAAGCTCAGCACAAGCCTGAGGAACAACACCTCATTTTCCACTTGTGGACCCTTCTGGACTCAATATCGAGTTCAACAACTTTTGGGCTTGACCTCTCCCATGTCCTAACCCCAACCCCAACACACCAGGCCTTGTTATCACATAGTCTACTATTACAAGCAACCCATTGTTAGCCACTAACCATCCTTATTAATAGCCACTCACCCTCCTAAGCCAGAGTGTTTTCCATTCCTTTGTCTGTCCAACTCTTCTTCTCTCTCTTTAGGCTCCATCTCTACCTATCATTTACTCCTTACCCCTTCCCCCCACCTTATCTTCTGCACACAAACTTTTTCCTGAAAAACATCAGTTCTGAGGAAGGGTCACTTGACCTGGAACATCAACTCTGATGCCTTTCCACAGACGCTGCTGGATCTGCTGAGCTTTTCCAGCAATTTCTGTTTTTGTTGGAGCCAGTTTATTCGAATGGTGGTTCTGGAGGCCTTTTAGTACCCAGGTATAAGTGGGTGGTAGTGCCAGTGTCTCAAAGAAGAGAAAGCACTTGAAAGAGGCCAAGTACAGGGATCCGGTTGGCCAGCTTTGAGACGCTGGCGAGTGGCACAGGAGACTTTTCTCCCATTGCCTTGATGTGTCTTGCCTGATATCACCTTACCTGTTAAATCCTGTGGGACTACCCTCTTAGAAAAAAGCATGATGGGGAGGTCATATGAGGCACTTAGTGCAAATGTAAGTGTGCCTCCTGAAACTCCTCTGCCATGACCAGTCCCCCTCAGAAACACACCCAGAAAATAAAGATTCCATGGTTATTGCAGGTAACCTGGTAATAGGTCCTCTGCTGCCTCAATTATCACTGTTGCTTCTGCAGTATCTGACCCCTAGTGGTACCAAAGTGTGGAGCTGGATGAACACAGCAGGCGAAGCAGCATCAGAGGAGCAGGAAGGCTGATGTTTCAGGTGTAGACCCTTCGTCAGAAATGGGGGAGGGCAAGGGGATTCTGAAATAAATCAAGAAAGAGGGGGAGGTGGATCAAAGAAGGATAAAGGAGCAGATAGGTGGAGAGGAGACAGACAGGTCAAGGAGGCGGGGATAGAGCCAGTAAAGGTGAGTGCAGCTGGGGAGTTAGGATGGGGGTAGGTCAGTCAAGGAAAGGCAGACAGGTCAAGGAGGTGGGGATGAGGCTGGTAGGTAGGAGGTAGGGTTGGGATTGAGGTGGGAGGAGTGGATAGGTGGGAGGAAGAACAGACAGATCAAGGAAGCGGGGACGAGCTGGGCTGCTTTAAGGATGCAGTTGGGTATAGGGAGATTTTGAAGCTTGTGAAGTCCACATTGATACCATTGGGCTGAAGGGTTCTCAAGCGAAATATGAGGTGCTGTTCCTGCAACCTTCGGGTGGCATCGTTGTGGCATTGTTGTGGCACTACAGGAGGCCCAGGATGGACATGTCGTCCAAGGAGTGGGAGGGGGAGTTGAAATGGTTCGCGACTGGGAGGTACAGTTGTTTATTGCGAACCGAGTGTAGGTGTTCTGCAAAGCGGTCCCCAAGCCTCCGCTTGGTTTCCCTGATGTAGAGGAGAGCACATCGGGAACAGCAGATATAGTATCCCACATTAGCAGATGTGCAGGTGAACATCTGTTTGATGTGGAAGGGTTTCTTGGGTCCTGGGATGGAGATGAGGGAGGAGGTTTGGGGGCTGGTGTAGCACTTCCTGCAATTGCAGGGAAAAGTGCTGGGGGTGGTGGGGCTGGAGGGGAGTGTGGAGCGGACAAGGGAGTCACGGAGAGAGTGCTCCCTCCGGAAGGCAGATAAGGGTGTGGAGGGAAAAATGCCTTTGGTGGTGGGGTCGGATTGCAAATGGCGGAAGTGTCAGAGGATCATGCGTTGGATCCGGAAGTTGGTGGGGTGGTACATGAGGATGAGGGGGATTCTGTTTTGGTTGTTATTGTGGGAGGGAGTGTAAGGGATGAGATGTGGGAAACGCAAGAGATGCAGTCGAGGATGTTTTCAACCGCTGTAGAGGGGAAGTTGTGGTCCTTGAAAAACAAGGACACCAGGCCCACCACCCCGGCACTTTTCCCTGCAGCCACAGGAAGTGCTACACCTGCCCCTACACCTCCCCCCTCACCCCCATCCCAGGCCCCAAGAAAACCTTCCACATCAAACTGATGTTCACCTGCACATCTGCTTGTGGTACACTGTATCGCTGTTCCCGATGTGGTCTCCTTTACATCAGGGAAACCAAGGGGAGGCTCAGAGACCGCTTTGTGGAACACCCACGCTTGGTTCATGACAAACAACTGCACCTCCCAGTGACGAACCATTTCAACTCCCTCTCCCACTCCTTGGACAACATGTCCATCCTGGGCCTCTTCAGTGCCACAACGATGACACCCCAAGTTTGCAGGCACAGCACCTCATATTTCGCTTGGGAACCCCGCAGCCCAATGGAATCATTGTGGAGTTCACAAGCTTCAAAATCTCCGTACGCCCGAACACATCCCAAAACCAGGCCAGCATATCCCTGCCTCCCTAGTCTGTCCGTCCCTCCTCCCACCTATCCAATCCTCCCACCTCAACACCCACACCCACCTCCAACCTACCAGCCTCATCCCCACCTCCTTGACCTGCCCGTCTTCC
Source organism: Stegostoma tigrinum (assembly GCF_030684315.1). Classification (NCBI taxonomy): domain Eukaryota; kingdom Metazoa; phylum Chordata; class Chondrichthyes; order Orectolobiformes; family Stegostomatidae; genus Stegostoma; species Stegostoma tigrinum. Next base: position 12,340,733 of record NC_081362.1, on the reverse strand, counting down.
CTTGACTGACCTACACCCATCCTTACTCCCCACCTACACTCATCTTTACTGGCTCCATCCCTGCCCTCTTGACCTGTCAGTCTCCTCTCCATCTATCTGTTCCTTTACCCATCTTACATCTGCCTCCTCCTCTCTCTCAATTTATTTCATAATCTCCTTCCCCTCCCCCATTTTGAAGAAGGGTCCAGATCTGAAACGTCAGCTCTCCTACGCCTCTGATGCTGCTTGGCCTGCTGTGTTCATCCAGCTCCACACCTTGGTACGCACAAGGGGCCAGCAGAGAGGGGAGAATCTGCCTTGCCTTTCGCTGTTGGGCCAAACTGGTTTGGATTGGATTGGAGTGGAAAGAGATGGAAGGAAGTGTTGGTAGAATTTGGATGGGGCTCACTCCAGGCTGGTGAGTGAAGCAGAAAGTTACCGGGTTGGTTTGAACGAGGCAGAGTATCCGGTAAACAGCCTGGAGAATCATACTTCAAAACAAAAAGCAAAGAGAGAGCTAAAAAATGAAAGCAGCAAATTGGGTTTCCAAATGGATGAAACCATCGGTGAGGCAATGGAGGACCAATGTTAAGCTAAGTACAATTGGAAGAAAGAACAGTCAAACAAAATGTTACCTCCATTTTCCTTAAACCTTTAACCTGTTCCTGATTAAAAATCTGCGTATCTCCTCCTTCAATTAATTCAGTGCCCTAGTGTCCCAGTGTTTTAGGGTAGTAAATTCCCAAATTCACACCCCTTTGAGAAGTCATTCCTCCTCAACTGTTTTCAATCTGCTATGCTTTATCCTAAAACTTTGACCTCTCGTTTTAGATTGCCCCGCACGGGAAAACATCCGCTCTGCATTTACTTGGTGAATCTCCTTTAGTACTTACATTGCTCAACTAGATGGCCTCACATCTTTCTAAACTCCAGTGAGTATAGGTTTGAACTGTCCAATCTCTTCTTATCCTTCATCTCAGAAATTAAGCTAGTAAACCTTCTCTGGGCTGTTTCCAATGCAATTACATCTATCTTTTAGCTAGGACACCATAATTGTGTGCACATGTGGTATTCCAGGTGCAATCTCTCTAATACTTTATACAATTGCAACAACACTGTTCAACTTTACATCCCATTCCTTTAGCAATAAATGCCAAAATACAATTCGCCTTCCTTATTACTTGTATCTGCCTGCTACCTTTCATAGATTCATACATGAATTTACACAGATCTCACTGCTCTAAAGCATGCTGAGATATCTCTCCATTTAGAAAATAAACTGCCTTGTTATTCTTCTAACCACACTGTATAACCTCCCACTTGTCCACATTAAACTCTATCCAACAAATTTTGGTGCATTCACCAAACCTATCCATACCCATTTGTAAGCTTTTTTTTCTTCATTACACTATGTTTTCCCATCTCATGGAGTGAAACATAAGAACTATCACTGGTACATTTATTCCAAAAACAAAAGACTTCTGGTGTCTCTAACTGGACAGAAAAATTGTTTTTTTTTGAAAGAATACCCTTTATCACAAACTGAAACTTTAAATCGCTACATAGACCTGTTAAACCTGTAGACAAGTATCCATTCACACCACCACTGACACTCAGGAGCAACAGTCTGTACAACCTACGAGAAATTCATCAAAGATTCTTGGACAGCACCTTTCAGGCCCATGACCTTTTCTATCTAGAAGGACAACAAAAGCAGACATATGGGAAGACCACATCTGCAAGTTCCCCTTCGAGTTACTCACAATCCTGACTTGGAAATATATTGCTGTTCCTTGAGTGTCACTGGGTCAAAATTCTGGCATTCACTTCCTAACAGCATATAAACTGCAGAGGTTCAAAACAGCTCACCACCACCTTCTCAAAGGCAACTGGGGACAAGCAATAAATGTTGACCCGGTCAGCAATGCCCACGTCCCACAAGAGAATAAAAACAAAGACTACTTTTAACATTTTCTGTGTAAGTGTACCAATTAAATGTGTGATTAAAAGCAAGATTAACTAAGATAAGACACTTTAATTGAGACATTAATTAATGTTTCTTAATCACTTGATAGCCCTATTATTAAGTGAGAGCTTACAAAAACAAAGCAAATATAATCCAATGATATTCAATGCTGTTTACAAAAATCTTGTTTTTAGATTGCTTCATATATTGGATTAACCCAAGCTTGCTTCTCAGTAGCCTGTTTGAAGATGCATAGTAAAGGAATTCTAAACACATCTTTTTTTAAAAAATATGTATGTAAATTAAAGATACTAACATCCTTGCAATTTCAGGTTAATGCTTTGCAGTTCGACAAAATCATTGAAAATTGGAATGTAGAAACATAGGAACAGGAGCAATCCATTCAGACCCTTGAGTCAATTCCACTATTTAAAGAGATCATGGCTGATTTGTTGCCGAATTCAAAGAATCTGTTTTGGTCATTTCGCTCAATATCTTGCTTAACAAAAATTTATCTACATCAGATTTAAAAACGAACAACCGATCTGCATTATCTGCTCTGTGTGGAAGAGAGTTCCACTCTTTGTATGCAGAAGTGTTTCCTAGATCTCAACTGAAGGAACTGGCCTTAATTTTTATATTATGTCCCTAATTCTAGAATCACCAAGCAGTGCAAATTGTTTATCTTTATTACCCCTGTCCTTTCCTGATACATCAAAAATGTGTTTCATCTAATCCAGGACCGATATACATTTTCGTTCTGTTTCATTGGCTTGCCTTTCTCAGAACCAGAAACAATGTAAATTACATTCTGCATTTTCATTGCAATGGCAAATGTCCAATCGAAATCATGCACACATTCAATTAGCAGGCTGCCTTATGTTGTGTGAATACACAAAAATACAAATTATTGGCAGCTGAAATGCTTCCCTCAGATGGAATGATTTCAGCAGGAATAAACAAAAGATTAGGATTTATACAATGTCTTTCACAACTGCAGGATGTTGCAAAGCACCTCACAGCTAGTAACACACTTCAGAAGTACAGTCCCTGTTGTCATGCCTAAAGTGGGGCAGCCAATTTGCACATAGCAAGCTCCCACAAAAATCAATGTGATACTGACTAGATAGTCAATTATGACATTGATGATTAAGGGATAACTATTGCCCAGGTCACCAGGAAGAAAGCCCCTGCTTTTATTCAAATTCAAAATCATAAGTTTTTACCCATTTGCAGGAGAAGGCAGACTGTGCTGTGTGATTGTGACAAGGTCAGCCAGATGGACCTCAGAATATAGCTTCCTTGATTGGAGTAGGGTAACAGCTCCAATCAGGGAGCCTTGGTTGACATATGAAAAAAAGAAGTGTCAAAGATTCGGACGGTCTGTGAGCTGACTCTGAATGAGGCACTTCTAGAGTCAAGGACTCCTGTGTAAATAAAGGGTGACTTGAGGACAGGGTACTGGCCTCAGTGGAGCTATTTCATGGGTCTTGTCCTGAGCTAAGACCTGCTGCAGTGCAGCATTCCCTCAGTAGTACACTGGAGTGGAAGATCCTGCGTGGGGACTTGACCCCACACTATTTTCACTCAAAGATAAGCTTATCACAAACTCAATTGAAGGAGTCCACTGCATCTAGTTGGTAGGAGTCCTGGCTCTGAGTTCCAACGTTATGGATATTAACCTGATTTTTCAACAGACAGGCATGAATCAAATAAAAAGAGGAAGAAAGCTGAGTTTGAATTTAAAACAAAATAGATTTTGGAAGTATAAATAATAAAGCTGGAATATCGTGCCAGTCAATGAGTTACTCAACTGAAAGTGTCAACTGTGTCTCAGTTGGCTGCAGTCTGATCAAAACACTGAGAGGATTTAATCCTAATCTAGAGACTTGAGCAGAAATTTCAGTCTGATAAACTAGCGCTGTACCAATGGAGTGCTACACTGTTGGAGGTGTGAGTTTACAGATGAATGCAAGGGGTCCCATACCAAAAAGAGCTGTGAGTTGCCTCCTACTATTCTGGCTGATAATTATCCCCTAATCGGGGTTTATATATATATCAATGGAAGTTTTCCATTTGAAGTTTTGCTCAGAAAATGCCAATCATTATGTGCAGGAAGCTGTAAAGTCTCAGCAAAAACATCACACTGTTGTCACACTGGAATAAGATTTCTTGCCAAAAATAAAAACGGTTCAAGCCTACACTGAACTGCTGCTTTCCCACAGCAGTCATTTCCCATGGTGAATCCATTTGAAGCTACTCGTCTTTCAGTATTTATGTGGCATTAATTGCTGGGGAAAACATTACTGCTTCAATAATATTTACCTTGGAAAACTTACTCAGCATGTTTGACCAACCTTCTGGAAGACCAAAAGGCCTCTGATTGACAGAGGAACCATATTTTCCCTGTTGAGACAATGCAGTATTCCCTGGAAATCGGAAAAAAGCAGTTAGCCAGAGTGATGATTCGAGCAGCAGTAGATGTCCGCCCCGTTGGAAATTTCAAAATTGAGCCGAGTGATCTAAAGGGAGCTGCCCCTGCTCTATTCCTCTGTCTCATTTTCCTGGACTGCATGCTGTGCTGACTGAAGTTAACTGCAACATTACTTCCCACCCTTCTGATGAAATCCCAGTACCCCATCGTGACAATTCTCTGCAAAAAGGTTTTCACGCTGTGGGGTAACTTATTCTGCGAGAGGGTAGACCAGATGGAACACAAGACAAGCTCCCAGGACAGAGAAGGCTGGTTCAGTGTCAGACAGAGAGAATTATAGGGACTGGTCTCAGACTTTGAACAATAAAGTCACACAACTACTTGCATATATCAGCTCATAACTGGCATATACTGGAAATGGTATAAATGGATACAAATCACTTGCTTTGTTAATGATATATAGAGAGCTATTTCAGAATCAATATCCATGAGAAAGAAAAACTTCAAAGCCTTCTCATTGACATAATCTATGGTTCACAGAACTGAATTCTTCCACTGCAATATTGCACCCAAATCTATCTTGTGACACAAACTTGTAGACAGAGTCAGAGCAAAATTAGTCTGCACAGCCATAAGTGTATAGGGAGTATTGTAAGGAGCTGAGTACGCAGCCTTGCAGGACACTACTGTTGTGGATTATTGTGAAGTCATTGCCTATTCTCACCAATTGCAGTGTGTTGGTCAAGAAGTCTAGAATCCAACTGCAGAGGACAACTACAGGAGCATTACAAGTGAGGTGCCTCAATCTTGGAAAAGATTAAAATCTCCACCAGAATGGAGATAGGACTTAAGGTTGGAAAATAAAAGTCCCTGACTTGCAATACATATCCCCACCATGAAAATCTGCGTCACTCTGTTCAGAAAGATGAGAGGAGGGCAGACCTTGATAACTACTGGTCTTTATTTATAAATAAGAAACACTTTTGTGGTCATTTCCACTTTTAAGCAATCACCCACATCGTTCTAAATGTAGAACAGCTAGCCATTCTAAACTACAGAAAAAAATTGCTCAAGAACAACAGCTTAAATTCTGCAATTCTAAAATCTGAAGTCTTAAATATTTTACACATTTGATTTGCCTCAGAATAATGTAGAGATTAAATTGGTTTCTAAATGTGTACTTGTGGTGTCTGCTATTTAGCTCAGGGCCCATGCCCAAGCTTAAACAATCAAGCACAGGGAGCATAGATCAGTTACCAGACTCTTATTAACTAACACAGAACAATTAAACTATTGATTTCTATTAGAGGTATAAAAATTAGATCAACTTACAGTTACTTTGGCACAAAACAGTGCCTAGGTTGATCACTAACCAATGGTCTGGAAAACCACATTGTGGGAGCCGTGTGTGCCTGGATGATTGAGTTACAGAGAAAAATCAATGGTACAGAAACAGGCTAATTTCTACATTAATGAGCCATGTGTCTACCTTAGGTAAGCAGATAGTTACAACATAAATTATTTGCAAACAGTATGAATGTCCACAAACTGCTCGCTTTCGTGGTGAGACACCTATTGCAAAGAAGGTGACATCGTGAAGCATTGATGATTCAATGGAAGTACATTGATGGCTCAGGGGTAGAATTCTTTGCCTGTCTTGAGCAAGCCAGGTATGGAGTGCTGACCAATGCAGCATTTTTGATGGAGGTATCCAAAATGATCAGAGCGTAAATAGGGTTGGGAAGGAAAACAAATATCCTCACTAGCAGAAAGATTGAGTTTACTTGTAAAATAAAACAGCAATAGCAATATGAGGAAAATCCTTTTGTAAACAGCAGCTGACGGAGATCTGGAATACATGGCCTGAGAGTTAACCTTGATTTTATTTTATTTATTATTGTCACATATACTGAGATACAGTGCAAAGCATTGCTCTGCATACCAACAAGACAAGTCATTCCTCACATAAACACATCAGGGTAATAGAACAGAATGCAGAATGTAATGCTACAGCTACAGAGAAGGTGCAGAGAAAGATTGGCTCGAGTATATGAGACGTCTGTTCATAAGCTTGATAACTGCTTGATCTGTTCTTGAATCTGTTGGCACATGTTTTCAAACATTTGTATCTTCTGCACAAAGGAAGAGGTCGGAAGAGAGTATTACCAGGGTGGGAGAGATCTTTGATTATATTGGCTGCTTTGTCAAAGCAACGGGAAGTGTAGGTGGAGTCAATGTAAGGAAGGCTAGTTTTTGTGATGGACTGGACTGTATTCACAACTCTGGGTAATTTCTTGCAGCCTTGGGCAGAGTAGTTGCTGTATCACACTGTTATGCATCCAGATAGGATGCTTTGTATGGTGCACCTAGAAAATTTGATAAAAGTCACTGGGCATGCCAAATTTCTTCAGCCTTCTGAGAGGTGTTGGTGTACTTTCTTGCCTGTAGCATCATTGTGAATGGACCAGGAAAGGTAGTTGGTGATATCTACTCCTCGGAACTTGAAGATCTCAACCACCTCTACCTCAGCGTGTCCTCCACTCTGCTTCCTGACGTCAATGACTAACTCCTTTGTTTTGCTGACATTGTAGGAGAGAGTGTTGTCTTTACACCATTCCACTAAGCTCTCTACCCCTTTCCAGTACTTTGTCTCATCATTGTTTGAAACCTGATTCATTATGGGTGGTGCCATCAACAAATTTTTAAATGGAATTAGAGGTGAATTTGGCCTCACAGTCATGAGTGCATAAGGAGTATAGTAGGGGGCTGAGTGTACAGCCTGTGGAGCACTAATTGAGGATTTTCGTGGAGGCGGTGTTGTCACCTATTCTTCCTGATTGCATTCTGCTGGTCAGGAAGTCAAGGATTCAGTTGCAGAGGGGTGAGCAGAGTCCTAGGTCTTAGAGTTGGGATATGACTTTGATTGGAATTATGGTGTTGAAGGCAGAGCAAAAGTCAATAAATAGGAGGCTGACATAGGTGTCCTTGTTATCCAGATGTTCCAGGGATGCAGTAGTCAGTATAGTACATTACCTGATTTTTCTCTGGCACCAGGATGATAGTGGTCTTCTTGAAGCAGGTGGGACCCTCATTTCAGAGTAAGGAGAAGTTAAAGATGTCTGTGAATACTCCTGCCAGCTGGCCTGCACAGGATCTGAGTGCATGGTCGAGGGCTTCATCCAGGCCAGTTGGTTTCCATGGGTGCACCTCAAAAAAGCCAATCTGATTTCTGTGACAGTGACTGTGGGTACACGTGCACCTGAGGCTGTTGGGGCAAGTGACATCATTTCAATGGCCATCTGTTCAAAGGGAGCATAGAATGCAGGGAGTTCATCGGGGAGGGATGCATTGTTATCAGCGATTCTGCTCTACATCGCTTTGTAGCCCATTATATAAGACTTGCAGCAGTTGACATGTGCTCGCATGATCAGCCCAGGACTCTAGTTTAGTCTGTTATTGGGGTGGAACTGGGTTCGATGGAGGCAGTCAATAGGGAATTGTTATCTGAAAAGATAGAATGTAAAGAGTTACGGGGAGAGGGCTCAGACTCATATACCATTCACAAATGACTGTGACCAAGCTTGGATGTCATTTTGTGCCTGAGAAATCATTTGATCAAATCTCTTGTGTTGGTCAATGGTTGACGTTTTGTGTGTTGGATTGTGAGAGTCTGGTAACCGATCTATAATTACTTGCTTCATCTTGACTGTGGATTCCGAGCAATGTAAACCAATGCCACCGACATACCTGGTGCCAATACTCCACGAAGTAAATTGCTCCCTCAGAGAGCCAGCAGGCTGAAAGGCCTTCTGTGCTATCACTATCTTGTGATCTTCAGTGGGTAATACGGGGGTTGGGGGGTGTAGAAGAATTGCCTGGGCCTGGTGGACATTGAAGGGAACAGAAAAGACAGGCTGTAAACATTGCAGTTGGGACGAGTTTACAATCTGTGTGTTTTTTAAGAAAAATAGAAATTTCGAACAGTAAGCTTTCTTAGGCAGAAGGTTATTTAACCTGTAGCATGCATATGCCGCGTCTTTAATTCATTACACTCTCCTGCCCTTTCTAACTGTTCCTGCCATTTTTCCACAGCATTTTGCCTGCAATATTCTCTAAAAATTACATCTGCTGCTACCATTCTTTCAAACAGAATGTTCCTAAGCTTGATAATTCTGTTTCTGCTGTTTTCATACTTCTTGTTTAAACAGCAAATACTGATCATCAAGACTAATCAGGAAGATAGTTTTTGCAAATGACAGAGTGAGCAAGGTCAATGAATGAGCTAATCTCATCATTTAATTATCCTGGATTAAATATTGAATCTCTCCAATAACGTCCAATTGCTTACACTGTTAAGTCCCGAAATGCATTCCAGCAATTCTTCAGTATTACCAAGGTCCATTGTCTGCCGAAGCAAAAGCTGAGAGGCTTTGATTCTAAAACTGTTGCACCTTTGGGTATACTGTAAAATTAAAGCTGTGTATCTGATTAAATGCAATGGGGCCATATCTTACATGGAGATATCAGCCTGAACTTGACAGAGTACAAGGATTCTCATGGCATACATTACAACGGAATTTATAAAGCTCTGTGAATCTGAATAATCCACTTCCTGAGTTGTTTTTAGTTTCCTCTGAAACACTGAAACAAAAGAACATCCTCTTCTATAATACCATAAGAGCAGGAGTAGGCTATTCGGCCCCTCAAGCCTGTTCCACTATTCAATATGATCACGGATGCTTTGTGGCCTAACTCCATATGCCTGCCTGGGCCTATATCCCTCAAGACACTTGCTTAATAAAAAAAAATGCCTATCTCAGCTTTGAATTTAAACAATTGAATTAGCATCAAATGCCATTTGTAGAAGAGAGTGTTCTACTAACCTTTGCATGTAGAATTGCTTTCTCACGTCAGTCCTGAATGGCCTGGCCCCAACTCTTAGGCTATGCCCCCATGTTCTAGAATGTTCAACCAGTGAAAATAGTATACCTCCATCCACCCTTTCCTTCCCTGTTACTACCTTGAAGACACTGATTATAATCACCTTCCAAATTCTGGAGAATAGACACCTAACTTGATAAATCTCTCCTCATAACTAAATCCCTGAAGTCCAGGTCTCATCCTTGAAAACTTGTGTGGAATTCTCTCCAAAGAGAAAACATCCTTCCCAAGGTGTGGTGCCCAGATCTGCTCAATACTCTAAGTGGGATCTAACCCGAGCTTCATGTAATTGCTGTATAATGTCTGCATTATTATACTCCAGCCCTTGTTCTCATTTCATTTTGACTCATATTCCCAGTTTGGATGTAAAGGTCTTTTAGTGAGCAAGATGCATGGAGCCTCTTCATAGAGGGAGAATTGGGACAAAGTGGCAGTTCAGGAGGAACTTCATGATGGCCTTGTTTGGGAGATGGCTTGGAGGAGCGAGTCTGGAGGACAGTTGAGGGGAAGGGGGAGGTTAGACTCCTCATGTTGGCATTGGAAGCCTCAGGAGGATGAAGATGGCTATTGGGGAAGACTATGTCCCACATTCAGAGGCTTCTGAGGTGCTACCTGGATCCAGCTGGTCAATGTGAAGGTTCCTATCTCCTAAATCCATCCAGCCAGTCCATAATGGAGCTTCTCAGTTCTCCCATTCAAAAGGGAGTTCAAGTGGAAAACATGAATTGCAATGAGGCTCACAACATTATTGTTGTAAACAAAGTTCACACATCTTAGATTGGTCTGGTTGCCACCCAACTGCAGTCTCAGTTACAATTGAAAATGGGGCGGGTTGCAAGTGGCTTGCATTAATATCTTATTATTACAAAACTGCATACCATTTATATACAAGATGCTATTTTCCCCAGGTACGAGAGACAAACAAGACAGTGCCAATTTGTGACTCAAAAGTGAGAGCAGTTGCCTGGTATCAGCTCTGGACATCCATCTTGTGCCAGTGTTCTTTAACATCTTGGAGCACACTCTCCATGGACTGGAAGCTGGTGATTTCCTGTATGCCCCCCAGTCACAGATATTGGCGTCAAAGCACTAGCCTCACCACACCATTATGACCGTACCTTGGAGCTCAGACACACCTTGCATTATAACACTGCTGCCAGGCCACTTTGGGTGTAAGGAGAGTCCCCCATCTCACGCAGAACTGGGTAAATCGCCAAGCTCTGAGCTTGCTTTCATAACACTCGCCCATTGCATCCCTGCCTTGCCTGTTAGTGTAGAGAGATGGTCAGGCAGTTTAGCATGTTTGCCAGCAATGAACAGATAAGAGGCACATTGGTCAGTTGGGGGACTGGTCTCTTTCTACAGTCAGCAAAGGAGGCAAAATGTCGCAAGTGAGTGGTAGGAAGCAAAAGGCAAGGAGGGTTAGTAGTTTGGGGGCAGGGGGAAATGGTGGATGAAACCCATTGAGCAAAAATGCTGCATGCAGTAGTGAGCATGAGTGGGTGGTGGGTACAATGGTCGAGTGAACCAAAACAATGGTTTCGGTTTTCCTATTATTTAATTGGAGCAAAGCTCTGCTCATCAAGTACTGGATGTTGGATAAGCCAGTTGATAAATTAGCATCGGTGGGAGAAATGAGGGGCATGTCTTGCAGAGGACAGAAGGTCATTTAAACTTGCTGCACGCTTCTCTGGACTGTTCAGCCCAAGAATAGTACCGTGTAGGCATGGCACATACTTGTTGAGGTGAGTAGCTTAACCCTCCGTGAAAATCTCCAAAATTGATACAACCAAATTTCGGTCAAATTCAGCCCAGAGCGAACATTTTGAGGATTCTCCGGATCTCTGTTCAACCAATCCTGCCTTGAAGCCAAAAAAAACCCCCAAAGTCACTGCACCCTCAATGATCGAGCTTCAGTGTATGTAGTGACACTGCATGCACATTCACTCAACACTTGATCCCAGTCAGTGTTGGGCTGTAAAGAGTACACTATAAGTGGGGATAGAGCCCGAAGCGAGAAGAACAGATGGACAGACAAAGGATTGGATAATAATCTGGCTGGGCGGGGGAATAACTGCTAATGGAGACGATTATTGACAAACAATAGGTAGTGCCTAATGGCAGACTATGCGATAACAAGACCTGTTGTGTGGGGTAGGGGCTGGGACACAGGCGAGTTGAGACCCTAAAATTATTGAACTCGATGTTGAGTCCAGAGGGCTGCAGGGCCCCCAAGTGGAAAATGAGGTGTTGTTCTTGCAGCTTGTGCTGAGCCTTGTACTGAACATTACAGCAAGCCTGAAACAGAGATACTGTAATAAAGGAAACATAAGCATCTGGGAACAATACCTGAAAGTGGCACTTTGCATTCACTTTTGGTGGAGAATGTAATCATTGCAGGTTAACTACTGACCTAAGACAGCTTGTCGTGTGAATTTATTTCTTCATGCTTGTTATCGCTTTGGATGCTTCAGAGGTTTCACTTCTAAATGTTGGTAAACAAGACAGATGAGAAAAGAGTTCACAACAGTCTTTTTTTTGATTGCCAATTCAGGTGGTTCCAACATCGTTGTATAGGAGAGCCCTGATTGTGTTATTCTGTTCGAGTTACTTTGTCATTATTACGGATCAAACGCGGGACTCGTGGATTTTTGAAAGGGGAGAGCAGATATTGGTGTCAAAATGCTGCTGTACCTGACTTGAACAGTAGGGGCCACCACAGTCTGCATAGTCACCTCTACCAAGGCCGAAGATAAACCCTTTTAGAGGAATGTGGACGGGTCCCCGTTTTAATGGCCTGTGCACAAAATACTCTCAGTGATGTTTACTGTATTCTCTCACACAAATAATGCAACCAGTGATTGACATGTGATGTTTCATGGTCTCCTTTGCATGTGGTGATCATCCAAATAAAAGATTTTTTTTCTAAGCGTGTGATTCAAGCCTTATTAAGGAGGGTAAGGACATGTCAAACTGTTCAATTTTAGCTCAGCTTTGGTCTCATTGGTGCGGATGTGTCCTATTTGGGAAGCAGGTTACAACATTCTATTGATGGTCTATGTTCCTACCAGTATAGATACAAATCTCTTCTGGTTGGGTGAAGATTCTGCAATTTGTTGGCCTATTCACCTGCAATTTTCACCATCTTTCCTGCTTTGAATTGCCAATTCAGACTCCTAGTCAAACTGCTTGAAATCTTTGTGTACCGCGCTATGATTCCTACTCCACATCCATTCACTTGTTCATTTGTGGGGCGTGAATGTAATTTCACAAGACTGGCATGTATTGCCCATGCCAAATTGTCCTTCAGCCAGTAACGGTGTGTGCCACTTTCCCTGATGCAATTGACTGATTCTTAACTGTCCCGAGCAAGCTGATAACATTGCTGTAGGTCTGGAGTCACGTGGGCCAGCCCAGGTAGGAAAGGCAGGTTTTCTTTCCCTACGGGACATTAGTGAAATAAAGGGTTTCTTTTGTAAGAATGTAGTCATTTCATGGTCACCCTCATGGACAGCGTTTTATTCCAGGCGTCCTATTTTTTAAAAAAATGAACTGGGACAGTAGTGTCGGGATTTGAGGTCAGATTTCTGAGATCATCACTCAAAAGTCAATGCATTCCTCATCCAGTAACATAAACACAATGGTGCTAAGACGTATGTACATCAGCCTTTTTCTGACCCTACCACTTCTGCACATCCTAAAATGTTTCTGCCCAATTTAACAGCCTCATTTTCCCACCTTGTTTATTTTACCTCTCCCACATGGCATGGTCCTGTACTGGAAGACTTATCCTCATTTTCTCTTCCTTCTTTGGGAGACGGTAAGCACCCAGCACCCAATGGAGGCAGAGCACAGAAGAGGCATCGTTAGTTTTGAACACCTCATCTTTCAGAAGAGAGACCATGGAGAGAGTGAACGCCTTGCCAGTTCCAGCTTAGAGACTACATTCGCGAATTGGCATCCTGGATTCGGTGTGAAGTACTGAGGGTGCTGTAACCTCATAGAATCACAGAATCCCTACAGTGTGGATACAGGCCATCTGGCCCAACCAGTCCACACTACCCCTCCAAAGCTCATCCCACCCAGACCCATTCCCCTACTCCTGCATTTCCCATGTCTAACCCACCCAATCTGAATATCCCTGGGCACTATGGGCAATTTAGCATGGCCAATCCATGCAGTCACAGGGAGGATGTGCAAGCTCCATACAGACAGCCGCCTGAGGCTGGAATTGAACCTGGGTCCCTGGCCTGTGAGGCAGCAGCGCTAAACACTGAGCCACTGTTCTGCCCTTATAACACCGAACTGTGGACAAGTTTATGACAGATTAAGATAAGGTGAAGAAGAGTTGTTCCCATTAACTGATGCAGAGCTGTTCCTGTTAGCTAATACAGAATTGTACCCACAATATAAATGCAAATACAGATGAATGATATTTGGAGTTGCTGGTTCGTTCACCGAGCTAACAGGTTTTCATGCATAGCTCAACGAAACATACAACAACTCCAACCACAACCTGAGCAACAGATCTTCATCAAAACATTAAAGAGTTAATATTTGTTGATTATTGCCCATCCTGTTTCTTTCCTAAAGATGGCTATTTCAGCTGATGTGTCAGAATAGAGAAGTACAGTGTGAGGAAGAGCATCTGCATGTTAACATTCCTAATGGACAGAACTACTCAGTAGGAACATAGCCACAGGATAGGATTTCCACGTTAAGAAGGCCAGTGTCAGCCAAGAATTCTCACAGCTGTATCCAGTGAATTGTCATACCCAAGGTAAGCAATTTGAACTCTTGCGGTACAGTGGTAGCATCCCTTGCTTTGAATCAGGAGATCTAGATTCAAGTGCTACCTACTCGAGAGGTGTGTAAAGTCATTACTGAACAGGTTGATTAGAAAATATGTAAGGCAAGGTCTCTGTTTTGTGAACACAATCACACTGAAGGACAGTCATTACTCTGATTGTGTGATGAAAATTACTTCGTCTTTTCAGTTTGTTCAACCTTCCTGACAAAATGGAGGAATTATCGGAAAAATATGCTGATATATTCCAAAAATAGACACTTTTGTATCTCATACACTAGTGTTGCTCATTCCACAACTGGAGAAATGAATGTGGGAGGGCACACTACTGACAGGAAGATTTTCTGAAACACTGTGGGATAACCATGTTTAAACAAGTGACATTCCACTTTTAGAAATATTTTCTCTTCAGCCTGTTCAATGATGTTATTATCCACCTCTGGAGCAGGTGGGATTGAATGCAGGCCTCCTGGCCAGAGGTTTGGGCAGTACCACTACGCCATAAGAGCTTCTCATTCCACTTTCTGAGCTCATTCCACTCATGAGCTATGGAAGCAAACCTCAAGAGCTTGGCTGATAACGTTTGAATCCAGAGGTACTTAACTTGCTGGTAACACACACTTCTATGTGCTATAGAGAATGTCTGTTCAGTTCCTTTTCAGAATATGCTTCAATTTTAACTTTTTCGTATGTGCTTTCAAATTATGCTTTTCACTGTAAGCTCTTTTTAACTCTGCAATCCTCCACAGCATCTCCTCCATTGCACATCTACCTCTTGCACATCTCCTATTTTAAATGTACCATTGTTAGTGACTGTGTCTTCAGGTGCATGGGCTTTTATTTCTGGAAAAAGGTCCTCAAACCTCACCTCTGCACTCTTCCCCTTTTAAGATGTTCATTGAACTCAGCCTGTCCCAGTGTTTCTTGTGATGCATCATTATCATATGTTGTTTCACACCAATGCTATGAAGTGAAATAGGGCACTTATTTTATTCATGCAAGTGGATCAGAAATTGGCTAGCTGTAAGAAGGCAGAGGGTGGTGGTTGATGGGAAATGTTTACATCCTGGAGTTCAGTTACTAGTGGTGTACTGCAAGGGTCTGTTTTGGGGCCACTGCTGTTTATCACTTTATAAATGACCTGGATGAGGGCGTAGAAGGATGGGTTAGTAAATTTGCAGATGATACTAAAGTCAATGGAATTGTGGATAGTGCGGAAGGATGTTTCAGGTTACAGAGCGACATAGATAAGCTGCAGAGATGGGGAAAAGTGTGAGGTGATTCACTTCGGAAGGAGTAACAGGAATACAGAGTACTGGGGGCTAATGGGTAAGATCCTTAGTAGTGTGGACGAGCAGAAGGATCTCGGTGTCCATGTGCATACATCCCTGAAAGTTGCTACCCAGGTTGATAGGGTTGTTAAGAAGGCGTACAGTGTGTTAGGTTTTATTGGCAGAGGAATTGAGTTTCGGAACCACGAGATCATGTTGCAGCTGTACAAAACTCTGGTGTGGCCACACTTGGAGTATTGTGTACAGGCCTGGTTGCCGCATTATAGGAAGGATGAGGAAGCATTGGAAAGGGTGCAGAGGAGATTTACCAGGATGTTGCCTGGTGTGGAGAGAAGGTCTTATGAGGAAAGGCTGAGGGACTTGAGGCTGTTTTCATTAGAGAGAAGAAGGTTAAGAGGCGACTTAATACAGACATACAAGATGATCAGAGGATTAGATAGGGTGGACAATGATAGCCTTTTTCCTCAGATGGAGATGGCTAGCACCATGGAGATAGCTTTAAATTGAGGGGTGATAAATATAGGACGGATGTCAGAGGTAGGTTCTTTACTCAGAGAGTAGTAAGGGCGTGGAATGCCCTGCCTGCAACAGTAGTAGGCTCGCCAACTTTAAGGGCATTTAAATGGCCATTGGATAAACATATGGATAATAATGGAATAGTGTAGGTTAGATGGGCTTCAGATTAGTTTCACAGGTCAGCGCAACATCGAGGGCCGAAGGGCCTGTACTGTGCAGTGCTATGTTCTATGTTCTATGTTCTAATTGCAATTTTCTCCCCTTCTTGACTTTAGTAAAGGTGTCTTTAATTCGAATTGGCTTACCCTCTTCTTCTTAATATTATTCAGAGAAAATTTTAATGTCACAGAGTGATGCTCCAGTAACTAGCCATGATCTACAAAGGACAAAATTAACCCTCTCAGTTAGGGACAGCCAGTTGGGTATATATAGCTTGAGAGCTCCACAAGGATGGAGTGTGGCTAGGAGGAAGGGTGTATGATATGTTAACATCTGGTTACTACTGTTGTAAATCTTATTCAGAATTGACATTCCTTTTGCTCAGAATTTGCCTCTCATCGGGTTTCAGGGGGAGGAGAACCCCCCCCCCAAATTCCCACAATGGTGTATCCAGGAGTTTACGATCATTTTAAGATCATAAGACTATAAGATATAGGAAGAGGAGTAGGCCATTCAGCCCATTGAGTCTTCTCCATCATGCAATAGGATCATGGCTACTATGGTAATCCTCAAATTTCCTGCCTTTTCCCCATCACCTTCAATTCCTTTACTGAATTTAAAATCACTCTAACTCTGCCTTGAATAAATCTCATGAACCAATCTCTGTGGTAAGGAATTTCATAGATTCGCTATATTCTGAGAGAGGAAATTCCTCCTCAACCCTATCGCAATTGTATAGCCCCTTATTCTGAGTTTGTGCTGCCTGGTCTTAGATCCTCCCAAAAGGGGAACGAGCACTTCACACTTATCCTATCAAGTCTGTTAGGAATCTTGTACATTTCTGTAAAGTCACCACTTATTCATCTTCAACGCAGCAAGTACAGGCCCAGCCTCACAAGACAATCTCTCCAGATCTAGTTTCAGCTGAGTGAACCTTTCCTGGGCTGCTTCTAATACAGTTATATATATACATTGCTTAGGAAAGGGACGACCAGCTGTGGTCTAACTAGTGCTTAGTTTTTTTTTAACAAACACGCCCCCACCCTCACAATCTCCCATCCTGCTCTAAATGCTATTATAATCCATTCTCTTTAAAATTGAGGCCAACATCCACTTGCCTTTCCTACTCCCTGCTGAAATTGGATTTGAGCATTTTGTGTTTCATACAAGAGGACTGTATCCCAAATCCCACTGTTCCATAGTTCTCTGAAGTCTTTCTACATTCAAATGATACTCGGCTCTTCTATTCTTCCTGCCAAAGCACGTAACCTTATATTTTCCCACCTTATATTCCATTGCACGCTCACCTAACCTGACTATATTCTTCTGCAGACTCTGTGTTATCCTCATCATTTGCCTTTCCACCTATTTTTGTGTTATCTGCAAACTTGGGTATCATGTGTTCATTTTCCTCATCCATGTCACTGTTATGCATTGCAAATAATTTTCTTGAACAAGCTACAGGTGGAGGGAGGAGGTGGTAATGGGTGGGTGATGGATTTCAGGATGGTAGTCTCACCCCAATGAATATTGGAGTCTTAACAGGTGGAGGAACAGATCCCACTGCCTCAGAAATCTAAAGCCAAATCAGAAATTGCTGGAGAAACTCAGCAGCGCACTGAGGACAGAAAATAGTGTTAACATCTCAAGTCCAGTGATCCTTGTTCAGGAATCTTTGTAGCTGGAAGTAAAACAGAAATCTGTTTCTCTGAAAGAAAATGTAGATTTCCCCTCATGATTTCAGAGCATCTCAATACACCTGATACTCAGTGCTTCTGAACTGTAGACAGTGATGTAACGTTGGAAACACAGCAGCCAACTTGCAAGGAGGGTGAACTCCCAGAAATAGCAATACAATCCTGAGCAGGTCAGCTGTTTTCATTCTGCGATTATACTATGGCTTGGAGAAGTGTATTTTGAGCTGGGTAATTTTTTGAAGAGAACTTTTAAGACAGAGGTGACGACCTGTCTATTGTTATCTCATAAAGTAAACAATGTGTGAGGCCTTCGGCTTTTTTTAAAACATAGGAACAATAGAAGCAGCCTGAATGAGTGAGGTAAAGCTCCCACAGAACCAGGACTTCTTGTTTTAGTTTTGTCGTAGCAGCTGTTGGGGTCTTGAAGCTGGATGTGGAAGCTGTTATCCATCTCTCTGTAATAGCTAAAAGCTGGTGTGCTCTTCCTGCTGCTGGAGTTGTATGTCAGACATTATATTTCTGAATTTGCCTTTGTCAATTGTTTTATGTGTTTATGGGATGTTACTATATTGTAACAGTCACTGCTTAGTTTTTAAATAATCCATTCTTCTGCTAAGTTTCCCGATGGAATTAAGTTATTCTAATTCCTCCTTTCTTTTGTTGTACTTCAACCATAGTGTGTCAATAAAGCATGTTTTGCTTAACGTCAAATAGTTCGACCAATCAAATTGCATCTTGAGCCTAACACCTTATGCTCAACCTTAAAAGACGACAGTGTTAACGTCTGGAATATCTTCTGAATATATCTTGAGGGGGTTTGTTCTGATCTATTTTTGAGAGGGCACTTTGCCAGAAAAAAATCCCTGTTGTTATCTTTACTTGCTGGTTTGCTCCAAAAGTTGCAAAATCTTTTGTGTTTACCGGATGTCTCATCTGAAAACCGGGCAGCTCAGGCGGTGTGGCACCCCCTCAGTGGCATCTGTGATATCGCTTTGTTATTCATTCAGCAGCTCAGTTTTTTGCTCAGCTGTTTTGGGATGAATTTGCCCAGTTCATGTTCGTTAGTGTATTTTCAGTGCATTGCCCCTTTTGGCCACATGATGGCTCTGTCTAATAATATTGAATTTCCAGATGAGGTGATGATTTCAGACTGGGTCTGAATTGAATAATTGTGATTGGATTGAGGATATGGTGACTTTCCTATTCACTTCCTCCCTGCCCTCATGGTCCTGGTACTCGTGGAGTGGAATACACCTGGCACAATCTGAATTATCTACATCCCAATGTCCACCCCATTTACACAATCCAGATGTTCCCAATGGCTCCAGATCCACAGGGAATCACACCTGGAAGTGAGACACCAGCCGAGACTGAGTCAAGCCTTTTCTAGTCACCTTTCCTGCTGAAAAACTAATGTGATAGAGGCTGAAATAGGAATTCACCGAAATAGCATCAGCCAATCCTTTTGTGTTAGACACGATGGTCATAGATAGCACGGCCTTTCAGTTGTTCCTGTCCTCTATCAAAGATGTCTTAGACAACAGCACGTAGGAGAGACAGGACCAGACATTATCCAACAATGAGCTGACTAAGGCCCTCGAGTCCTTTGAGAATAAAATTCCTGGAAGCGCTGGAGGTGTATGAGAGTATGCTTCAGTCAGGTAGCATGTGGGTGATTGTCCGGATGGAGTTTGTGCATTCTCTATGTGTCTGCGTGGACTTTCTCTGGGAACTCCAGTTTCCGCCCATCGTCCAAAGATGTGCAGGTTAGCTGGATTAGCCATGCTACATTGTCTGTGGTTTCCAGGGATGAGCAGGATAGGTGGGTTAGCCATTGTGAATGTGAGGTTATAGGGATAGGATGGGGGTCTGAGTCTGGGTGGGATGCTCTTTGGAGGCTGAGAGGGAACTTGATTGGCCAAATGGCCTCTTTGCATGGGATTCTATGACCACAGGTTGCTGTTCTTTCAACTGCCTCAGCTATGAGCTCTTCAACTGGAAACTGTCACTAAACTACAGGCCTCGGGCTCTTTGTCCTGTCATACCTGAAACACAGGCTGCATCTGGAGATAACTTTATATTCATTCACTGTTTATAAAAAACCACTCGAGATCTTTAGAATCCATATACCTCATTTGTATTACATTAAGATGACACACAACTACTATTTCAATAGTGTAGTGTTAATGTAACTGGACCAGTAATTTAGACACCCAGGCTAATGTTCATGGGTCGTTTGTTCAAATCCTACCCCAGCAACTGTTTGAATTTAGAAAGCAAGGACTAAATCTTGAATTAAATTGCGATGACTGGCAGTGATTGTTGCAAAAATACACCTGGATGACTGAAGTGCATTAGGGAAGCTTCGATCCATAACATGGCCTATGTGTGACTCCTGACCCAGAGCAAAAATGAGGTTGTCTCTTAACTACACTCTGTAATGATTTAGCAAGCCAAGATGGAAATACAGATAAAGGTCTCTCTGCTCTTCTTTGTTGTTTTGCTTCATACCTTCTTTGTCAATCCATTCTGGGGTAATAGGCATCAGTACAAGTTCATAACTATTGAAGTCAACAACATTGAAAGGTTATTTGAAATGAGACAGGGCATATGATGTTAAATACACAGATTCCTTCTAGGCCAGGACTGGGAAGCTACCTTGCATTACAAATGGTTTTGTCATGATGATAGAATTTGAAAGGATTGTCAAGAGGAATAATATTCAGCCAAGGACTGGTGTCATACCAATGCGATGGGCATCGAAGGGAAATGGTACAGAATTAGAGGCAAAAAAAACCCCGCAGATGGTGGAAACCAGGCAGACAAACAGGCGGCTGGAAGAAAACAGCAGACCAGGCAGTAGGTGAAATGGAATTGCACACAATACTCCAAATATGGCCTCATCAGTGCCATAAGTGAAGGTCATGATAAAATAGATGGTACATCATAACGTTTTGGGTTCTTCTGAGTAAGGGCCACTGGACCCGAAACATTAATTCTGTTCTGTCCCTTCACAGATGCTGCCAGGCCTGCATCAGTAGTTAATGGCTGGTTGTGCGGGAGAGGAGGCATGGATGGTGGTGAATCTTTGAAGGGGTTTTCTGTTCTTCCAAGAAAGAAAACGGCTGCAAAAAAGTACCAACAACACAGGAAAATCAGCTCTTTTGTGCCTTCTTTTTAATCTCAGTGAAGGCTCTCCCCTGGTTTGTCAATAGACTGAGTAAACCCTATTTTTGCACAACAAAGAGAGTAGAAAGGAGGAAATAAAGATGCCTCCTCACATCTTTACAAATTGTCCGATGTGTTTGAGGGTGGTTAGCAACTTTAACTGATGGAAATTAGGAATAAAATGGATTCCTAGATATCATGGGTTGGCATGGGGGCCCTGTGGTTAGCACCACTGCCACCCAGTGCCAAGCATGCAGAGTTGATTCTAGCCGCGGGAGACTGTTTGCGTGGTGTTTGCATGTTCTCCCGGTGTCCGTGTGGGTTTCTTCCAGACGCTTTGGTTTCCTGCCACAGTCCAAAGGTGTGCAGGTTAGGGTGGCTTGGCCATGCTAAATTGCCCCATTGTGTCCAAGGATGTGAAGGTTAGGCAAGTTAGCTCCTGGAAATGCAGGGTTACAGGGAGAGGGTGGGGGGGCAGTGGGCGTGGGTTTGGGTGGACACACTTTGGGGTAGTAAGTGCAGATTTGATGGGCCAAATGGCCAGCTTCCTCACTGTAGGGATCCCATGAACTGCTGGAGAGTTGTATGGGAGGCAGTGACGAGTTCTCCTGATTTTCTATCAACAGAAGAGGAAACCCTGGAAAAAATGTTGTCAAGGTCCATTTAATACACCTTTTGCAGCGAAATTATAATGGCGACTTGGGGAAACTCCCACAGGGGTGCAACCTCTCCCCTTAAAAAATAACCTGAACTGGTTCAACAAAATGAGAAAAATTCCCAATTCAAGGGGGAGGAAGTAGCAATTTGTAAATGGTCTTAATTTACGTAGCTGAGTCAGAGTCACACAGTTTTACAGCACAGAAACAGACCCTTCAGTCCAACTCGTCCGTCCTGACCTGATATCTTAAATTAATCTAGCCTCGTTTGCTAGCATTTGGCCCATATCCCTCGAAACACTTCCTATTCATATACCCATCCAGATGCCTTTTAAATGTTGTAATTGTACCAGCCTCCACCACTTCCTCTGGCAGCTCATTCCATACACACACCACCCACTGCATGAAAATGTTGTCCCTCAGGTATCTTTTAGATCTTTCCCCTCTCACCTTAAAGCTATGCCCTCTAGTTTTGGACTCCCCTACCCTGGGGAAAAGATCTTGACTATTCACCCTATCCATGCCCCTCATAATTTTATAAATCCTCAATGCTCCAGGGAAAAGTGCCCCAGTCTATTCAGTCTCTCACTGTAGCTCAAACCCTCAAAAGGCTAGGCCCAAAACGTCAGTCTTCCTGCTCCTCTGATGCTGCTTGGCCTGCTCTACACCTTGTTATCATCCAGCTCTACACCTTGTTATCTCACATCCTTGTAAATCTTCTCTGAACCCTTTCACGTTTCGCAGCATCTTTCCTAAAACAAGTGCTATGACACACTCAGGAGCAAGTGGAAATTAAACCTATGTGTCCTGGTTCAAAGATAGGGACATTACCACAACATCCCAAGAGTCCTAAGCCAATAGCCCACCTTCACTTGATAATCAATTCTACCAAATCGAATGGAATGTACTATCTGGTGTGAAGTCCAAAGTTCTTCCAGTGTCACAAAAATAATTTGTATTCAGATAGCGCCTTTAGAGTAATGCAGTGCCCATTTCTACCCTTGCAGCCCCATTATTGCATTCATGTCATCTTAAATTCTGATATTAAGAAAACTCTGGAGTCGTAGAAAAAGAGCTCCCAAGTGCTAGAGATAAAGAAACAATGATGAACATATAAAAGGAAAAATGCATTTAGTCAGTAATTAAATTCACTTGATTTCTTGTTTTGTCTTTAATTACAACTAAATTACCCTGTGCCACAAACTGATTCATCAAATGATCTAATTGTTGGTGATTTAAAGTGGTTTACTGTGGATCTGTTGCTACACAATCACCTGATACTCCTGATGCCTTGGTTCAAGTCATCAGTCTGATTCTCGATAGCAGTTTGTTAGAAGTACTCGAAATTATTTATCTGGCCAATATTAGCAAATTAATTGAAGCTCTCAATAAAACACCCTGTATCCTAGATCATACCAATTGTTCCAATCATTTCCATGAATTTAATTAAATTTGGTGTTCATGCTATCGAGTAACTACCTCAGCTGTTGTTTGTGCCAAACTGAACGTAGTATCATGTTGAAATAGGGTGATCTGATACCTAATTAAAAATGAAATCTCAAGGGTACGCTAAACGATGATGTGGCTATATTACAGTAAGCATACTTTTAATATGAAGACACCAGTATACACTGCGTTTATCAAAGCTTCAGTTAAGTACACGCTGTAAAAGTACCTATTCTCAACTGCTTTATGTAAAATGTGAGTTTCAATTCCACATTCAAGATGCTTGGACACCGGAATGAACACTTCTGTTCTCGAAGTCTTCCTAAATTAATGATACATCAATTAACATTTTGACTTTGTTTCAAACCTTGCACCACAGACAGTACTAAAAAATATCGAGAGCGGTTGGGAAGATTACAGTGCAGCGTAAAACAAAACAACTCCACTTAACCCATATAATTCATTTCTTCCACTTGTTAAATGCCATCTATTTTTTCATGGCCTCCACTCAAGACTTTTATGAGGCCACATTTGGAGTACTATATGCAGGTCCATTTGTCCTAAAGGATTTTATTAAACTAAAAAGAGTGCAGAAAAAAACAATTTACTAGGATGCTACCAGAACCAGAAAGTTTGAGTTATAAGGAGGGGTTGGATACACTGAGACATATTTTTAATTTCCCTGGAGCATAGGAAACTGAAGGGTGGCCTTACAGAGGTCTATAAAATCATTAGAGGCATAGATAAAGTAGATAGCCAACAGCTTTTTCCCATGGTAGGGACGTCTAAAACTAGAAGGCATAGGTTTAAGGTGAGAGGGGGGTCTGGGGTCAGTTTTTTTCACAAAGACAGTGGAAGTAGTAATGGTGGAGCCGAGTATAATTTTGTCTTTTAAGAAACATTTAGACTGGTATTTGGATGGGATAGGTATGGATCAAACACAGGCAAATGGGATTCATTTACTTGTGAAAATGGGCAGCAAGTCATGCTGAAGGCCCTGTTTCCATGCTGTAAACCTCTGTGACTCTATGACTGTGCTCTGTGCTATCGAAAAATATTCCTTGTTCCCGAAAGATTCGAAGCAATCGCTGCGTTCAGTGGAGGCAAATTTAATTGCAGCATTTGAAAGGGAAACCAATAATTAACTGAAGGTGTTGGATTTGGAAGTCTAACAGGAAAAAGGCAGAGGAGTGGGACCTGCAGAACTGGTCTAATGGAGAGCCATACCAATATGAGAGGCCAAATAGACTTCTTCCTTGCTGTACACATTCATTAATCCCATAATGCTATGAAAGTTACAGCCTATTTGTTCATTCCTAAATTCACAGTATCCAATTATAGTGACCCAGTCACTGTGTGTAAACATTTTACCAATGCCATCCTTCCTGTCTAGACCCACATGCATCATAGTGTCCAGTGTGGTATTTGTTCCTGTGATTTATTTCCTTCTAATTCCTGTACTAAGTCCTTCCTGAAGTTCAAATTGCCATTATGTTGCTTAATGTTATTTCTTGCATTATGTGACTGCTGTTTCTCTTTGAAATGAAGTTGAGATTGGTGCTGTGTGCCAGATAGATTGTAATACAGGGGGATTCTGCTATAACACATGTTCTGGCAATGCAGATTGGTTATAATACAACTGATGAATAGGGGAGTGCTATTTCTAGAACGCAAACTTGTGTTGGCTATAATGCAATTCCATCGAGTATAGATTGTCTGTCATAAACATCAAACGTAAATTCTTTGCCTGATGATCTTAACTTGTTTCAAGATTATTTCGAGTTGGTTAATCACCAGTAGAAATTCTGGCAGCAAAACACAGACAAAAAAAGATGTGGGAGAAATGAAGATAAGCTTGTTTTCTCTCCAATTTGTCTGTTGCAGGAGACAAATGTTTGACTCCTGGATGCACATACCTTTGCCCAAAATTCACAAAACCATTCAGTCACAAGTGTCATGTTGTCTTCCAAAAGAAACAGATGTGTCTTTGGGGGCCAACCGTTGCAAACAAAGAAGTCGCCGAGAGACAATGAAAAGGAGTTACAGTCCGAAGGTACATCAATCTTTGGCTTGCAAGACATCAGGAAAACCCCATCAACTAGCCCCAACCCCCAAACCAGCACCACTATGGTAATCAGACAGTTGCTTCTGTAGTGAGGCCAATGCTCTCATGTGCAAAATGTCTCATTGTCCATTCACTGGGAAGATAAAAGTGAATGGACTTTGTGCAAGTTACTTCCAAGGAAGAAGCGACCACATTCCAGAGGGACACAGTAATTCCGATCCACTTTTTCCAAAAGCGGCAGATGAATTTGTGGAGGAATGGATGAATTCGTGAGGAGAAAGACTGACTCATCTGGAAAGAGTTCCGATGGCTTGGAGTTTCCTTTGCAAACATTTCTCCTCAAAGATCCTGTAGGTCACAGCAAGAAGCGTCTGCCATTGGCATATTGTTCTTTTTTCTGAGTTGATTGTTTATATTCTCAAAGAAATATCGGGGAACATTCTGCACCTCCCTGCTACCCCAGTCATTTAATTTTCATGATATAGCCTACATTGAGATGTTTGATGATTTAATCCTCAACACTGTTATACCACAGCACAGTATTCTGATCCACAGGGGATACGGAGGAGCAAGAGCTCAGTGCCAATGCTCAGGGATTTCAGTGAAACTAACTTCCAGTTGTGCAACAAAACCAGCCATGACAAAGAGAAAATGGCATCATGAGGACCTGATATGACATCCGTCTGCCACCTGAGTATGAGTTGTGGTAGGGAGGGGGTACATTAGGTAGGGTGAGTGCTCGAGCAGCCTCCACCAAGTTCATCCAACAGAGAGTGAGAGGGTCAGGCCAGATCAGCATTTAAATAGAGGAGGGAACTTTATTCCATTTGTCAACATGTCAATTTGGGGCGCGTTTTACAGAGGGTTGCTGGCTGGGGGCTCTATTACACACAATTTAGCATCGTGTGTCTCTTTTGGATCATGCTGGCACTATCATGCACTTGCCGGAAGCAGTACTGACCATTGCTGGGATTTCCAGTGGAAAAACTCTATTTAAAATCAGCAGCAGCTTCATTGTAAATACAAAGCCAGATTCGAAAATGTATTGCCTCTTGGCAGTGTCACCTGACTGAGAAACTGTCATTACCATTGCAACTGTAAGAATGGAGCTACGTGAGTGAGGAAGAATTTTGGAAAATATATTTGTTATGTGTCCTTTGTGCCCCTAACCCCATTGTTCCCGTAGGCCCCATTATGCCAATTGCGCAATTTTCTGTAATGCGATATTGCACAGGAACGCAACTGCTGTGTTATAGCAGAACACCCTGTATCCACAACTGTTCTAGCTCTGAAGAAGCTCTGCTCTGCTCTCCAGTCATACTAATGTTGAACTTCTAACTTTTTTCTTTTTCTACTTCTTTACCAAAGATTTTGTACAGAGGTACCTAAGGTGGCAGCATGAAAGGAGACATTTTTCAGCAAGGCGTTCGATAAGGTTCCCCACAGTAGGCTATTGTACAAAATGCGGAGGAATGGAATTGTGGGAGATATAGCAGTTTGGATCGGAAATTGGCTTGCTGAAAGAAGACAGAGGGTGGTAGTTGATGGGAAATGTTCATCCTGGAGACCAGTTACTAGTGGTGTACCTCAAGGGTCGGTGTTGGGTCCACTGCTGTTTGTCATTTTTATAAATGACCTGGATGAGGGCATAGAAGGATAGGTTAGTAAATTTGCAGACGACACTAAGGTCGGGGAGTTGTGGATAGTGACGAAGGATGCTGTAGGTTGCAGAGAGACATAGATAAGCCGCAGAGCTGGGCTGAGAGGTGGTAAATGGAGTTTAATGCAGACAAGTGTGAGATGATGCACTTTGGTAGGAGTAACCGGAAGGCAAAGTACTGGGCTAATGGTAAGATTCTTAGTTGTGTAGATGAGCAGAGAGATCTCGCTGTCCATGTACACAGATCCTTGCAAGTTGCCACCCAGGTTGTCAGGGCTGTTAAGAAGGCATACAGTGTTTTAGCTTTTCTTAATAGAGGGATCAAGTTCCGGAACCAAGAGGTTATGGTGAAGCTGTACAAAACTCTGGTGCGGCTACACTTGGAGTATTGTGTACAGTTCTGGTCACCGCATTATAAGAAGGATGTGGAAGCTTTGGAAAGGGTGCAAAGGAGACTTACTAGGATGTTGCCTGGTATGGAGGGAAGGTCTTATGAGGAAAGGCTGAGGGACTTGAGGCTGTTTTCATTAGAGAGAAGAAGGTTGAGAGGTGACTTAATTGAAACATATAAAATAATCAGAGGGTTAGATAGGGTGGATAGGGAGAGCCTTTTTCCTAGGTTGGTGGCGGCGAGCATGAGGGGGCATAGCTTTAAATTGAGGGGTGAAAGATATAGGACAGATGTCAGAGGTAGTTTCTTTACTCAGAGAGTAGTAAGGGAATAGAATGCTTTGCCTACAACAGTAGTAGATTTGCCAACTTTAGGTACATTTAAATCGTCATTGGATAAGTATATGGACGTACTTGGAATAGTGTAGGTTAGATGAGCTTCAGATCGGTATGACAGGTCGGCACAACATCAAGGGCTGAAGGGCCTGTACTGTGCTGTAATGTTCTATGTTCTATTTTAAGTCTTTCACTGTACTCCTATATCCCTTCATTTGAATATGTGTGACAATAAAATCTAAGTTTAATTGTAATTCTGCTGGATTCAGAACATTAACTGATTTTCTTTCTCCACAGGCACTGTCAGTTTCTCCGACAATTTCTGTGTTTGTTTCAGTTTTTCAGCTCTTTACTTCTATGTCAAAGATATTATTTAATTGCCTGTTTCGTAAAAATAACTCAATACTTCATATCCAAAAGGAAGAAAAGAGAACCTGAATTTGATTTGTGGGCTGGAATATTTCTTGTGGGCTTCTGAACCTTCTCAAATAGAGCGGGAGTGTGAAGGTGTGAGTTCAGAGATCTGCACTGTGTGTGGAATCATTGTGATTACCGCTGGGAGATACAGCCATCGACAGAAAAATAAACAGCCAAATAATTTTTTTGAAAGCTGCATTTCTTCAGGGGTTTCAACCTTTTTTATACACTTGTGAGTTCCATTGGAGTCCGGTTGGAACTATGGACAGAGACCTCAAAGTATTTTGCAGTGAGATTTGTAAAGAAACTTCCACCACACCCTACCTCAGAGAGTGCCTTTGCTCCTAGTACAGACACAATGCCTGGTGTTTTTGGATATCATGTCTTGAGATGAAAAAGCTTCTGGCCAGTGGTGGATTATGCAGGGGAAACTAGCTCTGAATGTTTAACAAAGTCAATTTCTGGAGAAGTTACTGGACTCATTCATAGAATCCCCTACAGTGTGGAAGTGGGCCCTTTGGCCCAACAAGTCCACACTGACCCTCAGATCACCCAGAGCTATCCCCCTGTAACCAACCTAATCTACATATCCCTAAGTACTACAGGTAATTTCCCAATCCCAATAGCCTGTACATCTTTGGACTGTAGGAGGAAACCAGAGCACTCAGAGGAAACCCATGCAGACACAGGGAAAATGTGCAAACTCCACACAGATAGTCACCCAGGGGGTGAATTGAACCCGGGTCCCTGGTGCTGTGAGGCAGTAATGCTAGCCATTGTGCCACCCTATGTCTGATTTCAGCCACAATGACTATTCTGCAACAGTCCCATGTATGTTCAGGTTGGAAAATTCTTGTTAACCTGTGAGGTTTACTGTGAATTTTCTCTCACACACTCTGTTCACATTGAAAGTTAGGTGTTCCTAAAGTCTCACGGAACAAGGAAAACTCAGCAGACCTGAAACACACTGCATATACACAGAAACCCACGCATACATGCACATACAAAACACACACACACACACACACACACACACACACACACACACACACACACACACACACAGAAAATCAAATACATGCATACACAAGGACACACACAAACACATATACACACACACAACACACACACACACACACACACACACACACACACACACACACACACACACACAAAGACACACAGAAACAACCATAAACAAACACAGAAACATACACACAAAACCAAAAGAGATACAGACAGAAATACATACACACAGACAGTATCATTGCACAGAACCAGGCTGTGTAGCCCCTGTGTCTGCAGCAGCTCTTCAAATGAGCATAATGCCAACTCCCGTTCTCTTGCTTTCTCCTCTACACCCTTGCACATTATTTCTATCCAAGTAACAATTCTATATGTGCTTGAAGCCCCAGTTGAATCTGTCTCCTCCACATCTACATGCAATGCATTCCAGACCCTAAACACTTATGCGTGAAAATGCCTTTTCTCGCCACACATTTGCTTCCTCTGACTTACTTTAAATCTATGCCCTTTGGTTTTTATCCATTTATAAGTGGGAACATCCACTTTAGCCAGCCCCCACATGACTTTGAAAACCCGCATGATATCTCCTCTTCGCCTTCTCTTCAAGGAGAGCTGTCACAACTTCTTCAATCCATCCTGCATAGTGAAGTTTCTCACCCTTGGAACTATTCCTGCAAATCTGCTTCTGCACTCTTTCCAATGCATTTACATCCTTTCTCCATTGTGGGATGCAGATCTGAAAATCATACTCTACATGGGGTCTAACAAGCTTCTCATTCAACTTCAAAATCACTTCCTTCCTCTTGTACTGTATGTCCCAGACACAAAGATTTACATGGTAAAATCACCATAGTCCTACCAGACCATGGGACTGCTCTCCCATTAGAGAGACTGAACTCGTGGTGGTTTAACCTGAGGCTCACCATACCTCAGGTGAGGTGACAGATTGAGAAAGAGAGTCCTTCATGCAAACTCTAGCCAGTGCAGGAATTGAACACATACAGTTGGCATCACTTTGCATAATGGATTAGCCATCTACCCAACAAGAGCTAACCGACCCCACAGACAGAAATACACCCACAAACAAACAGAATTACATATGGTCAGAAATAGGCTCACACAAACAAACTCAAATAGACTGATATACATATGCACACAGATACACACTCATAAAAATGGGACACAGACAGAAATGCACACATGCATATGTGAAAAACACATGTTCCTACTTTATGTGCTCATGAACTATCCTCTCTTTCCTATTCTGTTCCAGGGTGGTAAACTGTCCGATTATCCTCAGGCTTATTCATCTGTCTGCTGCTGTGGTGATACCATGGAATGATACTCCACATCGAGTGTTGATGCTGAATACCTAATTGGAGCAAGGACTCATTTTTTAACATGGGTCACAGTTGTGCATTACCATACAAACTCACTTATGGTGACTCTTTTAAGAAACTTTCAAATTCCCAGTTAGACTCAAGGAAATGCTCAGAGCAGGGACCAGGATGGAATCATTAGCACTTTCTTCCAATATTCCACCTATCTTTGCAAGTTGTCTTTTTTAATTAAGATTGGCAAACATGGAAACTATTAACCTCTATTATTTTCTTCTCACTTGAATCCAAAGGAGTCGTAGATTAAAAACACTGAAAGGTGGTAACATCTGTTGCTGGATGAGCCCCGGTTTGAGAGTTCATTGTCCATTCTTGAGGAATGCTGGACAAAACAGAAAAGGTGACAAAGAAAGCAATTAAAACTGATCTACTTCCCTCAACAAAATGATTATCGAAATTGGAAGAGCAGTTATAGCTACTGGAAATGGAAGCTTTTTAGCAAGTTAACATTGCCTTTGTTTGAGTTTCATTCTGCTAATAGATTATTTTATCATTTAACGGTAGTGTGCCTCTTTACTACTTGTTTGCATGCTTTCTCTATTCAGGTCTGTAGAGCTCTTTCAAATGTAAAATGGCTCATTTTGATTTTCTTACCCAGTTAAAGACAATTGTTAGACAGATTCCTGTGTGGTTTCTGTGGTTAAGGCTGATTCATGTCAGCCACATTCTGTGGCTTTCAATTGCCAGAAGTAAATGGGTGTACAGCTGTTGCAGCTATCTTTACATACTGATGGTGGTGACCAGTGGCCAAACAAACACTATCACTTTCCATCTACATCGCACTTAAAATGTCAGTCCCTTGGGTTCAGGACTGGGCATTTAATCACCTCCTGCACTGCAAAGCTCAGATACTAAATGCATAGAATTGACCATTTTAATTAGTTTGCTTTTGAGTGCCATGTAAACCCAGTTGAAAGAAGTACCTTGCACGATGGTTTGAAAGATATATGTCAATAGTTATGCCATGTTAGAAGTCTTTGTCACAGAATTCTGCACTGTTTTATCTTCAGTTCTTCAACAAAGGTTTGACTTTATATTACAATGAGGGTAGCCAATCTAGAGGGTGATTGCTTGTATAAACTGGCAGCATTAGTTTGGCCCCTGAGCCAAGGTATAACATTGCTAAATGAATAGATTCAAGTGTTAGAAGAGCAAAAGCTAAGAGCTCTTGTTATCCAATGCATTTCATACAAATTATTTTTCTAAATATGTAGACTACAGCACAATTCACAGTACTGTTGCCGATCACAGTTCCAATGAAATTTGTCCAAGGCTCGTGCATTAATGTTCAATTTTAGCATTGAAACTTGCAAAAGCACTTGTTACATGGAGTGCATGAGGGCCTGTTAGAAATTTCTGTCGCTATATCCGTGGGCAGGACTTCACAATTTGATACAACAGATTTCTATGCCATTCCCTCCATTATTTTAAACAAACTTTTGCCTACTTATATTAAAAGACTTAACATTTCCACTTGTAGACAATAGAGAGCCAGACAAGATGGGTAAGTGATCACCTGTTAATATCACCAGCAACAACCTCTTGGCTGAGACAAACATGATATTAAAGTGATCACAGTTTATATCATATCATATTTCTTCAGTGCAATTGGTGTTACATTCACTGCTAAAATCTGCTCTGAAAAGTACAGTACAAAGTACAAAGACTGACAACAGTGCTGTCCCATGTCTACTAGAAATATATGCTGCTTGTTCATCAGTGTTATGGGGAACCAGTCACAATATAATTATGAGCTGCTGTAGGGGCCTCCGTTGATTGCACATCACCTAGAGCATTGATGATGTGCTTGATATATGGTATGGAGAGAAAGCAGGAGTGGGAATCTGAAATTGAATGATCAGCCATGATCATATTGAATAGTGGCGCAGGCTCAAAAGGCCAATTGGCCTACTCCTGCACCTACCTTCTATGTTTCTATGATATCATCATATTGTTGCATTACTAGATTATTGCAGACATGTGACTTAAAGTCAGAAGCAAACATTATAACTAGCTTTAACATTGTACATGAATTTGCTTGTAATTAGTGCTAGTAAATGGTGCTGCAATAATCCTGAGATCCTGGACACAATTGTGGTATCAGGACCACCTCTTTGAAACGGCGAAGGCAAATCATTTTCGAGTAAATAATGGGCTGTTCGGCCATGACGAGTACAAAATCAAATTAGAAGTCAAATAAGCAACGACTATAGCAAAATCAGTTCATATTCTATTATAGTTCGGAAGAATCTTAATTGGCACATTGTGACTGATGTAAATTTTCCTTTTGATTCGATAGAGAGGTAATATAAATATATTGACTACGCAGTGACTCAAAAAAAAGCTAGAGCTTGAAACACACTCACAACACATGCAGCAGGTTGCTATTAACCCTTTCCCACCCATTGCCTCTTTGAAGAGAGTCTGATCGGCCACATCAGTGAAATGCAAAATGGGGCTCTTGTGGTGCAGTGGTCCTATCTCAGAGCCAGGAGACTGATGTATAAGTCCCACCTGCATCAAAGGTGTGTAATAACATTTCTGACTAGATTGATTGTGAACCGTATTTAACAGACAGCCATATTTAGTAATATTCTTCCAATAATTATGAAGCTTGCGCATTCTTGCCTGATCTAAAAGATATTTGCAGTGCCGTGGACTACATAGACGAAAATTCACAGAAATGCAGCAGATCCTGTGTTAATACTGATTCCACTTGTTATCAGACTACCTCCAAAGCTGTACCTTGAAATAAATGTCGTTCTGCTACTGGCAGACTGTTCTTGTTTCCATAGGAAAACAGACACATTTCAGGTGGTTTACCTGGATACCAAATGGAATGGCAACAGATACGTTGCTACCTCAATGTTGATTCCTTTATGGCAAAGCACTTAAAACCAAGTGATAATTTCTCTTGATTTGGGGATAAAGCATATGGAATGGTTGGAGCAAAAGTTCATAATAAATGTGAGTTTGGTTCACCAAAGATTTCAAAGCAAGTTGTCATGATTAAAGGGTAGGAGTATTGGGAGAAGCTGAATAGACTGGCGCTATTTTCTCTGAAATGTCAGAGACTGAGGAATGACCTTATTGAAGTTTATAAAATCATGAGATGCATAGATAGGGTGAATGGTCAAGATCATTCCCACGGGGTGGGAGAGTCCAAAACCAGAGGGCTTAGGTTTAAGATGAGAGGGAAAGACTTAAAAGGGACCTTAGGGGCAATGTTTCAATGCAGAGGGTGGTGCATGTATGGAATGAACTGCCAGAGGAAGTGGCAGAGCCTGATAATTACAACATTTAAAAAGGCACCTGGACGGGTATTTGAATAGGAAGGGTTGAGAGGGATATGGGCCAAATGGGACTAGATTAATTTAAGATATCTGGTCAGCATGAATGAGTTGGACTGAAGGGTCTGTTTGTGTCCTTTATGACTCTATGACCAAGGCTGTTTTTCTATTCCAGATTTGTCATTGAACCTAAGTCCCCTCAGCTGCAAGTGGTGAGATTTAAACCTTTGTCATCAGGGCTTTATCCTGGATTTCTGGATTGCAAGCTCAAAGGCATTACCACAACACCACTGTTCTTCCACCATGTAAGGTTGTATCCCAACATGCCATTGATGTCAAAGTTTGATCTTATCGAGAGTGAGCAGGAAACATCACCCAACCAGTAACACTGAGCTGCATCATTACCCCCGCCCCCCATTTGATAAGTAGGTAGTCTATTTGAAATTTGGCACATGTTCTACCTGTCCCTGGTGTGGCAAAGCAGGAGAATGGCCTTGTTGCTGTGGAACACTCCAAGTAGTTGAACCACCCTTCCTAGAATGTCCTTCATGGAGAAATTTGAAAAGAAAAATACTCCTGTCGACAAGGCCATCAGGAAGTGGCTAGCATGTAGCATCCTCGATACCCGACAGGAAAAGGAAAAGGTGTATCCTGTCTAGTGGTTCCCTGAGCAGACTGTCAATGTCATTTGGAAGAAGGCCTCATCGCCAGAACCTCCCAACAAACACCAAGACATTATTTGGCTAGCCGTGAGAAGGGTACTACCTGTGAGATCCTTTCTGTAAGTCTGACCTGTTTGCTCCATCGCACGCTGCCCTCAAAGTGGCTGCGGGGTGTTAAGACTGTCACACATCTCCTTATGGGATGTGTCTTTGCAAAGGAATTCAGGAGAGAGGTGCAGTGGCTTTTGTTGAGGTTTATCCCACGCAGCTCCATGACGTGGGACTCTGTGCTCTACGATCTGTTCCCTGGGACTCTCACCACAACAAGCATCAACTGTGCCTGGAGGACCATCAACTCGGTGAAAGACAGTCTGTTGTCTGCCCGAAACTTGTTGTTCTTCCAGAACATGGATTGGACCCTGATCAAATGTTGAAGTTAAATAGAGGTCTGTTCAGTTATCAGACCCTCCTGGTCCCTCAAATGTGTATAAATATAGCCTGGTAAGAGGTGTCTTTGGTTTGTTTGGATAGAGTCAGACTCTAATGTTCGTTTGTTTCCTTGATCTGCTGCTGTACAGGACCAAACTGTGTTTATGCCTTTGCATATACATAAATATATTTTTTATGAATAAAGTATATTTTTGAAATTAAAATTTTCAAAGTATTGTAGGATAGTAGTTGTTAACAGATAGATAACCAAGATGCCCAATTTCAGACCCCACATATGAAAAATTTACAAAATTAGATTTACAAGTCTTATAATTTGAGTGCTTGTACCTCATGTGCTGCTCAGATACCACTGAAAGATTAACACAGTCTGTCTGCATGTTCCTTAATATTTTTAGTTGAGGACTTCTTGAACTGTCAAGATCAATAGACATAACTTGAAATTATTCAATAATTGTGTAGATTTGCTTTTTTTTCTGAATATATTATTTTGTATGTGCATCACTCTTGACGTTATCTCATCAATACATGTCCAATACATCAATTCACAATACATCCAATTTAAGTAATAAGCTGAAAAATCAGCTAAACTGCATGCCTTCGTAAGTGATGGAAAATAAATCGACTTGAATGGGAACAAATTACTGCAGATGCTTGAATCTGTACTGATAACACCAAATCCTGGAGATCAGTGAATCAGGAGATAGAGAGCAAGCTAATGTTTTGAGTCTAAATGACTCTACATCAGAACATTTCTCTTTCAAAGGTCTTGCAGCACATTGACACCAAATTCCTAAACAAGCCAGCTTAAGTCAAGTTGTTTTGCTAAATGAATATCTCATCGCTTCCACTGCGCCCAGGTAATGAAAGACAATGATTCATTGAATTTGGTGAGACATATTAGGAATGTTATTGAAAGTAAATTGAAGAGTGAGTTAAAAAAAATACATTTCTGATATTGCCTAGTTTGCCGATCTAATATCTTGTTTATGTTATTTACTGACAAAATGCAAAATTATGAGTTAGAATGTATTGCACACCATTGATTGCACAACATGGTGTATTCCATCATTCATCCTGCATTGCTTCACAGTTGCTAATGGCTTAAAAATCCTGGAACCAGCTTCTGATAAGCACTGACATCACTTGGACTGCAATTTGAAAAGAGGCAGCTCACCAAAAACCTCTCAAGAGCAATGAGGGATGGGCAATAAATGTTAACCTAACTAACAGTGTCCACACCTCGTGAACAAATAAAAAATAATCTTAAGCTCAGCTAAAGAACAAGGAAAAGAAACTACCTTTCTATATTTTCCAATCAATCTATTCAGAGATGTTATTACACACCTCTCATGGAGGTGCGATTTGAATGGAGGTCTACTAGCTCAGAGGTAGGGACATTATTACTGTACGTGAAGGGCACAGTTTTGTCTTTCATTGGTGTCTTTCTTTCAAATTTAGGGAGAAAATTACTCTCGAACCCTGATTGAATTGTGCAAGCAGACTCTTTGCTTATAAGATTTAGTTTACTTAAAACTATCAACTTTTAGATTTGTTTTTCACAAACATGCTCACACTGCCAGGTCAAGAAGGTGCCTTTTTTTAAATGAATAACTAGTTTTGCAAAGAAGTCATTTTATGATGACACACTATAACGTGAATGACAAGGGTCATTTCCCCAGTGTGGGGGAGTTCAGAATTCGGGAGCATATTTTTCAGGTGACAGGAGAAAGATTTAAAAAGAGCATGAGGGGTAACGTTTTACACAGTGGTTTGTGTGTGGGATGAACTACCAGACAAAGGGATGGGTGCAGGTATGGTTACAACATTTAAAAGATATTTAAATAAATTCATTAGTGGAAAGGTTTAGAGGGATATGCGCCAAGTGCAGGCAAGTAGGACTGGTTTAGTTTGGGAACATGGTTGGACCGAAGGGTATGTTTCCATGCTGTGTGACTCAATAACAGTAAAACACCACAATTATAAAGTAGCCATTAGCCAATTTGGGATGATTAAGTGGAAAAAGTGGTCCAATTCTACAGTGAATGAAAGATAAGTGCTTAATAATCAGTAGTAAATAATAGCTGTATTTTAAATAATGTCTACTAATTAAGTCTTTATTTTTAAATTTTTATTTCAAAGGTTCAAACAGACTGTGAGAGAGCTCCTCCAAAATCTTGCTGGTAGCACTGTCTTTGAGACACATGATATTTTTAGTCAAATTCTTCAGAGATGTTTGATACATACCTGGAGTAGACAGGATTTAAACCTGGGTCCTCCATCTCAGAGACAGGGACACTAGCACTGTACCACAAGTGCCTTCTCTAGAAGCACAAGCTGCAGGAACAGCATTGCTGGACTCGAAATATGAACTTTTATTTCTCTCTCTGTAGGTTCTACCAGACCTGCTGAGCTTCTCCAGCATGTTCTGTTTTTGTTCTGAAGCTTGTTCATGTTTAAAATGAAGTGAATGCTCTAAGGCTGTGATCAGAGATAATGGGAACTGCAAATGTTGGAGAATCCAAGATAACAAAGTGCGTAGCTGGATGAACACAGCAGGCCAAGCAGCATCTCAGGAGCACAAAGGAGCCTAGGCCCGAAACGTCAGCTTTTGTGCTCCTGAGATGCTGCTTGGCCTGCTGTGTTCATCCAGCTGCACACTCTGTTATCTTGAATGCTCTAAGGCATTCACCCCACTGTATGTGTGTGAACCACTCCAATTAAATTGACTATTATCAGTTTATTAGTAAATCAGATTTCAACAACTTTCAATTAAAGGCATTTATTCCCAAATGGGGTGTAAAAAGCGTGCTTTGGATGCATTGGATTTGAGCCTTCCATGCGTCCTATGTCTGTTAAAGTGTTGATTTAGATTAAGCTACCTGAGGAAAATGTTTGAGAATATTGATTCAATAATTTTCTATCATACGGAAGCAAGAGGTTTCATGTCTGCTAATAGGATTTTGGAAGACAGTTTGAAGTCTTGTCTTGAAGCTTTGATAACCATAACTTGTGTGTTTGTTAGAAGTTACTTAAATAGTCTTGGATTGTTATTTCAATGAATTATTTAGTTGGATTATCATAGAATCCCTACAAGGTGGAAACAGACCACTTGGCCCATGAAATCCACACTGAGCCTTCAAAGAGTATCCCAACCAGACCCACCCCCCTACTTTATTGCTGTAACCACACATTTCCCATGGCTAGTCCACAAAGCCTGCACATCCCTGGACATTCCAAGATAACAAAGCGTGGAGCTGGGTGAACACAGCAGGCCCAGCAGCATCTCAGGAGCACAAAAGCTGACGTTTCGGGCCTAGACCCTTCATCAGAGAGGGGGATGGGGTGAGGGTTCTGGTATAAATAGGGAGAGAGGGGGAGGCGGACCGAAGATGGAGAGAAAAGAAGATAGGTGGAGAGGAGAGTATAGGTGGGGAGGTAGGGAGGGGATAGGCCAGTCCAGGGAAGACGGACAGGTCAAGGAGGTGGGATGAGGTTAGTTGGGGAAACCAAGCGGAGGCTTGGGGACCGCTTTGCAGAACACCTCTGCTCGGTTCGCAATAAACAACTGCACCTCCCAGTCGCAAACCATTTCCACTCCCCCTCCCATTCTTTAGATGACATGTCCATCATGGGCCTCCTGCAGCGCCACAATGATGTCACCCAAAGGTTGCAGGAACAACTCATATTCCCCTTGGGAACCCTGCAGCCCAAGGTATCAATGTGGACTTCACCAGCTTCAAAATCTCCCCTTCCCCCACCGCATCCCAAAACCAGCCCAGTTCGTCCCATCCCCCCACTGCACCACACAACCAGCCCAGCTCTTCCCCTCCACCCACTGCATCCCAAAACCAGTCCAACCTGTCTCTGCCTCCCTAACCTGTTCTTCCTCTCACCCATCCCTTCCTCCCAAACCAAGCCGCACCTCCATTTCCTACCTACTAACAGCATCCCACCTCCTTGACCTGTCCGTCTTCCCTGGACTGACCTATCCCCTCCCTACCTCCCCACCCATACTCTCCTTTCCACCTATCTTCTTTTCTCTCCATCTTCGGTCCGCCTCCCCCTCTCTCCCTATTTATTCCAGAACCCTCACCCCATCCCCCTCTCTGATGAAGGCTGTAGGCCCGAAATGTCAGCTTTTGTGCTCCTGAGATGCTGCTGGGCCTGCTGTGTTCATCCAACCTCACATTTTATTATCTTGGATTCTCCAGCATCTGCAGTTTCCATTATCACTCACACATCCCTGGACATTAGAGTGGATTGGCCATGCTAAATCACCCATAATCTGCACACCTTTAGACTATGGGAGGAAACTGGAGTACCAAGGGGACACTCACACAGATACGGGGAGAATATGCAAACTCCACACAGGCAGTCACCCAAAGCTAGAATAAACACGGGTCCTTAGTACTGTAAGGCAGCAGTGCTAACCACTGGGTCACCGTGCCACTTTATTGTATGCAATAAAGCTTGATTTTATTCATTGTTTAATGTTCCAGTTTTGCCTGATGACTTATCCGTGTTGAATTCGAATCACCTGAACTAAACAATTCAAGGATTTGATTAGTGTCATTTATTGCAAGTTGTTGAGGCTTTTCCATTTAAACTAGTTTGGAACAGTATACCAGAGTAGAGTTTCGTGTGACACTGTAGGATCCTAATGTCCGAGCCAGAAGAGTTTGAACATACAAAAGCATGACAACCATCTCCAGTTGCGAGCAAGTCTGATTCCATGCAATGGTTGAAATGATACTTTGTGGCCATTTTCTGAAGAATTCTTGTGAATCTCCTCCTCCCATGCTCAAAGGCAATCCAGCAAGCTCCTGGCCAGCAAGTTCACTCATGCTACATAAGACCATTAGAAACAGAAGCAGGAGTAGGCCATCTGGTCCATCGAGCCTGCACCACCGCTCAATAAGATCATGGCTGAACTTTTTAAGGACTCTATTCCACTTATTCACCTGCTTACCAGAACCCTTAATTCCTTTCTTGCTGAAAAAGCTATCTATCTTTGCCTTAAAAAAAAATTCAATGAGGTAGCCTCAACTGCTTCACTGGGCAGGGAATTCCACAGATTCACAACCCTTTGGGTGAAGAAATTCCTCCTCAGCTCAGTTTTAAATCTACTCCCCCTTAGTTTGAGGCTATGTCCCCTAATTCTATGTGTCACCCACCAGTGGAAACAACCTTACTCC
The DNA here is from genome assembly GCF_030684315.1 of Stegostoma tigrinum. Lineage (NCBI taxonomy): Eukaryota > Metazoa > Chordata > Chondrichthyes > Orectolobiformes > Stegostomatidae > Stegostoma > Stegostoma tigrinum. Next base: position 12,300,784 of record NC_081362.1, on the reverse strand, counting down.
TTCTATCTTATCGATTCCCTTCATAATTTCACCTGTTTCTATAAAACTCCCCCTCATTTTTTGAAATTCCAATGAGTGCATCGTCCCAGTTTCCTCAATCTCTCCTCATAAGCCAACCCTCGCAATTCTGGAATCAACCAAGTGAACCTCCTCTACATCAATACAAAGCCAAACTGTCATGCTTGACACTACATTACATCCTTAAAGCTGTACGAGGTAATAAAAGACCAGTTCTATCAAGGTGTCAGGCCAAATACTCACAGACTTCATTTTCTGCTGAACTCCTCTTAGTCTCAGGAGCTTTATTATAAATAAGTTAAACTTCAAAGCATCTTCTACCTGCTAAGCTCTGCGGGCTGGTCGACTCTACCTGTCCTTTGGTCTCTGCTGAAACATTTTTTTGTACAAGTTAGAACCTATCTTTCACAAGTTGTGTTAAGATGTAAAGCTTCTTCTGAGGTTCAACTATCCATTGCCCTTAAAAATGTTAAATATACTAACAAGATTTTTCTTATAAACTGCCTTTTTTTTCCCCCCCAAAATAAATAACCCTAGTACCTATGATAATGGGAACTGCAGATGCTGGAGAATCCAAGATAACAAAGTGTGAAGCTGGATGAACACAGCAGGCCAAGCAGCATCTCAGGAGTACAAAAGCTGACGTTTTGGGCCTAGACCCTTCATCAGAGAGCACTGTGGTCTTTCTACTAAACACTGCTTTCCAGTCCCACACTAGATATAGCTGATTTTGTATCTTGTTTCAATGGAATATTTATGCCATGAATTCCCACAACTCGGGCCTTCCTTTGCTATATGCACTCACTCTATAAACATACTGGATCTGCTATGGCTACTATCACTGGAAACCCAGTTGTAAAGCAGCATGAATTGTTTTTCTTCGCACTTACTCCAAAAGCAAGGAGCTGAGTTCAGTGCTTCAGTGCCCAGCACTGTAGACAATTCTCACAATTGCAGAAGGCCAGTGTTCATTGCAAAGCCGCTATTACTTCTCATGTCTTATTAAATATTATGATACAAACAACTCTTTGGACCATCTAATCCATACCAGTATTTAATGTCTACAAAAGCTTTATCAATCCACTCTTCTTCTAAACTTATTACTATATACATCTATTTCTTTCTTCTTATTTAATATCCATTTGAAATCATCAATGCTATTGGTTTCAATGAGTCACTGGCAGTAAATTGCACATTTCAGAATTTGCGCTCTATTCCCTAAACTTAATATCATGAGAGATTCTGTTTGACTTTGAGACTAAAGGAACAACTGTGGGTGTGGTTTCTTGGAATTATATTAAAGGGCAGGAAAAGGTATTTGTGTAGCATATTTAAAATAACTTGGGTGTATCTTCTCACTTGATGCCACTATAAACATAAGGGCTCTGCTAGGAGGCAAAATGAAGAATCTGTGTTTTACAACATGTGAAGTTCTAATTCTAAGTGTCTAGCTGAATATATGATTGTTTCTGTCTCAGGAAAATCACATTTGTAAGGTTGAGATGTCTAAAAGAGAGGGCATCAAGAGTTAAAGCATAGTTGCTTTGAAGAGTGAAAGGCAGAGAGATCAAGAAATAATTCAGTGACTGGGAAATTTGAATTGGGACAGCTGCTGCAAGTAATTCTCAAAGTAGGACCAGGCAGCGTTGTAAAAGGATGCTTTGAAGTACATGAGGACCTAGAAGTCAATTTGTAAATGTAATACGGACAAGTGAAGTTTGCAGGGACAAGGAGTATATGATAACAATGTAGGATTTAGAGTCAGAGAGGCATACAGATTGGAAACAGGTTCTTTCGTCCAATTCATCCGCACTTACCAGACATCTCAATGTGATCTAGTCCCATTTGCCAGCATTTGGCCTATATCCCTCTAAACCGTTCCGATTGAGAATAGACAATAGACAATAGGTGCAGGAGTAGGCCATTCGGCCCTTCGAGCCAGCACCACCATTCATATGATCATGGCTGATCATCCACAATCAGTATCCTGTTCCTGCCTTAACCCCATAACCCTTGATTCCACTATCTTTAAGAGCTCTATCCATCTCTTTGTTGAAAGTATCCAGGGAGTTGGCCTCCACTGCCTTCTGGGCTACAGCATTCCATATATCCACCACTCTCTGGGTGAAGAAGTTTTTCCTCAACTCTGTTCGAAATGGCCTACCCTTTATTTTTAAACTGCGTCCTCTGGTTCTGGACTCACCCATCAGCAGAGACATGCTTCCTGCCTCCAAAGTGTCCAATCCCTTAATAATCTGATACATCTCAATCAGATCTCCTCTCATCCTTCTAAACTCAAGTGCATATCCATCCAGGTGCCTCTTAAATGTTGTAATTGTACCAGCCTCCACCACTTCCTCTGGCAGCTCATTCCATACACACATCACCCTCTGTGCAAAAGAGTTGTCCTTCAGGTCCCTTTTAAATCTTTCCCCTCTCACCCAAACCTAATTTTGGACTCCCCTACTTTTGGGAAAAGACCTTGGCTCTTCAGCCTATCCATAATCCTCATGATTTTATGAGTCACTATGAGGTGACCCCTCAGCCTCTGACACTCCAAAGGATCTCCCTATAACTCAAACCCTCCAGCCCTGGCAATATCCCTGTAAATCTTATCTGTGCCCTTTCAGATTCAGCAATATCCTTCCTATAGAATAGCAACCACAGTGATATGCAGTATTCTAAAAGTAGCCTCACCAATGTCCTGTGCAGTTGCAAAGCAACATCCTAACTCCTATACCCACCATTAAGACCAATAAAGACAAGCATGACAAATGCCTTCTTCACCACCCTGTCTACCTGTGACTTCACCTGCAAGGAATTATACACCTACACCCCAAGGTCTTTTTATTCAGCAGCACATCCCAGGGCACTACCATTAACTGAACAAGTCCTGCCCTGGTTTATCTTACAAAAATGCAACGCCTCACATTTATCTGAATTAAACTCCATCTGCCACTCCCCAGCTCATTAGCCCATCTGATCAAGGTCCCATTGTATTCTGAGATCATTTTCTTCACTGTTCACTGCACCATCTATTTTGGAGTCATCTGCAAACTTACTAACAACATTTTCTATGTTCATGTCCAAATCATTTATATAAATGACAAAAACAGTGGACCCAGCATTGACCATGTGGCACACCACTGGTCAAGGGCCTCCAGTCCGAAGAACAATACTCCACCATCACACTGTCTCCCATCTTTCAAGCCAATTTTGTATCCAATTGGCTAATTCCCCTGGATCCCACATGATCTAACCTTAATAACCAGTCTACCATGCAGAATCTCATAGAACACTTTGCTGAAGTCCATATAGACAATATTTACCACTCAGCCTTCATCCATCTTATTTGTCACCTCTTCAAAAAAACTCAATCAATCAAGTTAGTGAGACACAATTTCCCATTACAAGGCCATGCTGGCTGTCCCTAATTAGCGTTTGCCCTTCCAAATGTATGTAAACTTTTACAGAGAAGGCAAGGTTAAATGAAAGAAAATCCCTGATATTCACTTTTAAGTATAAAGTCACAATTTATTTATTTAATTCTAACAGTGAAAAAATTGACAGAATTACTAACAAACTAAAGAATTCCCCCTAACTGAACAAAATTCTTCTGGTGCACTATTCCAATAAACACAAGTCCCAATTATATAACACAAGTCTTATGAAAAAGAAATTCAAACTTTGTCTCTCAAAGTACACACAGAATGTGTCCTCCGGAATGATCTTCCTTTTCCAGTGTCTCTCCAGTCGTAAACACCTTTCTTCCACCGATCCCGCTTTCAGGGTGTTTTCTCTGTGCAGACTCCGACCTAGAAGTGCCGCAGTACCTTCTATGGATAAAATGGTGCTTTCTCAGAGAGCTTAGTGCTTATTTCTCAGCTGGCAGTTCGCTCTCACCCCAACTTTTAAAAACCCTTTCCTTTTATACATAGGATGACACATCAACTTTCTGATAATAACATTGGTCCAAGGTTTCAAACTCATCAGATTTAAATTCAACTGACTTTCAATTGCTAAGTGCTTGGTTTAAATTAACTGGCTTGTTGCCAAGACATCAAAACATGCCTAAGATTTCCAATCACACAGCCAATTGATATGAGTTTCCATTTTAAAACTGGCTGTGCATCTTCGGCTACACATAGACACTTTTTTCCCCCCCTGTATAAATCTCAAAGCTTAGGAAAGCACTTTGAAGAAGAGTCCTGACCCAAAACGTTAACCTTCCTGCTCCTCTAATGCTGCCTGGCCTGCTGTTTTCTTCCAGCTCCACACTGTGCAATCTCTGACTCCAGCATCTGCAGTTCTTACCATCTCTGAGTGAGTTATCTCTTAAAGGAACCATACACTTTTCTCCCTTATCATTTTTTTGCAACAAATTTGAGCTTCCTGCCTTCCAATTCGCGATTACGCTACACAACTTCATAACAAAATCCTGTCTCTCAGAATCCACTCCAACAACTTACCCACCAAGGACGTTATGCTCACTTGTCTATAATTCCCTGACTTTTCCACGCAGCTTTTTTTCAAATAATAGCACCATACTAGCCAACCTGCAGTTTTCTAGCACCTCCCCTATGGCTACCAATGGTACAAATAACTCTCGAAGGGCCAAGCAATCTCTTCCCTAGCTTGCTGTGAAGTTCTGGGAAACACTTGTTCAAGTCCTAGAAATTTATTTACCTTTATGCATCTTAAGTCCTCCAGTACCTCCTCTTCTGAAATATGTGCTCTATTCAAGACATTTATTTCCTCAAGTTCCCTGGCTTCCAAGTCCTTCTTCACAGTAAATACTAATGTAAAATACTTATTTAGCCTCTCACTCATCTCCTGTGGTTCTACACATAGACAGCCTCATTAATCTTATCCCTATTTTATCCCTAGTTACTCCCCTGTCCTTCATGTATTTATAGAATCTCTTTGGATTCGTGTGGAAGAGACCTCATTCAACAGATTTCAGAATTTGCAGAAGTTTGGGAAAAGTGTAACTGGGAAATCTCATGAGGACAACATTAAAAATCAATGTTCAACTGATGAGAATGGGGGATATAGATTGCTGCAACAAAGGGTTGAGCCAGAGTGATTGATTGGCAATACTCGGTGGGAATGACACAAGATGGCCTGATCGTTATGAACTGGGCATGTGTTTGACAGCTTGGCTCTGGATCCATAAAGATAACTGTATTGGGATATAACCATCCATGATGACCCGTAGGAAATTTCAGTTCATTCTGGACTTCACATCAGGTGGAAAGTTGAATAGGCAGCAGCAAGAAGCTTGAAATTAAGAACAATTCTTCACCTTTCTCAGAGTGTGGGTTATTGTTCATCCATAATAGCACCTCAGATGATGGTGCTGAGCAGCCATCTTGAACTGCTGCACTCCTGTAACCCACAGGGCTTTTAGGGAGGAACTTGCAAGATTTTGACCCAGTGACACGTGACTATCGAAAGGACAGGTGGATGGACAAAGGAGGCAGGGTTGCCTTGTGAGGAAGAAATGAAATTAAATTGATAGCAAGAAGTGACAGAGGGGTTGGAAGGCATACAACTTATATTTGTAGACTTGAGGAACTGCAAAGGGAAAAAAGAGCCATATGAGAGTTTAGTGTAGGCCTCCCAGCAGGATGTGAGGCAGAAAATCAGGAGATAGAGAAGGTATGTAAGAAAGCACTATTACAATAATCATGGGGAGTTTTGGATTAGACTAGATTCCCTACAGTGTGGAAATCGGCCCTTCAGCCCAACAAGTCCACGCCGCCTCTTAGAGCATCCCACCCACACTCATCCCCCTATAACCCACACATGCCTGAACACTACGGGCAATTTAGCATGGCCAATCCACCTAGCCTGCACATCTTTGGACTGTGGGAAGAAACCAGAGCACCTGGAGGAAACCCATGCAGACACAGGGAGAATGCGCAAACTCCGCACAGACAGTTACGAGAGCCTGGAATCGAACCCGGGTCCCTGGCGCTGTGAGGCTGCAGTGCCAACCACTGAGACACCATGCCGCCCCATATCCTGGTGAATTGGGAAAAAAAGGTTGGTAGCAGATTCCAAGAAAAGGAGCTTCTGGAATGTCTACAAAATTATATTTTGTTGGGGCATCTTGTTGTTAGCTCGAACATGATCACTGGTAAGATTTTGGAGTTCATTCTGAAGGATGAGATTGCGGAGTACATGGAAGTGCATGGTAAAATAGTGCTGAGTAAGCACAGCTTTGTCAAGGGGAGGTCATTCCTGACAAATCGGTTAGAATTCTTTGAGGAGGTAATGGGCAATTTAGCAAAAGGAGAGCCAGTGGATGTGATCTGTTTGGGTTTCCAGAAGGCATTTGACAAGGTGCCACACAGGAGGCTGCTAAATAAGATGAGTCCAAAGTGTTATGACAGGTTACTTGCATGGGTAGAGGATTGGCCAACTGGCAGAAGGAAGAGAGTGGGGATAAAGGGTTCTTCTTCAGAATGGCAGCCAGTGACCAGTAGAGTTCTAGAGGAGTCAGTGTTGCAACCACAACTATTCCTGGTATAAAGTCATAGAGTTATACAGCATGGAAATAAACCCTGCGGTCCAATTTGCCCACACCAACCAGATATCCTGAACTGATTAGTGCCATTTGTCAGCATTTGGCCCAAATCCCTCTGAACCCTTCCTATTCATGTACCCATCCAGATGCCTTTTAAATGTTACAATTGTACCAGCCTCCACCACCTCCTCTAGTGGCTTGTTGCATATACGTGTCACCCTCTGTGTGAAAACCTTTCCTCTCAGACCCCTTTTAAATCTTTCCCCTCTCATGTTAAACCTACACCCTCTGGTTTTTGAACTCCACTACCTGGGAAAAAAGACCTCAGCTATTCACCCCATCTAAGTCTCTCATGATTTTATAAACCTCTATAAGGTCACCCCTCAGCCTCTGACACTCCAGGGAAAATAGCCCCAGCCTATTCAGCCTCTCCCTGTAGTTCAAACCCTCCAACCCTGGCAACACCCTTGTAAATCTTTTCTGAATTATTTCAAGTTTAACAACATCTTTCCCATTATGAGGAAACCAAAATTAAACACAATATCCTCAAAGTGGCCTCATCAATGTCCTGTACAGCCGCAAGATGATGTCCCAATTCCTTTACTCAATGAATTATATATGGAATGCTCTGCCCCAGAAGGCAGTGGAGGCCAACTCTCTGGACACTTTCAAGAAAGAGATGGATAGAGCTCTTAAAGATAGTGGAATCAAAGGTAATGGGGATAAGGCAGGAACAAGATACTGATTGTGGATGATCAGCCATGATCATAATGAATGGTGGTGCTGGCTCGAAGGGCTGAATGGCCTACGCCAGCACCCATTGTCTATAGCCTATTGAACTGACCAATGAAGGCAAGTATGCCAAATACCTTCTTCACCACCCTGTCTAACTGAGACTCGACTTTCAAGGAACTATGCACCCTCACCCCTAGGTTTTTTTGTTCATTATACATAAACAATTTCAATGAAGGAACTGAGGCCATTGTTGCTAAGTTTGGAGATCACACAAAGACAGGTTGAGGGACAGATAATGATGAGGGAGCAGGGAGGCTGCAGAAGGACTTGGGCAGGCCAGGAATGTGGGAAAAGAAGTGGCAGATGGAATACATTGTGGTAAAGTGTGAGGTTATGCACTTTGGTTGGAAGAATAGAGGCACATTCTCTTTTCTAGATGGAGAAAGGCTTCAGAAATCTGAAGCACCAGGGAGCTTAGGAGCTCAAGCTTAGGATTCTATTGAGGTCAACATCCATGCAGAATTGTTTGGCAGTTAGGAAGGAAAATACAATGTTTCATATTCATTTTGAGAGGTTTGGAATACCAGAGCAGAGATGTACTTCGAAGGCTGTATAAGCTTTGGTCAGACTGCATTTGGAATATTGTGAGTAGTTTTGGACCCCGTATCTGAAGAAGGACGTGTTGGCTTTCATGGGAATCCAGAGGAGGATTGCAGGAATGATCCCTGGGATGAAGGGCTTGTCATATGAGGAGTGGTTGCAGACTCAAGGCCTGTACCTGATGGAGTTTAGAAGGATGAGGGAGGAATCCGATTGAAACTTACAGAATATTGAGAGGCCTGGACAGAGAAGCGGTGGAGAAGATGGTAATAGTCATAGGGGTGGACTTCAAGGAGTACCTGTAGGGTTGCTTCCTGATAATGATAAAGAGATTCAATTTGGTACCTGAAGTCAAAAAGAAAGATTAATAAGCAAAACTAACTCAGCAAGAAGACTGATTGTGATACACTCAACATCCTGGAATCAATGTCATTGCATAGTTTTGTTTTTTAACTGTTGAAAGGTAAGCAAAATTATCATCTGTTTAAGTTGTTATAAAATGCATCATACACTCCTGTTTGAGATTTGGTATTCTTGTTATTTTGTCCTGATGAAAGCAAGACAAAAGGTTTTGACTTGTCTCCTTCTTTTATCATTACTCAAGGGTAAAGATTGCACAAACCTGACCACCAGACCCCCTGGGGGTATCTATCTGAAGGGTGATCCCTGAATAGAAGTTAGGAGTAAATTACTGCAAATTCTGGAATCTATACTGAAAACAACAAATACTGAAGATCACAATGGGTCAGACAGCATCCATGGAGAGAAAGCAAGCTAACATTTCAAGTCTAGATGGCCCTTCATCAGAGCTGAAGTGAGGAGTGGATGGGGCAGCATTTATGCTATAGTTGAGAGGTGTGGGGTGGAGAGGGCTGCTGAAGAAAAGATTTTGATCGTGCCAATTCAGTAATGTGAGAATGGCAGAACAATGGTGTGTCTTAACTGCCAGACTGGAAAGGACAGACATATTCACTGGAGTGTGGGGGTGTGGGGGGAGAGACAACATGGTAACAGAGAATATAACAAGTAAAGCTAAAGAAAAGGGGGAGGAATGGGAGTTGGTTCACGATCTGAAGGAGCTGAACTCTATATTAAGTCTAGAAGGCTGTAAAGCGCCCAGTCTGAAGATGAGTTGTTCCTCCGGTTTGCACTATGATTCGCTGGAGCATTGCAGCATGCCGAGGACAGGCATGTGGATGTGCGAGCGGGAAGCTGTGTTAAAATGACCGGCTATGGGGAAGTCAGGGGTCATGCTTGTGTACGGACTGAGGTGTTCTGCAAAGCCATCACCCAGTCTGAGTTTGGTTTCTCCAATGTAAGTTCTGCGTAGTGGAATATTATTCCATTCCTTGATAGCTAATTTCATCAGAGACAAATGGCAACGCTGGTCTATAAATAATACTGTACCTGCAACACAAATGCCATCAGCTTTCAGAAATTTGAAGGGAGATTCGATGGGCCAAGACTCTAATAACATTTCTTAAAGGTAAAAATCACCTTTGAACTGCCATTCTACCTCTGAAAGACAGAAGATGCTGCTCCTTGATAATACCACACTGCTGAGGGCTTTAGTCCCTGTGACACAAGACATGGTATGGCTAACCATACAGTCACTAGATGGGATCACAGTTAAGCTTGTTTGCTTATCGGCAGATTATGTATGAAGGATGGAAGCACATCATTCAAACAAGCTGCTTAATATTTACTTCAGAAAGATCTAGCTGTATATATGTTTTATATATAAAGAAATCCCAGGTGAATATTTGCACACCTGCCCAAATACAAAAGGCATGGAATTTATAGGTAATGCATATCAGAAAGGTGTGAGTTAAGGCATAGGACCAATTAAGTGGTGTGGACTTTATGGTTCACTTTCCGTTTGTTTTAAATGTGTATTCTCTCATCATTGGGCACTCCTGCCTTACTGTAAACATGTCTGGTGGCCCCTTGTTTCACCCCCCCCCCCACCCCTTCTCCAGCAACAATGCCCTTCCTTAAGTAAGGGGTACTAAAGAGGATGAAAGATTCTTGGGAGTATGCAGCAATGTGGATTTGAAGTCAAAATCAGATCGGACCAGGATCTTATTGAATGTTGGTGCAGCTGAGAAGGGCTGAGTTCCGTATTCACATATTTGTATCTGTAACAGCATGCAGTACTGCATGAGCAATCTCAGGGCCATTCACGGAATAAGGATGTCACTGGCTGTGCCTGCATTTATTGCCCATCCCTTTTGCCCTCGAGATGGTGGTGATGAACTGCCTTCTTGAACTGCTGCAGCCCATTTGCAGTTACTGGACCCACAATGCCTTTAGAAGGAAAGGCTCAGGATTTTGACCCGGTGATGGTAAAGGAACAGTGATATATTTCTGAGTCAGGACGGTGAGTGGCTTCAAGGGGAGTTTGCAGGGTGCGTGTTCCCATATATATCTGATGCCCTTGTCCTTCTAGATGGAACTGGTCATGAGTTTGAAGGGTATTCTCTAAGGACCCTTGTGAATTTTTGCAGAACATCTTGTAGATGGTATGCCGTGCTGCTACTAAACATCATTGGTGACGGAGTGGATGTTTGTGGATATGATGTTGAATCAAGTGGGCTGCTGTATGCCGAATGATTTTAATTTTCTTAAATGTTTTTGCAACTGCATTTATTCAGGCATTCAGAGAATAATCGAACACACTCCTGGTTTGAACCTACTAGGCCAAATGCTCACAAATGAGACTAGATTAATTTAGCATATCTGGCCGGCATGGACGAGTTGGATCAAAGCGTCTTGTTCCATTCTTACAGCTGTATGACTCTATGACAGGTTTTGCAGAGTCAAGAGCTGCAGAATCCTAGCCATTGACCTGTTCTTGGAGCCACAGTATTTATATGGCCAGTTCAGTTTCTGGCCAGTGGTTACCCCCATTTTCAGATTGCCAACAGCACAATTCTCATCCTTCTCTACTTTTGAAACAAGACTTCACTACCCCTGTACTCAAATCTTCTTGCAATTACAGATTAGAAATTTTGAACCCCTAGATCTCAATTCTCTGGGCATTTGCTAAATGGGCAAATATCTGGACCTAGGCCTTCAGGGTTTTCATGCTTGTCAAAAGGAATGACTGATTTTCAAGGGGAACCCACCATGTAGGATATTGTTTCATGCAAACAGATAATTTGTCTGTCAAATTTGCATTGATGTTTTTCCGCATATGACTCGCCGAGTTTGCTTCCATAATTCAGCTGTCTTCCCTGCCTTTTAACAGTGATATCCCTTTTCGCATGACTCTATGGACTCTGATGATTTGCGTCAGAGAATTCACACTTTTATCTCTGATTGCTCAAAGCTGATTTTGTTCCCTAATCACTCCTTTAATTGTTTTTGATTATCTTACAACTATCTTTCATAGAGATCGTTCATCACACATCACCTCCATCAGGCCAATCTCCAACTTTCAATGCTTTGAAGATGGCTGCTTCTAAATTCAAATGGTTTTGTCTAAATATCACCATGTCAGGAGCTGGACATGGAGTGAAATCTTCATTGTTCTAATTGTTGTGCAGAAAGCTGCCCTTATGCATGTCAGTGGACAGGCAAGATGCTGAAATATAAGATCCGGGCTGACAAACAGAGTGTTGGGGGAGGATGGAAGAGTCAGTTGAAATTGAGAATGTGTGTCAGGGCCTTAGGACCCTGGAGCAACTCTGCAATGATGTCATAGAACATCCACGGAGCATAAATGTAGCAGTGTGGGCCGAGTTAGAGCAGAATAGAAGGTACATTCTAGCCGACACAATAGAGTTTGAGTCTCTGGGAGAAAGATATGGACTAATTGGACACAAACAGATGAAGAAGCTAGAATAACCTTTATCTAATATAACAATAGGTCAGAGTCTTAACAGTGTGTACCATGTTCAACAATATTTAATATTAACATATGATAAGTTGTATTACCTAGAAGTCTAAGGCTGAAAATGATTCTTGACTTTGTCTGTTCTTCAACCACTCTGTCTTGAACTCAAACTTCTAGTGAGGTGTAATAAAAGAGTGAGAGAATTAATGTGCATCACTGGAAATATTTGAAGTAGGCAGGCAAAAGCCTTAGCTAATTCTTGTCATGGTCCACAAGGCCCAAAGTATTTTTTTGAGGCTCAAGGTGCTGAACTGTTTCATAAAGAATAAAAATATTGACCCTTTGTTGCAGACATTCCCTATTCATGCTCCATACCAGTCAGAAGATTGAGAAGTAGATTGCCAGATCTTTTTTTTAATAGAGTCCTACAGGAATGAGGTGACTCTCCTAAAGTTTAAACTGAGGTCTTTTGGCGTGTATCCCAGCTTCCAGTGCAAGATGAGATTGACCCTGTTGGGACACCCCTTATAGGCAAGGTCGAGAGGAAATCGCGTGGAGGGATTGACTCTGAGAGACAGCAGTATCACTGAGAAGGGCATTGACTTTACAGCACAGAAGCAGGCCATTTGGTCCAATGTGGACAGTGTTGATGTTCCTCTTAAGTCTCCTCCCACCTTACTTCAACAAACTCCCACATGCTTTTCAACCCCTTGTGCACTGAGCAATTTTTCTTTAAACGCATTTTATTGTTACAATCTATCTCCTACACCAATTCTGAGATGCAGGGACCATGGCTGGACTCAATGTAATGCTTACATGAAAGGGAAGCAATTGCCGATGTAATATATAGTGGGGAGCTGGAGGAACACAGCAGGCCAGGCAACATCAGAGGAGGAGGAAAGCTGCCGTTTCGGGTTGAGAACCTTCTTCAGAAGAAGGGCATCTTCTGAAGAAGAGTCCCAACTCAAAACATCGGTTTTCCTGCTCCTCTGATGCTGCCTGGCAAACTGTGTTCCTCCAGCATGACAATGTGTTATCTCAGACTCCAGCCTCGGCAGTTCTTACTATCTCTACTGATGTAATATGGATGTGTATGGTAAAATCATGATGTTATGTATTGCCAGCAATGATAAGAGTTCAGAGAAGCTTGGCTTTGATGGCCAAGAGCTGGCGGTATACTAGGTACAATGAATTTAACTCTTTGTGTTGTGAGTGGGAATGACACATCTGCAGCATGAGTTTCATGTCACTTAGATTTCATTCATACAGCTTGTAATGGTGTCAGAGATAATGGGAACTGCAGGTGCTGGAGAATTCCAAGATAATAAAATGTGAGGCTGGATGAAACCAAGCGGAGGCTTGGGGACCGCTTTGCAGAACACCTCCGCTCAGTTCGCAACAAACAACTGCACCTCCCAGTCGCAAACCATTTCCACTACCCCTCCCATTCTCTAGATGACATGTCCATCATGGGCCTCCTGCACTGCCACAATGATGCCACCCGAAGGTTGCAGGAACAGCAACTCATATTCCGCCTGGGAACCCTGCAGCCATATGGTATCAATGTGGACTTCACCAGTTTCAAAATCTCCCCTTCCCCTACTGCATCCCGAAACCAGCCCAGTTCGTCCCCTCCCCCCACTGCACCACACAACCAGCCCAGCTCTTCCCCCCCACCCACTGCATCCCAAAACCAGTCCAACCTGTCTCTGCCTCCCTAACCGGTTCTTCCTCTCACCCATCCCTTCCTCCCACCCCAAGCCGCACCTCCATCTCCTACCTACTAACCTCATCCCACCTCCTTGACCTGTCCGTCTTCCCTGGACTGACCTATCCCCTCCCTACCTCCCCACCTATACTCTCCTCTCCACCTATCTTCTTTTCTCTCCATCTTCGGTCCGCCTCCCCCTCTCTCCCTATTTATTCCAGAATCCTCACCCCATTCCCCTCTCTGACGAAGGGTCTAGGCCCGAAACGTCAGCTTTTGTGCTCCTGAGATGCTGCTTGGCCTGCTGTGTTCATCCAGCCTCACATTTTATTAGCTTGTAATGGTGTGTTTGTTTTTGAAGATTTATTAGCAGTTGCTAGCCTTATGCTTTACAGACATGGGCTATAAAGATGGGTGCAGAAATGCAGGATATGGATTGTATTTGACCTTTAAGGTTCTTGTTTCATGACATGTACCATTCAAAGCACACTGACTGACTGTCTTAAACACTTTCAACATTTGCCCTCCTCATGTGTGCCTAAGTATTGGCACATTTATCTTTCACTGTTTTCTGAAGAACGTTGCCATTTGCTCCTCTAAGGTATTAATTGTTCATTGCATTCTACAATAGAGCAACAGATTTGCATTGTGCAGCAAAATGAAGAATGGAAGAAAAGAAAGTAGCCAGAGTACTAAATAGATATAAATTTGATACAGCTATCACTGCCACAAACTGGCAATGTAACATTACAGCTGTACTAAGAGACGATAGCCCCGGAAGTATATCCAGGGAAGTTATTTGGATGGAACGGAGAAATGTGAAAGGGGTGATCACTTTATTGAGATTGTAGCATAGACACCCCAGTAGCCAGCAGGAAATTGAGAAATGCATTTGTATGGAGATCTGTTATGTGCGAAAATAATAGGGTGGTTATGGTAGGGGGTGTTAAATTTCCAAACATAGACTGACTTGGATGGAGAGGAACTCGTTGTGTGTACGGGAAAATGTTTTGATTCAGAACATGGATGTACCTACTAGACAAGCAGGAAAAACTGACCTACTCTTGGGAAATAAGGCAGGGGAGGTGACTGAGGTGTCTGTGGGGACGCATTTTGGGCCAGTGACAATAATTCTATTAGTTTTAAAATAGTCATGGAAAAGGATAGACCAGATCTAAAAAAATTAGAGTTCTAAATTGGAGGAAGGCAAAAACTTTCAAAAGTTGACTGGGGGCAGATGTTTGCAGGTAAAGAGGCAGCTGGAAAATGGGAAACCTTCAAAAGTGAAATTAAAAGAGTCAAGAGACAATGCGCACAGTATTGAAATCTGGTCACCCTGCAATAGGAAGGATGTTGTGAAACTTGAAAAGGTTCAGAAAAGATTTATGAGGGTTTTGCCAGGGTTGCAGGGTTTGACCTATACAAAGAGACTGAATAGGCTGGGATTATATTTCCTGGAGCTTTGGAGGCTGAGGGGTGACCTTATAGAGGTTTATAAAAACATGAGGGGCGTGGATAGGGTGAATAACCAAGATCTTTGCCCTGGGTGGGAGAGTCCAAAATTAGAGGGGATAGGTTTAAGGTGAGAGGGGAAGATTTATAAGGAACCTAAGGGGCCACTTTTTCATACAAAGAATAGTGTGTGTATGGAATGAGCTGCCAGAGGAAGTGGTAGAGCCTGGTACAATTACAACATTTAAAAGGCATCTGGATGGGAATGTGAATAGGAAGCATTTAGAGGGATATGGACCAAATGCTGGCAAATGGCTCTACATTTATTTTGGATATCTGATCAACTTAGATGAGTTGGACCGAAGAGTCTGCTTTGGTGCTGTACATCTCTTTGACTCAGTGAGTTATTAGACTACTTGGATATATAACGCTCATTTTCACCTTAGGAATGAAGAAGGCCATGATAAGATTTGAAAACGCGGATGAAGATTTTACAACTTTGTAATTTTTAAGGGCACTTAAAGTTGGAACCTCACAATATTCGTACCGTTGTGCTGACCTCTTTGTTATGAGGTGATAGACAACTTAGATGAGACCTGAAGATATGTGATGTTCATGGGAGAAAAGTCCAAAATATTGTTCATGCTTTTCATGTATCAACCTTAAGTCATTGCACATCTAGCCTTCTTGAACCTATGTAAGTAGACCCACCATGGGTGTCACGAGTGGAAAAAGAGTATTAGTAAGTAGCATTTTAACATCGTAAGTCTGGCTTCAGGAGGTTTGAAATACATGGCTTTAGGCAGGGGAAACAAGGACTTGTGGTATTATCGCTCGACTGTTAATCCAGAGACCCAGATAACATTCTCAAGACCCGGGTTCGAATCTTGCCATGGCAGAAGGTAGAATTTCATTTCAACGAATATCTGGAGTTAAGAATCTAATGATGACCATGAATCCATTGCACGTTGTTGGACAAACCCATTTGGCTCAATAATGTGCTTTTGGGCAAGAAATTGCCATCCTTACCTGGTCTGGCCTACATGTGACTCCAGACCCACAGCAATGTGGTTGACTCTTAACCGCCCTTTAGGCAATTAGGGGTGGGCAATATATGCTGCCTCGCCAGTGACACTGTCATCCCATGAATGAAGAAAACAAAGGACAAGTTAAATGGGTAGGGAGAAATTATTTGGTCTTCACCAACAGATATAATTTGTAGAGACAAGCCATAATTAATACATAATCCTGTGTGATCCAAAGAACATGAAATTGGTTATTTTTATAATATCCTTGGGTGAAAATAGAAAATAATGTCCTATAGCCTGGGAATCTGAGAAATAAAGACTGTTTAAAAATGCTTGAGCTGGGGAAACACCAACTTTTGTGGAAAAAATGGATGTGTCACCCTATGTCCCAAGTGCCTGTGCTTTCTCCAGGTGCTCTGGTTTTCCCCCCATAGTCCAGGTTAGTTGGATTGGCCATGCTAAATTGTCCATCATATTCAAGGATGTGCATGCTAGGGGGCTTAGCCATAAGAGATTCAGGGTTACAGGGAGAGAATAGCGGGGGGAGGGGATCTGGTGGGAAGCATTTCGGTGGGTCGGTGTGGACTCTTCGGACAGAACGGCCTCCATCCATGCAGCAGGGATTCTATTATTGTATGATTCTAAGATCAGCTGTTTGCATTCTATTATTTGTTCTTTTATTTCTGTATTACACTTTTGATATCAAGTGTAATAGGTTTCTCCTTGAGATCACTGGATTTGAATTTCTTACTTTATCCTTTTTATTATGAGCTTCAGGTTTTCAATAACCAGATTTGATTTAACAACAACAACTTGTATTTATGTAGTGCCTTTAACTAAATGAAACAGCCTTAGGAGCTTATTAGGAGCAATAGGAAACAAAATGGGATACTAAACCAGAGAGATATGTTTTAAGGAACGTCCTCGAGGAGGGCATGGAGAGTTGGAAATGCGTATGAAGGAAATTAGAGAGCTTTCGGTCATACTAATCAAAGGTATGGCCAATGCTGGTGAAAGAATGATGATTGGGAGTAGAATTAAAGCCAACATCAAATCAGTCCTGACCTTATGAAGGTCAGAATAGGTTGTTATATCTTCAATTGCCCTGATTTCTCATGTTCTTGCGATTTTATATAAATTTGTCTTGTGTTCCATTCACTTGATTGCTCACTCGTTTCTCTCACCACTAACCTTCCCCTCTACAGCTGTTGATTCATTTCAGCTTCTTCCGTTTATACTCTAGATTTCCAACATCTGCAGTGTTTCGTTTTTGTGATTGGTTCCCTTATCTTTACCATTTTTTTTAGTCGACGCTAAGCTACTTTCCATTGTTGTGATTTACTGCATTTAAACAAAGCTCAAAAGTAAATAAACTGGAAGGGTCCTCTGAAGTATGAGATATTTTTAAATGTCAGAAATACATCCGGTGATAATTCATTGGTCATTCATCTTTTTGCGAATATATTATTATGCAAATTTAAGAAGATCATTCAGTTTCACCATTGCTGTCTATGCTGTCTAAGCAAACATCTATCCCAACCCAAACTAAGTGATTATCCAGAGATAACACAGCGTGGAGCTGGAGGAATACAGCAGGCCAGGCAGCAACAGAGGAGCTGGAAAGTTGATGTTTCAGATCTGAAGAAGGGTCCCGACCCGAAACATCAACTTTCCTGCTCCTCTGATGCTGTCTGGCCTGCAGTTTTCCTCCAGTCCCACACTGTGTGTTATCTCTGACTCCAGCATCTGCAGTTCTTGCTATCTCCAAGTGGTTATCCAGTTCTATTCTCAATGGAATTAATGAATGCAACCTCCCAATTGATCATTGAGGGAGAGAAAGATTTTCCAAACCGTGGTCTCACTGGAAGCTGGTTAATTTAGCACTTATGTCCTTTGGTTATGCATTTACGACTCAAACTAAAGACTAATTAGATCTGTGCAATTTGCACCTTTAATATCACATCAAAAATACTTATCTGGGAAAGCTGAGCCACAAATTGGGGTGTATTGAGGATTGTAATCCTGTCTGCTGTATTGAAGCACTTCATTACAAAATCCCATAAGTCACAATATGGTATATATTTGGGCAATGAAAGGTTTGACTTTGAATTTGTTAATGAGAGCATTAAACAGATTAATGCACAATATTCCCTGCTTTACTAGCCCTGTTGAAGAAAATCTCTTTAAACCAATAATGCCAGAGAGAAAGAATACATTAGTCGTCACTAAGTGCTAATGTAATCTTTTTAAAAGCTCCAGTGTGTGTTTCGTGTGTCAATTCGGATTTACAGAAGATGCTGTCTAGGCAGATGCAAGTTGATTTAGATGTGGTTAGATCTTTTAAGGGTGAAGGAGAATATCACAGCTGTAAAGAAACAGCCAGTGAAGGGAGCAGCTGGCCTACAGGTCTGTGGCACAAAGACCATCTAAAGAATGCTGTAAAAGCAATTCCTTTCAACTATACATTGAAAACAGTGAAGAGGGTGATTCACCATGGAGATGGTTAAAATAACAGCAGGGCAGACAACACTTTTGAATTTTTATATTTCTTGAAAGATATGGATCTTTTCCAAAATACTTTTTGGAGCAGGTTAATACCCTGTAGGAATGAAGCCAAACA
The DNA here is from genome assembly GCF_030684315.1 of Stegostoma tigrinum. Taxonomy (NCBI): domain Eukaryota; kingdom Metazoa; phylum Chordata; class Chondrichthyes; order Orectolobiformes; family Stegostomatidae; genus Stegostoma; species Stegostoma tigrinum. The sequence continues at coordinate 12,282,253 of NC_081362.1, read as the reverse complement.
CCTGGTACTTTCTAAGGCTGGCTTTTGGCGGAGACATTAAGCCTGTAGCATGTTGAAGGGTTGCTCTGAGGCAAAATTCCTGTTCGAATCTCCAGATGAAACTTTCGACTATTCAAGGTGCGGTTCTATTTATAAACAGCAGTTAGAAATTCCTTCATTTTAACAAGGGCTGCTTGCTTTATTTTTGGGCCTGGCTAAGGCCTGGTGGAATGATTGCCCAAATTATTTTGTAGCACTAGGATGGATCTTATTTTCTGAAAGTAGTATCACAGAATGACACAGGTTGGGCCTATGGATCAGGGTGATCAATTGTTCTGAAATAACAGAAGGGACACTTCCCCTGTGGGATCAGGATGTAGGGGGAGAGAGTACCCAGATGCTGGATGTCAAAACAGGGTGAAGGCCCTGACTATTACACCTCCCTCTGCTGGCCACAGTGCATGTACACACAAAATAACACAAGGAGGCTAGGGAAAGAGGCGACTCCCAGATGGGAGCACCCATGGTCTCCCCAAGAAATAATGGACACAATCCCTCCCTATGAGGCATGTGATAATCAGTCAAAATGAAGGACAATCCTTTGGGTGGCACGGTGGCTCAGTGATTAGCACCACTGCCTCACAGCACCATGGACCCAGTTTTGATTCCAGCCTAGGGCGACTGTCTGTGTGGAGTTTGCAAATTCTCTTTCTGGGAACTCTATATCAGCTGGAGGCTGATATTAGTCCTCGGCTTGGTTGTTCCTCCATTCCGAGGAAAATTCTTAGTGCAGTGGCCACAGGGAGAACTATTCAACGTGTGGTTCCTCCATCTGGATCCATTTAGGTGGTTTCCAATGAGCCTATGTGGGTAATATCAGGAACAATGCAGTTCTTCAGTAATGGGAACGGTCAGTGACAGTGCACAAAAGTGACATTTAAACAGCATCTTCCTATCACTGGGACATGAAGACATTCCACCCTTTTCCAGAAGATATCAATGCTAACAGATTCCAGAACAGCTTCCTCTCCACTGTTATCAGATTTATGAATGGACTTCTTATATATCAGAGTTGATCTTTCTCTGTACCTTCTCTGTAGCTGTAACAATATAATCTACATTCCGTTCTATTAGACTGATATACTTGTGTAAGGAATGATGAGCCTGGATAGCACATAAATCAATATTTTTTGCTGAATATTGGTAAATGTGACAATAATAAATCAAATCAAATCAAATTAATAAATCAAATCAAAAACTGGATGTTTCTACATGGAAATTTCCACTGTGGACCTGATTCAGATGAATGCTGTAGAATTCATTTTGCACATGGGTAGCCAGAGATTGTAAATGTCATCGGAAGAATCAGAACTTAATCTCCCACACCCAACCCCACGCCAAATGCCACAGCACCCAAGAAAAGCACCATTGCATCGTGAATAACAGTGTGCTCACGAATTTAGCAAATTAGATTTGCCAGAGTAGTTGTTAATGGGCCCATCAGCCCATGATGTCAGGCTGGACATGATGCTAAACTAAACCAATCCCTTCTGCCTGCCCTTGGTCCACATCCTTCCCTTCCTCGCGTGTTCATGTGCTTAGCTAAAAGTCTCTTACGTTCACCTATCGTATCTCAGTGGTTAGCGCTGCTGCCTCACAGCGCCGGGAACCCAGTTTCAATTCCACCCTTGAGTAACTGTTGTGTGGAGTTTACACATTCTCCCTGTGTCTGCGCGGGTTTCCACTGGTTGCTTCCTCCAACATTCCAAAGATGTGCAGGTTAAGTGGATTGGCCATGCTAAGTTGACCCAAAGTGTTCAGTGATATGTAGTTTAGTTGCATTAGCATGGGAAATGCAGGGTTATAGGGATAGGGTAAGGGCTGGGTCTGAGACAGATGCTCTTTAGAGGGTCAGTGTAGACCTGTTGGGCCAATGACTTGTTTCCACACTAGGGATTCTATATCTATATTGTATCTTTCTCCACCACCCCGCCCAGCAGTGCGTTTGAGACTCCTACAGCTCTCTATGTAAAAATACTTGTCCCTTTCATCTCCTTTGAATTTTCCCCCCTCACCTCAAATGCATGCCCTCTTGTATTAGACATTTCAACTCTGACAAAAAAGTCCTCACCGTTAACGCAATCTATGCATCTCATAATTTTAGAGCCTTCTATCAAGTCTTCCCTCAACCTCTGCCGCTCCAGAGAAAACAGCTGGAGCTTTTCAAGCCTCTCCTTAAAGCTCATACCCTCTAATCCAGGCAGCATCCTGGTAAACCTCTCCTGCAGCCTCTCCAAAGCCCCCACACCCTTCCTGTAATATGGTGACCGGAACTGAATGCAATGCTCTTAAGTCTGGCCTCCTCAAAACTTAAAATAACCTATAAGCACCAATAGGACTTGCAATATCCTGCATTGTAAGACCTTTAAATAGAGATGCTTCTAAACATGAAGCCCACGTGCAAATTGGAATGGACTGACTTATTTGATGTCTTTTAATATTAAAGTCAGTAATGTTGACTGGCTGTGAAGATCAGTGAATTTGGTTTTGTGCGCCTCAGAAAGGGAAGGGATCCAGGTGTGCCTGGATGACTGTGTAACAGGATTTACTTTTCTTCTGAATGGCATACCAGTATCCTGAAAAAAAGCCCACAGCAACGCTGTCTTCACGGGTGGCCTCAACAAAAAATAAATGCCATTACTGTTACCAGCAGAGCAGGCAGCTCATCGGAATCCTTTATTATTTAAACACACTTTAACTGTTGCACCAGGCAAGTGTTTTTTTAACGTCCAAGCTCTCAGTCAATCCGAGATTCTATCAAGTTGCATTTCAGTTCAAAGCTGTCACTGGCGATGTGTTTTTTTTCCTCTGCGTCCAAAAATAACACAGATTAAGGTTTGTTTTTTGAAAAAATGCATTGGCCTTTATTTTGCCTTGAATAATGGAAATGAGTTGTTAGTTGACTGGCATTGTTAAGCCAAGTTTTTTGGAAAAAAATCATATTTAAGGACACTGCTTACAAGTGGCAGAGGCTTCCGTGACTATCAGTACCTTTTCTAAATTTTGTATATTAACCAGCTTCCTGCTTGAAACCTGAACTGATTTGCCTGCCTGTGCTGTGACTGGTGAGATACTGCTAGAAATCCTATACCACACCTGGTCTCAGTTGTTCATAGACTGAAATTAAATATCAGTAACGCTGGGTTCTTCCTTCGTTTTGAGCACTCTATCAATTGTTCTATCATCTCTACTCGTGTCAAACATATTGAGGGGCAACAACGTCTCAAACTTTAAGCTTTGCATTTGTCACTAAAACTTTGACAATGTTGTTTGCTGAACCATGGCTGTAATTATATTCTATATTGGTAAGGCCGCATTTGGAGTACTGTATACAATTCTGGTCACCCTGCTATAGGAAGGATGTTACTAAACTGGGAAGGGGGCAAGCAAGATTTACAAGGATGTTACAGAGGCTGGAGGGATTGCGTTGTAAGGAAAGGCTAGATAGGCAGCAACTTTGTTCCCTGAAGCGTAGGAGGTTGAGGGGTGACCTTATACAGGTGTATAAAATCATGAGAAGCACAGATAAGGTGAATAGCCAAGGTCTTTTCCCATGGTAGAGAAGTCCAAAACTGACGGTATAGGTTTAACGTGAGAGAGGAAAGACTTAAAAGGGACCTGAGGGACAACTTTTTCACACAAGAGGGTGGCGCATGAATGGATCAAGTTGCCAGAGAAAGCGATGGAGATGGATACAATTACTACATTTAAAAGACATGCAGACAGGAACATGGATTGGAAGGGTTTAGAGGGATATGGGCCAAATGCAGGCAAATGGAACTAGTTCAATTTAGGAAATCTGGTCAGCATGGATGAGTTGGGCCAAAGGGTTGTTTCTGTGCTGAATGACACGATGATTCTAAGTACAATCATATAGTCTCACTCTTGCAATCGCACACGTGTCACATTGTAACATTTTTAACAAACTTGCATTTTTATAATGCCTTTCACGGGTACCAGACACATCAACGTGCTTGACAACTTATGAAATACTTTGAAAGTGGAATTATTTCAAGCAGGCCAAATGCCAATTCCACACTCAGCAAATGCTCAACAAAGTGATAATGATCAGAAAAACCGACGTTATGGCATTGATTGAGGGATAACTGCAGGCTTGTTCAATTCTGTATTTCTTTGAAGTCACGACTAGGCAATTGGGTCTCATCATCACATATGAAATAAGGGCTTTAGTGTAGGTGTGGACTTGATGGGCCGAATGGTCTACTTCCACTCTCTAAGAATTCTATGATGAAACAGCACCTCTGACAGTGCAGTACATCCTCAGTTATGCACTGGAACACCAGGCTAAGAGTGGGACTTCAAAGCAGTGTTACCAACTGAGCCACTGGTTATACACAGTGCAGTTAAAAGACGTTTGGACAGGTACATGAATAGGAAAGGTCTAGAGGGATATAAGTCAAATGCAAGCATATGGGCTTAGTTCATTTCAGGAAATCGAGTTGGTATTGATGAGTTGGACCAAAGGCTCTGTTACCGAAGTACAGGCTTCACTATATAAACTACATATTGCTGTAAATTTATGGAAATTGCAGATATAAAGTCATACCAATTCTACTATTTCATGTGCAAGCCAACATCATTATTCTCATTCACTGAATTTATAGGAACAGCCTTTCTCATCCTGTCTTCATTTCTTGAATTATTTTTCTTTTTTGTCTCACTCTCGAAACATTAACTCTTTTCTCCTCCACAGATGCTGCCAGACTTGCTGAGCTTTTCCAGCAACTTTATTTTTGTTCCTGACTTACAGCATCTACAGGCCTTTTGGTTTTTGTGTTACACTGCAGGACTGAGATACACTGCAGGACTGTGTTCCACTGCAGGTCTGAGGTATACTGCAGGACTACGTTAACTGCAGGACTGTGTTACACTGCGGAACTGAGGTACACTGCAGGACTGTGTTACACTGCAGGACTGAGATACACTGCGGGACTGATGTACACTGCAGGGCCGAGTTACATTGCACGGCTGAGGTATACTGCAGGATTGAGATACACTGCAGGACTGAGATACACTGCAGGACTGAGGTATACTGCAGGACTGAGTTACATTGCACGCCTGAGGTATACTGCAGGATTGAGATACACTGCAGGACTGAGGTGTACTGCAGGACTAAGATCTACTGGGGGACTGAGGTATACTGCAGAACTGGCGTGTACTGCAGGATTGTGTTATGCTGCAGGATTGAGATACACTGCTGGATTGAGGTATCCTGCAGGATTGAGATATGCTGCGGGACTGTGACACATTGCAAGATTGAGGCGCACGGCAGGACTGAGGCACACTGCAGAACTGTGTTAGACTGCTGTACTGAGATACACTGCAAGACTGAGGTACACTGCAGGACTGTGTTACACCGTAGGACTGAGGCACACTGCAGGACTGTGATACACTGCAGGATTTAAATGCATTGCAGGTCTGAGATACTCAGTAAGACTGAGGTCCATTGAGGTGTTACAATACATATTGCACGACTGAGGTATACTACAGGACTGAGGCATACTGTAGTGCTGAGATATATTGCAGTCCTGAAAGATGCTGCAGTCCTGAGATATACTGCGGTACTGGGATATGCTGCAGTATTGAGACATACTGCAGTATTGAGGTACAGTGCAGTACTGAGGTATACTGTAGTACTGTGGTATACCGCAGTCCTGAGGTATATTGTAGTACTGAAATATACTGCAGTAATGAGGTGGCTCCATTTATCTCCTTTGATGCATGTGGAAGTTTTCTCAACACAGTTAGAGTGACGGAATTCTCCCTCCTGTTTATGATTAATATTAATACTCCACTCATCGCTCAAGAACTCATATCTAGATTATCTGGTCGTACCAAGCTACGGTCTGTAAGAACTTGCTGCATGTGAGGTGACTGTTGCATTTCCTATACTCCATGCATGACTACTCTTCAAAAACATTTATATCTCTGCCCAGCACTTTGGGATGCCCTGAAGTCCCAAAAAGGTGTTATACAAATGCAGCCCTCTTCTGCTAACTCATCATGCGATGTGAATGATGAAGAGAGGGCCGTGCTGCCAACATTGTTTCAGGTAGGTCTTTCACAACCCCAGTTTGTGTGATCAATAATATACCGTAACTTGTGGCACTGACTGACTGCAATGAGTCTCTCCATACTAACGTCTTCCTTCCTTATGAAAAAAATGCCTGTTTTTACTTGTCGTCGTCTCTGTTCTCATCACCTGCAGTGATAACTGAGCTATGCTGCAGTATTGCAGCACATCCGAGAACTGTCGGGATAGGGTTACCTGAGATAATCAGTCCATTCCTCTAAGACAGTTCCCTACCCCCCACACTTAATACTCGAACTCCTTCTCACGTCATCTCCTCTTCCTTCAAAGACGGGTTTCTGATATTTTGAGGCATTTCAGCCATAAAGCGAAGATGTCAGTGACATAACTGGCACTCAGCTAACAGGCCACAGGATTATTGAATTTTGATGCCTTGTTTATTATTATCAGACCTAGCCTACACAAGGGAGCATAAAAACAAGCAAAGGTCATTCACCTACCAAGCCATTTGCTGGAGATCCAATACAACTTGCACCGTGAACTCTATTCCATTTATTGGTTCCTAATCCACATGTTTGCTTCCCCCTCCCAATCACCTGCTTTTATCTGACAATTGGCAATGGTTTCACGATCATCAGTAAGTTCTTTAATTTCAGATTTGACTTTTTTTTTCAAAATTGAATTCAAATTCTGCCATGGGATTCAAAGCAGGGTCCTCAGAACATTGCTGAGTTTCTGGATTAATTGTAGCAAAATACCACAGGGGATTTCTCTCCCACTGCAACTCTGTTGTCCTTTCCACCTATCTACTCGTCTATCAATGTTCGGTCCACCTCCCCCTCTCTCCCTATTTATTTCAGAACTCATTCCGTGTCCCCCACTCTGATGAAGGGTCTAGGCCCGAAACGTCAGCTTTTGTGCTCCTGAGATCTGCTGGGCCTGCTGTGTTCATCCAGCTCCACATTTTGTTATCTTGGATTCTCCACCATCTGCAGTTCCTATTATCTCTGGCCATCACCTCCCCCTGTTTTGGTTTTATTTCAGGTTTCTAATATGCACAGGATTCTGCTTTTAAATAAATTACCATTTTACCAAAAAAAACCTCACTTTTATTTTCAATGAATAACTCATTTTCCTGAAAATAGCTAATTTTCCTTTCAAATAAATGATTCATATTATTTAAATTTGTCACTTTCCAGTCATTTTATGTGCAGAAAAAATTCAACTTTAAGAATTCCTTCTTTCTGGATCAATTTGTGATGATGTTATAGGAGGCTTTGCATTTTAAAGCTTCCAACTAGTTGTGTAGGCCACAATATGGACTCAGACAAAGCAAACAGCACAAGGTAGAGGTTCAAATAAACAATTCGCCTTTGTAACTGCCGGCATAAAAAGGAATTAAAAACAGTAGACTCCTGCAAACACAGTAGCCATCAAAACCTGTCACGATCTCAACAAGATATTAACAAATGTAAAGTACTGAATGTTAGCATCATGGTTGTTATAGAGAGGCCCATCCTGAGGAAAGCAACAAATGCTGGAGATCACAGTCAGTCAGACACCATTCATGGAGACTCGAAATGTTAGCTTACTGTCTCTTTGTGGGTGCTGTCTGACCCTCTGTGATATCCAGCATTTGCTGCTTCAGGACAGATTCCAGCATCTGCAGTAATTTGCTCCTCCATCCTAAAGAATCTCTTGGAAACATATGCTGGAACCAGTATTTCATGGGAGGTTCCAAGAGCTTTTGAGAGACTGCTAAAATGGAAGCTACTGTTTTCACTTCTCTCTCTCTCTCTCTCTCTCTCTCTCTCTCTCTCTCTCACTCTGAAAGAAAGTTGTAACCAGGTTCCCAACTGGAAACAGTTGCTGAGAAGATGTATCAGGGAGCTGAAAGTATTGACATAACTTTAACATTAGCTGCTGCTGATTGTATTCAGGAAGCCAGCTAACTAACCTCTGGGTAAAAACGTACACTTTGATGACAACTTGAACTGCATGTTCTACCTTTCTTTTTTATTCTTTTGTGAGCTGTGAGCATTGCTAGCTATTTATTGCCCATCCCTAGCTGCCCTTGAACAGGTGGTGGTGAGCTGCCTTCTTGAACAGGAGCTAACTAAGCGTCTTTGTTTCTGCAGCACATTTTAATACAGGCCTTGGGGAGTCAGAGGTGAGTTACTCGCTGCGGTAGCTACCATGTTTATGTGGCAAGTCCAGTTATTGTAACCTCAGGATATTGATAGTGAGGGATTTGGTGATGGTAACACACAGGCATGGTGTTAGATTGTCTCTTATTAGAGATGGTTATTGCTTGACATTCATGTGGCCCACTTTTCAGCCCAAGCTTTGATAATATTCATATTTTTGAATAGGGGCTGTTTCAGTATCTGAGGAGTGACAAATGCTGTGGAATGTTGGGCAATCATCAGTGAACGTCCCCACCTCTGACCTGAGGATGGAGGGAAGGTCATTGATGAAGCAGTCGAAGATGTTCAGGCCTCAGACACTCCTCTGAGGGACTCCTGCTGAGATGTCCCAGAGCTGAGATGGTTGACCTCTTCCTCCTGGCCAGGTATCATTCAAACCAGCTAAGTGTTTGCCCAGAATACCCACTGATTTCAGTTTTGTTAAGACTCCAGGATTCCATTCTCAGTTGAATGCGAACTTGGTGTCAGGGAGTGTTATTTGAGGTAGACTTTGGAATTCAGCTCTTTGGTTCATGTATGAATCAAAGCGATAATCAGGTCAGGATCTGAACCCAAACTGGGCGTCACTGAACAGGTGATTGTTGAGCAGGTGCTGTTTGATAGCACTGTTGATGACCACTTTACCGATGATCAACAGTAGCATCTTCCTTTAGACAGAACAGTATCACTTCTGTTGTGTGTGTGTGTGTGTGTGTGTGTGTGTGTGTGTGTGTGTGTGTGTGTGTGTGTGTGTGTGTGTGTGTGTGTGTCCATGTGTGTGAGTGTATGCGTTTGTGTGTGTGTGTGTGTGTGTGTGTGTGTGTGAGAGAGTAAGTGTATGTGTATGTGCACGCGCTTGTGCGTGTGTGCGCGCATGTGTGTGTGTGTGTGAGAGTAAGTGTATGTGCGTATGCATGTGAGAGAGAGTGTGAGTGTGTGAGTGTGTGTGTGCACGTATGTGAGAGAGAAAGAGAGAACGAGAGACAGAGAATGAATGTAGGGTATGCAGGGCAGATTGACCTTCATAAGATAATAGGTTGGCACAATGTCGTGGGCTGAAGGGCCCGTACAATGCTGTTTTTGAATCCTAGTGACTGCCCACAGGATGAATGCTTGGCATTGCATTTTTATTGTTTTTCTTGGGTTTGCAAGTAACAACTTCACTCTTCCTTTAACTAAAGAAAACGTTATCATTGGCTCTTTACAGCTGACAACAGGAGCAGTTAATTACATGTTAACCGTGTTAAACTGGATAGCCTCATGCTTAAAAGTATCTTGAACCCTTGTTGTGAACAAGCAAGAGGATTGAACCGAAAACAACCAGCTCAGCACTTCTCACCTGGTTTCATCAATGTTCATCTCAGAAACATGGGATCTGTTTTGTTCAAACATCATTAAATAGTACACAGTGCTGGAGAGCTTCAATCACTTGTGGTCACAATCTTCCCAAAGAAATAATTTTCTCATTTCAAGCAAAGCTTCCCCAAAGAAAATACTGCTCTACAAAAGAGAAACAGCTGAGGGATTATACACTGAAAACAAAACAGGCTGTCAACAATAATCTGATTGGATATGTAAGATTGAAAGATTTAGTAGGCGATTGTATAACTGTGTTATTTACATATTATAGCTATACTGGGAATGCTGGCTGTCAGCACGCATGCAATTTATCTCCTCATATAAGTAAATGATTAACAATTTTTTTTATCTGTCATACATTTTGTTTTGAAAGATATCAGTAACGAGATACAACAAATGCCAGCAATGTGAAGCAAAAGAATAAGTTGCTAAAAGCGCGTTAGATTTTCACTCAGGAATTGGAGAGAAAACATAACAGTTGACATTTGGATAACAAAGTGTGGAGCTGGATGAACACAGCAGGCCAAGCAGCATCTTAGGAGCACAAAAGCTGACGTTTCGGGCCTAGACCCTTCATCAGAAAAGTTGACTTATGGAGATTTGTCTTTCCTGCAGAGCTTCTTGTATAATCGCTGAGAGCTCAACAAATCTAACTAAACTGGAAATGGGAGAAAGTAATGCTTCATTTTATCCTGGCTCTGACAAAGCCTTCTTTGGAGGATAGATATGAATGGCTGGATGATGTTAATGTACTAGTCAGCTGGGCACAGCAGCGACAAATGGAATTCAAACCAGAAAAGTGACAGGCACTTGAGAAGGTCTAAACGGCAAGGGATAACACTATGAACCCTGGAAAGTGCTGAAGACTAGACATACCTTGGTATGAATATCCACAGATCCCTGATAGGAGCAACTATGACTGTCTTGGTCTGGTCACCTATTGGAGTCTTGGAGATAGTAGGAATTGCCGATGCTGGAGTCTGAGGTAACAAGGTGTGGCACTGGAGGAACACAGCAGGCCAAGCAGCATCAGAAGAGCAGGAAAGCTGACATTTCAGAAATGGGGGAGGGGAAGGGGTCTCTGAAATAAATAGAGAGAGGGGGAGGTGATGATATAAGGTGGATCGAGGAGCAGACAGGTGGAGAGGGGACAGACAGGTCAAGGAGGTGGGGATGGAGCTAGTAAAGGTGTGTGTAGGTGGGGAGTTGGGATGGGGGATGGTCAGGGAGGAGGGAGGGGCAGATAGGTGGGAGGGAAGACGGATAGGTCAAGGAGGCGGGGATGAGGTGAGTAGGTAGGAAGTGAGGTGGGGATTGGTCAGTGAGGAGGGAGGAGTGGATAGGTGGGAGAGAAGGTTGACAGGTCAGGTAGATGGGGACGAGATGGGCTGGTCTTGGGATGAGGTCAGTGTTGGGGAAAGTTTGAAGCTTGTAAAGTCCACATTGAGACTATTGAGCTGTAGGGTTCCCAGGCAGAATATGAGTTGCTGTTCCTCCAGCCTCCATTGTTGTGGCACTGGAGGAGGCCCAGGATGGACATGTCGTCCAAGGAGTGAGAGGGGGAGTTGAAATGGTTCACGACTGGGAGGTGCAATTGTTTGTCATGACCAGTGTAGGTGTTCCACAAAGCAGTCTCCAAGCCTCTGCTTGGTTGCCCCGATGTAGAGGAGGCCACATTGGGAGCAGCGGACACAATATACCACATTAGCAGGTGAACATCTGCTTGATATGAAAAGTCTTTTTGGGGCCTGGGATGGGTGTGAGGGGAGAGGTGTCAGGGCCGGTGTAGCACTTCCTGCGGTTGCAGGGAAAAGTGCCGGGTGTGGTGGGGCTGGAGGCGAGTGTGGAGCAGTCAAGGGAGTCACGGAGAGAGTGGTCCCTCCAGAAGGCAGATAAGGATAAGGAGGAAAAAATGTCCTTGGTGGTGGGGTCAGATTGAATCCAGAGGTTGATGGGATGATATGTGAGGTCAAGGGGAATTCTGTCTTTGTTGTTATTGTAGCGAGGGAGCGTGAGGGTTGAGATGCTGGAAGCAACAGAGATGCAGTCGAGGGTGTTTTTGAAAACTGTGGAGGGGAAATTGCGTTCCTTGAAAAGCGAGGATATCTGGCTTGTCTGAGAGCAAAATGCCCCATCTTGGGAGCAGATGCGGTGGAGACAAAGGAATTGGGAATGTCATTTTTGCAGGAAGGTGGGTGAGAGGAGGTGTATTCTAGGCAGCTGTGGGAGTTGGTGGGCTTGAAATAGATATCAGTTTCTGGGTGGTTACCCGCTATGGAGACTGAGAGGTCCAGGAAGGCGAGGCAGGTATCAGAGATGGTCAAGGTGACCTTAAGTTTGGGGTGGAAGGTGTTAGTAAAGTGGATGAACTGTTCAAGCTCCTCATGGGAGCACGAGGTGAAGCCGATGCAGTTATTGATATAACAGAGGAAGAGATGGGGTTTAGGGCCTGAGTAGCTGCAGAAGAGGGGTTGTATCCTACAAAGAGACAGGCATAGCTTGGGCCCAATGTATGTGAAACACCTGCACATCTGCTCATGTGGTATATTGTATCCGCTGTTCCCAATGTGGCCCCCTATACATTGGGGAAACCAAACGGAGGCTTGGAGGCCACTTTGTGGATTGTTCGTGACAAATGACATCACCTCCCAGTCGTGAACCACTTCAACTCCCCCTCCCATTCCTGGGATGATACGCTCGTCCTGGGCCTCATCCATTGCCTCAATGCCATCTGCAGGGTGGAGGAACAGCACCTCATATTCTGCCTAGGAATCTTACAGCCCAATGGTCTCAATGTGGACTTCACAAGCTTCAAACTCCCCCCAACCCTGACCTCATCCTAGGACCGGACCATCTTGTCCCCCCCTCCTTGACCTGAGTGTCTTTTCTCCCATCTATCTGCTGCTCCCACCTTACTGACTGATCCCCACCCTCACTTCCTACCTACCAGCCTCACCCCTGCCTCCTTGACCTGTCCATTTTCGCTCCCGAGTACCCGCCCCTCCCTCGTCATTGACCAACCCCCATCCCAACTCCCCACCAACATTCACCTTTACTGGCTACAACTCCGCCTCCGTGATCTGTCTGTCCCCTCTCCACCTATCTACTCCTCTATCCACCTTCTATCATCACCTCCCCCTCTCTCTATTTATTTCAGAGCTCCCTTCCCCTCCCCCACTTCTGAAGAAGGGTCCAGACCTGAAACGTCAGCCTTCTTGCTCCTCTGATGCTGCTTGGCCTGCTGTGTTCATCCAGCTCTACACCTTGTTACCTATTAGAGCCTTGCCTGACTGGTCACACTGCTGATAGACTAAACACATAAAAACTATTCCCTCCTCACTGGCCTCACCTGAAGCAGCAGCAATAATTTACTGGCTGGTCAAGTTGCCCGATTGAGAACAAACACAAGCCGGCTGTTGATTTGCAAGGTTGGCAATACCCAAGGATTTTGGATGATGGATTGGGAAGACCCATTTTAGTCCAATTGGGATGCATCCCCACAAGTAAATGTTGCCCCCTGCCCCTGCACTGTATCATACATAGCAGGGATCTTCAAAAGATGCTGATACAATCTAGGCCCGAAACGTCAGCCTTCCTGCTCCTCTGATGCTGCTTGGCCTGCTGTGTTCATCCAGCTCTACACCTTGTTATCACTGAATATCTGGAAGATTACTACAAAACCATTGTCAATAGTTGGAAAAAACCCTACTGCTCCACTCTCGACTCCTTCAGGGAAGGAAACAGCCATCATTACCTGGTCTGGACTACATATGACTCCAGACCTAAATCACTGTGGGATACTCTTAACTGCCCTCAGCAATGCGGCACGGTGGCTCAGTGGTTAGCACTGCAGCCTCACAGCACCAGGGACCCAGGTTCAATTCCAGCCTCGGGCGACTGTCTGTGTGGAGTTTGCACATTCTCCCCTATGTCTGTGTGGGTTTCCTCCGGGTGCTCCGGTTTCCTCCCACAGTCCAAAGATGTGCAGGTTAGGTGGATTGGCCATGCTAAATCGCCCGTAGCGTTCAGGGTTGTGTGGGTTCTCAGGGGATGGGTCTGGGTGGGATGCTCCAAGAGGCGGTGTGGACTTGTTGGGCCGAAGGGCCTGTTTCAACACTGAAGGGAATCTAATCTAATCTAATTTACAATGGGTAATAAATGCTGGCCTAGCCAGCAACACCCTCGTCCTGTGAATAAATTGTAAACAAGGGAGGTAAAAGCTAGAGGGCTATAAGCAAAGAAACAACGATAATTCAGAGAAAGTCAAATATTATATAAGAAGGGCCGGTGTCTGTTAGCCCTCCAAATCATGGGGACAAGGGGTGGGATCCAGCAATTTCTCTATTTCCTCTTTCAGAAGACAAGCTTGAAATAAATTGCGCAAAAAATCTGTCAGTACCGAACAATAAGGCAAATATTAGTCATTTTTCGAACTATGCAGGAAGGAGGGTGGAAAGTGAATTAATGAGAATTAACGTAGACAAAGGTGAGATCAGTAAGGCCATCTTAGAGATAGATGTGAAAAGTCCGTTAGGCCTGGCTGGCGTGAAATTGGAAGACATCTGAGTCATACGTTCGGAAGATACTACATGCCTGCCTCGTCTCCATTCGCTCTGATTATGATTGTCTGCGATCCCGACTCTCTCAACATAAGTCAGACAGTCATAATTCTGAAATCTGAAGATCAGGAAAGCCTTAACAATCTTGGCAATTTGGGGCCTATTACTATAAACCCACTTCTGCTTTGCATATTCAGTAAGATCGTGGCAAAGAGGCTCAGTTCTGTTGTTCAGATAAATCTTTAGCAGAAGGAATGTCTTGCAGAGACCCTGGGTTGCAATAACAGCACCACAATCCTCAATTATATCATTCAGGGTGCAAATGGGAACAAGAAAGACCTTGCAATTGTCTTTCGTTGCTTGGCTAATTGGCCATAAACTTGTAACAAAGGATCTTCAGTGAGTACATCTGCCCAAATCATTCATACCTTTATATGAATAATTCAGCAATCATTGTGGGCAATCGCTCAGAAATAAACTTGTTTGAGATTCAGAGAGGAGTTAAACAAGGGGGCTCTATCTTCTGTGCTATTCAATATAGCTTTGGATCCATTAATACGTACTCTGGAGAATGTTAGATCAGGTGAGACACTACCCCGAGAGGGCAGAAGAATGAACTGTTCTGCTTTAGCTTTCACAGACGACAGAGCCCTGATGAGTGACCCCTATGGCAGCTGGAATAGAGGAGGCAATGGCCTTGTGGTATTATTGCTGGACTGTTAATCCAGAGACCTGTGTAATGTTCTGGGGACCTGAGTTCAAATCCAGCACTCACAGATGGAATTTAAATTCAATCAAAATCTGGAATTAAGAGTTTAATGATGAATATGAAACCATTGTCAATTGTTGGGGATAAACCCACCTGGTTTACTAATGCCCTTTTGGGAAGGAAATCTGTCATCCTTAGCTGGCCTGACCTACGTGCAACTCAGACCTATAGCAATGTGGCTGACTGCTTACTGGTCAATTAGGGATGGTCAAT
Source organism: Stegostoma tigrinum (assembly GCF_030684315.1). NCBI lineage: Eukaryota > Metazoa > Chordata > Chondrichthyes > Orectolobiformes > Stegostomatidae > Stegostoma > Stegostoma tigrinum. The sequence goes on along the minus strand of NC_081362.1, from coordinate 12,267,076 downwards.
AAATGCTGGACTAGCCAGTGATGCCTTCATCCCGTGAATGAATTTTAAAAAGTGGAAGATCCTTCAAATTATCCAGTCCTTCTGTGGGAATATTGGGTTGGCCCTTAAATTACTCAGACCAAAGGGTTCCATTTCATGTATAAAGGTAAGACTTTTCTGTATCATTTTGATGAAGGCTGGTCTTTTGGTGGCGGAAAGATCCAATTTATTTCCTGGGAGACCTGAAGAAATATCTTGGAGCAATTATTGTCCCAAGGATGTGGGTTGACAGACACTAAGTGGATCGGAAAATTAGAGACCTGCTTAGCCAATCTAGATTCAGCTGCTATCTGCCCTAATCTCAGGTCGCATATTGTCCCCATGCTATATTATAATCTTATTTTAACAGAAGCCTCCCAGAACAGTTTATATAATCTCAAATTAATCATAAGTAAAGCTGCAAAACCATACCCCGAACTCCTGCTGCACACAACAGATGGAATTTTGTATGCCCAGAACAAGATGGAAGACTTGTGTTAACAAAACTAGAAGCGCAGATTCCAATTGGTCTCATAAGGAAGACGAAATCTTTTCTAGCTTCTGCCTCTTTTCAATTCTCAAAGATAAACACCTTAGAAATTGATTCAACTTGGGATCTTGAAAGAGGTAGAGCGTTTTACTCTTGAACAGAAAATGAGTGAGTGTCAACCTGCGGGAACGGCCAAGCACTGAGAAGATTACAATAGAGTCTGAACCAACTGTTGATTATGGTAGATGGAGAGATTAGGAGTTGGCTTAATAGGTTAAATTATCAAGATGAAGAATTAGGATCAGATATTTTAAGAATGACATGATCTCCAGTTCTTAGATACAATCAGTATGTAATGTGAAGTCATCAAGATTTATTGGATTACTGCTTCACTGTAACGCTTATCCTAACGATGATGACGTTAGCTAGAGATAGGCCTCAAGCCCAGAAAGAGTGGAGGAGATGTGAGTCTCCATTGGAAACTATATCACATATCTGAGGTCTTTGCTTATTCTGGGAGAATGCAAGAATTAAGAGGCTCAACAAGATTACTGCCAAAACATATGAATATGTTGGGAAATGTGGTTGACTTACCAACGTCAAGCCACATCTAACAGATGAAGATCATCTTTGAAAACCAGACTTGTTCTTCAATCAGATTGTAATGGTCAACATGATCATAAGGTTTCAAGATGACAGTAAATCTCTGGAGAGGGCATATCAGAAAAGGTTTTGAAAAGGGAATTTAGATTGGCAGCACTGACAGAAAGAATAGAAATCTCCTACTTTGGATTTGTTATGGAAGTGAGAAGCAAGGGGGTCAAACAAAACAACAGCTTAATGAACTTTCTCAAGATCCAACAGTTCAAATTGTTTTGCACAGGAGATCTTCAGCTTGACAATAGCTCTGATGCTGGAGATTTGCAGATCTAATTAATTGCAGGGTGTTGTATAGATTAATTAGTTTTAAGTTAGTGACATAGGTAAGGTAGTTTGGGAGAATAGATGTACTTCAATAATGGATGATGCAGGGGGGAAGGCAAAATAGGATATAGTATTAGTTGTCCGTATATAGTATAGTTTTAGTTTATTAACTGAGGAGGAAGCGACAGATGATGTTTTATTCAGTATTCTAACAAGACACACACCTGAGCATTGTTCAATTAGCAGAGCAGAAAGGGAAGATGGTTTACAAGGAATAAGGGATGCTTCCCTTTATTAGCCAAGGTATAGAAAATTAGAGCAGAGGGGCGTTATTGGAAGAATGGTAATATCCAAACCTATGGGCCAGAAGACCCAGGTTCAAATCCTAGCTGTTCCAGGGAATGGGGAAGTTAGTCTGCAACTGTATTTAAAAAAAATGATTAGGTCAGAATTGGAGGATGGCAAGCGGTTTTGGCCCACATGTTATAAGGAGGAAGTGATTCCACTGGAGAGGATGCAGAGAAGATTTACCAGTAATGCTGCTCAGGCTGGAAGGTCCGCGCTATGAAGATCAGGTTGCTTTTCTTGCAGCAGCAAAGATTGAGAGGGCACCTGATTAGAGTGGTACAATGGCTAACACTGCTGCTTCACAGCACCAGGGACCTGAAATCAATTCACCTCTCGGGTGACTGTCTGTGTGGAGTTTGCACATTCTCCCTGTGTCTCTGTGGATTTCCTCCAGGTGCTCCTGCTTCCTCCCACATTCCAAAGATGTGTAAGGCAAGTGGATTGGTCAGGGTAAGTTGCCCTGAAGTGTACAGGAATATTGACGCTAGGTGGATTAGCCATGGGATATGCAAGGTTTACAGGAATGGGCTAAGTCCAGGTGGGATGCTGTTTGGAGGGTTGGTGTGGACTTGATGGGCTGAATGGCCTGCTTCCACATTGCAGAGATTCTATGATAGACCTATATTAGATAATCAGAGGCACTTTTTTCCATTCACAGAGGGATCACAAATGAAAGAAAGTGTTGAAGACACTTTTGTTTTCATCCAATTGGAACTCACTGCCTGAAAGGGTGATTGAGTCAAAAACTCTTATAACATGTAAGCAGCATTTAGATATTCACTTGAACTTCTATAACCTCCAGAGTTCTGGAAACTGAAGTAAATGTAGACAAATCTTCGTTGACCAGCGTAGATCTGATGGACCAAATAGCCCCCTCTGTACTGTAAGTGACTAAATCCGAAATATTGATCTCTGTTTTGGTCACCTGACCTCAATATATTATGTTTTTAATGTCCTGAGTCACTTCATAGGAAGATTATCCAGCAAGGATCAATTTTGAACCACACGAGGAGATTTAAGGAAAAAATGACCATAGCTTGGTCAAAAAGGTCAATTTGAAGGATTGCTTTAAAGGAAGAGCAAGACAGAGAACATGGAGCAGATTCTAGAACTGAGCATGTAGCCAGCTGAAGACTTCAGGGATGCAGTGGGGATGCTCAAAAGTCCGAAACTGGAATATCTCAGGACAGTTGTAGAGCTGAGGGTGGTTACATAGATAAGGAGGGGTAAAGACTATGAAAGATACAATGAGCTTGGAAGGAGTGAAGGGCAGATTCTACCAGGATGATATCAGACCATAGAGAACAAATTAGGAAGATAGATAGCATTAACCTGTGTCCCAATGGAAGGTCATGAAGCTGAAACCTTAACTCTGTAACTCTCTCTGTGGATACCCCCAACCTGCTGAATTATCTGTATTTCTTATTGCATATACCTCTCTTCTTTATCACGAGTGGAGTAGCATGACCAACTCAGATGGGACCAGCAGAATATCTGCTTGGGTGAGCAGCCCACTGTACAGTGTTTGTGTGTACAGGACACTGTTGCTAGTCCTATTTCCTTGATTGAGTCTAAGAACCTATTTGTGGCTGAAAATCAATGACCACTGAATCTTAAGAAAAATATTTTTTGTTCTAACAAGTTGTTATGTACTGCATGATAACAATGAAGTATGTGTCATAATAATGTTAAATAACATTACTAAGGGTATGAGCAGATCTATGGTTATAAGTCAACAACACAAGGTCCTAAAATGTTCTGCCTCACCCCCACCCGTGCTGGTATAAATTCATGAAATTCGATGAAGCTTAATGATGATGTTTGATCGTGTACCATGCATTTAAGAAAGTTGAATGACACCATGAGTTATGCATGTATACAATGATGTGACTGTCTAACAGTTGTTCATTTGCTGTGGATCTACAAGGCGCACAGACAGAAATTGGTTGGTTTGTTGCAGTGTCTACATCGTAACTTGTAACATGTCTTACTGCTTTAAACCCACAAAGTGAATAAATCTCTGATGAGCAATTGATTATTAGACCATTAGCGTTCACATGACCTGGTGTAGATGTTCTCAGTTACAAGTGCCTGCAATGGCTATATAGATATGGAACTACCAGGACCAGGGTCCCATATTCGTGTTATGGAAGCCTACACCAACATCTCAGCATGATAACTGCAGATCATTGGGATATCCTGCCCCCTCCTACGATGGTGGCAGCTCATTAATAAATCTCAGCAATAACTTTCAGAAGAATACTCACTGACAATTAAACAGCCCTGGATTGTAAAGCATTTAGACAACAAGTTATAAGTTTATATGAGTGTTAATCCCCATGTTGAGCAGCTTCCAGTCAAGTTAAGTAAAATGTCTGTGTGAAGTTTTCACATCCTCCCTGCGTCTGTATGGGTTTCTTCTGGGAGCTCCAGTTTCATCCCACAGTCCAAAGGTGTGCGGGTTAGGTTGATTGGCCATGCTAAATTGTCCACAGTTATCAGGGATGAGCAGGTTCAGTGGATTGGCAATGGGAAATGCAAGGTTAGGGCACTGGGGGTCAATTGGGGTGGGACACTCTTTGAAAGGTCGGTGCAGACTCGATGGGCTGAATGGCTTGCTTCCACACTATATGGATTGTATGATTCAATAAATATTAGGGTACTGCGGTTAAAAGACTTCTTGCAGGTTTGAAAGCATATTGCATAGCTTAAAATGTTTCTAACAGGCTTAAAAATAACATTAACAATCAAAGAATGCTGTCATTTTAACCATATAACTCCCGTATCAAGGAAAATAGCATTTTAAACAATAAGAAGTGATTTTCTAACCTGTAGAAGCTTACCTATGTGCATGTATCAGTTTGTTCTGCCATTTTCTTTCGTTTAGTTCATTGCCACAATTTGCATGACATCATCACTCCTTCTTTGGCTCACCCCTCATGGCTAAAACCTGCTATCACATGCCTTTATCTCTCAAAGACACAGAGGCATACTCAGCAAGACTTCTTTAAGAAACATATCCTTGAAAAATAATGTGCAGGATTTGCAAAAGACGGAACAATAATCTAATCTAATCAAAAAAAAGGATGGAACAACAAACAAATTAAATAGAAGGAACAGCTAAACCTTACACCCAATAAAAAGGGCACAGACTGGCAACAAGAAATGTAAGGCAAGTATTGGCCTTTGGATTGGGCATCAAGTGACATCTTTACTGAACTATAGCTATTTAAGCAAGACATGGTTCATTACAATGCAGAACAAGCCATAAATGATTCCAAAAGGAGACATCTAAAAGCATCACTTGCTCAACAAAGAGGAGTTATTTTTTGAGGTCATTAAAACAGATCCAGAGAAGAGGATGTACAGGCCAACTCAAAGTACAAATCGACTTCTGGCTTAACAAACTCCATCTCATGTCATACAGACAAAAATCTCAAGAGTATGAGTATGATTTCTCTGAAGGGGAATCTACAGAGAGGCTAATTGAGTTGGTAATTGCCTCTACTTCAATCCATACCTTCAGTAAAGTTCTTCTGGACAGGAGAAAGGGCTGCATCACCATTGCCTTGCTGGAAGATGGATACTAGCAAGAAGCCATTGTGACAGGGCTACATCCTTGTGTAACTCATTGGGAACAGGCAACACTTTTACTACAGCCACCAATGTGCGCTAAACCACCAAGAGTCACTTATGGTATGACCCTGATGTTGTCTGTCAGTTCTTCACATCTATAAAGCAAGTGACACTTAAGGCCATAGGGCACACATATGGAGAAAATCTGGTTTCGAAAGCAAGGTTACCAGTAAGAAGATAGCATCCCACAATGCTGGTAGCATGGAAAGCCATCTAAACATGCACAAACATGAAGAAAATGAACAGCCAAATGAATGAAAAGCAGTCTTTAGATTATCAAGCCTTTCATAGTGTCTACCTCATATACTAAGTTGATGACAAAAGATGACAGAACCTTTTATGGCCATCAATATTGCATGTCTACAAAAGGCAGGTTAATACATCCCAAAGCCAAAAATAACAGCATTACGCATCCTACAAAAGATGTACTCCTGTAACTGGTGTTGCATGGTACAACCTACAAAGGATTCCCTTGCAGCCTGCAAGAGATCATGAATTCTGTGAAGTTGCACAATTACACTGCCGTGCCAAAATCCAAGTTCAGGTTAGATCCCTGAAATCTTCCAAGTGATGGGTGCCAGTGGTGGCAGGATGAGCTGTATGCACAGATCTTTATGGGGTAACTGTTCACAGGTTCAAACCAGACGGATAACAGTGAGAATGGAACAGCCACACGATGTTGTTCAGCACCAACAGGGAGAATGAAACAGATACACCAGCAGCGAACAGGTGGAGAACCACCGCAACTACATAACAGACAGAGGGCGTGAATCAGAAATCCAGGCACATAAACCTGGGTACAGGCAAAAGTTTCTGGGTTATGTAACTTGCCCAGGTCATGTGATATTATCGCTTATCACAGAGCTGCAGTGTGAGTGAATAAAAGCCAATTCAGGCATATGTACAATACACCAATTATTCACAGAGTGACAAAGAACACTCTGATGATGATGATTGTGCAGTTATGCTGAGTGACAGCATGACAACCGAGATCGCAGCCAACTGATCTACTGTATCTGCTGCTCTCGATGTGGCCTCCTCTGCATCAGAGACCAAGCATAGACTTGGAGACTGTTTCGTAGTGCATCTGCACTCTGTATGCGACACACTACAGCACCTTCCGGTCGCCACCTATGTTAACATCCCCTCCCACTCCCTGGGTAACATGTCCATGCTGGGCCTCCTCACAGTGATGCCACCCACAAACTGGAAGAGTAGCAACCCATATTCCACCTCGGGAGCCTACAGTCCAATGGCCTAAACGCGGAATTCACAGATTTTAAAATCTCCCCACCCCCAGCCTCATCCCATGGCCAACCCTCCCTGTCATCCCTGTCTCCTTGGCGTGACACAACCTGTCCATCTTCTCTCCCACCTGTCCACTCCTCCCAACCCACAGACCAATTGCCACTACTGCCTACCTGCACTCACCTATTTTCCCCAGCTCCATCCCTCCTCTCTCTATTTATTTCTGAGATGCCTTCCCCCCTCCACTTCTGAAGAAGGGTCGCGACCCAAAATGTCAACTTTTCTGTTTCTCTGATGCTGCCTGGTCTGCTCTGTTCCTTCAACTTCATACTATGTTATCTCTGACTCCAGCACCTACAGTTCTTGCTATCTCTAAAAATAAGACATATCTCTCTAGAGTGGGTAAACAATCGCCGAATCCGGATGACTAGTCAAACCTCCAAAAGGTTGTACCAAAGTTTGATTTATTTATTTCTTGTGTTCCCTGTTTTTACATATCTGTATAATTAAATTGACAGCAGGTGCCAATGTACATTCACGCATAACTGTACGGAACTTCCTTGGAAAAAGAGGAATGTTGCCTTATGTCCTGCAAAAGAAATATGAAATAACTTTTAGGGATATGCTCATGATGCCACCACCATTTGTAACCAAATAGTACGAAGCTCCTAGTCTCCAGATGCTGCTGGACCACACCGACCGCAGATGTTGACCAGCACCAGGAAACATTAGAGGGAATGTAAGTCTGAAAACTGAACGGAGCTGGGTTTTTCAACTTGGAAAGGGAGGTGGCCCTACACACGCAATGAAGATAAGAGGAACAGGTTCAAGCTGGTGGAAAGTAAATTTGGAATGAATTTATTCCTTCATGTAGAGATTATTCCATACAGTGGAATCGACTTCCAGATAGATTGGTGGAGCCTGACCTGATTACTGATTTTTCACATCTCTACCCAACACTGCTGATGTTCTGGCAGAGTTGAGACCAACTGCAAGGACCACAAACTGAACCTGGTTTTCCTTATCAATATGGATCAGTATCCCTGCGGTTACTAAGTGAGTCATCATTGGGAAATAAATTCTTGTCAAATTAATATCTTACAACAAGGAGGAGAGCTAAATATTTGAGTTACGAGTAATTACAAATTGGTGCGATTATTGGTCGGAGTCGTTTTATTTTCTCATTTTTCTTTTCTACTAAGGCAACACTGCAATTGCAGCTTATTTTAAATCTTTCACCCATTCTGCTACTTGGTGGCCATTATAGATGGTTGAGATTCAGCTAAGTTTGGCTTTTTGAGTGATATTAATTCCCTTGTTTTAAACTCATTCAACATGTCACCTCATTCTGATAATTGAACACAGCAGAGAGCCTAACAAATATCCATTTAGACTACAATCTTTTGGAGGACTGCTATTTGTGATGGAATTGAGGAGTTTCATGAGTACTATTAAAAATAGTTTTGAACTTCCATCTGTCAAGAATTCTAGTTCTTTAGTTGGAACATTGTGGCTGTCTGTTGCCATGTAATGATTACAAACAGGCCTGGTTTGTTGTCGTCCCGCAATGTAACGGATCTTTGTTAAAAGTAATGGTAGTGTTTTGCTGAGAAGGTCAGATTTTTCCATTTAAGATCCATATATTATCACCTATATGTTGTGTCTGATGATTCCCTTTACTGATGACCTGATTACAAATTCACAGAATATGTTCACATAATGTACAAATTCGCACAGGTGGCTCAGCGGTTAGCACTACTGTCGCACAGCACTATGGACCTGAGTTCGATTCCACTCTCGGGTAGCTGTCTATGCGGAGATTGCATGCTCTCCCTATGTCTGTGGATTTCCTCCCACAGTCCAAAGATGTGCAGGCTAGGTGGAGTGGCCATGCTAAATTGCCCGTGGTGTTCAGGGATGTGTAGATGGGAATGATGGGCCTGGGTGGGATGCTCTGAGATTCGGTGTGGCCTTGTCGGGCCAAAGGGCCTGTTTCCACACTGTAGGGATTCTATGATTGGATGATATCTCAGAAGTCACTGTAAAACATTAATTTGTCAAACTGCCTGGTGTAAATTTCTTCACAAAACCCTCTTGCCTGTTCTGTTCTCCCAACTCTATGCCTTGATACCTCAGTGCTGCGTTTTTGGACAAGTTTTCTTCTATCTCCTGGTCTGATATCTAGTTTTCTTTCTATTTGTCTCTCTTAGAGTTAAATTGGAACATTTCCCTGTGTTGAATCCTCTATGTGAGTGTAAGATGTTGCATGTAATCCATGTTTTATCATCTATTGTGTAAACCTAGCCGAATGGTGGAGCAGTCTTGATGGGACAAACGGCCTACAACTGTTGCTATTGCCTATGTTCTTATATTTATAATGGGAGGTGGGAATTCAGTCTGATTATTTAGCAGTATGGCTTGCAACAGTTGATATACCTTTATCACTATTGTAATCTGACTGACATTCTTATCACCACAATGGCTACATTTGGCCTTAAAGTACTGGTATTCACAAATCAAAGTACTGTCAATTGCCTAAATCACAAATTTTTGTGAAGGCAGTCTATTCATAGGGTACAGGAAAAAGGCTACACAGTGTTCCCCATCCCACTGTTACTGGTACTCACCTGAAGACACCAGGTGAGGACCAAATCAGACTGGACTGCGATGCTGCCCACAGTCGGATAGCCTGCTAACACTCATGGTAAAACTTCATGCATGAGGAATCATGGCCTCTTCCCTCAAATACTGAAAAGATGGCAAAAGTTTCACAACAAGCCCAGAAGTGGAATGACCAGCTAAATGCTGGAGCTTGATCCCAGTCTGTGGGACTACAGCCCAGTGAAGGGTTTGTGGAGAGGTCTGAGAATATAGGAAAGCAGGGGCTGTTTGGGTTGAATGACCAGTTCCCCGTGCTGTAAAAAGATTGAACACAGACTGTCCTCTCTAAAATGATTCCCTGAGCCTGTTTACTTTGAAAATTGATCTCAAAGCAATAAGCAGTTGGTCAGGACAAAGGATTGAAGTTTACCAGAAGATAAAACAGCAATCACAATAATCACATTTTTCTTGGCTTTATTGTGAGAAATTACACTGCTATTTTGACAGTAGAATAGAAAATGTCATTACAGGCAGTAAAAAGCAGCTTTGAGTGTACAGTGAGGAATTCCATCCAATCTATCTGGGTTGTTGCAAGATTGCACGTGACTTATTTAATCATTGCCATGACTCATCAAGCAACTCACTCTGCAATCTGATACTGTGCCTGACTCATATCGAATTTGTTAATAATGTTAACAGGCAAAGTCATTACTTGTGATAAGGGAGTGTTTTTCCATCATTTATTTGAAACACCAAACAAAGTGTCAGCTTAAAATCTGTCAGTCCAGCTGTGAGGCATATGCCAAGGACTATCCCAGGATTTAATTCTCGCCAGTGGGATGGTGAGATTGATAGAAACATAGAGGATGGGAGCAGGTGGAGGCCATTTGACCCTTCGAGCCAGTTCTGTCATCCATCATGATCTTGGCTGATCATCCAACTCAATAGCCTAACCCTGCTTTCTCAGCGTAACCTTTGAACCCATTCACCTCAAGTGCTATATCTAGCCACCTCTTGAATACATTCAAAGTTTTGGCATCAACTGCTTCCTGTGGTAACGAATTCCACAGGCTCACCACTCTTTGGGTGAAGACATTTCTCCTTATCTCTGTCCTAAACGGTCTGCCCTGAATTCTCAGACTGTGATCCCTGGTTCTGGACACACCCACCATCGGAAACATCCTCCCTGCTTTTACCCTGTCTAGTTCTGTTAGAATTGTATAAGTCTCTGTGAGATTTACCCCTCAACCAACCCCACCCCCCGTTCACCTGAACTCCAGCAAAAACAATCCCAACCTAGTCAATCTCTCCTCCTACTTTGGCCCCACCATCCTCGGAATCAGCCTGGGCATGTTTCCGTCCCAGGTGTTGTATGGTGTATATTCTTAACATTGTACTTAATACTTGGCAGAATTTTTTTCAATCACTGCGATAGATTTTCAATTTAGTGGCATAAATGAAATTGGTGACTGTGGATTAGGCCTTTGTTGGAGAAACAGGTGGGTTATAATTTCCATTGAGAACTGGAAGTTTTCTGTAATAGGCAGAAAGTTGGAAAGATACGTAAAGATACCAATGTACATATGAAAGTTATTAATCATTTGTTATTGTGATTGGGGAAAGAGCAGCCACGTGGACTCTGTTATAAGGTATATACCTTCCCACCAATGATACAGTGAAGCTTTATGTCATACGCTTAAACACAAACTGGAAATGTTGATCAAACATTTAAGAGCTCATGCCCTTTTATACCCTACTGGAGGCACCAAGAACACCATTTAGAATATGCCATATTATTTTTGAAATTCTTGCATGGGATTTGAACATTACTGGCACGGCCAGAATTTGTTGTCCATCCCGAATTGCACTTCAGAAGGTGGTAATGAGATGCTATGTGATGATGTTAGGAAGGGAACGTCTCTGTACAGCAATCCAGTCATTTCCATTGCCTGACTCCGTCGTAATCAACCAGCGTTTAATGTGACTTTTTTCTTCTTATATATATTTGCATCCAAATCTTCTTTGTAGTCAGTTGTGGCACAAGTTGTAGATTGATCCTGGTCTTGGTAAGTACAAATATTGATGTCGACATGTCTTCATCAAACAGTAAATTAACAAGAAAGCTTAATTTGTTTTTTCCATTGATAACAAGGTTGACAGGGAGATTTCAATTGAAACTATCATACCAGTTGTGTTAATTGCTACAATGACAATTGATGTACAGCATAACTGAAGAGCTACAGGCAACTGCATAATCCTACAGAAAAACATAGCTCTGTAACTCCTTATAAAGCTGAGTTTTATGCTGTCATGATCGGTGGAGGCGTCTAAAATACTGTTAAAGCTTGTTTGCTTCTTGCAGAAAACATTTTGACAGAACTGATCCATAAAGCATTCTTTTGTATTAGTAAGAATGTTTTTAAGACATTTCTTTTATACTTCCCCGGTGATAGGGAAGTGCATGCATGCACGGTGAAAGGAATTCTGTTAGCATGGAAAGGACTCCTGCAATGATTGATGACCCAGTACCTTTATCACTGTGCACTTGCCTAGGGTGGTCTCTTCTGTGACTTTAAAGCCACAGAAACCTCACGTAGCAAAAGGAGAACAAAAGGTATTTCAGCTAAAGAAGGTATAGGAGTTCATGTGGAAAGCAATTTGGCTGCCTTCCAGCAACACTCCTGTTTGTCAAAACATATATCTTTCTGTAAGGCAGTCCTCACTATTAAAGGCATGAATTGTAATGGTCCTACTTATTCACACCAAGGAGAAAAATGTTCATTTAATTCTGGGTATTTTATCTTTGGTAAGTAACGTTGTTTGTCTTCCCTTGTTTCCTATTTTAGTTTCTAGCCTCCTGGAGAGAACAGGGAATCACAATCTTAGCGCAGACTCTTGGCTTTTCTTCCATTTGGTGCAGCTGGCCAGATTTTCACATGACACCTTGTCCCACAGTTGCACGGCTGAGCTAAGCATGGGAATTCAAGGGCTAAATTTGTTTCCAGTTGGATCTACGTCAAACTGGAACCAGTAACAGGAGATGGGTAAATCTGACAGCCTTCCACTTTGTGCCAGCTCTGCACAAATTGTGACTTCCTAAGCTTCAATAACTGTGATGCAAAACGTGACTTGAACAATTTGATGAATTAAAATTAAGAGATTCAACACAGTTGAGGGTGAGATCTTCATGGGGTCCTTCTTATGTCTAGGTATCCTTGAATAAGCAACATGTTACATGTGTCAGAGCTCTCAATGGACCAGAGACTTCCAAGCCTGTGATATTTTTGTGTTTCATATGTTGTTATATGTTTCTAAAATGTTATTTTTCTAACCTTTCTGTTTGTTTTAATTCATTGGATATGGGTGTCATTGGCAAGGCCAGCATTTATTGCCCAGACGGTAGTTAAGAGTTAGCCACATCACTGTGGGTCCTTGCTCACATGTAGGCCAAACCAGGTAAGGATAGCAGTTTCCTTCCTGAAAGGATATTAGTGAGTGAACTGACAATTGATTCATGATCATCATTAGACTCTTAGTTCCAGATAGTTATTAAATTCAAATTCCACCATCTGCTGTGGCAGGATTTGAATCTGGGTACCCAAAATATTCCCTTTGGTTTCTGGATTAACGGTGTCATGAGAATTAGGCCATTGCCAGCCACCGCATTATTACTGCTGGCAACTTTTACATGGATCATAAATTAATTAAATAGACAAAAATGCAGGCAATAAGGGAAGGCATTTCCTATGATATAATATGTAATAGTTGATCATTGAGTATTAGGTAAATTAGCTGCACACATAGTATCACATGTCATGTCCATGTTTAAATTCCACTTCAGCCTCCTCTTTCAAGATCCAACCTTGTCAGCTCAAACTTCCCTCTATAAGGCTTATAGGCAGGTAGCAACGTAGAGCAATATTCACAGAGTTTAGCAGGAAGACAGGAAATTGTATTGAAATATGCAAGGATATAGAGGGGAATTGATAAATTGGATAACGGGAAAATGTTTTTTTTTGTGATGGCAACTAAAACTATTCTTTTAAGAATAATGAGTCTCTGTTTTAAAAAGGAGATGAGTTTTTTCTCTCATAAAGCAATTCATCTTTGCAACTCTCCTCCCCAGAAATAAGTGGAGACTGAATCGTTGAATTTATTCAGTGCTGAGTTAAACAGACTTCCAAATCGAAAAGAGAATCATGAGTTACGGTTGAGTAGAGCTAAGGCAGGAAAGTGGAGTTGAGACCGCAGTTGGATCAGCCATTATCTTATTCAATAGCAGAGCAGGCTCGAAGGGCTGAATGGCTAACTGCTGTTCCTAAGTCCTCTGCCCACCCTGCTCCTATTTTGCTATCATGTGCATATCGACCCTCCCTTAAATCCGTACTATTTGCATTGACTACTTAGCGGTAGCAAGGTGCAACTTCTCATCGTGAGCTGGAATAGAGAGAGCTGGGCATGCATTTAACGTGTTTGACAAAACACACAATGGAGGCAGGAGGAGAAATTTTGCCAACAGTGAGTCATTAAGACAGCGATATTTGAGTGTGTAGTGGTAGACTCGATCAAGGCATTGGAGAAGGCATTTGATTCATTATCTGAAAAAGGAAACAATTAAAATTAGAAATAGTTTTATTGTCATGGGTACTCAAGTACAAATGACAGGAGTACAGTGAAAATATAATACTGACCCACACAGCAACATCTGAGTTACAAATTGTAGATACAAAATAGAGAAATAAAGAAAAAAATGTTAAATTACCATAGTTACGATAGTATAAGTTAGAAAAATATGAAATAAAATTGAAAAGGTAAACATTACAATCTTTCTAGAAAGAGCCTGCAGTGGATCAGCTCAGGGGGCTTTCATATGTGGTTGGACCAAACTCACAAGCCACTGTCTGCTGGCTCCGGTCACCAGTCCAACAAATGTTCCTGCTCCACTCCAGCCCACTGGCCATCCAACTCCACTCCAGCCTCCATCCCACTGGCCATCCCACTCTACTCCAGCCTCCATCCCACTGGCCATCCCACTCCACTCCAGCCTCCATCCCACTGGCCATCCCACTCCACTCCAGCCTCCATTCCACTGGCCATCCCACTCCGCTCCAGCCTCCAGCCCACTGGCCATCCCACTCCACTCCAGACCTCCAGCCACTGGCCATCTCTCTCTCTGCTCCAGTCTCTAGCCCACTCTGTTCTGGCCATCAGCTGAACTAATGATGTCACCATGCCTTTGAGGTAGTTATTTATTTTTACCAAAAACTTAAAAACAAGGGAAGTAGGAGAAAAGAAGGCGATATGAAGAAAAATCTGACAGAATGAATGGGCCCTGGGCTGAGGAGCAGAAACCCTGTGTCAAGCTACAGGAAGAAAGTAGGGGAATAGCACGCGATACATTGGTCATTTAGAGAGCCAGCACAGACACGAAGCGTAGAGCGGTTACATGGATTTCAGAAAGATGCTTGATAAGGTCCGATGTAGAAACTGGGCAAAAAGTAAAAGCTCATTAGATTCCGCAAAGTGGATTCAAAGTTAGCTTAGTGATAGGAGACAGAGGGTGGTGGTAGAAGTTTGTTTGTGTGACTGGAGCTGATGTATATGGCTTACCATGGGGATCAGTGCTGGGCCCCCTATTATGTTCATAAATGAAGTAGATGAGAATGTGGGAAGGATATGTCAGTTTGCAGATGACATAAGGATTTGCCGGGCGGCTGACAGTGAGGGAGGAGGTCTTAACTTAAAGGAGGGTACAGATGGATTGATCAGATGAGCAGATTAATTGCAGCTGGAATTTAACCCTGATAACTGTGAGGTGATGCAATTTGGAAGAAGGAACAAGAATAGACAGTATTCAAGAATGGCAAGGTCAGAAGTCAAACGATACCAGTTTATAGTCCAACAGGTTCATTTGAAAACACTAGCTTTCAGAACCTTATTCCACCTTCAGGTTTTAGTGAGAGAGGTAGTATCAGGCACGGGACCACTTTTTTTACTTACAAATTAGTATCAGGCATGGGACCATTTTTTTAACTTACAAATTCTGTGTCAGATACTACCTCTCTCACTAACACCTGAAGAAGTGCTGAGACTCCAAAGCTTAATAAACCTGTTGGACTATAACCTGGTGTCATGTGATTTCTGACCTAGCCCACCCCAGTTCAACACCAGCAGCTCCACATCACAATGAATGGCAAGACACTTGGAAGCTCAGAGGAACAAAGGGATCTTGGGATGCTTATCCACAAATCCCTGAAGTGGCAGGATGGGTTAATAGGGCAGTAAACAGGGCATATGGGATGCTTGCCTTTATCAGTTGTGACATAGACTATAAGAGTGGGGAGGTCATGTTGGAACTCTACAGAACTTTGGTTAGGCCACATTTGGATACTTTCTGTTGTCCTAGTCACCACACACTACAGAAAGGATATGATTGCACTGGAGAGGATGCAGAGGAGATTTACCAGGGTGTGGCTGGGATGGAGCATTTTAGCTATAAGCTTGGGTTGCATTCTTTGGAGCAGAGAGGCTGAGAGGGGACATGATTGAGGTTATGAGAGGTACGGACAGGGTGAATGGAAAGCAGGTGTTCCCCTTAGTTGAAGGATCAAGAACAAGGGGACAACGGGCATAACTTTAAAGTGAAAAGCAAAAGCTTAGAGAGGATTTGAGGAAATACCTTCTGAGTTACCCATTGGATTACTAGATGCCTTTCATATTGATAACCTTTCATTTTGCTCTTTCGCACAAGTGGAATCAACTATTTCTATATCTCTTCTCTCAAGCTGTTTCATAAGTTAAACAACTTTGAGTTGATTTAGTTTGAGCATTGCAAGACACCTTTAAGAATCCTTGATGAGATGACACATGGAACATTGCATACAGTTTTAGGACCATAACCTCAGAAAAGTTGTACTCATCAGAGAAAGAGTATAACAGTGGTTCACAAAATTAATCCCTGCAGTTGGTAGAATTAATTTATAAACAGATATTGAAAAACCTGGGCCTATATTCTTGACAATTTTTAATAATAATAAGACATAAATCTTTTCAAAATACTGAACAAGATGGATGGAGTAGACGTGAATAGGATGGTTCCTCAGCTGGAAGGTCTAGAACCAAGGGGCACAGTCTCAGAATAATGGGCAAGCCATTTATGATAGAGATAAGGAGGAATTTCCTCGCTCAGAAGGGTAGCAATTCTTTGGAATTCTCAACCCCAGAGGACTGCGAAAGCTTAATCATTGAGCATGTTTGAGATAGAAATTGATAAATTTCTGGATATGAAGGATATCAAAGGTCAAGGGGATAGTTAGGAAATGTGGCATACATGTAGATGATCTGGCATCATGTGTTTGGATAACAGAGCAGGTTTGATAGGAGAAATAGCCTAGTTATATTGAAGTAGAGTTCTGCAGCACTGAAAAAGGCATTTTGGTACCTCAAGAAAAAGCGACATAGTAGCTCAGTGATTAGTACTGCTGAGCATACCCCCCCCCCCACCCCCCACCAGTGCCTGGGGCCTGGGTTCAATTCCCCTCGGGTGACAGTACATGTAGAGTTTGCTCATTTTCCCTGAGCCTGTGTTGGTGTCCCTGGGTGCTCCAATTTCCTCCCACAGTCCAAAGATGTGCAGGTTAGAGTGGATTGACTGTGGTAAAGTACAAGGATTGGAAAGGGCCTGGGTGAATGCTCATTGGTGGGTCAGTGGGGTCACCACACCCGAAACATTAACTCTGTTTTCTCCTTCATAGATGCTGCTAGACCTGCTGAGCTTTTCCAGCAACTTTGCTTTTGTTCCTGATTTAGGGCATTCGCAGTTCTTTTGGATTTTATTAGTGCGGACTCTATGTCTCTTTCTGTACAATAGGGGTTCTACGAGCCTGTGCTGGTCTAAAACTACCGCCTAACTATCCTGATCCTATTTTCTAGCACCTAACCTACAGTCCGCTCGCGTTTCCTACGTACGTATCTTTCTATAATATCACCCCTCAACTTTATGAGAGAAAAGGGCCCTATACTATTCATCCTTTCCTGAAAGATATGTCTTTGCACTTCTGCTCCGTCTTTGAGCCCTCTCCTGAGACACACAATATCCTTTTCATGCCATGCCATTGGACAAGCCAAAATAAATCAATGACAAATATTGATTTTGATGGAGCTGAGTATAATGTTTCACGGCTGAAGTGGTAAAAGATAACAAAAGTTGTGCCCGGGAATTCTGCTGGCACCAGATCTGGAATGCCAGCCCTCAACATGATGTCACTAATTATATATTGCAGTTTACGATTCCTACATCTGGGGAAGAAGTTATTGTGCGAGGTCAAGGTGAGTGTCAGTAATGGTCTCACTTTGATGTCCGCAGGCACTATTTGAACAGTTCCTCATATTCCATTTGACGAGTGGCCACATCTCTCCTGGTTCATCGCCAAGTGGTTGAGCATTGCCCAGATTTTCCATGGGAGGTTGAAAACCTGGGATTTCATCTCCCTGGCCAGTAGCCAGGTCGTGTTTGTTAATGTTGGCAGTCAATTGATCAGGAAGGAACACATCGAGAGGTGAGGCTGTCGGTTGTGAATTGCATTTTGGTAGGGGATTATGGAACTTCAGGCATGGGGGTGTGTTTTTATTTGCAGTCTTATGTCAATGTTTTGCTAGCTGTCAGCCAGTGTTGTTCTATGAGGAGCATGTTTTCCCTGCAGATATCAGGAGGTTCACCACATCTTGGTATAAGAAGACGCTCAAGCTAATATTGGCCTCGATGTCCCCGAAAAGAAACCCTTATGACTTTCCAAAGATTAATATCTGTCACTTTTGTGTTGGCTCATAAACCAATTTGAGCGACAGTTGAGTAAATCAGGGCTAGTGAAGCAGTACATAGTGAGTTAGCTCTGTTGCTGGAAGTGGTACCTGCTGGGTTTTGACATTGTTTTGCTCTTGTTTTGACATTGGTTCCAGTGTTCCAGAATTGGTGAAAAATGATGGTAGTTTGTCTCAGGGTCATGAGTGAGTGGTTGACCTCAGAAATGGATGTGAAATTCGCGCTTGGCCTTGGATTCATTCAAGTGGGAGACTGGCAACAATGATGTTTGATCCAAGTGTCCATTTTCTGAAATGTGCTTTCAGCAAACGTTGGCTATCTCGCAATGACGGAGAAAAACTAGCATTGCGCACTTTGGGTCAGAGAATCAATCATAAAGCAGGGTATCCACTACAAGGAAGGCTGTATTTATCCTAAACCATCGGGTTAGTGTTGCCAATCCTCTAGGGCTGTCCTTGAGCCTTGAGGATTGAAAGATTAATCTCCATCTCATGTAGTGAGAAATCCAGGAGATTAAACAAAGAGCCATTTTGTTTTTAAAAATGTGTTCCTTATACACATTTTATTTGATCCCTTCAGATTATTCTTTATAAGAAAATTGGAGTTTTTGGAAAAATGGCAGTTTGAGAGATAGCTCAGAATGATCAGTCAAGGTCCTGGAGAATCTTAACTTCTAATTAGTGTAGGAAGGAGTTGAACTTTGAGGATAGATGTTATAAGTGACCAATGACAGAAATGTGGGTATTGGCCTGTTGAAGGCAGAAAGTCATATGATTAATCGTCTAGGGGTACCCACAGGCATAGTTGATAACCCAGATAGAAAGGGGGCTGAGAGTGTTTACCTTCTCCTGGGATCATCTTCGAGAATGACTGCAGAGTCAATTGAGCTACAGTACTAAGCATCAAGCTTATGATCAAAACCACAAGCTATATCCATAACATAGCATACCTTACAAATGCCATTCAATCATGTGAAAGATAGATTCTGGGTTTCAGGTCTACTCCAGCCTTGGTTCCCCTCATCAGGCAACATAACTCATTTCATGCGACTTTTTCCAGTTCACTAACAAGATCCTCAGCAAGATGTATAGTTAGTGTCACAACTCCTAAACATCAATGAGGGAGCAGCCTGGGAGATTCCATCAAGCACTGAGTCACGGCCTCGCTTCACTTTTAAGCACAGTGACAGAAATAAAACAGATGGTGGCTCCAGTTGCAAGTGCACATGATGCCTCATGCTTAAAAGGAATGCCTGTCTGGAAGTGAATGAGGTAAGAAACAAAACCTCAGAGCTCCAAAGAGAAAATGCAGTAACACTTTCCTCCAGTCAGGCAGCATCCATGGAAAGAGAAACCGATCACCCATTGTAAATCTCAGAGTGTAATGAACTACCCTGCTGGTGCCTCGAAGCACAGATCTTGCTTATCACCAAATTAAACTATAATTGACTCGCATGGCAGTCTCTTGGTAGCACGAGGTGATCTCTCAGGCCAGCAGAGTGGTCTTTCGGCAGCCCGTGACAGTTTTTCACCCTGGCGTGGCCTCAGCATGGGATTCCAGTCTCGAGGTACCTCAAGACCTTTAGAGCCTTGAGGTGAAGCCCCAGCATGGTCTGGAGTCAAGGCCCAGAGTGGACTGGAGGCTAAGTGCCAGCATCGACTGGTTTAGAAGGACTGTCATTCTGAATGTTTTATTTCTCTGATTTCTAATTTACTCCGACAAGCTGTAATGTTGGAGATTTTATTTTTCTATTTTGTTTTTCTTTTAAGAACTTGTACTGGAGAATCTGTATCTAGGTAACTTGCATCTAAGGTAGAGGCACAGTAAATGGTGACGTGTAAACTGTTCACTGTACTCATTTGAGTACGTGTGACAATAAAGCTCATTCCATTCCTGTCACAGTTATATTAAATGTTAAGTTCCAACTGATCTCATTCTGGGTCTAAAATCTTCCTTAAAGCTCCCTCACTCATCAAATTCTTGGGTTTAACCACTCTGACCGACTCCAGCAGCCAACATTGACCTGGATTGGACAGGCTTTTGCATAGTATTTCCTAAAATGCAAAGCTTTTGAAGGCTTGTTTAATGAAGAATCTGTTCCATGGCCTTTTGTGCACTCACCCCTCCTTTCTTTTCAGTAACCCAGCCATTTAGTTCTGGAATTTCCACCCCTACACTTCTCCCCTCTCTTTCTTCCTTTAGGTCGCTTTCTAAAACCTGCTGTTTTTATTTTAACCAAGCTTTGACTTGTCGCAAGAACTCCTTTCATAGCTCGGCATCAATTTATGTTCTGGCCTGTGCTTGTGTTCGAGATCATGCTCCTGTTGGATGTCTCAGGATGTCTTATAATGTCATACATGACATAAATGCACATTGTGAGGCAGAAATATAACCGAGGTTTGAAGTAAGTGAGGAATCAGCAGGAACAGCTGTTTTCTGCTGCGGTTTCTCAAGTTACCAACCATACATTTCTGTGATATGTAGAGTAGAGCCTGTTGATGGGGTTGCTTTGGTACAAATGGAGCGCGGCCTAATTATATTTCACTGTCTTCATCAGGAATGAAAAGATCATTAACTCAAGGCTTAAGGAAAGCAGAGAGAACAGACTGCTGTCATGTCTATTGTGGAAAGCGTGCTCTGCACACTGGAGCGTGGAAAATGTGAATGACATCAGTATAAGGCAAGCTCCGTCTCTGTGTACTGAATTATTGTCAGGTTAAAATTCACGCACTCAACCAAGTACTCCTGCTCCGTAACTTTTTAATCTCACCAACTTGGTGCTAAGCAGAAAGAAGTTGATGAGGCCTTCATTTCGAGCCTCCTTTGTGAACTGGAGTAGGTAGGTCAGTGACAGACAGCATTATTAATGGCTTTGAGATCTTTGTGCGCTTCTGGTAGACGTATGTTGACTGAATGCAGTCATTAGCTCCAGGATTTGCAAATACGTAGTCTAGAGGCACTGAAAGGAGCTGCTATTGGTACACAGCACGCACAACACCAGCTATCACAATAGACATTTCAGTTCCCAATAGATGGCAGCATTTTACTACTTCATGGTCATAAACCAAGCAGTTTGCCAGACAACTCCCCCTGAATAAAGAAAGGGTGAAGGTTTTATGCTTTCATGATGTGCTGCCTTCACTAGTTTGCTCAGTGTGGCTGCCAGGATGGATTGAGATCCCATAAATCTACCGAGGCTATGGCTTTTCCCATTTGGCTCCAATGTAACTGTGCACAGACAACTTGGCTACACCACCACGCCCCCACCCACAATTAACCCCACTCCGGGTCAGGATCAGGTCAGGAATGAGTTGTCTCACTTTGCAGAGAGATAGGTGCCTGATTCCATTCAGATTAAACGGCCGAAAGTGGACTGAGTGGCAGGAAGAGCTCCATGCTGTACAGCGTGATGCAGAGCTCAATGGAGCAGAGAGAGAAAGGGAAAATGTTTTAATTCACCAAGTGAGCATCACTGGGAAGGTTACCACTTATTTGCCTGCTCCACAACTGCACTTCGGAGGAGCAGTAGTGAACTGCCCCTCCTGAATGCAATTGGCACGCTAGCTGGGCCATTTTAAATGGACAGTTAAGAGTCTGCTACATTTCTGAGAGTCTGGACATATAAGGCCAAGCCAGGAAAGATGGCAGATTTTCCTCTTTTAAAAGCATTGGTGAACCAGCTAGGTTCTATAACAATATAGTAGCTTTGTTTGCCACAAATTCTATTCCAGATTTGCATATTTAATTTAATTTAAATTCTCAACATGAAATGCAGGGTATTAGCCTAGATCTCTCCAGTAGTGTATTCCATAATCAGTAGGCTACCATACCTGTTACAACAATCCAGACTGGAGGCAGTTCAAGATAGAAGCATATTCAGTGGCAACATTATAAAGGGAATTGCATATATGAAAAGGAACATATACAGGAGTATCTGCAAAGAAAAAGGAATTAGGATGAATTGGATAACTGTTTTAATAAGGTGGAGCAGTCAATAAATGTTAAATAGCCATGCCTGCTCTGGGATAGCTACCAGTGACACCTAAACGATCACTGACCCCAATGTCATGTCAAAAGATGATGCCCAATATATGTTGTTCATCCTCTGACACTATATGGTAATCCTATTTACAATATCTCACACATCGCTAACATATGGACCTTATTGTTCCAACGCCCATGATTTGATGTAAAGATTGAAGTTTGAAATAGATATTCTCCACTTGATGTTGGACCATAAGACCATAAGACCATAAGACATAGGAGTGGAAGTAAGGCCATTCAGCCCATCAAGTCCACTCTGCCATTTAAATCATGGCTGATGGGCATTTCAACTCCACTCCCCTGCACTCTCCCTGTAGCCCTTGATTCCTTCTGAGATCAAGAATTTGTCAATCTCTGCCTTGAAGGCATCCAACGTCCCGGCCTCCACTGCAATCTGTGGCAATGAATTCCACAAGCCCACCACTCTCTGGCTGAAGAAATGTCGTCTCATTTCAGTTTTAAATTTACCCCCTCTAATTTTAACGCTGTGCCCATGGGTCCTAGTCTCCCCACCTAACGGAAACAACTTCCTAGCGTCCACCCCTTCTAAACCATACAATATCTTGTAAGTTTCTATTAGATCTCCCCTCAACCTTCTAAACTCTAATGAGTACAATCCCAGGATCCATAGCCATTCATCATACATTAAACCTACCATTCCAGGGATCATCCGTGTGAATCTCCACTGGACACGCTCCAGGGCTAGTATCTCCTTCCTGAGGTGTGGGGCCCAAAATTGGACACAGTAATCAAAATGGGGCCTAACGAGAGCTTTATAAAGCCTCAGAAGCACGTCGCTGCTTTTATATTCCAACCCTCTTGAGATAAACAACAACGTTACATTCGCTTTCTTAATCACGGACTCTACCTCCAAGTTAACCTTTAGAGAATCCTAGACCAACACTCCCAGATCCCTTTGTACTTCTGATTTGTGAATTTTCTCAGTGTTTAGAAAATAGTCCATGCCTGTATTCTTTTTTCCAAAGTGCAAAACCTCACATTTACTCACATTGAATTTCATCAGCTATTTCCTGGACCACTCTCCGAAACTGTCTAAATCTTTCTGCAGCTTCCCCAACTCCTCAGAACTACCTGCCTATCCACCTATCTTCGTACTATCGGCAAACTTTGCCAGAGTGCCCCCAGTCCCTTCATCCAGATCATTAATATATAAGGCGAACAGCTGTGGCCCCAACACTGAACCCTGCGGGACACTACTCGTCACCGGTTGCCATTCCGAAAAAGAGCCTTTTATCCCAACTCTCTGCCTTCTGCCAGACAGCCAATCCTCAATCCAAGCCAGTAGCTCACCTCGAACACCATGGGCCCTCACCTTGCTCAGCAGCCTCCCGTGAGGCACCATACCAAAGGCCTTTTGGAAGTCTAGATAGATAACATCTACTGGGTTTCCCTGGTCTAACATACCTGTTACCTCTTCAAAGAATTCTAACAGGTTTGTCAGGCACGACCTCCCCTTACTAAATCCATGCTGACTTGTTCGAATCTGACCCTGCACTTCCAGGAATTAAGAAATCTCATGCTTGACAATGGATTCATGAATTTTACCAACTACCGTCGTTCGGCTAATTGGCCTATAATTTTCCATCTTTTGCCTTGGACAAAGCCTTACCACACAAAGCTGGTGTTATCTATTTAATACATCACAAAGCAATGCAGAGATTATGCTCATTCTAAATGAGGTTTTTCGGTTCTTAGGTTCTTAGTTTCTTCTAACAATGCTTTTAAATATCCCTGCAATCACAGAACTGTGCTTGTTCCAGCTATAACATCGAGGAGCTCTGCTTTATCTTAGTTGAGAGTCATCACCCAGGCTGAAGCAATCAGCAATAGTGATTATCAAATACCAGAATCACATAATCAAATGTAGAGCAGTTAAGCATTTGAATACCATAAACAAGACCCCAGAAAGAGAACGTAGGAGCATGGAACAGGATTAGGTCATTTAGCCCATCCAACCCGTTCTGTCTTTCAGAGCTTTGATCTAGCCCCACCTTTTCCCCATATTCCTAAACTTCTTTGGTTAAAAACAAATATCAATCTTGGACTCAAAGTTATGTACTGATCTAATATTTGTTATTTGCAAAAGACAGTTCCAAACATCTATTTCATCCTTGGCCAGGAATATCCAGTTTTTAGATTGACTTTGTCTATTTTGTTACAGCAAAAGTCTGAAAACATCTAACCTCATCCTTCGGTTCATTTCTGCCAGTCGCTGGGAAATTCATTGGTTTCTAAAGTTATGGATCTTAACAGAGTTTGTAAATTGTTACTTGCATATATATTATCCAGATTAATGTGACCGCTAGTTTGAGCACTCTGATGAACAATCACCGAAAGGATAATTTATTCAGATTTGTCAATGTTGGCGAAAAGATAAATGTTGTCAGATTGCAAGCACAACTCCTACACCTGTCTTTCAATTGCAGGCAGAGTCATAGTTTAACATTTACTTTGCAAAATAACCAGACAGAGGCTGGTATCCCATTACCAAGTCACCCTTTATTTACATGTGCACAGTACATTGACTGTGGTCAGCCAGATCAGAGTCAGTCTCTCAGGTGAGAACATTCTGAATCTTCTGTTTATATCAGTCATCCAGAACTCCCTGATTGGTCCCAGTTAACAACCCCAATCAAAGATCTCATAGTCAATGGATCCACCTGGTTCCAATCACTACAAACTGAAAGACATCTCCGCTGATAATATCAATCCTATCAGCGTTGTATTAAAATGCCAACTTAAATTGTATTTTCAAGTCCTCAAAACTGCACCTACAACTGTTACATCCAAATTCAATGCTACCAGAATGTCAACAACTCAAAAGGAGCTAGCACAATGTGGAGTTAGAGGAGCACAGCAGGCCAGACAGCATCAGAGGAACAGAAAAGTCGGCGTTTCGGGTCTGGACCCTTCTTCAGAAATCAAAATTCAAAAGGAGGCTTGTGTTCTGCAATGTGGCCAGTGACTGGGCTGTCTATTTATGTTCTAAAGTACACTCCAAATTGTAGGTGCCCCTCTATGGTCTGAGTGCTGAAGAACCTTAACTGGGACAATGGCAAAGCTACACTTGCATTTAAAATGTCAATTTTTCTCCAAACTCCATTCCTGGCCATTCTACATTTGCGTGACATTCACCACTCTATATGATTCTTCAGAATCCATTAATCCTAAAAACTGTGACCATGCAGAGGGCTGATACGGAGACACTCATAGCTGTAGTTGTATTAACAACGCACATGTGTTTCCTCGGGTCAAGCTTATTGTTTGATGAATAATATTGATCAAAGGAAGTGACAAAAAACAGTTCTGCTATCGGCCCTGACTGGATAGAGAGCACTGATGGAGTGACAGTGGTGGAATGTTATCTGTAGAGAGAGCGGCAGTTTTAGGTTCTACTGAGTCCCTGCTTCCCCCAAGACAGTGCCTGGCAAAGCTGAGATTGAAGCTCCTGCACTTCCTCACATACTCATATTGCTCTGTTATGAGCAGGCAGCACAGTATAGAGTTTATCATAAAGCTTTGATAGAAAATTACCTCATCTTCAGTAGCCGTTTGACCAAATGTTGGCTCTTCTGTGGGTCTGGCTGCCTCTTTCTATAAGCGCTAAAAAGTACCAATTCAACAAATGGATATTTTGGCCTGTTGTGCGGTTTTAGGGATTACGCATATCTTCTGTTGAAGTACCAGAATGTTTAAAAGTCAACTAAGTGCATTGTAAATTACAGAGATTTTTACATCTTTCACCTCAGCAGGTGTATATCATTGTTTCTGCTCCACAGGAACATCCTTTCACCCAGTTTCAACTCACTGCATTGATATATCCCCTTGTTGCCATCTTCCCCTTGTGCTTATCTAGTTTCCCCAATTCATTCCTGGAACTCCATCTAGTAATGGGTGGCACATCCTCACCACTGAATGAAGTACCTTTCTCTGAACTTCTTAATATGATTATAATATTCATAAAATACTTTTATTGAATTCATTCATGGGATGAGGGCATTCCTGACTAGACCAGCATTTATTGCCCATTCCTAATTGCCCAGAGGGCAGTTTAAGAGTCAACCACATTGCTGTGTGTCTGGAGTTACATGTAGGCCAGAGCAGGTAAGGATAGCAGTTTCCCTCCCGAAAATACGTTAGAGAACCAGACAGAATTTTCCTGAGAATGGTCATCATTAGACTCTTATTTCCAGATTTTTATTGGATTCAAGTTCCACCATCTGTTGTGGCAGGAGTTGAACCCAGGTCTGCAGAACATAATCAGGGTCTTGGAATTTATAGTCCAGTGATGATACCTCTAACCATTGCCTTCCTTTGTGTACATATTGTATACATATTCACAGTTGAATACATGAAGACTTAGTGAGAATAATATTCTAATGACCTTTAGGAAGAACTTATGCTGCTCTGGCCTACATATGACCCCAAGCCCCACAGTAATGTGATTGATTCATAACTGTCCTCTGCAATGACCGAGGCAGCCACTCAGTTTGAGGGCAGTTAGGGATGGACACCAAGTGTTAGCCTTTCCAGCATTGACGGCATCCCATGGACAAATAAATAAAAGATGTCCATTGATCTCCCATCCTGCCCTTCCTGCCATGCATTGTGCCTCCAATAGAAATAGAGGAAACAGGTGTATATGTAGGCCATTCAGCCCATTAAGCTTGCACCACCATTTTACATGGTCATAGCTTATCGTCTATCAAAATTCCATGCACCAACTCTTTCTCCCATACCCCTTGACACCTTTAGCCTCTAGAAATCTTTTTCTCTTAGATCTATTTAGTGATCTGGCCTCCATAACTTGCCATGAAAATAAAATTCCATTATTTCACCACCATGAAAATGTAGAAACTTCACTTCATCTCAGTCAGAAATAACCTATACCCTTTTGTTAAAACCATGACCCCTCGTTCTGGTCAGGGCCACGATTAATCCCAGTCATTATCCCTGTATCCAGCCTCTCTAAACTTGTCATAATTTTATATCTTTCAGAGGGATCTCCATTTGTTCTTCAAAGCTGAACATACACCCCATCAAACTAACCTCACGTCACACAACAAACTTGCCATCCCAGGAATCAGCCTGATAAAATTTTGCTACAACCCCTCAATGTAAGTCCCCCCTAAATATATCTTTTCTTAGTTAGGGAGACTAAAACTGTGCACAATACTCCAGGGTGTGGTCTCGCCAAGGCCCTGTGTGAATGCAGTAGTTTGAAAGAAATGCAAACACTTGGTCAACTTTTGGGAAGTCCAGGTAAACAAGGAAAACAAATATCTCTCAATCCACCAAGACCTCAACAACCATCCTTCAACCCCATTGGAAATCATGCGAGTGACTTAGAACCTGTGGGGGGGGGGGGGTGTGCGGGGGATGGTTATCGACAATCAACAAGGCAACTTCAGCCCTGCTGAAGCTTGTAACATCAAGCGAAGTTTACGATAAGTCACAAAGTAACGCCTCGTCGAAGACCCAACACAGAATATTCCCGGTTTTGATCATCTGTGCTGCCCAAAACTATACCTTCACGATCCACTGTAGGTGGATGTAGGGACATGCCACACAGTTGGAAGATTAAATGCCTTCCAATGTTCTGCTGGGGTTACCTCAACCATGGAATGATGCCTTATTGACAAATAGAAGGCATCACAGTGATCTATTCCACTATTTTGAGCACAACTGTATGCCTTAAGAACCTGAATGTGAGAAGTCAGAGTTCTTGCTCTACACCTACATGAACCACATGAAAAAGGGTTTCCATTTAGTTTTGAATTGCGCTTTGCCAGATAATCCTTTTTTGCCCAACAATATTAGTCCTGAACTATTGCCCTAACCTAATTGTGTTCCCTTTGAGCTGTAATTACAACAGGTTATCAGATCAATTTGAGTTAAGTTCTATGAAAGGGAAACTTCTGTGATCCATTTACCCAACTAGGTGACAGACTACATATTTTAACGTCATTGTCATTCTTCACCTTGTCTCTTTCCTTCAAGTTGATCACTTTTGTTGGCTTAGCCTCATAGATTTTGCAATTGTGTAGACTTAAAATCCTAAACAGTTATCCCACTAAGCCTTGTTTTCTCTCTAGATGACAAACAGTATTGAACTAATATACTATCCCTGACCACCATTACTACCTGCAAAACTAGGAATAATAAACTTTGATTTTTACCAACCATGTTATTGCTGTATTTTTGCCTTGAAGTCACTGGGTCAGCCCATAAATGTCCTATTGATATTGGTTGAGCGACCAACTTGTTCAGCAACATTCTTGAAGCTATGCTTGGACTGACCTCAGGCTGCCTTATCTTTAATGCACCTGAGCTTCAAGAAAATGTGCAAAGTAAATTTGTGCTCCAAGGGCCTCAGATTGAATTCAAACTTAACAACCTTTTCTGTGTGCTGAGAGGAATTTAATCTTCCAAGATGACCACATAAGTTGCAGGGGCTGGATTGTTATAATTTGTGGTACCCATTCCCTCCTTAAATCTGCTGTCATGGCATCATAAAAGGAAAAAAATTAGAATATCGTTTGTAATAATTTAGAATAATTTGGTTTTTGATCTATTTTGATAAGCAAATTCTCTTCAAAGAGTTCAGAAGCGTATCAGTTTCCAACTAAGATACCTTATCAAAAACACTCCCAGGCAACTTTCCATTTATTCTCCTCTGAATTCAGTTTGAATTTTCCTGTTTTTGGACATTTTGCACAGCCCTTCTCCGCCACACCATGCAAGCTGTATGGGCGTGTGCCAAAGGCTTTTTAACCTGGGAAAATATCAAACCTGATGTCTGCCCTGTCCCTATAGAACCCCTCGCGTGTGGAATCAGGCCATTCGGCCCATCAAGTCCACACCTTTCCTTTGAAGAGCATCCCACCCAGACCGACCTCCCGACTGGGTCATGTGCGAAGTGGAGCACTTGGGCTGACTCCCAGAGTGACAGCAGAGAGAGTCCTGGATGGAGGCTGGCATGTGAAGGCAGCATGGCCTCATGCCCTGGGGCTGACAAGCACAGGCTGGAACTAAAGTACTTGCCATTTATTATCATTCTGAATTTTTTCAACTGTTCCCATGCTAATCTAGATGTTTTTTACTCTGTAACAACGCTATTTTTTCTTTACTTTGTAACTACTCTTAAAAGTATCAGTACCTGGGTCCTCTGTACATAAGATATTGCTGAAAGGTGACATCACAAACTTTTCACTGCACTCATTTGAGCACATATGACAATAAAGATTGTTCTAATTCTACCCTATCCCTGATTTTCATGACTAATCCACCTAGTCTATATATCCCCGGACACTGTGAGCAATTTAGAATGGCCAATCCACCTGACCTACACCTCTTTGGACTGTGGGAGGAAACTGGAGCACCCGGAGGAAACCCACGCAGACACGGGGAGAATGTGCAACCTCCACACACAGAAAAGGGTGGAATGAAACCTGGGTCCCTGGCACTCTGAGGCACCAGCATGAGCCACTGTGTCACCCTTTACCAAACACCTTTCTCTCTCTTTATCTCATACTTACACACATGCCAACACACGTGTGCACACACATGCACACACACACACACTTTTTTATTTCAAAAATACACTTTTCTCGTATGAAATGTCTTTATATACAAACATAGTTATAAGCACAGTTCAGTTCTGCACAGTAGCGTACGAAGGAACAAATAAGCATTGAAGCTTGATTCTATCCAACAAACAAACCAAAGACATAGAGTTATAAAGTCATCGAGTAATACAGCATGGAAACAGGCCCTTCAGTCCAAACTGGTCCATGCTAATTATGGTGGCCACTCATCTAGTTCCAATTGCCCGCATTTGGTCCATATCCCTCTAAGTCTTTCTCATCCATGCACCTATCCAAATGTTTTATTTTAAATTTGCTGTTGTATCTGCCTCAATCACTTTCTCTGGCAGCCCGTTCCATATACAAACCACTCTCTGTGTGAAGAAGTTGCCCCTCAGGTCCTTCTTGCATCTTTCCCCTCTCACCTTAAACCTGTGCCCTCCAGTTTTCAATTCCTCATCCCTGGGAAAAAGACTGAATACATTCATCCATCTATACCCCTCATGATTTTATACACCTCAATAAGTTCACCCTTCATTCTCTTACATTCCAAGGAGTAAAGCCCTATCCTAGCCAGGTTCTCCCTATAATGCAAGCCGACCAGTCCTGGCAACATGCTTGTAAATCTTTTTTGCACACTTTCCAGTTTAACTATGTCTTTTCTGTAACAGGGAGACCAAAACTGTACACAATACTCCAAGTACAGCCTCACCAATGATTTATAGAACTGTAACATAACATCCCAACTCCTATACTCAAAGCCTCAAATGGTGAAGACCAGCATATCTTTGGACAAGACTATATTTATATGCATTTGAGGCACTGAGGGATCCGATAACTGAATGGACCCCCATTTAACTTCAGCGGGAGGACCTTCGATAGTGGTCCTTCCCCATTGCACCAACACATGCACATGCATATGTTAACTCTTGAGATTCCTGAACAAGGGACATTGAAGCATTCCGTAACAGTGTGACTGGGAAATTCAACACAAAGTCAAGATGAATCCTTGAGCTGTGACTCCTTCACACCACACTGTAAAGCACAGTTATACATTGAGCCATACGGGAAAAGCTTCTGCAATTTTCCCTGAGGGTGAGAAGTATAAATTAGCTTTGGAATATGAAGAGGCTCAAACTCCTCAGCTCTTCTCCAGTCTCCCCCCAGGGGAAATGAACCAGAAGAGGCCATTTAGTGCCCCATGCCGTTCAAAATGATTGTGGCTAATCTATGGCTTGACTCCGCACAAACAGCTTTGTCCTATATCCCTTCAGCTAATTCAGTGTTAGATATTTTCTAACTAAACTATGCAGAGATGATATTAAAAATCTCTGGAGCAGGTGGGACTTAAACATGGGCCTCCTGGTCCAAAGGTAGGGGAACTACCACTGCAGCAAAGGTGCCCACTAACTCATTACAAAAGTAATAATTGATTGAGCATAAATTGGTGTTTGCTGGTAGGGAGTTCCAATTTTCCCCTTGCTCTCAGTGAAGAAACATTTCCTAATTTCTCTGAAAGGGCTAGTCCTAATATTCTAAGTATGTTGCCTCTTCCTAAAATCCCTAAATGGCTAAAAGGTTCTTTCACAAACTACAATATCTCTTCCCCCTTAATACCCTGAAACATTGGTGAAAGCGCTACTTAATCTTTCTAAATTCCAGAGAATTCAACCCTAGTTTGTTTAATTTCTCTTTATAACTTAATCCCTGGAGTCCAATCTGCTTAGTCTATGTTGCACCTAAGGAAATACACATTCTAAGTTAGAGATACAAATCCTGATTTTGACTGGAGAAGTTCCTGCAGGCATTCACCCAAACACTGTGCAAAAATCATCCAAGTCAACAATTTGTATCTGTTTCAGGCTAGAAATAGGGAGCCCAACCCATTTTGAAAGGTTTCAGTCATAGTAATTGCAATACTCCAGGTGTGGCATAACCAAGATCTTCCGTATCTGCAGAGTGACTTCTTTCCCCACGTATTTAAATTCTCGAGATGTACAGGCCAGCAATCAATTCCCCCGTTGACTATTTTCCATACTTGCTCATGAGATTTTAACATTTGCTTCAGTATCTGAGCAGTTGGAAAGGTGCTGAACATTGTCGTTTAGCCATACATCCCCACTTCTGACCTTTCGATTGACTGAAAGTCATTGATGAAGCAGCTGAAGGTGTTTGGGCTTATAAGGAACTCCTGCAGAGATGTCCTGGAGCTGAGATGACTGGCCTCCATCAACCACCACCGTCTGCCTATTTGCCTGGTTTCACCCCAAACAGATGAGACTTTAGCTCCTAATTCCCATAAGCCTTAGTTTTGATAGAACTTCTTGAGGCTACACTCAGTCAAATGTGGCCTTGATGTTAAAGGCAAAAACAGAAATTGCTGGAAATTCTGAAGAAGGGTCACTGGACCTGAAATGTTAACTCTGATCTCTCTCCTCAAATGCTGCCAGATTTCCCAGCCATTTCTGTTTTTGTTTCAGATTTCCAGCATCCTCAGTTCCTTTGGTTTTTGTTTTGATGCCAAGTGCGTTTACTCTCTTCTCATCTCACCTTTGAAGTTCAGCTTTATTTGTCCATGTTTGAATTTATTACTCACCTAATTATCTCTATTTTCCACCTCACTCCACTCAACCTTACTCCCCGAATATTCCATTGGCCTAGCTCTGGAATACCAAATTCAGACCCTGCAGATGTTTAGTCACAGTTGACTATCAGAACATTACAGAGCCCTTGTTTTTCCCTGAATATTTGGATGGAGTTCACTCAGAGATCTGCATTCTCTGACCATATCTTTGCTCTGCTATGTCCAATTGATATTTGCAGTTATCACTCTTGACATGAAATGTTTATTTATTAAACAATGAACAAATGGCATCCAATAATGAAGAAGCTTCAGAAACTGGTGGCAACAGTAAGCTTCAACAGCTCATGGTTTTTCGCATTTGGCATTGCCTTGTGCTGAAAGTGTCCTGGACATGTCTTATTTTTAATGTTATTATGCTACAGTTAGCATAATGTTATTAAATGATTAATTAAATGAATCAATGTTATTATGCTACAGTTTTAAACCTCAAACTTATGCCTTGCCTGACCCATTCTCTGATCTGCTTCTGTCGTTCAGTGTTTTGGAAGCTGAGAGTTGCTCATTACAATGTCTTGTGACTTTTGCCCACAGTTTCATCATTTTATTTTAATGAAAGTTGAATACATTGAGGAAACCTTCAAAATCGCTCTCAAATCAGAATTTCCATCGCAGGTTAATGACTTAACTCATCCAATCCTTCTTAACTTAAATGTTTCACATGTCCTCATTGGACAATCATGATGCTTGTGTTATGCCTAAATCTTTTAGACAGGTTCAAGACTGCAGTGGGAAAGGTCGAGCCATCTAAACTGTTCTTTTCATTTCTCAAACCTCAAACCATTTGAGGATAAATAACTTTATGGTTTTTGATGCAACTTCGGCTGGTTTGTCACTTATGAAACTTTGTTGGAAGATGATTATCTGTAGATAATAGAGTGGAGCGGGGTGGATTTAAAAAGAATCCCAAAATGATATAGACCATCTTGTGATATCCTGAAGCCTGACTTCAATCTGGTAAAGTGCAGCTGGTTTGACATTCCCAGCATCAGTAAACTGAAACCTTGCAAGCACTCTTTATGATGAAAAGGTATATTTCAGAGAGTGAAAATTTTAATTAAAGGACAATGGGAGGGCTTTTATTGCAACAATCCAAAGGTAAATAAACAGCTCAAGGTACAATTCTAACTACCTGTTACCTAAGAGACCTCACGTTACATACCTGATAAATCATGGACAGCACTTTGCTGACAAAGGTCCAGCTTACACTACCAATGATAGTGTAGTATTGGACACGAGACAGGCAAACAAACATGGTCTGCCAGCCTAAGGTATTTAGCACTCTAAACAAAATCTGTCTCCATACACTTAAGATTAGCACACAACTTAATTTTAAAAAGGGGGAGAAAATGCCACAGCAGCTAAGTTGGAATCTGATAGTCTTGCAACATGCTGCACAACTTCACTTAAAATTCTTTTAAAATCTAGCTCAAGTGAGCAATAATGGATGAACGGGTTTAAGCTGTCCTTCTGCAGTCAATACACAGTGATACTTTGTATACTGCCCACCTACTGTTAGCATTCACAGGAAATCTGCATCATTGAAAGGAGATTACTTCCCTTGACAGTAAGCAGCGGTGAGCAATGAAAATTATTCCATTTGTCAGGAATTTAGCTTAATGTTAAGAAGTTGACATTGTTTCCTTTAGAAAAGGGACTTTGAGGTGACCTAGTCGAAGTTCTTGAGTTAATGACAGCAATTGACATAGTCAATCCAGGCAAATTACACACTTTGGGGAAAATTTAAAAACACTGGTAGAAATGACAGGGCTAAGTATTGCTTCTGGACTGAAGACATAATGTGGCATTAACAGAGGAGTATGCAAGTTGTAAGAGTTCTGGGTTAATCTCTAACATGTCATGAGCAATTAGTGTCCTGCAGTTGTGCGTAGGAGCCGCAACATTTGGAAAGGAAAGAATGGCTAGGATACCCAACCTTGATTGCTATCAGACAGAGGCACTGGAAGGAAAATTTATAGTTGTCAATGAGAACAAATTAAGTTCCATTCTGATCTACTGGCAGTGACTGTCTAGACTCATATTTGTAGATGGGATACCAAAAGGCTGAAATAAGTTCCAACTGATCCAAAAAGGGTCACAAAAGATAAGCCTGGAACATACGCTTTAATTTCTATCGGCACCCCTGAGAGGGATCTACTTCAAATCAAAGCAATAGAATTAATGCTTTCACATACGGGAAACCTTCAGGGCTGAAGTTGAATATCCTAGTTGCTTAAGAAGTTCAGAATTGTTCATAATGGCAAACCATTTTACTCACCCCGGAAGCAAAAGCAGAAATTACCAGAAAAGCTTGGCAGGTCTGGCAGCGTCTGTGGAGAGAAATCAAGGTTAACGTTTTCGGTTGAGTGACCCTTCCTCAGAACGGAGGAACTTCTGTTTTTGTTTCTGATTTACAACATCCACAGTTCTTTTGGTTTTTACTTATTTGCCCCATTGGCTTTTGAAAGGTTTAAACAGTCGAGCTGGTGCTGTGATGGAAACAAATATTTTTGGCTATTCGTGTTGGCTCATTTCACTCTGCCATGGCTTTTAAGGAGCTAACTATCAACTTCACTGTGAAAAACAGGACCCTATTTAATGTGGCACAATGTTGTGATGATAAATCAGTTTAACCCATTGGTTTGAAGGATGGCGCCAAAACAGTGCCCCCGATGAACTACTGTTGGGGTATATATGGTTTACCAGGTTCACTGTAGAAACCTGCTGAGGTGATCTTGACAGCAACTTGCTTTACTACAAACATTTTGCTAGTTTTCGAGGAACAAGAGTAGCAATCCCACAGAATACAAGCAGCATCACTCTCATGGCCTCCTTTGATAGATATCATGGCCATTCTTTTGTCATTACTGGCCTTCAAATAACAATCTAATATCTTTGACAGCACACTTCATCAATAAGGACAAACAGGTCAAAAGTAA
The DNA here is from genome assembly GCF_030684315.1 of Stegostoma tigrinum. Taxonomy (NCBI): domain Eukaryota; kingdom Metazoa; phylum Chordata; class Chondrichthyes; order Orectolobiformes; family Stegostomatidae; genus Stegostoma; species Stegostoma tigrinum. The sequence goes on along the minus strand of NC_081362.1, from coordinate 12,231,759 downwards.
CCCCCACTGCCATTTTATATGAATTAGAATAAAGGGTGAAGATGGCCAAAATTTCAGGGAGAACTCAGCTGTTCCTCCAACGGTTCCATGGAAACTTTTATACCTAGCTGACGGGGCAAAGGAGGCCTCATTTTAATATATCATCGGGAAAATAAGTCTCTCCACAATTGCAATTATGAAAGAATCTGAAAAAGTAATGAAAATTTTACAACTGTCCTTTTTTAACTCTTCATGCGTTATCATGAGGCCTTAATGATTATTCACTGAAACACAGTTCAGGGCTGTGACTTTTTTTTCTATGGGTAAGGTGAGGAAGCAGGATCCAAGTCTACCTCATCCAGAACAGGGGTTGTATTCCATATTGTTGATGTTAATGTGATCCACGGACTACTCCTCCAGCCAAATTTATACTTTACTTCAAGGGACAGAAAAGATGGAATGACTGGACAACAATGAATAATGAAGGAAGGAGAATAGATTGAAGAATATGAAAGAAAAATCGGAAGGACGTGAGATAAGGGTAATGGGAGGGGGAGTACACAGACAAGTGGAGGATAGCAGAGTTGTGAGCCAAAGGATGCAAGTACAAAGTGGTTGGCAAAAGAATCAAAGGTGATGTGAGGAAAGAATATTTTTACACAGTGAATGATTTGGATCTGGAATGCTCAGCCTGAGAAGTTGATGGAAGCAGATTCAATTCTGTCTTTCTAAAGGAATTGAATATAAGTACCTGAGGGCAAAATATAATTGCAGGATTACAGGCAAAGAGGAATAGAGTGGTAACCTGTAAATTGCTCTTGCTGAGACCCGGGATGGGATGGTTGACTCAAATAACTGCCTTCTGTGTTGTAACCATTCTATGTTTTACTATCAGGAAATATGGCGGCCTCTAGAGAAACAGGAAGTCACGTGACAGTAGGGAAGCGAGATTCCCAAATGATCACACTGCAACGAAGCTCCATCTGCAAACTCCTTCCAAAGAAACGCAACTTTTGAGAGTCTCTGAAAATAAGAAACTATGACAATGAAGTATCTGTCCAACACTCCTAACCTCGCACTGCAATAAAACTGCATCTACTGTTTCCTGTACTTTATTCTATAGCACCTCTGTAATAGCTAGCACATGGAAATGAGGCCTGACCAGAAATCAAATTGTAATTCAGGGTCTCTGGGAAGAGCAATCTCCTGGAACATTGTCTGTATGTTGTACATTCTTCAATGGGCCCCAAGCAAAATCAGCTTTTGAGAGGTTTTTAGAGCTTCACTGATGAGCTAGAGCTGCACCTTTAAGGATTAACTCACTCACGTTCCATCACCCAATCTGCTAAACCCAGACTAACATGGGGAGATGATAGCTGAGTGGTATTGCTGGACTGTTAATCTGGAGACCTGGGGTTTTAATTCTGCTGTGGCAGATGGCATTTGAATTTATTAAAGTAAAATCTGAAACTGGAAGTTTAATGATTACCATGAATCTGTTGTCAATTGTCAGAAAAAACCCACCTGGTTCACTAATGCCCTTTAAGGAAGGAAACTGCAATCTGTACCTGGTCTGGCCCACATGTGACTCCAGACCACAGCAATGTGGTTGACTCTTAACTGCCCTCTGCCTTATTAGGGATGGGCAATAAATGCTGGCCTAGCCTACAACGCCCTTATCCCACGGACGAATAATTTTAAAAACATTCCAGGGAGGCAAGGCCACACTATCTCAGATTAGAATATGTACTACATCCAAGAATATTTATAACTTCTACAGATAACTCTTTCAGGGTAAGCAATCCCCTGACACCCAGTATCATGTCCACCATCTAAAAGGCATAAGGTAGGAATGTGATGAAATACTCCCTGCTTGCCTGGATGGGGGATGTCCTGCAACATTCAACAAAGCTCAACACAATCCAGGAGCAAGCAACCTACCTGATTGACACCCCATTTATCACCTTAAACATTCATTCCCTCCTATACATTGGCAAAGAAATATACCGTTTGTAACATGTATTGCAGCAACTTACCAAATGGCCTTCAGCAGTTCCTTCAAATCCACAACCTCTTCCATATGGGAGGAAGAAGGCAGCTGCAACTTCCTTTGCAGGTCGCATTCCATCCTCATTCATTGCTACTTTGCTGTCCTTCACTGTCATTGGGTCAACATACCGGATTCTAGAAATGGAAACAGATATATACCCTCGCAAGTCAACATTTTATGTATTTTCTGAGACAGTGTTGCACAACTGCTCATCTTATTTGCAAAGAGGCATGACTTCAGCGAATAATTGAAGTTAACACTTTATTTATTTCTTGTTCGAAATGTACAACAAATATCTCCTTTAGAAAGTGAAAAGAATCTTCTAATTTCTGATCTTACAACCTTTCATTTATTTTAACAATAAAGTCAGCTGAAGTCAACACTGTACAAATCTACAATTCTATCGTTTCGAACACATCAATTCTGCTTTGTGAACTGAGCTCGAAAAATTCGGGATAGCTCTTGAAGCATTACATTCCATAGTCTGGTTTTCTATCCTGCAATAGGTCTTTGCAAAATAAATCTTTTATAAGTGACTTTGTTAGCTCATAACCATGCAACCTATACCTTTTGCCAGTGGCTTTACAAGATGGCTTTGTTCTGTTCCTCTGGTTAATGTGCCATATAAATTCATTGCACATTTATTGCCCCATGCTGTTTGCTCATAAACTCGTCTGTTCGCTTACCACCCAACGTAAACATAAAGATATCAGGTGAAAAGAAGAGAGGCCTCTTCCAGGATCTCTGCACTCTATCAGTTATAGTCTCTGGCAATTTTAATTTCTCTGCCAATGGTGATCATACCGTCAGCTGCATGACCCCTCAGCTCCAAGTATTAGTTTACCTGCCCCTAAGTCACTGTATGTGGCTTGATTTCAAATCCTGTTTGACAATGTCTCTGTGAAGATTCATGGGGCCTTTTAATGATGTTGGAGGTGCTATATTAATGCAAATTAATGTTGTTGAAGGTTTTGGTGTACACAGATGGTATTCCACCAAGTCCTTGAATCTCTCATGAGGAATTCTAGATTGCAGCCAGATTGTTTTAAGGGCAGAGCAGAGACTGAGCACTTCTGAAAAAGGAAGAATGGAAGATTGTCCAAATAAACCACTCTTTCATCTTGATAGAGTCATAGAGATGTACAGTATGGAAGTGGACCCTTCTGTCCAACTTGTCCATGCCAACCAGACGTCCTAAATTAAGCTGGTTCCATTTGCCAGCACTTAACCCATACCATGTTAAGCCCTTCCGTTTCACATACCCATCCAGATGACTTTTAAATGTTGTAATTGTATCAGCCTCCACCACTTCCTCTGGCAGTTCATTCCATACACGCACCACCCTCTGCGTGAAAAAGTTGCCCCTTAGGTACCTTTTAAATCTTTTTCCTCTCACCTTCAACCTAAGCCCTCTAGTTTTGGATTCCCTTATCCTGAGGAAAACACCTTGACTATTCACCCTATCCATGCCCCTTATGATTTGTATAAGGTCACCCCTCAGCCTCTAAAGCTCCAGGGAAGATAGCCCCAGTCGATTCAACCTCTCGCTATAGCTCAAACTCTCCAACCCTGGCAACATCGTTGTGAACTTTTTCTGAACCCTTTCAAGTTTACCGACGTCTTTCCCATAGCAGGGAGACCAGAATTAAATGCAGTATTCCAAAGGTAGCCTTGCTTTGTCAAAAAACGAAAAAAAGATAGACCTAGAAATTAGCCAGTCCAACCTCGCTGGAGGAAACATTACTGGAAAACCCTGAGGGACAGGTTAAATCTTCATTTAGTAAAGCACAGACTAGTTAAAGACAGGCATCAAGGGAAGGTTGTATCTGACTAATGATCAAATTTTTGAGAAGGTAGCAAGGGGAGAGTCCATAAGAGTAATGTATTTGACTTAGATTTTACCAATGCTTTTGATAAGGTCTAAAGTGGCAGACTGATTACAAAAGTAAATATCCATGGTGCCCAAATTAACGGGTGTGTTAGATCCAAACTTTTCTTCGAGGCAGGAAGCAAAATGCAACGATCATCAGACTGGAAGCCTGTTTCCAGTAGGATCTCATGGGATTTAGCACTCTGATGCTTGCTTTTTGTCATATGTACATATGGTGTGGAACTGAATGTATAGCATATGATTAAGAAGTCTTCAGATGGCAGAAAAATTGGTTGTGTGGCTGATCATTAAAAATAAAGCTGTAGACTGCAGGAATGGATTGGTCATGTGGATGGGACAGTGAAAAACTGAGGAAAAGTATTTGAGAAGACGAACAAGCTGAAGGAATGCAGTATAAATTATAGGATACAGCAAAGTGTATAGGACCGCAGGGACCTTGAAGTGTTTGCCTAGGCAGATGAGATTTTCTTGATCAGTTGAGGCAGTGCGTGTCCGAAGTGAGAGGTTACAGGGGAATTTCTTGAAACATTCAATAGGCCACAATCCACTTCTGGTCACTGTCCTGTAAGAGAGATACAGAGTTGTATTTTGCAATTTCCCTATCTCATTAACAAGGCAAGAGTGGGTAAGGAGAAATTCAATCACAATCACAGCAACTGAAGACAGTAGAATGACTAGTAAAATATTAAGAATGAAGAACTGAGCTCTCTGGCTGTTATGTTGCCGTGGTGGCATATGCTATGGTGCAGTGGTTCAACTCCCACCTACTCCAGAGGTGTATCATAATATATCTGAAAAGGTTGACTTGAAAAGTTCTGTTTTTTATTTGATTAATTTCTTTTAAAGTAGTAAAAGCTAAATGCTCTAACATGTTATCATCTGAGTTGATTTGCCAATGCAGTATGAAGAAGTGACCTGAAATATAATTTGGGCAGAATTTCCATGTATTCCGATCTTTCCTCACTAAGTCAACCAAGACAGGCAACGGTTCCTGCCCACATCAGTAAGTTCCAATTAAGCAACAATTAAAGGGCAGACACTCCTCAAAACCAGCTGGCTTGTTCCTTTTTGCATCATTCACTTGAGTGATAGAGGTGGGAACCTGTTTGAAATATAATTGAAACAACTAACGATGGTTGGAAAAATGCCTATGGCAAAATCTGAAACTGCTTGTGTGTGTTTTCATTGATTCTGTTAGCTGTTTGGCTTGACATTTCAGACCGTTGTTGTGGGACTTTTGAAATGCCTGTGATAGTGCAGAGTGCCTCTTGTTGCTTGAAGAATGCCACAATTTTGACTTGGAAAGGACCTTTATAACATGAACAGGTGAATTCTGAACTGCCAAATCATCATTTCCTAAACCCTTCTTTTTGCTCCAGACTTTATTTCCAAGATTTTGTCATTGTTGTATTGAATACCAAAAGATAGAACTTCATGTCTTATTGAATATTGCAGCACTTGCATGAACGAGATTATTACACCTACAGGTTAATGTCTTTAGAACAACAACTTATTTTTGCACAGTGCCTCTAAGGTATTGAAACATGTAAAGCTGCATTTATAAAACCAAGCATGACGCTAAGCTACATGAGGAGATATTGGCAAGGGGTTCATGGTCATGCAATTAGCCTGTCCAACAACCAGAGAGCCAGTGGCTGTATCTAATCCTGGGATACCTGTCAGATTAAACCCTATTTATGACCACACTCTCTGCCATCTGGCTTTCTGGCTCCTGCTTTTGGGAATTGCCATCTCTGCATACCACCAGAACCAGTGGGAAAGGTGGCCAGTGCCTGTATTGCAGTAATCCCTGAAGAGGAAGATAATCTCTGGAGCCCTTAATGAAAATGAGGGGTTGAGGTGACCAAGGATTACCAAGGTGTGGGGGAGGAGTTGAAGGGATCATTGTGAGTGGTACGGGGGTAACTAACTGGATCCTGCCATTCAGCATGGGAAGCCTGTGAAGGAGAGATCTGCGTCATTCCCTAAACCCCAAACATGCTCAGTTTGCCTGGATGAATTCCAACAGGTGATAGGATTGACGCTCATAACTCCATGGATCTCTGAGTGCCAAGACCATCCTCAATCTGTCCACTTTCAGGCTTAAAATGAGGGAATTTGGGAGGGCATCTGTGTAGGTACCTGCCACATTATACTACATCCCCACTGTTTTCCAAACTACTCACAAGGAGACTTAATGCAATAATCTGTGTTGGTAGCATTGAGAAAGATGTAAACATTGAGCAGAACTCCAAAAAGCCCTAACCTTCTCTGCTTTGTGTTCATGAATCTTCTACCTAGTCCTGAGAGAGCAGACCAGGCCTCAAGTTAACATTCCACCCAAAGACAACTTTGACACTGCAATATTTCCTCAGTACTGCACTGGAGTGTCAGCCTAAATGAACCTATGTGGCTCAAGTGAGACATATAGACCCACAGCATCCTGACTTGAGGTTGCTGATAAACCATAATCACATGTTATAGAGTTACAGAGCCATAACAGCACAAAAACAGACCCTTCGATCCAAATGATCTGGGCTGACCAAATGTCTCAAATCAATCTAGTCCCATTTGCTAGTGTTTGGCCCATATTTCCCCAAACTCTTCCTATTCTATCCAGATCTCTTTTAAATGTTGTAATTGCACCAGCTCCCACCACTTCGTCTGGCAGCTGTGTTCCACACACACATACTATCTTCTGTGTAAAAAAGTTGCTCCCGGTCCCTTTTAAATCTTTCCCCTCTCCCCTTAAACCAATGCCCATAATTTTGGACTCCCCTAATCTGGAGATGAGACCTTGGCTATTCACCCTTTTCATGCTCTTCACGATTTTATAAACCTCTGTAAGGTCACCCCTGAGGAGCCCTCTCGCAGTAGTATTACCTGAAGATCCACCCCTTATATACACAAATCTAAATGCAGTTGATCATCCCTCATTGATGTTTCTTTGGCAAAGTTTAGGAAATTTGCTGCCTTGCCCATCCGTGCCCCAACAACCTTGGACCAATTTGTTTCTTGTGGTCAGCAATTTCCAAGGTCAAAATGGCAAGGTGTTGGATGTTGTTACAGTTGTCTACAGCTCCACCTATTGTGTTTTCTAATTTATAGTTCTTTTTAAAATCTAGCCGATTGAATTACATTTAGATCCCAACTGAATTCGATCAAAATGTTTGCATGGCACCTTCTCTCTGGACTGTTACATGTAGCAGATGGTACAAAATAACATGGGACCATCTTGTACTGCATGGCAGTAACCAGCTGGGATTCAAATCAAGCCATTTACATGAGCCTGGCTTAAATCTGCCATTTTACAACAGCCTGGTTCGAATCAATTTACTCCGCTGCCAGTTTTAAGCTGGCATCAGGAAGCGGGCGTCTGCATCCTGAGCCAACATGGTAGTAAACATTTACATGGTACATTTGGAACAGCTGTAAACTGTGAGCAAACCCAAACTGACATCTGTTGTGTAAATGGGATATTAGATACCGGAACTGCTCAACAGATTATTAATCAGGGAGGCTTGAGGCATGGCTGTGGATCGCTACAAAGCATGTTCACAAGTTAGTGTGTGTGTGTGTGTGTGTGTGCAAGTGTGCATGTGTGTGTGTGTGTGTGTGAGTATGTGTGTGCGTGTGTATGTGTGTGTGTGGTGTGTGTGTGTGTGTGTGTGAGTATGTGTGCGTGTGTGTGTGTGTGTGTGTGTGTGTGGTGTGTGTGTGTGTGTGTGTGAGTATGTGTGCGTGTGTGTGTGTGTGTGTGTGTGTGTCTGTGTGTGTGTGTCTGTGTGTGTGTGTGTGTGTGTGTGTTTTGGTGGAGAGGCTGTTGCTGGGGGTCAAAAGGAGGGTTCTGAACAGATGCCAGCTGCCCCACTTCAATGTGATAGGGGAAAGCACAGAACTAAAGACACCTTCGAACACTCTCGCGCCAATTAGTGCCCTGTTACAAATTTGCATTGGAAATGAAGTGTCCTGTATTGATCGTGGAAGGAAATTAGGTGTGAAAACTAGATGCAGAAACTTGGTGGTTCAGTGGTTAGCAAACTGCTGCCTCACAGCTCCAGAAACCTGGGTCTGCCCTTTGACAACTGTCTGTGTGGAGTTTGCACATTCTCCCCATGCGTGTCCTCTGGGCGCTCTGATTTCCTTTCATAATCCAAGGGTGTGCAGGTTGGATGGATTGGCCCTGTTAAATTGCCCCATAGTGTGCAGGCTGGATGTGGTAGGTTAGGGGTGGGATGGCCTTCAGAAGGTTGGTGTGTATTTGATGGCCTGTTTCTGCAGTGTGAAGAGGAGCTGAGGGATTCCACTCAATAGAAAAGAGGAGCTTTTTTTAAAATCCATTGTAAGGTAAGTTAGAGCGGTCAGAATAATATCTCACTTTGTTTACACCAAGAACATCAACTAGTTTCAAAATTGCCCACTCTGGTAAAAGGTAAGCAATAGTGCTGGAGGACAGAGTGAAGCTGCTTTCACATGGTTTCTGACGCAAAGGTTTGTAAAGAGGAGCGCAAGAGCTTCAAACAATTTAGATGTAATCGCAAAACACTCTTCCCAAACATAGTTTACAACGCTAATTAATTGTTGTCACATCATTGACACAGGAGGTGGCACAGTCAGCTCTGCTCACAGCCTCTGCATGATACTTGAGATCAGAAATCCAATGCATGCAAATTGCTGGCAGGACTCTGTATCCAACTTCTCGCTTAGACATGGATTTGTTTTCTCTGCTTCAACGGTGAAAAATGTGTTTGTGGTCCACTCAATGCTCACTGAAAAGTGAAATAATGGGAATCCGGATTCCTTTATTTTTAACTGGATGGAAAACAATTGACTAACAAAGAACTAATTCCTCTTCTGTTTGAATAGTATTGTCTCTTCTTTAAAACTTCAATTCTGATTTATGGTGCTATCGAAAACATCTCAGGTTTTCTGGCGTTGTTTTCATCTTCTGGCTCTGTTTACAATTATAAATAATAAAAAAGTAAGACGTGCATTTAAATAGTGCTGCTTAATTCATACAGGGTTGAAGGGTTATAAGCAGCAGGCAGGAAATTGGAGGTGAGGTGGAGGTGAAATCAGCCATGATCATATTGAATAGCGGAGCAGGGTCAAGGGGCTGAATTGCCTACTGCTGCTCTTAGTTCTTTTGTCACTTATGGCCCCTAGTCTTTCCAAAGTGTTTGAGGCAAATTAAGTAAGTTTTTAGTGTAGTCACTATTATCATGTAGAAAATGCACCAGCCCACTCTTGCAAAGTAAGATCCCACAAACTGCAGCAAATGTAGATGGACAATCCATTTTACAGAAATACTCAATAAAAACCTAAAGAACTGTGGAAGCTGTAAATGAGGAACAAGAAGTTGCTGGAAAAGCCCAGCAGGTCTGGCAGCATCTGTGAAGGAAGAAATTGAGTTAATGTTTCGGGCCCAATGGTCCTTTCTCAGAGCTGTTCTGAGGAAGGGTCACCGGACCCGAAACGTTAACTCTGTTTTTTCCTTCACAGACGCTGCCAGAGCTGCTGGGCTTTTCCAGCAACTTTGTTTTTGTTACAGAAATCCCCCCCTCTACAGGCTCAGTTTGGCTTTGGAACAATGCTACAGGGTATTTTTATACCTGTCTGTAAGAAATGGCTCATCTGAAAGATGGCTCCTCTGTCAACGTGGTGTTCTGTCAGTAAAGGCCGGAGGGTTGGCCTTGGGTTTGTGGTCAGGTATTCAGGTGCAAGGTGCTGCAATCTCCAGCAGTAAATTAAGTCATTGTTGGTGAAGAAAAGGTGATGCAAAAGAGGTCAGTGTCATTAGAATGCAGTGCTAGTGGGGATAGTGGGGGGGATAGTGGGGGGTGTGGTACTCATATTAGAATCATTGAAACCTTGCAGTGTGGAAGCAGGCCATTCAGCCTATTGAGTCCAGGCTGACCCTCCAAAAAGTATCCCACCCAGACCCACCCCATCTCCACAACCCTGCATTTCCCATGGCTAATCCAGCTAAAGTACACATCCTGGATACTTTGGGCAAGTTAGCATGGCCAATACACCTAAACTGTACAACTTTGGAATGTGGAAGGAAACCAGAGCACCCAGAGGAAAGTCATGCAGACACAGGGAGATTGTGCGAACTCCACACAGTCACCCAAGGGTGCAATCAAACCTAGGTCCCTAATGCTGCGAGGCAGCAGTGCTAACCAGTGAGCCACTGTGCTGCCTATTATTGGAGGACATTATGGACAGCGGGGTCATGAAGAGGTTCAAACATGATGAGGGGAACTTGAAATGAGGGATTACAAAGCAATGTAGATTAAAGACCACAAAGATAACAAATCAGTAGGTTCTCGATGCAGGTTGATGAAAGAGTTGTAGATGTGCTGAAATTATTGAAGATTCAGGGGAGGATTGGAGTAAAAATATCTACTTAGCATATCAGCTCACGGCCATTTCTCTTCAGCAGGATGTCAATATAGAATAATTTGTGTGTACAGATATTCCAGTAGATCAAATGTTACGGGGAGCATATCCCAAAATCTGAGACCGAAACCCATCAGCCATGATTTAAATGGCAGAGTGGAATCGATGGGCCAAATGGCCTGACTTCCACTCCTATGTCTTATGGTCTTATGGTCTAAACTCTGGGTCAGGGTTCCACTGTGGGATTTGACGACCACGGAAGAGTGTTTCTAATATGGCCAAGCAAGCTGAGGAGCTGATTTCTCTTCTGCTTGATTAAGTAACATCTCTTAATGCTTGACATGGAATTGTGGCCCTTCGGCTCCAGCTTCTGACAAGATAGACCTACTCCAGGTAAAAAGAAACAAGCTGCCAAAAGCAGACACAAGCACATGCTTTGCGCGCTTTATGTGGGCCTAAGCTTCGGAAGTCCCCTTGTGTATTAAAAATGATTTAAAATAAAAACTCATGTTGTATGCGAAGATTTTACGAAAAAAATTAGCATGTAAAACTATGCTATGTTTACTTTAACGTGTGGCCTGTTGTTCAACGGGTAGCAGTCTGCCCCTCCAGTCACAAATTTGTAGTCTTGATGTAGGGCATGTGATCCAAGCTGACATTCCAGTGCAGAAGGACTGCTGAATAGTTGAAGGTGCTGTCTTTCAGAGGAGACGTTCTACTGTGTCCCCGCCCTGGGAGGTGGATGTAAATTTTATACAGCATTATTTTGAAGAGCAGAGGGATCAATCCCAGTGCCTGAAGCGAGACTTCTGGTCGTTATTAAATCGGGATTGGTGGGACATCACGTTGGGAAAAATTGGCAGTCTTGTTTACAAACAGGCTGTGGAGAACGATGGGGTGTCCCAGGGTTAAGAGAGACCCTGCAATGAGGCAAGTTCTTCCTCCCATATAGACTGCGACAGCAGTTAGAGACACTTAGCTGACCTCGTCTGGGGGGCGGCGGCGTGATGTGTAGCAATCTGAAACTCAGTGCAAATACAAAACAAAACACAGCCTGCAAGTCTTTCTCTCATTGCTCGCCCACCGAAACAAAATGCCTTGGCTCTTTTATTTAAGAAAGAGAAGCCATCGTTGTCAGTATTTTGTGTAATTGTAGGTGATGTGTACACTGCCTCCTTTTTGTTCCGATAACCCAGCGCCAGCTCACGCTGTTTGTCGAGCTCCGAGAGGATTTGTTGACAAGTTCTCCTCCAGCAAATTGTGTTTAGACAACAGTATATTTCATTCAGGTCGGCTGCACTGACGAGACCAAGGTCAGTTTTATATTCTGTTGAAATCATAAATTGACACTTGAGATAAACAGAATGTTTATTCACTCCGTGTGAGCTGAAGCTGATATGTAAATTTATCCTTACTCTTTCATCAAATTTGCATTCGCCCTCTTAATCAAACACTGCGGGGCTCCAAATCAAACAGATTTTTAATGATGGTCAACCAATTATGACCCATTGCCATATCAGGAAGTGAAACAGCAATTTAGATTCAAATAGACAGTGTAGTAGCTATTGTCAGGCTGTTCAACAACAATTGGATCAACTTTATTTTTTTGGTGCAAGTGGATGTTGTAACGCCTGTTTAGCGATTAAACTGCCCTGCCATCATCTGTTGTGCTTAATGCTGTTTTGTTTTATCTAGCTAAAACAGGCTTTTATTCACCTGCTGTTTACTGATGTGGAGGAGGCTCCTATCCGTGAGATAGGCGCCCGGTATCTCCAGTACAGGAGGGTATCTCTCCTGCTCATCATCCTTAGAGATCCAAGTCGCGACTGAAAGCGCAAAGCCCTTTCGCAAGTTGCCGTATTTGCATTTAAATGATTGATTTTCAGCTCCCCCCCCCCCCCCCCCGCCTCACCCCCAACCGTAATCTTTGAAAGTAAGCAGGGGAGAAGTGTGCGTTTTTGACATCTGTCTATAATGGAACAGCCTTTTGCAAACACAAGCTTGAATAGCAAGCCAAGTTATGCTGCTGAACTTCTCTTGACTGATCTTTTTATCGGAACAGCACCTTTGCAGATGAGCCCGCACCCCCGCGCCACACACTGTCCCAATCAATGTCGCCTGCACTGAAGAAAGCCTCGGCAGTTGCAAACTGTGACTTCAAGGAATTGTGAGTTTTACAGAAAAGTAATATTGAGGAATTTAGATGACTGGCAGGCGTTCCTACAAATGCACTCTAAACTTGGGTCACCTGAGCCCAGATTTGGACAGGAGGAGGGGAAAGCGACTTTGAAACAAAATATTTACTCGTGCAAAAAAAAAGCAGCCAGTTTCCTGGTGAAACTCAGCAGGTCTGGCAGCATCTGTGGGGAGAAAGCAGAATTAACGTTTCAGGTCATCCTTTTGTTTGCAAGTGTCTGAAGGGGTGGCTGTCTCTAGCTGTGCAGCCCCGTTGCTTCTCACGAACAAAAACCATTGAAAAGTTAACAAGTTCAGGGCAGATCAAGTGACAAGGCACACAAAACAATGGTGGGGGTGGTGATGATGAGAGAAAAGTGTCTTTCTTTATTTCAGATTCCTCGTCTAAGGGAGCGAGAAAGTCGAGTTCTCGCTAGGAAACTTCACTCTGGGTAGTCGGAATGTTGGTAAGTTGTAACTGAATAGTCCAGCGAGCCAATGCTTGCAAAAATCTCGTTGCATAGACACAAGGGTGTAACATCTATTCCTATTCTACCACTGCCTCTCCGTTTAGTGCTTGCCTTACACTTTAAAAATAAAATGCAGCGAAAACAAAAACAAATCATAGTGGCTGTCAAATGGCTATCTAATAATGCCAGCAGCACATTAGAAACGCAATGTACCTCTTTGCTGTGGTCTGTGAGAGCTTTCTTCCATTCACAGAGGCAAAGGATGCCACACACATTCTGTTTGTTCAACATGAGCAAACAGATTGTCAACTTGCTGATAATTTTTGTACTGACAATGTCATTTACAGCTGTCAGCTCTTTGTCTGGCCTGTTTGCTTTATTCAAATATGAACCGAGCGGACCTCCCTTCCACCGCTTTCTTCTGCATTAAATTCACATCAATTCACTCTGGCTCGGCCTTATCTGCAATTCATGGGGAGGCCAATCATCTGCTTGGATGCTTTGGAGTTGCCATGGTGGGGATAGAGGCCCAAGCCCTCTCTGTCAGCTTTGGGTCACTGGCCTGTGCTGCTGGCTTCTCCTCTTTGGCAAAAGTGATGTGTTTCAGTGCGAACTAAGCACATATTTCATCTGGCCTATGGTTTTGAACCAGTCATGTTTCTTCTCGTCGCTTGCTCCAGCCCCTACCAGTAATACAACTTATGTTTTAATGTGACACAACCAGAGACAAAAGTCGTGTCACTGAGTTATATAGCATGGAAACAGACCCTTCGGTCTGACTCATCTGCGCTGATCAGGTCTCCCAAACTGAATTGGTGCTATTTGCCTGTGCTTGGCCCCACACCCGTCTCACCCTTTCCTGTTCATGAACCTGTCCAAATGTCTTGTAACTGTTGTAACTGTACGTGCATCTACCGCTTCCCCTGACAGCTCACTCCACACATGCGACTCCCTCTGTGTGAACAGGTTACCCCTCCCTCCTGTCCCACCTTAACCTTATGCCTACTAGTTTTGGACTCTCCTACCCTGTGGAAAAGCCCTGAGCTATTCACACTATCCATGCCCCTCATGATTTTACAAGCCTCAGGCTCTGACACTTCAGGGGAAAAAAAGACTCAGCCGAACCAGCTCTCCTTATACCTCAAAAGTCCTGGTAACATCCTTGTAAATTCTTTCTGCACCTTCGCAAGTTTGATAACAACCTCCCTATAGCAGAGCGACTCGAATTTTACATAGTATTCCAGAAGTGGCCTCACCATTGCCTTGTACAGCCATAATATGACATCTCAGCTCCTGTACTAAGTGCTCTAACTGAGGAAGGGAAGCATACCAAATGCCAGCTTCTGTTCAAACATGTTGTTACTCACTTCCACAATGAGAGGGATTTGATCCACAACCTCCTGCCTCAGAGTTAGAGACACTACAACTGTAGAACACTAGTGAAAAAAACTTCATTATGGGTGTACTGGCCATTCAGAGTAGGCAGATTATTTGGTCACTGTCACATTGCTGTTTGTGGGATCTTGCTGTGCACAAACTGGCTGCTGCATGAAAAGAGGGGCCCGACATCAGAAAGAACTGAATTTTTGATAAAGCTCTTAGAAAAGGTCCTGAGTTGTTAAGTCTGTTTGGTCATCTGCCCGCTCCTGCTCCACCCAGCAAATCAGGAATATCGTCTCAGGTGCCTGCAGCCAATAGAACAGTTGCTGACCTTGGAGGAAGTCATGAGTGTTTGCAAAATGGGTCTCATACCTGGGAAAGTGGCTGTGACAGACGTCGGATCAGCTGTCATCCTACTGAATGGCAGAGCAGACTCGAGGGGCTGAATGGCCTACTCGTCCTATTTCTTAAGACTCCCCATTGTACTCTCCACCTTTACAATTCTGCTTATATCAATCTGAAGATGAAACATTTGACCAAACCTCTCCCAGTATCTCCTTATTTGGTTCAGTGTCAGATATTACCTGAATATATGCCAGCGAAAGACCTGCTATCACTTTGCTACAACAATAAAATGGACATAATAGTGTTTGTAAAGAAAGAATTGTTCACCTTTGTTGTAGTCACATAAGATACCATTTGTTATTTTGGTAAGACTTCAGTGCTGTGGTTGGAAACCTTAGTGGAGGGACCCAAAGTGCATGGGTGGGCATAGGTTTGTGAGGTGACAACACCTTCAGAGATATTGGAGAGGGAAGGGAGGCAGTTGTTTGCAATAAGGGTGCAGTCAAAGGCTTGTTAACTTTATGAGGAAAGTATCGATGACATTAGGTTTGAAGGAGATGGGATAGTATCCGAGGAGACAGTAACAATGTCAGCTAACACAGGACCAGGAAGGGAACGCCATTCTCTTGAGATAGATACCAAAGAGGTGAATTTCTTCTTAGGCAGTCTCTCAGGATGGGCGATGCTTCCACTCTGGTCCATCTGGTTCTGAGATGGCCAACAAATCCAGCGCATGTTCTGTAGACTCTGCCAGCCATGGGGAGAGTGATACTTAAAGATACTCACAGATGAATTGTTTGGGGAGCTTGGAGCACTCTCCCCAACACCTAGAAGGCACCTGCCTGTGTTTCCGACAAAGTCTGTCTATCAGTTTGGTGCCTTTCTGAATGTATCTGTCCAGTTTCACTTGGTTACAAGCCAGGAATTCCCATGAATTAAAGTGGATGTTTTCTCGCTGGAACAGTGATGTTATACTCACAAGGTAATGCTGCCACAATTCATGGAATCTGTATGGATTCTCAGGGAGCTTGCATGTCGGGTGAAACTCCGTATCCTTTTCACCTACTTATAAAATTATCTCAGGGGAAAGAGATGGGTGTGTTCTTATTAGTGCAGAGAGGTTTGGTAATCTCCTGGATAAAATGGTAGACTGTAGACTGGGAGAGATCGCTAATGGCAGTTCTCAATAAAGATGTGGGCCTTGGGGACCATGATGCTCACAAAGCAGTGCTCTTCACACTCTGTTCAGAGGTTCAGAGACTGTGTGAAGCAAAAATGCACCAGGCTCACTGTGCAGTTAAATCATGATTCGAGCTCACCAAAGAACTGTTATAGGTATGTCTTCCACCCACCATGAGCACATCCTCCCACATTCTTAGCTGTTTCCTCTTGCCTTCTCCATTTCTCCCTCTAGTCCTTCAATCACAGGAGCAGCCCTGCAACATTATCCATGACTGTATGAATGCAAGAATACCAGTAGGAACCTCTCCCTGGAAATAAGTAACAGAAAAGAATAATTCAAAGTAGATACAGAAGTTAACCAACACTTTAAACTGTCTAATAGTCTTTAGGGACTGACAAATCCTTTAAATAAAATTTGTTTATATCCTTGATTACCCACTGTACCATGAGTGAATGGGCATGGTTACCATATGATCAGTCAGGTACTGGGCAATCTGATTTTACAAACATATCCCACAGTCAGTATTAGACTCTCATTTAATTAGAGCAGTGTGGGGATAGTGGCCAGCAGGCCTGGATTTGAGATGAGCGGTGACCTGGAACGAAGATGACTCCTGGTTGGGGACCAGTCGAGCCTGGTCGGACCATGTGGGAGCCTTTAGAGAAAGACTGTAACGTCTATCTCTTCAGCTTTATATCTTATTTTCCTAACATATACTATCTATACTCGTAACGTAGTGTAGCTTTTCTCTTAATTTTCTCTATTTATTTTGCACCTAAGATTGTGTGTTGGTGACACTGTTCACTTTTCACTGTACTCCTGTTCTTTTGTAATTTGAGTACATGAAACAATAAATCTATTTCTAATTCTAATTGTAGAGTCCTCACTATATGCAGGATATGCACTGGCAACGCCCAAGGTAGACATGGTAATTGCCCATTTTCTGCCTGTAAAATAGATGCAACTCTGACAACGATTCTGGTCATGGAGTCCCAGGTTCTGTGGAATGTTACCAAATGTTAATTAAATTATTTAAACAAGGGTTTGGTAGCAGTCATGGGACATGTTTGTAAAATCTGGTTGCCCAGTGCCTCCAACCATATTGGTGACCATGCCCGTTCTCTCATGGGAGAACATTTTGGTTTTGATGAAGGTTCCCAGTTCACAGTTGCCATCTTCACATGGAGCCAGGGTTTCACAAGTGCTGGCTGGGGAAACCACAGGCTAAAGGCACTCACTTGCTCGGAGGTAAGTCAGCCTCTCTGAAGTAAGCGCGGCAACATTTGCAGATGTCACATGATCAGATGGTAGTTTGTCACAATTTCCCAGCGGTCAGAATTCTGGGATTACCTCCTGCCAGAGTTCACAACGCTCAGGATGAGCAAGCTGACAGTTCTTGTAAGTTAACAAGTTGTAGAGCTGGATGAACACAGCAGGCCAAGCAGTTTCAGAGGAGCAGGACAGCTGACGTTTCTGAAGAATGGCCTCGGCCCGAAGCATCAGCTCTTCTGCTCTAATGATGCTGCTCGGCCTGCTGTGTTCATCTGGCTCTACACGTTGCTATCTCAGATTCTCCAGTACTCTCTGCTGGAGAGTAGCAGTACCTACTATCTCTGAAACTGTTCTTGTAAGTTGCTGAATTTTTCAGCTGCCTGAAGATGAATTGAAAAAAAACCTCTGCCCACGAGAATGGAATTCTCCAGCCTTTGGTTTTCAGCTTTCTGACAACACATTACAAGCTGTCATGAGATCCTGATCTGATTTATCATGAAGAATTTAAATTAGATTTTGGGGGATTATCCAGGTCAGTTGCAATTGGGAATCTACTTGCAAACTATGGAAAATATTTCAAATTCCAGAGGCAGTAATGAGTCACTTTGTGAATTACCTCTTGAACCCTTAATACTTGTATGGCAGTAATTTAAACAGCTGGGACCACTGTGAAATGCAACACTGACAATATTATCCTCTGCATAAGAATTTCTGGAACTGATCATGAAATTAACTAATGTCTGTCAGTGGGGCTAGTAGAAAACATGTAATGTAGAGGGTCCAATCAAGGTAATGCTGACATAGACATGTTTAGTGTGACATTCAGTGTAGGTTACACAGGATTTTTGCATTTAGCAATAGACACTGTGGAAGATTGATAACAGCCCTTGTGGACTCCTGGTAGTAACCCTACCTCTGAGCCAAGAGGTCTAGGTTCAAATCCCACCTCCTGTAGAGGTGTGCAGTAACACCTCTGAACAGACCAATGAGGAAAATGTCTTTGCAGGATTGATGGTACAGGATTGCTGTTCCATTGAGGATTTAGGTTCATGGAAAGTATTGGTAGCATGAGCAATACCTGTATATAGTCATGGTTAGCACCACTGCCTCATGGCGCCAGTGATCTGAATTCGATTCCGGCCTCGGGTGACTATCTGTGTGGAGTTTGCACATTCATCTCATGTCTGCGTGGGCCTCCTCCCACTGTCTAAAAACATGCAAGTTAGGTGTACTAGCCATGCTAAATTGCCCCATTTGTGTACAGGGATGTGCAGGCAAGGAGGATTAGCCATGGTAAAAGTGGGGTGAAGGTCTGGCTGGGTTCCCCTTTGGAGGGTCAGAACGCATTCTATGGGCCAATTGGCCTCTTTGTGCACTGTAGGGGGTTGTATGAAGTAAGTCAGTCCTCCCCATCCCTGCTCATCAATCAGTATTTCCCCTGTGCCCTCTGATCACCATCCACACATTGATATTGGCTTCCCATTATACATTTTACTGAAATTGAAATCAGTCTGTATATTTAAAATGTTTACACACTCACAGGGCATAGGTCCCCTCTTGAATTAGGCAGCTTTTGCCCCGTCCCCACACTCTTCCACAGTACCCCCATTAAACAAAGTTTTAGCCTTCACTCAACGGTCACACCCTCAGCTTGTTAGAAACATGATGCTTTCAGCTTGACTTTCAGACTCAAGTACATAATCTGGGCTGACACTTCAGGCGGGCACTGATGAGTAGCTGTGTGCCAACAGCTCACTGCCTGATGCAATATTGAGTGTGTAGGATCCTATGGCATGACCTGAAGTAGAGCAGGAGAGCTCTTCCGATGCTCTGACAACTAGTTGGCATGAAAATGGAGTACCTGGCCGTGTATCTCATTGCTGTTTGCGGCACATTGCTGGGTGCAAATTGACTGCTCAATTTCATTCCTCACAACAACAACTGGACTTTGAAAGAGATCATTACTTGCAAACATTCTAATTAGAACATTCTAATATTGTGAAAGATGGAAACATAGGAGATAGGAGCAAGAGGAGGCCATTTGGCCCTTTGAGCCTCTCTGCCATTCTTCCCGATCATGGCTGATCATCCAACTCAACAGCCTAATCCTGCTTTTTCCCCGTAACCTTTGATACCATTCCTTCCAAATGCTATATCTAGTCACCTCTTGAATACGTTTTACAGCAATGCAAAAAGTTGCCCTCTTTGCTGTACATAGCCCATCCAACTGTGCCATCTTTAGCAGAGAAGCCTTCAACCAATTTGTTGCAAATTGGAGGAGCAACATCTCATATTCCACCTTGGGACCTATAGCCTGATGGCCTAAACATGGACTTCACCAGTTTTAAACTCTCCCCACCCCTGGCCTCATCCCATATACAACCCGCCCTCTCATCCCCCTTGACCTGACACAACCTGTCCATCATCTCTCCCACCTATCTGACCCTCCCATCTCTCTGACCAATTCCCAGCATTTCACTCACCTATTACCATCCCACCTACCCTCCCCAGCCCCACCCTTCCTCTCTATTTATTTCCCAACTCCCGTACCCCTCCTCATTTCTGAAGAAGGGTCCCAACCCAAAACGTCATCTTTCCTGCTCCACTGATACTGCCTGTTCCTCCAGCTCCACACTGTGTTATCTCTGACTCCAGCATCTGCAGTTCTTGCTATCTCCAGCCAATTTGCTCCTATTTTCACTGATTCCTTCCTTTTTTTCTGTTTTTTATGTTCCCTTTCCAAAAAGAAGGCCTTCAAAACTTGGCTATTCCACTAAACTTTGATCAGTTCTTCTAACTATTTCATTTTGACTCAGTGTCCATTCTACTTAGCCTTTGACTTCCTTGATTTTCTTTTAAGTTTCTCCAATATTTCCAATATTCAGATGAAGATTTCTAATTAAATCACACTTGAGTTTGTAGATGCACTTACCAAGTGTGACCATCAGTGAATAACCTTGTTTAATAATTTGTTGATACATTTTTATTATTGAGATAAATATACAATAATGTAAAATTACTTGTGCACAGATGCATAGATTAGACCAACCTTATATAGAATTTGGAGGAACCACTCATTGACCTTGCCTTGTTCTGACATTATTATACACAACTGGTGAAACATGAACTTGGGCCTTCTGGCTCAGAGGTCAGGACACCACTCGTGTTCTACAAGAGCCCCAGTATGCAGAATTTTTGCATAGATGAGGCAAATGGAGCTCATTTTAAAATGCTTCTTCTGCATAAGGGCAGAGGAGCAATTCTTCCGAAAACACCTAGTCGTTTGCGTTACGTGCCCTCCTCAATGTGCTGTTTCCAACTGATCACATTCCAAAACCTGCCTTGAGTTAAAATTGAGGTCCCAAATGGATTGTCTTTACAGAACATAAAGTTTGCCAAAAGCAGAAACATGCCATCGTGTCCTAAGAGCCATGTGTCTTCACCCATAGAACCCTGCCCTTTCCAAACACAAAGAACATGTCATATAGAGTCATATAGCATGGAAAGAGACCTTTACACCTGCTATTGAAAAAGGGTCAGCCTTCGGAATGGGTCACATAGCCAAGCGGGAAGTGAAAAAGTAGCTACTATCATCTAAGGTGCTGGTCCACTACAATCCAAGGCGAGAGTTGGTGCTGACATGCGATGTTTCCCTGTACAGTATCGGGGTAGTGTTGGCTGACCAGTGACCCAACGGAGAGGAACACTTGACAGCGTTTGCTTCTCAGACTTCGCCTAATGCCGAACGCAAATACTCCCAGATAGAGACGGAAAGTTTGGCAGTCATCTTTGATGCGAGGAAGTTCCACCAGTACCTTTATGGTTGGGATTTTATCATAGTAACAGATCACAAATCCCTGCTAAGACTACTGAAGGAAGACAAGGCAGTGCCGCTCATAGCTTCTGGTAGAATCCAGCGTTGGGCCCTTATTCTCAGCATGTACAAGTTGGAACGCCATCCAAGAAGCCAAGTGGCTAATGTGGATGCCCTGAGCTGCCTCCCACTGGCAGATACTCCACCAGTGGAGGCTCCCCTGGAAGAATTTGTTTTGGTTTTGAACTTCCTGGACATCCTTCCAGTCACCAGTGATAACATCTGACTGTGGACTTACAAAGATCTTGTTATAGCAAAACTAAAACAGCTGGTAGTAATAGGGGATACAAAAGGGCCATTGCGACCCTGGTTGAAACCTTTCTGGACCCAGTGAAACCAGATGACCATAGAGGATGGCATATGACTGTGGGGAGCATGAGTGATTGTCCCACACTAACATCACTGCCAGATACCGGCCGAACTGTATCAGGGTCATCCAGAATGATGATACTGGCAAGAAGCTATGTCTGGTGGCTAGGTTTGGATGCTGACAGAGCTGCGTTGGAGGGGCAGTACCCAGAGTGCCAACAAGGACAAAAATTGTCACCAGTAATGCCTCTACATTCCTGTGAATGACCATGAAAAACCCTGGACTGAGTTGCATGTTGACGATGCCAACCCTTTCAAGGGCTAAATGTTCCTGGCCATAGTGGATTCCCATTCAAAGTGGTTGGATGTGCACAGTTTGTTCAGCAAACTCAGGGCTATTAATTGAAAAACTACGAGCATCGTTCACGATACACAAACTGTTGGAATAATTAGTCACTGACAATGGGACGTCATTTACCGGCAGGGAATTCGGATGTTTCCGAAAGTCAAATGACCCTGATGAAGGGCCTAGGCCCGAAACGTCAGCCTTCCTGCTTGGCTCACTGCATTTATCCAGCTGTACACCTTGTTGTCTCGGATTCTCCAGCATCTGCAGTTCCTGTTACCTGTGATAGCATTTGTGCTAATGTTGGCGCTGTGCCTCCTGTAAATGAGAGAGACAGTTTGCTTCAGGGGATGAAGTTTGGTGTTGGAACCATGGAAGTGATGCCATGTGGGTACGGGGTAAGGTTGATGTGAGGTTAGGTCTCATCACTTACAAAGTTCGGGTAGGTTCTGCAGTCCTGAACAAACACATGGATCACCCGAAAGCTGTTACCTCACAAACAGGGCAGGTGAAAAACCTACCTAGCCCCTCAGAAGAGCCAGTAGGCCTGATAGAAATTGTAACTTATCTTGCTCTGTCTAGAGTCAATCAAACCTTAGAGTCCGAAATGAAAGCAGCATAGATACCATTACCGCTTCAAGAAAAGGAGGAAACTCTCCTGAGACACTCTGGACTCAAGAGGCGGGCTACATTCGAGTACTCACCACCCCTGTTAGAGTCTGAATTAGAGGAACTGGGCTTGGAGCAAAAACGTCTCAGGAAAATCCAAAGACCAGGCCGACATCCCCGGACGTACAGCGAGAGAGATGTAGTGATCGGAACCAGGGTGACTGCGTTGACTGTGAGGTCACTGACTCGGTTTGTTAACCTGGGCCAATCAGAAAAAGCCCTGGCTGACCAACATAACCAGAAGAAGAGCATCTCCTCAGACCAGGCGACTGACTCTAACTTGGCTGGTCACAGCCAGTGTACTGTGCACAAGTAAATAAAGGGTGACTTGGTGATGGGATACCAGACTCTGTGTAGTTATTTCACCTGGCAACATCCTGATAAATCTCTTGTTAACCCTCTCCAGCCTAATAAAAGCCTTCCTATAACATGTTGCATAATTTTCAAATAAATAATATCTTGACAGCAGTCATTTCCTGGTGTATTCTCTGAGTGATGCATTGACCAGAACTGACATGCCTGACTTGAATTTAAACGAACACTTCGTAGTTAACTGTTGCCTGGTGCATTCTTCATGGCAACACCGCCTCCATTCAGAGTCTACTGGCCAATCGAACAGCACCCTCTTCCCATGCAGTAGAAATTGTTCTTCCCTTTCACTTTTGATATTTTTGAGATTCTGGCCTGATTAATGTAGGTTGAAAAGTTTCCACAGCATGCCTGTAGTTATTGGCAGTACTCAAGTTCTGACCCACTAAGTGTTTACAAATATAAGTTGATGTTTTTGGCTTGCTGTGCAGACTAAGACGTAACCTTTAATTGGGTAGTATGAGGATTTTTCCTGTCGTTACACTACAACTCCCAACCAGTTTAGAGCCATAGAGTTGTTCAGCATGGAAATAGACCCTTCAGTACAACTTACTCATGCTATCCAAGTTTCTCAAACAAAACAATTCAAATTTCCCTTTGTTTGGCCCATTTCCCTCTAAACCTTTCCTATTTATGTGCCTGCCTAAATGTTTTTTAGATGTTGTAACTGTACCTGCATCTACCTTTTCCTCTGGCAATTCATTCCATACATGAACCATCCTCTATGTGAAGAAATACCCCCTTGGGTCCCAGTATAAATATTTCTGCTCTCATCTTAAATTTATGCCATCCAGTTTTGAACTCCCGTACCTTAGGAAAAAGACCTTTCCTATTCACCTTATCTATGCCCCTCATAATTTTAGAAACCTCCATAAGGTCACCCTCAGTCTCCAATGACTCAGAGAAAAAAGTTCCCAGCCTTTCCAGCATCTCCCTATTACTCAAACCCTCCAGACCCATTACATCCTTGGCAATCGTTCCTGCACCATTTCCAATTTAATAATATTCTTGTGAAGGTAGGGCAACAATAATCATAGAATCCCTACAGTGTGGAAGCAGGCCATTTAGTCCATACTGACCCTCCAAATAGTACCCCAACCACCCCATCCTATCCCAGTGAACTCTGCATTTCCTATGGCTATACTACCTGGCCTGCACATCCCTGGATACTATGAGCCATTTAGCATGGTCAGTCCACCTAACCTGCACATCTTTGGTCTGTGGAAGAAAAGCAGAATACCCACTCCCTGCAGACACAGGGAGGACATGCAAACTCCACAGACAGTCACTCGGGAGTGGAATCAAACTTGGATCCCTGGTGATGCAATGCATCAGTGCTAACCACCAAGCCACCATGCTGCCCTACAATACACAGAGCTCAAAATGTGACCTACAGCCACAACATGACATCCCAACTCCTGTACTCAATATGCTGACCAATGAGATTTTTTTTAATGACAGAAGGGGTTCAGGTCTGAAGTAAATATAATCAGAGATCCTTGCACTGCTGAAGAAGAATAAAAGCAGATTTCCATTCTTTATGTTATGTCACAATGCAAGTTCCAATTCAGGGACAGGCTATCTTCAAAGATTAAGCAATGCACAATGAGTTAGGTCATAGTCAAATAACATGGCAGTCAACATTCAAGAAGAATTTCCTGGAATTTGACCCCTGACGGCATTGTGAGTCAACCTACAGTTATTGGACTGCAGGAGCTCAAGAAGGGTGCTCACCACCACCTTCTCAAGGGCAACTAGGCATGAGCCAGCCAGCAATGTCCATGTTTCACAAGGGAATAAAAAAAACACAGAAGGATCCTAAACATCCATCGTTTGTGAATTGTAAAATGGTGCTTTTTCTGAAGGGAAGACAAATCTCAATGAATCCAAACTCATTAAAAGGCATGAGAGCTTTCCATCCGTCAGGGGAAGGTTGAGAAAAGATTGACCAGTATGTTGCTGGGTCAGGAAGGTTGAGTTACAAAGGAAGGCTAGATAGGCTGGCACTTTTTTCTCTGAGTGTAGGAGTTTGAGAGGAAACCTGATAGGATTTTATAAAATAATGTGGAGTTATACATAACCTTAATAGTAGTTGTCTTTTCCCTGGGATGGGGGATTTCAAGACTAGGGGGCACGTTTTTAATGTGAGAGGAGGGATACATGAGAGGAAATGTTTTTACACAGAGGATAATTTGCATGTAGTATGAACTTCCTGAGGAAAGTGGTGGATGTGGGTTAATTATGACTTTTAAAAGACATTTGGATAAGTACATGAATGGGAAAGGTTTGGAGGGATATGGGCCAGGAACAGGCAGGTGGGACCAATTTAGTTTGGGATTATGGACGGCATGGAATGGTTGGACTGAAGACTGAAGGGTCTGTTCCTGTGCTGTATGACTCTATGACAGCTAGAGTAAGGATAGATGCTGGCTAATACTTGTTGACTGTTTCAATTTTTCTTTAAGAAGACACTACAGCCCATGGCGTATTCATTTCCAGCATTAACCATCCAAACATTCCCATGACATTATTGAATAAAGGTGGCTGTTTTGGTCAGGGATTGTTTAAGAACTGTTGCCAATCACTGTCCATCAACAACTGGGCTTACACATCCATTATTTGCTTCACTTATTGCCCTAATAAGACTTGTATTTAATTATAATGGTTTTTCAAAGTGAAACTCTCATGCAAAGGTAAAATATCAATGCACATGCCCCGGTTGGCACCTCCACATACCCGCCTCCTCACCAATGATTCATCACCAGTCCTGTGCGTATGGCCCTAGTGCAATATCAGTAGCAGTTGTTTCAGGAGCTTCTGGTCTCTGGCAGCTCTGGAAAGTGGGCTCTCCTTTCCACAGAAGCAAATGCAGTTATTTAATGACCGTAGAGAAATTGAGAGATTCTGCATCCAGGTTGGTTCTGCCGGTTAGGAACTTTGTTCTGCCCAGTCTGCCCGAGTGGGATCAGGAGGGTGGAGGGGGCCATCAGATTTCACTGCTCCCTGCCCTCAATAAATTCTGTTCAATATAATTTGGGTCATATGCAGATGAAGACTCACTGTTTTTCTCTCTCCCCCTCAGACTCAATGGGCCAAAGGGCCTTTTCTGCACAGTTGACACTGTGACCCTTCTGCCTTGTTAACTTACCTTACCCAATTTCACCAAATAATCTTTCAGTTTCCTATGCTCATTCCCGTTGTGGTCCATTGTGTGAGAGTTTGAACCGAATGACATGGTTACGTGATTAAAATTCCCTGCGGAATCATATTGAAGCTGACAACTTAATTGATTACAAAAATTGTGCAGATTATCATTCCAATTTGTTTATATTTGAACTATCACTTGTAAGCTGAAAGCACAGCACTGAAACTAGGCTACTTCAACTAATTTCCAATTTTCTCTTCAGTTTCCATCATACTTTGCTTTACAGGCAGTGAAAGGGTGCACCTTATCTTCATTCTAGCAGCAAGATAGGTGTGTGCAAGATGATAGATAGAATGGATAGTCAGAGACATTTCCCCAGGAGTGGAAATGATTATTATGAGGGGGCATAATTTTAAGGTGATGAGAGGAAGTTATAGGGGGGGATGTCAGAGGTAGGTTCTTCACTCAGAGAGTGCTGGGCGTGTGGAATGCATTGCCAGCAGTGGTAGTGGAGTCACTTTAGAGACTTTTAAGCGAATCTTGTATAGGTACATGGAGGATAGTAAAATGTAGGGTATGCAGGGTAGATTGATCTTAGATGAGGATAGTAGGTGGACTCAACTTCATGGGCCGAAGGGCCTGTACCGTGCTGTACTGTTCTATGTTCTAATTGTGCCTTTGGCAAACCAGCAAAGTTGCAAAGATTGGGATCCTTTGAGGAATAATCCACTTCCTCAGACAGGACAGTTGGCTGCCTGTGGGCTTTTCACCATTTTTAACCACCTGATGGAACTCTATTTTCACCCAGTTGAGAATCGTCACTAACATTCGGGATGGAAATGGTCATATTGTCGCCTGTTTGCCATCAGAATGACCGATGCTTACCTCTCGGGCAGCAAGTAGGCTGGTTGGTCAGGTTAAACCACATGGGATCCGAGGGAGCTAGGCAGTTAGATACAAAATTGGTTTAAAGATTGGACACAGAGAGTAGTGGTAGAGGGTTGTTTTTCAGACTGGAGGCCTGTGACCAGCAGTGTGCCACAAGGATCAGTGAAGGGTCCACTGTTTTTTTGTGATTTATGTAAATTATTTGGATGTGAATAAAGGAGGCATGGTTAATAAGTTTCTGGATGTCGCCTAAATAAGTTTGTAGTGAACCATGAGAAAGGTTATCTCAGAGTACAATGGGACCTTGATCAGATGGACCAATGGGCTGAGGAGCAGCAAATGGAGATTAATTTTGACAAATGTGAATTACTGCTTTTGGTAAGGCACATCAGGGCATGGTTTATACAGTTAGTGGTATTGTCCTGGGGAGTGTTGCTCAATAAAAAGACCGAGGAGTGCAGTTCCTTGAAAGTGGATTTGCGTGCAGACAGGGTGGTGAAGGAAGTGTTTGGTATGCTTGCCATCATTGGTCAGTGCATTGAGCACAGGAGTTGGGACATCAAGCTGTTAGTTGTACATTTTTGGAATCCTGCATTCAATTCTGGTTGTCCTTCTATAAGAAAGAAAATTTGAGAGTGTGCAGAACAGATTAACAAGGATGTTGCGAGATTGAGCAGGTTTGAGCCAAAGGGAGAGGTTGAATAGACTGGGACTTTTTTCCCTGGAGTGTCAGAGACTGAGAGGTGTCTTTATAGAGGTTTATAAAATCACGATGGGCATGGATAGGGTGAATAGCCAAGGACCATTTCATAGAGTGGGTGAGTCCGATACAAGAGGGCATAGGTTTAAGGTGAGAGGGAACAGATTTAAAAATGACCTGAAAGGTAACATTTTCATTCAGAGGGTGGTGTATGCATGGACTGAGCTGCCAGAGGAAGTGGTGGAGGCTGGTGCAATTAAAACATTTAAAAGGCATTTGGATGGGTATATGAATAGGAAGGCTTTGGAGGAATATGGTCCAAATACTGGCAAATGGGATTAGGTCAGATTGGGATGTCTGGTCGGTTTGGGCGAGTTGGACTGAAGCGTCTCTTTCCCTGCTGTGTGACTCTATGATTCAAAGTGCTTAGCCACAGATTGTTGATTGTGTTGCACTGCATTAGACATTCCCCTCCAACCTTTGGTCAACCGGAAACCAAACTATGAGGTGATGACATAAGTATTGTCTGTTTTGCTGACTGTAAAGCTCTTTCTGATATCACACTGAATTGCACATGGGCAGCAGGCCCAAAATTGCCACCCTTGATTAATCACCAATAAAGCCCAGTGGAAGGCTAGTATTGAAAGAAATAAAAATAGCTTTCTTAGAAAGTGCTGTTCTGAGTTTGGAGTAACAAGGGCTCCCTTTGTTATGCATCAGGTGTGTTGACCCTGTGGGCGTCTGGTTCTGAACCAAGCTACCAAAGCACCAAGTGTTCCATACTCCTATGTTAATACTGTCTGCCTACTATGAATATGGTAAGGCTGTATTAATCTTGTTCCAGCATAAACAGTTTATCCAACCTTGTTAATTTTACACATCTTTGCTAGATCACTCATCATGGACTATTGGTGATTTGCACAGAATAGGGCAACTTGGAAAGATCAGTCCATTGAAGGTTCTGCCAAATGTGAATGTGAAGGTTTTATTCTGTAAATAAACAAGCAAATAGGCAGATTCTGGTTGGGCTGGAGTTAGGTATCCTTCTGAAAGTTTGCCAGACATCAGCAGTGTTGCTGTTTTCCAGAGGGTTGAAATTGCATTCACAATCCTATTCATTCTGATTGGCATCACTGGCTTCTCCACATTGAATTTGAATGAGAAATCACTGTCTGTGGTATGTATTGTTAATGGCATCAGCCTTAGCTACACACAAGCATTGCGTTAAACGTACATCATATGTATTGAGCAATGAATCGCCAAACCAAGATTGGGTTTGATTCAGGGGTCACAATCAGAAGACCACATAAAGATCAACCTTTACATATTTTCAGGCATTGTGGTAAATTTCTGCATCTGGGTGTTCAGTCATTTAATGTATTGACTTCCAGTCTGCAATGGAGTTGCAAATAAAAATTCTGTGTAAGATTTGGCTTTTGCGATTGAGCGACTTATAATGAAGCTGGAAGGAACAATCCTATTACAGTGATAAGCATCACGTTTTCATACTCGATTACTTTTGCTTACTGTACCTGCCTCTTTGAAATATGTACTGTAACAACTGCAGGATTTTGATTCATCAGTCAATCTAATTGTGTGTACATGGAGCATGAACTCTTTCCCACAGTCCTTTTTGTACTCCTGTAAAAATAATCATTACAGGCAAACTGTTAAAACTCTGATATGAAGTATGAGCATAAATCTCCTTCAATTCCAATTCGTGGGGTTTATCTCAAGCTCACTAAAAATTCATGTTGAACGCTTTCTGAATTTATTCATGTTGCTTAGCTGAATTTTCCACATTATATCTCCAGATCTCTAATCTGTTACCTCTTTCTCCCGGTGAATATGAAACACTGAAAGCTGCAGTGAAATTAAAGAACTATCTTTGGTTGTAAACGTATCCATTTAATTATAATAGGAGATAACAATGTGTGGTGTGCACAAGCGTTGATCTTATATCTCTAAGGACTGAAGGTGGATCTTGACTTGAATAGAAATACCTCGACTGGGAATAAATTGGAGAGAGTTGTAAAGTAGGTAGCTGCCTCACTGTCATCTGTTTTATAACAAAAGCGAAAGCGAGCTTTGAGAAGATTTGTAGCTCAGGTTGAGGTTCTGGATGTGAGTTTGCTCGCTGAGCTGGAAGGTTAGTTTTCAGACGTTTCCCCACCATTCTAGGTAACATCATCAGTGAGCCTCCAACGAAGCACTGGTATTATGTCCCGCTTTCTATTTATCTGGTTAGGTTTCCTTGGGTTGGTGATGTCATTTCCGGTGTTGATGATGTCATTTCCTGTTCCTTTTCTCAGGGGATGGTAGATTGGCTCCAAATCAATGTGTTTGTTGATGGAGTTCCGGTTGGAATGCCATGCTTCTAGGAATTCTCGTGCGTGTCTCTGTTTGGCTTGTCCTAGGATGGATGTGTTGTCCCAATCAAAGTGGTGTCCTTCCTCATCTGTATGTAAGGATACGAGTGATAGTGGGTCATGTCGTTTTATGGCTAGTTGATGTTCATGTATCCTGGTGGCTAGCTTTCTGCCAGTTTATCCAATGTAGTGTTTGTCACAGTTCTTGCAAGGTATTTTGTAGATGACAAACAAACAAACAAAACAAACGTCATCTACAAAATACCTTGCAAGAACTGTGACAAACACTACATTGGACAAACTGGCAGAAAGCCAGCCACCAGGATACATGAACATCAACTAGCCACAAAACGACATGACCCACTATCACTCGTATCCTTACATACAGATGAGGAAGGACACCACTTTGAATGGGACAACACATCCATCCTCGGACAAGCCAAACAGAGACACGCACGAGAATTCCTAGAAGCATGGCATTCCAACCGGAACTCCATCAACAAACACATTGATTTGGAGCCAATCTACCATCCCCTGAGAAAAGGAACAGGAAATGACATCATCAACACCGGAAATGACATCACCAACCCAAGGAAACCTAACCAGATAAATAGAAAGCGGGACATAACACCAGCACTTCGTCGGAGGCTCACTGATGATGTTACCTAGAATGGTAACAAAACGTCTGAAAATTAACCTTCCAGCTCAGCGAGCAAACTCACATCCAGAACAAAAGTGAAAAATGTGAAGATCTGGAATTTAAAAAAGAAGCAGAAAGTAACACAATTTTGGATATATCTGCAGAGAGAGGAGAAGATTTAAGGTTTTGAGTCCACTCTGGCTTTTCAGAATTGTCTCAGCTTCTCCCTCCAAACATTCTGAGTTTTTCCAGCACGGTTTTTATGACATAATGTGCACAGTGGTCTTGAAACTCTAACATCAAGGTTAAATTGTGGTTCCAAATTAATAGACCAAATGGTTAAGTTTTAGAAAACAAAGCATTATCAGTAGGAATTGAAAATCATTGGATGAATGTTTTAAATTAAAATGCCAACAGTTTTAGGACACCACAGTGTCTAATACTAGATAACAAAGTGTGGAGCTGGATGAACACAGCAGGCCAAGCAGCATCTTCGGAGCACAGACTCCCATATTTCACTATGTGAGGAAAGAAAAGAGTTTAATTTACATGGTGTTTTTCACAAGGAACAGGCAAGAGATTTTTTGGGAGAGGTGAAGACAGAGCTCTTGAGTGAAATTTTGAAGCTTTTCCTCATAACAAGCCATTGAAACAAAAGCAGATAATTTTAAAAGAATCACTTTCATTAACAACAACAGGTTGGAACTTTTAACATATTAACTTGTACCCAGATTCTTCAAAGCACTGTGCAAAGCAAAATTTGACTCAAAGCCACGTAAGGCCTTGCAAAAGCACGTGACCAAAGAGACAGATTTTAGGAAGGGAAGTCAGGTAGAGCAACAGAAATTTTTAAGGAAGTAAATAAAATGGGTATTTTGAGTAAAAAAGGGTACATTTGATATGTTTTTTGATTAATTGGAGTTTATGTGCTATTTGTTATTTGGTTTTGAAATATATTGTCACAGATCAGCAGTGATTGCAAAGAAATGTTCTATCGCAGGCTACTGTTCCCTCTTGTGAGATTTCTTAAAATGAATTCAAAAAGGTTATTCATAACTCTGCAATTATTGCAGCAGAGATGAAATCCCTTGTGCTCATGCTGCATTTGTGTGGAATAATGTATTGAGTTGCAGTTGGTAATCAGTGCTGTGTTTATGAGAGAATGCTCATTTG
Organism: Stegostoma tigrinum; assembly: GCF_030684315.1. Taxonomy (NCBI): domain Eukaryota; kingdom Metazoa; phylum Chordata; class Chondrichthyes; order Orectolobiformes; family Stegostomatidae; genus Stegostoma; species Stegostoma tigrinum. The sequence goes on along the minus strand of NC_081362.1, from coordinate 12,200,130 downwards.
AAGAAGGACAAAGTAGAAGCCTACATGCCTTGGGAAGCTGTAAAGTAAACACTCATTATTTTTAGGTACATGTCGGTACATGATTCTAATGTAAAACAGATCTCTCTATTGCTGTTTCTGGAAGAGAAGGGGCTGGGCACCTACTCTGTCCTGTTTCTGAGTACTTCAAACCTGTAATTTTGTTACAAACATAATCCAAAATACACAGTTAGGTTTAGTAAATACAGAATTTAAAATATTTGATTTATTATTGTCACATGTAAAGTGAAAAGTCTTGTTTTGCATGCTATCCAGACAAATAATAACTTACGTAAGTACAATGTGAAGGTGTTGGTGTTGGACTGGAGTGGGCAAAGTCAGAAGTCACATGACACCAGGTCATAGTCCAACAGGTTTATTTGAAATCATAAGCTTTCTGAGCAATGCTCTTTTGTGAGGTCATAGAGCTATAGAGCTGTATAGCATGGAAACAGACCCTTTGGTCCAACTCATCCATGCTGACCAGATGTTCTGTATAAATCTTGTCCCATTTGCCAGCATTTGGCCCATATCCCTATATATCCCTCATGTTCAAGTACACATCCAGATGCCTTTTAAATGTTATAATTGTACCAGCCTCCACTGAGCCTGATGAAGGAACAGCGCTCCGAAAGCTTGTGATTTCAAATAAATCTGTTGGACCGTAACCTGGTGCTGTGTGACTTCTGACTTTTTATATAAGCACATCAGGATAATGTAACAGAATGCACAATATAGCGTTATAGCTACAGGAAGATGGAGAGAAAGATCAATTTTAATATATGAGGTCTGTTCATAAGTCTGATAACAGCGAGAAAGAAGCTGTTCTTGAATCTGTTGAGAGGTGTTTTTAAACTATTGTATCTTCTGCCCGATGGAAGTGGGTGGAACAGAGTGCCACCAGAGTTAGGGGGTCGGGTGGTTTTTGGCTGCTTTGCCAAGGCATTGGGAAGTGTAGATCGAGGCAATGGAAGGAAGGCTGCTTTCCTCAATCTGGTCATTCAGTTCCATTTCTAACTGAGTTCTTTGTGTCTTGACAGCATTAAGAATAACATTCCCTTTCTCAAGAGGATTAAAACTTGAACACATTCAGCAGCAACTTCTGTATGAGTCCGATTGTGCATTTCTACAACATCCAATGGCTTTGAAGATTGCCTTCTTATTTCTATGCACGCATGTATCCAAGATGCAGAGCCAGCGGACTTTTTGCTGTCGCTTTGCCTCACACTGGCTATGGTAAATGGAGCAGTGTGCATGCGTGTTATCGCACATGCCCATCCTGAAGCTGTTTAAAAATGTTAATATTCACAAAGAGAACCAACAGAAGAAGCAGCCAGTCGCTAATGTCAAAAGCACCACAATGTTGAAGAAACTCCGAAATGGTCAATTCATTCATGTTGAAACTTTTGCAACCTTGTTTTGTGCCAGTGGAAATGGTTGGTTGTGGTGGATGGTGTGAACCATAGGTACAATAACTCTACCACTGAATCAGTGTTGCCGGTTTAGGAAAGTGAAAACCATTTTACCCAGCCAGTATGGTTCATGCTGTCAACTCTGGTGCTCACACCCTTCAGCCATTGACTTAAATGAGGCTCTTCATTGGAACTGAGACAGTGCGTGCAGCACCCAATAGATCAGAGAATATTATCACGACTGAGGCCCAAATCCTGTTCTCTCTCAGTAATCACATTCTCGCACATCATTGGAAAGGGATCAAGAATGGGCACAATGTCTTTAATCTCCCCCTCCCTAGCTTTCGGCGCAAAGATCAATTACAGTGGCTTCAGTGCCACCTGAATGATTTATCATTTGTATCAAAATCATTTAACCGTGCTGGAAAATTCAGCATGTGCCAAACCTGTGACTGATGTTTGGCACAAGTCCATTTCTTGATTTGAAAGGTAACATAACTAGAAAATCTGCAAGATTTTGTGAATGTGAATAATGTTTGAACAATGTGCTCTTTAAAGGAAAGCCAGTAGATAATACACATGAAGCATAGACAATAGATAGTGCAACCCTTAGTTAAAATATAAATAAGTACCATCTGCTGACAAGGCCTTAATAAAGCATATATGCTTTATGATCATTAATTTATTTTCACTACATATTAGTTCAATACTACCTGCGTGAAAATCATTCTTTGCAGATTTAATATTTAGAATTGATTAAAGAATAGCAAACATGAATGAGTTTGGATCCACTCCCGTCCCAAAGCAATGAACTCAAATGTACAGCCTCAACTCAAAATGTTATATGAACAATTATAACTACATTTCAGTAGTTGGGAAATCTTCCAACACCATTATAAGGACAGAATTATTCTCTGCATGAGAGGCAGCATTTGATTACGGATAGTCTGCATAGCTGTCAGAGGAAGGCTATGTCCTGTATTTGATTGAATTTTCAAAGCCCGTGATAAGGTGTAGAAATGAATGAAATGCAGTTAATGTTGATTATATGGATTTGACAAAATCTCACATGGAAAAGTGATAAAGATGGTAAAAGCACGTGGGATCCAGAGTATCAGAGATAATGGGAACTGCAGATGCTGGAGAATTCCAAGATAATAAAATGTGAGGCTGGATGAACACAGCAGGCCAAGCAGCATCTCAGGAGCACAAAAGCTGACGTTTCGGGCCTAGACCCTTCATCAGAGAGGGGGATGGGGAGAGGGAACTGGAATAAATAGGGAGAGAGGGGGAGGCGGACCGAAGATGGAGAGTAAAGAAGATAGGTGGAGAGAGTATAGGTGGGGAGGTAGGGAGGGGATAGGTCAGTCCAGGGAAGACGGACAGGTCAAGGAGGTGGGATGAGGTTAGTAGGTAGCTGGGGGTGCGGCTTGGGGTGGGAGGAAGGGATGGGTGAGAGGAACAACCAGTTAGGGAGGCGGAGACAGCTTGGACTGGTTTTGGGATGCAGTGGGTGGGGGGGAAGAGCTGGGCTGGTTGTGTGGTGCAGTGGGGGGAGGGGACGAACTAGGCTGGTTTAGGGATGCAGAAGGGGAAGGGGAGATTTTGAAACTGGTGAAGTCCACATTGATACCATATGGCTGCAGGGTTCCCAGGCGGAATATGAGTTGCTGTTCCTGCAACATTCGGGTGGCATCATTGTGGCAGTGCAGGAGGCCCATGATGGACATGTCATCTAGAGAATGGGAGGGGGAGTGGAAATGGTTTGCGACTGGGAGGTGCAGTTGTTTGTTGCGAACTGAGCGGAGGTGTTCTGCAAAGCGGTCCCCAAGCCTCCGCTTGGTTTCCCCAATGTAGAGGAAGCCGCACCGGGTACAGTGGATGCAGTATACCACATTGGCAGATGTGCAGGTGAACCTCTGCTTAATGTGGAAAGTCATCTTGGGGCCTGGGATAGGGATGAGGGAGGAGGTGTGGGGACAAGTGTAGCATTTCCTGCGGTTGCAGGGGAAGGTGCCGGGTGTGGTGGGGTTGGAGGGCAGTGTGGAGCGAACAAGGGAGTCACGGAGAGAGTGGTCTCTCCGGAAAGCAGACAGGGGAGGGGATGGAAAAATGTCTTGGGTGGTGGGGTCGGATTGTAAATGGCGGAAGTGTCGGAGGATGATGCGTTGTATCCGGAGGTTGGTAGGGTGGTGTGTGAGAACGAGGGGGATCCTCTTTGGGCGGTTGTGGCGGGGGCGGGGTGTGAGGGATGTGTTGCGGGAAATACGGGAGACGCGGTCAAGGGCGTTCTCGATCACTGTGGGGGGAAAGTTGCGGTCCTTAAAGAACTTGGACATCTGGGATGTGCGGGAGTGGAATGTCTTATCGTGGGAGCAGATGCGGCGGAGGCGGAGGAATTGGGAATAGGGGATGGAATTTTTTCAGGAGGGTGGGTGGGAGGAGTTGTATTCTAGGTAGCTGTGGGAGTCGGTGGGCTTGAAATGGACATCAGTTACAAGCTGGTTGCCTGAGATGGAGACTGAGAGGTCCAGGAAGGTGAGGGATGTGCTGGAGATGGCCCATGTGAACTGAAGGTTGGGGTGGAAGGTGTTGGTGAAGTGGATGAACTGTTCAAGCTCCTCTGGGGAGCAAGAGGCGGCGCCGATACAGTCATCAATGTACCGGAGGAAGAGGTGGGGTTTGGGGCCTTTGTAGGTGCGGAAGAGGGACTGTTCCACGTAACCTACAAAGAGGCAGGCATAGCTGGGGCCCATGCGGGTGCCCATGGCCACCCCCTTAGTCTGTAGGAAGTGGGAGGAGTCAAAAGAGAAGTTGTTGAGTGTGAGGACGAGTTCAGCTAGGCGGATGAGAGTGTCGGAAGGAGGGGGACTGGTCGGGCTTGCGGGACAGGAAGAAGCGGAGGGCCTTGAGGCCATCTCCATGCGGAATGCAGGTGTACAGGGACTGGACGTCCATGGTGAATATGAGGTGTTGGGGGCCAGGGAATTGGAAGTCCTTGAGGAGGTGGAGGGCGTGGGTGGTGTCACGGACGTAGGTGGGGAGTTCCTGGACCAAAGGGGAGAAAATGGAGTCCAGATAGGTCGAGATGAGGTCGGTGGGGCAGGAGCAGGCTGAGACGATGGGTCGACCAGGGCAGGCAGGTTTGTGGATTTTGGGAAGGAGATAGAAACGGGCCGTGCGGGGTTGGGGAACAATGATCTTGGACACAGGCCCCAAACCCCACCTCTTCCTCCGGTACATTGATGACTGTATCGGTGCCGCCTCTTGCTCCCCAGAGGAGCTTGAACAGTTCATCCACTTCACCAACACCTTCCACCCCAACCTTCAGTTCACCTGGGCCATCTACAGCACATCCCTCACCTTCCTGGACCTCTCAGTCTCCATCTCAGGCAACCAGCTTGTAACTGATGTCCATTTCAAGCCCACCAACTCCCACAGCTACCTAGAATACACCTCCTCCCACCCACCCTCCTGCAGAAATTCCATCCCCTATTCCCAATTCCTCCGCCTCCGCCGCATCTGCTCCCACGATAAGACATTCCACTCCCGCACATCCCAGATGTCCAAGTTCTTTAAGGACCGCAACTTTCCCCCCACAGTGATCGAGAACGCCCTTGACCGCGTCTCCCGTATTTCCCGCAACACATCCCTCACACCCCGCCCCCGCCACAACCGCCCTAAGAGGATCCCCCTCGTTCTCACACACCACCCTACCAACCTCCGGATACAACGCATCATCCTCCGACACTTCCGCCATTTACAATCCGACCCCACCACCCAAGACATTTTTCCATCCCCTCCCCTGTCTGCTTTCCGGAGAGACCACTCTCTCCGTGACTCCCTTGTTCGCTCCACACTGCCCTCCAACCCCACCACACCCGGCACCTTCCCCTGCAACCGCAGGAAATGCTACACTTGTCCCCACACCTCCTCCCTCACCTCTATCCCAGGCCCCAAGATGACATTCCACATTAAGCAGAGGTTCACCTGCACATCTGCCAATGTGGTATACTGCATCCACTGTACCCGGTGCGGCTTCCTCTACATTGGGGAAACCAAGCGGAGGCTTGGGGACCGCTTTGCAGAACACCTCCGCTCAGTTCGCAACAAACAACTGCACCTCCCAGTCGCAAACCATTTCCACTCCCCCTCCCATTCTCTAGATGACATGTCCATCATGGGCCTCCTGCACTGCCACAATGATGCCACCCGAAGGGTGCAGGAACAGCAACTCATATTCCGCCTGGGAACCCTGCAGCCATATGGTATCAATGTGGACTTCACCAGTTTCAAAATCTCCCCTTCCCCTACTGCATCCCTAAACCAGCCTAATTCGTCCCCTCCCCCCACTGCACCACACAACCAGCCCAGCTCTTCCCCCCCACCCACTGCATCCCAAAACCAGTCCAACCTGTCTCTGCCTCCCTAACCGGTTCTTCCTCTCACCCATCCCTTCCTCCCACTCCAAGCCGCACCCCCATCTACCTACTCACCTCATCCCACCTGCTTGATCTGTCCGTCTTCCCTGGACTGACCTATCCCCTCCCTACCTCCCCACCTATACTCTCTCCACCTATCTTCTTTACTCTCCATCTTCGGTCCGCCTCCCCCTCTCTCCCTATTTATTCCAGTTCCCTCACCCCATCCCCCTCTCTGATGAAGGGTCTAGGCCCGAAACGTCAGCTTTTGTGCTCCTGAGATGCTGCTTGGCCTGCTGTGTTCATCCAGCCTCACATTTTATTATCATGGATAGGCTGGGACTTTTTTCAACGGTGTGTCGGAGTTTGAGAGGCAACCTTATAGAAATTTATAAAATAATGAGGAATATAGATGGAGGTGATGGTCATCATCTTTTCCCTCGGATGGGTGATTTCAAGACTAAGGGGCACATTTAAAAGTGAGAGGGGAGGGATTTTAAAACATAATGAGGAGCAGTTTTTTTACGCAGGGTGTTTTGTGTGTGGAATTAACTTCCTGAGAAAGTAGGGGATGTTGGCACAAATGCTCCAGTTGATTCAATAATAACCTGGAATGAAGAGATGAATGATGACCATGAAACAATGGTCAGAAAACCCCATCTGGTTCGCTAGAACTAAAAGCTAGCCTAATCATCTTGTCAATTGCTGGGAAAGTACATCTGGTGGACTAATGCTCTTAAAGGAAGAAAATCTGCCATCTTTCTTAGTCTGGCTGACATGTGACTCCAGTCCCACAGCAATGTGGTTAACTCTTAACAATTAAGTAAAGGTTATAGATGCTCAGCTCACTGGAAATGCCCATATCCTGTGAATGAATTTTTAAAAAGTTATGCCTTCAGCTAAACTACTTTGTTTATTTCATCATGTTTCTAGTGCTAGTTAATTATAACTTTGTTATTGTTGAGAGAAATAAATTGAATGTGATTATAGGAGGTATGGTTAGTAAGATAACAGGTGATACTAAAATCGGTAGGGTAGCAGACGCCGAGGAGGTTATCTTAAAGTACAACATGATTCTTGATCAGCTGGGCCAATCACTCGAGGAGGGGCAGATGGAGTTTCATTTCGCCAAATGTGAGGTACTGCATTTTGTTAAAGCAAATGAGAGCAGAGCTTATCCACTTAATTGTGAGGTCCTGGGGAGCATTGCCGAACAAAGAGACCCAGAAGTGCGGGTTCACAGTTCCTTGAAAGTGGAGACACATGTAAGCAGGGTGACAAAGAAGGTGTTTGGCATGTTTGCCTTTTTTGGTCAGCGCATTGAGCAAAGGATGCCACGTTACTGTTGGACAGGAGATTGGTGAGGCCTCTTTCAGAATGCTGCGTACAGTTCTGGCTTCTCTTCTAGAGGAAAGATGGTGAGAAACTGGAAAGTGTGCAGAGAGGATTTATAATGATGTTGCCAGATTGGAGAGTTTGTGCAAGAGGGAGAGGCTGAGTGGTCAGGGGCATTTGCCCCTGGAGGCTGAGGGGTGAGGATTATATGAGGTTTATGTGAGGTTTGCCAAATTATGAGGGTCATGGATAGGGTGAATACCCAAGGTCATTTTTCCTAGGGTAGAAGATTGCAAAACTAGAGAGAATAGGTTTACAGAGATAATCGGAACTGCAGATGCTGGAGAATCCGAGATAACAAAGTGTGGAGCTGGATGCACGCAGCAGGCCAAGCAGCATCTTAGGAGCACAAAAGCTGACATTTCCGGTCTAGACTCTTCATCAGAAAAGGGGGAGGGGGAGAGGGTTCTGAAATAAATAGAGAGAGAGGGGGAGGCGGACCGAAGATGGATAGAGGAGAAGATAGGTGGAGAGGTAGGCAGGGGATAGGTCAGAACGGGGAGGATGGACAGGTCAAGGAGGTGGGATGAGGTTAGTAGGTAGGAAATGGAGGTGTGGCTTGAGGTGGGAGGAGGGGATAGGTGAGAGAAAGAACAGGTTAGGGAGGTGGGGACGAACTAGGCTGGTTTTGGGATGTGGTAGGGGGAGGGGAGATTCTGAAGCACGTGAAATCCACATTGATACCATTGGGCTGCAGGGTTCCCAAGCGGAATATGAGTTGCTGTTCCTGCAACTTTCAGGTGGCATCATTGTGGCACTGCAGGAAGCCCAGGATGGACATGTCGTCTAAGGAATGCGAGGGGGAGTTGAAATGGTTCGCGACTGGGAGAAGGAGTTGTTTATTGCGAACCGAGCATAGGTGTTCTGCAAAGTGGTCCCCAGTCCTCGGCTTGGTTTCCCCAATGTAGAGGAAGCCACAATGGGTACAGTGGATGCAGTATACCACATTGGCAGATGTGCGGATGAACATCTGCTTGATGTGGAAGGTCATTTTGGGGCCTGGGATGGGAGTGAGGGAGGAGGTGTGGGGGCAAGTGTAGCACTTCCTGCGGTTGCAGGGGAAGGTGCCGGGTGTGGTGGGGTTGGAGGGGAGTGTGGAGCGGACAAGGGGGTCGCGGAGAGAGTGGTCTCTCCGGAAGGTAGACAGTGGTGGGCATGGAAAAATGTCTTTGGTGGTGGGGTCGGATTGTCGATGGCGGAAGTGTCGGACGATGATGCGTTGTATCTGGAGGTTGGTGGGGTGGTATGTGAGGACGAGGGGGATTCTCTTTTGGTGGTTATTGCGGGGGCGGGGTGTGAGGGATGATTTGCGGGAAATGCAGGAGACACGGTCGAGGGCATTCTCGATCACTGCAAGGGGTTGTTGCGGTCCTTGAAGAACAAGGACATCTGGGATGTACGGGAGTGGAATGCCTCATCCTGTAAGGAGATGCAGCGGAGGCGAAGGAATTGGGAATAGTGGATGGAATTTTTGCAGGAAGTTGGGTGGGAGGAGGTGTATTCCAGGTAGCTGTGGGAGTCAGTGGGCTTGAAATGGATATTGGTTTCTAGGTGGTTGCCTGAGATGGAGACAGAAATCCAGGAAGGTGAGGGATGTGTTGGAGATGGTCCAGGTGAACTTGAGGTTGGGGTGGAAGGTGTTGGCGAAGTGGATGAACTATTCGAGCTCCTCGTGGCAGCATGACATGGTGTCGATACAGTCATCAATGTAATGGAGGAAGAGGTGGGGCTTAGGGCCAGTGTGGGTGTGGAAGAGGAACTGTTCCACCCAACCTACAAAGAGGCAGGCATAGCTTGGGCCCATTCGAGTACCCATGACCACCCACTTTGTCTGTAGGAAGAGGGAGGAATCGAAAGAGAAGTTGTTGAGGGTGAGGACGAGTTCGGCTAGGCAGATGAGTGTAGGCAGATCGGTGGAGGGGGACTGGTCGGGTCTGCGGGACAGGAAGAAGCAGAGGGCCTTTAGGCCATCTGCATGCGGAATACAGGTGTATAGGGACTGGACGTCCATGGTGAAAATCCACAAACATTCCCAAAATCCACAAACCTGCCTGCCCTGGAGGACCTATTGTCTCCACCTGCTCCTGCCCCAGCCCTACCGATAAAACCACTTCCAGGAATAGGTTTACGTTGGGAGGGGAAAAATTTTAAAAAGACCTGAGGGGCAACGTTTTCATGCAGAGGAAGGCGCATGTATGTAACAAGTTAACAGAGGAGGTGGTGTGGGCGGGTACAACTGCAACATTTAAAGGCATTTGGATGAATACATGAATAGGAAGGGATTAGAAGGATATGAGCCAAATGCTGGCAAATGGAACCAGCTCAGATTGGGATGCCTGGTCAGCATAAATGAACATAGAACATAGAAAATTACAGCACAGTACAGGCCCTTCGGCCGTCGATGTTGTGCCGACCTGTCATACCGATCTCAAGCCCATCGAACCTACACTATCCCATGTACGTCCATATGCTTATCCAATGACCACTTAAAGGTACCTAAAGTTGGCGAATCTACTACCGTTGCAGGCAAAGTGTTCCATTCCCTTACTACTCTCTGAGTAAAGAAACTACCTCTGACATCTGTCCTATATCTTTCACCCCTCAATTTAAAGCTATGCTCCCTTGTGCCTACCATCCTAGGAAAATGGCTCTCCCTATCCACCCTATCTAACCCTCTGATTATTTTATATGTTTCAATTAAGTCACCTCTCAACCTTCTTCTCTCTCATGAAAACAGCCTCAAGTCCCTCAGCCTTTCCTCGTAAGACCTTCCCTCCATACCAGGCAACATCCTAGTAAATCTCCTCTGCACCCTTTCCAAAGCTTCCACATGCTTCTTATAATGCGGTGACCAGAATTGTACGCAATACTCCAAGTGCGGCCGCACCAGAGTTTTGTACAGCTTCACCATAACCTCTTGGTTCTGGAACTCGATCCCTCTATTAATAAAAGCTAAAACACTGTATGCCTTCTTAACAGCCCTGTCAACCTGGGTGGCAACTTTCAAGGATCTGTGTACATGGACACCGAGATCTCTCTGCTCATCTACACTGCTAAGAATCTTACCATTAGCCCTGTACTTTGCCTTCTGGTTACTCCTACCAAAGTGCATCACCTCACACTTGTCTGCATTAAACTCCATTTGCCACTTCTCAGCCCAGCTCTGCAGCTTATCTATGTCTCTCTGCAACCTACAGCATCCTTCGTCACTAACCATAACTCCACCGACCTTAGTGTCGTCTGCAAATTTACTAACCTATCCTTCTACGCCCTCATCCACGTCATTTGTAAAAATGACAAACAGCAGTGGCCCCAACACCGACCCTTGTGGTACACCACTAGTAACTGGTCTCCAGGATGAACATTTCCCATCAACTACCACCCTCTGTCTTCTTTCAGTAAGCCAATTTCCGATCCAAACTGCTATATCTCCCACAATTCCATTCCTCCGCATTTTGTACAATAGCCTATTGTGTGGAACCTTATCGAACGCCTTGCTGAAAATGAGTTAGACTGAAGAGTCTATTTCCATGCTGTCTACCTCTTTGACTCTATGACATGAATAAAAAGGGAAGAGGAAGAGCATTGTTCTGCAATCTGATGGGTCACAGTCATCAAGAGGCCCTAACTGCTTCTGGTATTCATGTGGTCCACACCAAATCTCTGGGACCACAGGTTCAAATCTCACCCAGGCTGCTGGTGGAATTTAAGCTTAATTGATAAAATCTGGATTTAATTCTAATCTCAAAACCATGACAACTAACAGTGTTTGCTGTCAAAATTTATCCAGTTTGCTAATACCCTTGAGGCAAGCACAGAGGTAATGAGCAATATGACCTACACGAGACATAGAAGAGACTAGAATCCCTATAGTGTGGAGTCAGGCCATTTGGCCCTTTAAATCCACACCAGCACTCTGAGGAGCATCCTACTCAGACCCACCCACCTAACCTATCCCTGTAACCCTGCATTTCCCATGGCTAATCCACCGAACCTACACACTATAGGCAACTTAGCATGGCCAATCCACCTGTGGCAGGATACCTGAGCACTTGGAGGAAACCCATGCAAACACAGGAGAATATGAAAACCCCATCCAGATAGTTGCCCCAAGGTGGAATCAAACCCTGGTCCCTGCTGTTGTGAGGCACCAGTGCCAACCACTGAGCCACTGTGCTGCTCATGGACCTCAGAGTTTTTGATGACCAGCTAGAAAGACTACATTGCAGTGGTCAATTCTGGAGGTAATAAAGAAATTGTGGCAAGATCATGTCTGTAATTAGACAAATGAATGTTAATTAAATATTGCAGTATACAAGGGATGATATTCATCAGACTCAAGTCCCACATATATATGATCTGAAGTCACTATATCATCCCTCCTATATGGGTAAACTCAGTGGCTATTCTAACACCAAAGTACGGAAAATCCTTCACACCACATACATTGAAGAGTATTAGCATTGATGAGTCAACCCAGGGAAGCTCAAATGATGTTATAGAGACAGAAATGGACAGTCTCAGTCTAATAAGCGATACATCTTGAACCAAACGGTCTTTGTCTGAATGTTGCACAATATAAAATTTTCCATGGAGGTCACTTATTCACTTAACTGCTCTTCATAATTCCATTCTAATAGTGGGAATATACTTTCTTCTGATTCCAGTCAGGTCTCCTCTGAATTTCCCCAAAAGCTTTCAAGCTCTGGATTTTTTGACCAAAAATCAATCCTTAATTATTCCAAGGCAAAAGCAAGGTGGTGATCTTCAATGCTAACTCAACTGCTCATAAACCACTCCAAAGTAAACCATTTTCCATTAAGGCTCCAGGTGTTTCTTGCTGTCCAACGCATACTGGATTTGGTCACTGTTCCCAAAGATTGCCTGACCTGGATTTTTTTCAAGAACAAAAACAGAAGTTGCTCGAAAAGCTTCACAGTTGCGGCAGCATCTGTGAAGAAAAAGGTCAAAATTAACATTTTACATCTGGTGACCTTTCTGAGAAAGGGTCATCGGACCCAAAATGTTAACTCTCATTTTTCTTTACAGATGCTGCCAGACCTCCTGAGCTTTTCCAGCAACTTCTGTTTTGTTCCTGATTTACAGCATCCAGTTCTTTCAGATGTGATAGGTTTTTTCAAACCGCTTCGCAGAAGTGACACCCAAATACCACTACTTTGAACTCCAAACAGTAAAGTTGACATTAATATTTGTAATTCACGCGTCTTTTGTCATGACTGTACTTAATACAAGTATCCCAGAAGTACTTGGAAAAGCCAACTGATAAGTGATGTTATTTATAAAAAGTGACCTTTTTGGAATGTCAAGTATGGATGATGGGGATTGCCTTTAATTATTGCTTTCCACTGTGGCAAAATATTCACCATCAACACAAACCCACCAATAACAGACATCTCGATAGTAGGAACTGCCGATGCTGGAGAATCTGAGATAACACGGTGTAAAGATAACAAAGTGTGGAGCTGGGTGAACACAGCAGGCCAAGCAGCATCTCAGGAGCACAAAAGCTGATGTTTCGGGCCTAGACACTTCATCAGAGAGGGGGATGGGGTGAGGGTTCTGGCATAAATAGGGAGAGAGGGGGAGGCGGACCGAATATGGAGAGAAAAGAAGATAAGTAGAGAGGAGAGTATAGATGAGGAGGTAGGGAGGTGATAGGTCAGTCCAGGGAAGATGGACAGGTCAAGAAGGCGGGATGAGGTGGTAGTTAGGAAATGGAGGTGCGGCTTGAGGTGGGAGGAAGGGAAGGGTGAGAGGAAGAACAGGTTAGGGAAGCAGAGACAGGCTGGGCTGGTTTTGTGATGCAGTGGGGGGTGGGGACGAGCTGGGCTGGATTTGGGATGCAGTGGGGGAAGGGGAGATTTTGAAGCTTGAGTTTTGAAGATGAGTTGCATATTCCGCTTGGGAACCCTGCAGCCCAATGGTATCAATGTGGACTTCACAAGCTTCAAAATCTCCCTTTCCCCCACTACATCCCAAAACCAGCCCAGTTCGTCCCCTCCCCCCACTGCATCACAAAACCAGCCCAGCTCATCCCCTCCCCACACTGCATCCCAAAACCAGCCCAGCCTGTCTCTGCTTCCCTAACCTGTTCTTCCTCTCACCTATCCCTTCCTCCCACCCCAAGCCGCACCTCCATCTCCTATCTACTGACCTCATCCCGCCTCCTTGACCTGTCCGTCTTCCCTGGACTGACCTATCCCCTCCCTACCTCCCCACCTATACTCTCCTCTCCACCTATCTTCTTTTCTCTCCATCTTCGGTCCGCCTCCCCCTCTCTCCCTATTTATGCCAGAACCCTCACCCCATCCCCTGCTCTGATGAAGGGTCTAGGCCCGAAACGTCAGCTTTTGTGCTCCTGAGATGCTGCTGGGCCTGCTGTGTTCATCCAGCTCCACACTTTGTTATCTTGGATTCTCCAGCATCTGCAGTTCCCATTATCATTAACATGGTGTGAAGCTGGATTTTTGGAAGTAACAGACATATGCATGAGTTGCTGAAGAAAGTTAGTTGCTATGGGACTGCACCCTAACAGGAAGTCAAATGTAAAGGATCGGAGACATGTAAATTGGCAAGGAAGAAAATCAAAACAGTGAAAGTTGAAACTGATTAACTTTAATTCAGTTTTGTTCAGTACATTCCATTGAAACTTTTCCCTTTCAAATTTTGCTGTTATAAGTCTACTTTTGGACATTTTTGTCTTTACAGATTGGAATCAAAGTTATTGATATAAAACATAAAACAATTTGTCGTATTAATTTTCATCAGAGGCTTGTGTTGGGACTAAGAATTATGACCTCAAGGACTGGGCCACATGAGAAATCAGTGACTACTACAAGAGTGAAAGAACAGTGTCAGGATGAGCATTCAGGATATCTCAAAATGTGCACCCGGTGGGGTATGGCTCTACACCCGGGGTGAGCTTTTGGTAAATCAATCTTAAGTAACCATATTTGCTCTTTTGACAAAGATGCAATTAAACAGGTCACTTTTTTTTGGTAAATCTAATTCTAAATGCAAGGCACTTGACAGCTCTGCTTAACATACAAAACAAGTTTACTCAGGCTTCAGGGATTAATTCAGACACTGAATTCGATCCTGCATTGAAAGTTGTGGAGGTGCAAAATGATTAAATGAAAGCCTTTGTCTCTCAATTACTCGCCTTGCTTGACAATTGGGCTCCAGTGCATTGTCTTTATCTAGTCCTGCCGTGCTTTTGTATGCAGAAAGCAGGGTTTATCTTTCAAGGCGAAGGGGAGAAAAGCCTGCATGCTGGCACAAAGGATCAGATTTGAACCCTGCAGGAATTCCCATTGTGTCCTGATCGAGGGCACACAGTGGATCAGAGGCATCACCCCAGTTATGTTTGCCTCAAATGGACTTGCTAATTTATGAATAAAAAGAGGAATCTCTTGTCATGTCGAACTGAATCGCTGCATGGTGTGGGAGCGCTTTGCTAGCTGTGATCCCGAATGATGCTGAATTTGAAGTAGCTGGAGCCGCGATGTGCAAATCCTCAGTAGGTTCGGCCTTTTTGTTTGTTTTCACTGAATTGAATTTTCACAGCTAGAGCTGAGCACCTCTGCCACTTTCTCAGTTATAGAGCCATACAGCACAGAAACAGACCCTTCAGTCCAACCAGTCTTTGCTGACCATGTTCCCAAACTAAGCTAGTCCCACCCGCTTGCACTTGGCCCTTATCCCTCCAAGTATTTCTCATTCATGTACTTTTCCAAATGTCTTTTAAACATTGTAACTATACCCGCAGCCCCCACTGCTTCTGGAGGTTCATTCCACACACAAAACATCCTCTGTGTAAAAAATTTGTCCATCATGTCCTTTAGTAAATTTTTCTCTAAGTGCCTTTTAAATGTTGTAATTGTACCCACATGCACCACACCCTCACCCACGAACTACTCTCTATGTAAAAAAATTGCCCTCATGCCTTTTTTCTCCTCCTTAAAAATATGTACACCTTCATCTTGAAATTCCCCACCCTAGGGAAAAGATCCTTGTCACTTACCTTACCTATGAACTGTGTGATCTTGTAAACCGGTGTAGGGTGAGTTGGAAAAGGTTTCCTCCTTAGGAGTGTGGCTTCTTACCGCAGTTGTGCAATATGTACAATTCCCATGCCAATAGATCATTTCAATAGAAAACCCCTCGAACCCATGAACTTCATGTCAGTTGTGTATTAATTCTGCTTTTTGGAAGTAACTGGCTTCCGACCAGTTGGATTTGTTGCCCAGGTCACGATTAAAGCCACACAGCAGGAAGAGATTGCTCATGGTAGTCTTTTCATTGCACAACAGATATCGATGTACCAGTTAAATATTCAAACTTTAAATTTGTTTTTATAGGAAGAGAAGGAAAGACATAGAAGTGTGTGTGGGAGTGAGAGAGACAGACCGAGAGACAAACCCACAAAGAACTTTTACTTTAATGCACATATGGAGGGATGTTGATAACATTTTATTGAGTACTTTGAGCCTTTTCAAAAGGCCTCCAGAACCAAACAACCATGGCTGACTCTGTTGGTAACTATGATAACAAAGTGTGGAGCTGGATGAACACAGCAGGCCAAGCAGCATCAGAGGAGCACAAAAGCTGATGTTTCGGGCTTAGACCCTTCATCAGAAAAGGGGGATGGGGAGAGAGGGGGAGGCGGACCGAAGATGGAGAGAAGATAGGTGGAGAGGAGAGTATAGGTGAGGAGGTAGGGAGGGGATAGGTCAGTCCAGGGAAGACAGACAGGTCAAGGAGGCGGGATGAGGTGGTAGGTAGGAAATGGAGGTGCGGCTTGAGGTAGGAGGAAGGGATGGGTGAGAGGAAGAACAGGTTAGGGAAGCAGAGACAGGCTGGGCTGGATTTGGGATGCAGTGGGGGAAGGGGAGATTTTGAAGCTTGTGAAGTCCACATTGATACCATTGGGCTGCAGGGTTCCCAAGCGGAATATGAGTTGCTGTTCCTGCAACCTTCGGGTGGCATCATTGTGGCACTGCGGGAGGCCCATGATGGGCATGTCTTTTGAGGAATGGGAGTCGGAGTTGAAATGGTTCACGACTGGGAGGTGCAGTTGTTTGTTGCGTACTTAGTGGAGGTGTTCTGCAAAGCGGTCACCAAGCCTCCGCTTGGTTTCCCCAATGTAGAGGAAGCCATACTGGGTGCAATGGATACAATATACCACATTGGCAGATGTGCAGGTGAACATCTGCTTGATATGGAAGGTCATCTTGGGGCCTGGGATGGGGGTGAGGGAGTAGGTGTGGGGGCAAGTGTAGCATTTCCTGCGGTTGCAGGGGAAAGTGCCAGGTGTGGTGGGGTTGGAGGGGAGTGTGGAGCGGACAAGGGAGTTGCAGAGAGAGTGGTCTCTCCGGAAGGCAGAGAAGGGTGGGGATGGAAAAATAGCTTGGGTGGTGGGGTCGGATTGTAGATGGCAGAAGTGTCGGAGAATGATACATTGTATCCGGAGGTTGGTGGGGTGGTATGTGAGAACGAGGGGGATCCTCTGGGGGCGGTTGTGGCTGGGGCGGGGTGTGAGGGATGTGTTGCGGGAAATGCGGGAGACGCGGTCAAGGGCGTTCTCGACCACTGCAGGGGGAAAGTTTCGGTCCTTGAAGAACGTGGACATCTAGGATGTGCGGGAGTGGAATGTCTCATCCTGGGAGCAGATGTGGCGGAGGCGGAGGAATTGGCAATAGGGGATGGAATTTTTGCAGGAAGGTGGGTGGGAGAAGGTGTATTCTAGATCGCTGTGGGAGTCAGTGGGCTTGAAATGGACTTCGTCCACCTCCCCCTCTCCCCCTATTTATTCCAGTTCCCTCTCCCCATTCCCCCTCTCTGATGAAGGGTCTAGGCCCGAAACGTCAGCTTTTGTGCTCCTAAGATGCTGCTTGGCCTGCTGTGTTCATCCAGCTTCACACTTTGTTATCTGGGATTCTCCAGCATCTGCAGTCCCTGTTATCACTATTGGTATCTATTGTGTTTTGTGCATGGAGATATGCAAAGATGGTGAACCATATCCTTTCTGTGGGACAGCAATTTTGTTCAATGTTGTAAAATGTGTGCACTCTCATGCTCAGTGCTACTCGCCTCAGCTCAGATTCTTTTTCAAAGTGATCACAGCATTAACTAACTGTACACAGGAAGCAATCAACAAACACACATAATTGAATGTTAAACACTTGAACATGAAGTATCAGATGCTGCTGGCTGCCATAATGTGCCTGACCCCAAGCAACAACAAAAACATTTATATAGTACCTTTCGTCTGCTAGAGTGCTTGAGATGAATGATTATCAAATAAAACGAGCTGTTGGCATGTTTTCTGAGGAAAAATGAAGTGATTCTGTGCCAGAGGTGTATTTAATCACATTTCCTTAAGTGTGATTAGATTCATTCACATTGGAATGGAAAGTCAGTTATCACACATGTTACAGTGACACTAATTTAAACGTATCTGGAATTGAACGTAGTACTTTCCATGCATTTACTTCTTTATATTTGCTGCCTCGTAGCGGCAGGGACTCAGGTTCAAGCCACCCTCAGGCGACCGTCTGTGTGGAGTTTGCATGCTCTCTCCATGTCTGTTTGGGTTTCCTCTCGGTGCTCTGGTTTCCTCCCCTAGTCCAAAGATGTGCAGGTTAGATGGACTGGTCGTGCTAAATTGCCTGTAATGTTGAGGGATGTGCAAGCTCGGTGGGTTAGCCCTGGGAAATACAGGGATGGGGTAGGGGGTTGGTGTAGGTGGGTTGCTGTTCGGAGACTCAGGGTGGACACAATAGGCTGAATGGCCCACTTCCACACTGTAAGGATTCTATGAAATATTCTAATCCCATTTTCCTGCACTTGGCCCGTAGCCTTGTGCGCCTTAGCATCACAAGTGCACATCTAAATACTTCTTATATTTTATGAGGATTTCTGCCTCTACCACCCTTACTGGCAGCCAGCTACAGATTCCCACCAGCCGCTGGTTGAAAAAGATCTGCCTCACATCCCCTCCTGCCCCTTATCTTAAATCTCTGTTGGTTTATTGTATTGTCTGCTTCATAATTTATAATTTTTTTACTGCTTTAAGTGGACTTATCCAAGGGGTTAATCAATGCCTGACGAGCAATTGATTATTAGACCAGTGTCATCAATATGATGCAGGTGTACATGTTGGAGTCTTCGGAAGCGAATCGAACACGGTGTGGGGCACTTGTCCAGCCTAGCGTGAATATTAGCCTGTTGTCTGTCATGTTCATCCCACACTTAATGGCTGAGAAAGGGAGATGCTGTTGTCAAAATTCTGGATGACCAGAGACTAACCCAGTGAGTTATTGCATTCGATGGTTACCCAATAATAATTGCTTACAGGAAAAGACAAGTCATAGCAAAGCATGAGGCCAACAAATACTTCAGTTTCTCAATTTGATTTTATGTGACTTTTTTGCCAATTAGTTTATAGATGTATGTGATCTATAACGAAAGGGGTGTTGACCTTGTCCATCAGCAGGGTACTCACAGACATATTGACAGTGAAATCATTCAGTTCTTTAAACTCAGGGCGGTCACTTAGTCTATTTTCTTTATGGGTTGATAAATATATTTAATTCTTACCACAACTCCGTCAGCCATTTGTTGTCCTTTCTTTCGCTGGTTCTTTAATTTATTATTTATATCACTGTCTTTTGTTTATTCATTACAACTTATTATTTATATTACAGTTTCTGCTGTAAGCATTGAGCTGAGATCAGTGGGGACAAGACCCAAGCTATGCTGGGTAGATACACCAATGCTGATTGTATTTTCAATGCTAGTAGGGTGCGCAAACAAGGCAAAAATCCACAAGATCATAAGGAGCAGGACTAGGCCATTTGGCCTATCAAGACCACTCTATCATTCGCTATGTTGATGGATGATCCAACTGGGCCTTAACTCCAATTTACCCTGCTCCCCCACCACCACTATAACCCTTGGTCTGCTTTCGAAATAACTGAGTCTTAAAAGTGTTCAAACCCAGCTTCCATTGCTCTCTGGGGAAGAGAATTCTAAAGGTTAATGATCCTCAGAGAGGATTTCCTTTGTTAATGTGATATTCCTTATTATTTTAACTGTGCCCTTTTTTATAGATTCCCCCATGGAATACTCCCAGTTGCATGAATGTGGTTAGCTCCAATAACATCCAATAAGCTTCACATCATCCAGGACAAAGCAGACCATGTCATTGGCATCAGATTCACTAACATTCAGTGACTCAACCATTGATGCTCAGCAGTTGCAATGTGTGTCATTTACAAGATACACGGCGGAAATTCACCAAGGCTCCTGAGGCAGCATCTTCCAAACATCTGACCACTTCCACCGAGAAGGACAAGGGCACCCAATGCCTGGAAACATTACCAATTCCAAGTTCCCCTCCAAATCACTCACCATCCTGACGTGAAAATATTTTGCAATTTCTTCAGTGACGCTGGGTCTAAATCCTGGAATTCCCTCCCTTTTGCTCATGTAGGTCTACCTACAGCATGTGGACTGAGGCGGTTCAAAAAGGCAGCTTGCCACCACTTCCCCAAGAGGGCTAAGTTTCAAAACCAAAGGATTAAACATGGTCGTGCAAGAAAGTGCAAAGAACTACAGCAAAATGGCAACACCTCCTCCATCACACTCAAGCCCATTTGCCATTGCCTACTTTGAGTTAATTTCTAAAAAAAAAACCTCATTGTTACTTGCATATTTTTCATGACTGATATGCAAAATCTTTCCAAAAAGGTTGTGATACCCCGAAATATTTGTGACCCATCAGTCATCAACGTTGCCTGTCAACAGTGCTTCAACCCTACTTTCAGGAAGCGAGTTGTTTGTTCCTCTGTGTGTCATGTTCTTTAAACTCACTCGTCTTTTCCGTCACTCATTTTCAGGCTTTTAATCTCCCTCATGTTCTTTCCATCATTTGTTGCTGACTAGTGCATTCCTAAAGGTTTCCTAATCACAGTCAGTCAGTTGTGAGCGGAGCCTGAGGTAGATTGCAAAAGGCATGGTGTGGGGAATAGAGGTAAAGGCCAATGTACACCAAGGCCATTTCATGGTTGTTTGTTTTCCCTGTGCCTGTCCTGATTAAGCATGAGATCTGTACATAGATGAATGAAGATTCAAGGCATAGTCATTATGAAACAGGTTAGAAGATCTAACACATCATAAAATCTGTACAGTGTGGAAATAGGTCATTCAGCCTAACAAGTCCACACCAACCCTCCAATGAGCATCCCACCCAGACCCATCCCCCTATCCTATTCCTGTAACCTTGCATTTCCCATGGCTAATGCACCTAACCTACACATCCCTTAACACAATAAGTAATTAGCATGGCCAATCCACCTAACTTGCACATCTTTGGACTGTGGGAGGAAACCAGAGCACCCAGCAGAAACCCAAGCAGACACTGGGAAAATGTGCAAACTCCATGACAGTCACCCAAGGTTGGAATTGAGCCCAAGTCCCTGGCACTGCGAGGCAGCTGTGCTAATCAGTGAGCCACTTTAGTAGACATTTTAAGACAAGATGTTTCCTGTTTTTGAGAGATCTTGTTCGTTCACAGCCATTAAACCAGTGATAAAGTTACTCACATCGTAATAGGGAACAGCTCATTAAGCCAATTCACGGATGAACAGGGCCCAAATTACTAATAGCACAGAGATCATTCAACAGAGGTCTCGCCCCTCTTTTGAGTCAAGAGGCTAGAAGCAGCATGAGAATCCCTACTGTCACTGCTCTCTGTCTTTGAAATGCAAAGGTTGTAGCCTCAGCCAAAGCTCTACCTGTGGAAGTATTTCCTGTCTGCGCTGGTGACCCTACAAGCTGTGGGCCTTGTGTTTTCCCTCAGATATTAATCAGATTTTGGTACACGTCTGTTTTGAGATACCCATCCCTACCTCAGAAAGCACCAACCTCTGCTTACAGGGATTCTTTCTGTGCAGTGCTTTGTGCCCTGTTTATTGCTGTCCTGCCTTGGGAACAAGCCCACTGGACTTTAATGTACAGTGGAGCCAGCCTCCGAATAAGCCATCACACAGCTGATTCCAACTTTTTGGCACCTCATGTGGTCTAAAGGCCTAGAGATAGCGCCTGAATTTTTGAAGTCATAAGATTGTGTCCATAAGTCAATTGTTAGAATTGCTTTCTAATTTAACTCACAGTATTCAGAAGTAGGCTATTGTCTAAATGTATGCCCCTAAGAAGGTAAGAAACTGCATGATGACCAGTTGTGAGTGTGACTTTTTGGATTGCAATCACCTTTCTGTGAACCAGAAAGGACAGTTTGGACCAAAGGGTTTGCTTCAATGCTGTATCACTGTATGTGAGGCTCTGTCCATCCTCTCAGGTGGACACAAAAGATCACATAGCACAAATCCAAAAGAACAGTAACCAACACATGAATGCTAGCAGGCCAGGTCAAGAGAGCTGTTAATAAAGGATACAGTATTCTAGGCTTCATTAATAAGATCCTAGGGTATAATATCAGTGAGTTTATATTGATAGGTCACTAGTTAGACCTCAACTAGAGCTTTATGTATAATTCTGGGCACCAAAGTCTGGGAAGGACATGAGCAGATTGGGGATGTTTGTGAGAATGGTTTTGGGAATGGAAGCCTTCAATTATAAGAGTACATGAGGGAAGCTCGAACTGTTTTCCTTGGTGGGGAGATAAAATGGAAGTTTTCAAAGTCATGAGATGACTGGACAGTGCAGAAAGTGAATGTCAAAAACCTGAAAACATAGTTTGAGAGGTTTTTGCAAACAAAGCACAAATGAGGTGAGAAAAATTCTTTTTACACAGCAAGTCGTCCATGATTGGAATGCACTGCCAGAACTATGGTGGGGGCAGGTTCAGTTATCGGATTCAAGAGGCCACTGGATGATTAATCAGACAGAAATAACATGCCAACATATGGGTAAGTGACAGGAGTTCGGCACTAGGTCAAAATGCTCAGAGAGCCTGGACAAATACAATGGGCCAAATAACCTCTTTCAACACTGTAATAGTTCTTAGTTCAATGATTCTGTGAGTAATATGTTCCCCAAAGTTCAGCCACTAACATTAAAAAAAACTAATTATCATGCTGCCTCTTGTCGGACCTTACTGTGCACAAATTGGTGTTGTGTTTCCTACATAACATCAAATTACCCTTCAAAGGTCAATCATTGGTCATAAAGTACCTTGAGACATCCTGAGGTCAGTACATGAATGCAGTATTTTCTCTTAATGCTAAACACTGCCAGGACAGAACAGGCAAAGTACCAGTTTAATTTATAAGGTAAAAGAAAGATTATATAAAAACGAAAAGAGCATTTTAATGAAAAACTTAAGGCAATCAAAAATACATTGAGAATATCCAAATGGCTAGAGCTCGAAGCAGTGATTGTGATATTTCAGAATCTTAGGAAATCAGTGGCAAGCATTACATAGCTTAACCTGGGAATGTCCTCCACAAATGATCCAAGTAACAGAATAAAGTTGGAAGTGGTGGGGAAATAGAGACCACACTATAATTATGTTTGATAGTTGGATTCAGAAATAACAGGAGTTATATCTAAATCACTTTTAACAGGTTAACCTCCAAGGAGTGAGCAAAGAACTGAAATTAATGAAAGATGAATTAAATACCATTCTAATCACGCAGGATATGAACTAACAAAAGGGTACATGACATAGTTTTGGCAAATAGGGCTACGGAGAATCAAAAGGGATCCTAGAATCATAGAACCCCTACAGTACAGGATCAGGCCATTCAGCCCATACTATCCTGCTGAAGAACATCCCACCGAGATCTAACCCTCTACCCTATAACCACGCATTTCCCAATGGCTAATCCAACCAGCCTGCACGTTCCTGGACAATTTAGCATGGTCAATCCACCTGACCTGCACATCTTTGGACTGGGGGAGAAAACCAGAGCACCCAGAAAAAAAAACCCATACAGACACAGGGAGAATGTGTAAACTCCACAGAGACAGTCACCTGAGGCAGGAATTGAACCCAAGCCCCTGGTGGTGTGAGGCAGCTGCACTAATTGCTGAGCCACTGTGCCAGCTATTGTCTCCAAATACATAATGGACAGAAGAGTAACTAGGGAGAGATTAGGGCTCCTTGAAGATCAGCTTTGCCGCTTTTGCATGGAACCAGAGGAGATGGGGGAGATAGTAAATTAATATTTTACATCAGTGTTTACTCTGGAGAAGAATATGAAAGATAGAGAACGTGGGGAAATAAATAGTGACATCTTGAAAATGTCCATATTACAGAGGAGGAGGTGCTGGACATCTTAAAACGCTTAAAGGTGGATAAATCCCTAGGACCTGACTAGGTGTACCCTAAAACTCTATGGGAAGCTAGGGGAGTGATTGCTAGGCCCTTTGCTGAGATATTTGTATTATTGATAGCCACAGGTGAGGTGCCAGAAGATTGGATTTGGCTAACATAGTGGCACTATTTAAGAAAGGTGGTCAGAAGAAGCCAGGGAGCTATAGACCAGTGAGTCTGACATCGCTGGTGGGTAAGTTCTAGAAGGGAATCCTGATGGACAGGATTTACATGCATTTGGAAACGCTAGGACTGTTAAGGGATAGTCAGCATGGCTTTGTGCATGGGAAATCATGTCTCACTAACTTGATTGAATTTTTTGAAGAAATAACAAAGAGGATTGATGAGGCCAGTGGGGTGGACGTGATCTCTGTGGACTTCAGTAAGGAGCTCAACAAATTTCCTCATGGTAATCTGGTTCATAAGGTTAGATCACATGGGATCTGGGGGAGCTAGCAATTGGATACAAAATTAGCTTGAAGTTAGCAGAGAGTGGTGGTGTAGGACTGCTTTTCAGACTGGAGGCCTGTGACCAGCAGTGTAACGCAACAATCAGTGATGGTCCACTGCTTTTCTTCATTTATATAAATGAATTGGATGTAAAAATGGGAGGTATGATTAGGAATTTTGCAGATGACACCATAATTGGAGGTGTCGTGGAAAGTGAAGAAGGTTACCTCAGAGTACGATGGAATCTTGCTCAGATAGGCTAGTGGCGGATGGAGTTTATTTTAGATTAATGTGAGGTGCTGCATTTCGGAAAGGCAAATCAGAGCTGGACTTATAAACTTAATTTTAAGGTCCTGGGGAGTGTGGCTGAACAAAGAGACCGTGGAGTGCAGATTCATAGTTTCTTGAAAGTGGAGTTGCAGGTAAACAGGATAGTGAAGGAAGGTATTTGGTATGCTTGCCTTTACTGGTTAGTGCATTGAGTATAGGAGTAGAAGGGTCATGTTGCGACTGTACAGGACGTTGGTTAGGCTACCTTTGGAAAACTGTGTGCTGTTGTGGCCTCCCTGCTATAGGAAAGATGTTGTGAAACTTGAAAGGGTTCAGAAAAGATTTACAAGGATGTTGCCAGGATTGGAGGTTTTGAGCAATAGGGAGAGTCCGAGTAGAATGGGGCTGTTTTCCCTGGAGCATTGAAGGCTGAGGGGTGACCTGATAGAGGTTTATAAAATTGTGAGGGGCATGGATAGGGTAAATACACAAGGTACTTTCCCGATGATAGGGGAGTCCAGAACCAGAGGCTTAAGATGACAGGGAAAAGATTTAAAAGAGACTGAAGGGGCAACTTTTTCATGCAGAGGGTGGTGTGTGTATGGAATGAACTGCCAGAAGAAGAGATGGAGGCTGGTACAATTACAGCATTGTGAAAGGTACCTGATGGGTATATGGATAGGAAAGATTGAGAGTCATATGGGTCAAATGCTGGAAAATGGGACTAGATTAATTTTGGATGTCTGGTTGGCATGGACGAGTTGGATTGGAGAGTCTGTTTTTGTGTTGTGCAACTCTATGATTCTATGAATTTATTAGCTGCTGCCAATTAATAAAAGACAAATCCATCTGGGCCAACAAAATAATGCAAAAACAATGAAAAAGCAAGCCATTGGCCTGTTGTGTCACAGTGATAGTGTCCCCACTTCTGAGATAAGAGGACCCAGCTTCAAATCCATCCTGTATCAGAGGTGTGTGATCACATTTTTGAACAGGTTGATTAGAAAGATATCTTAAAATTAAACCAAAGCAGGAAAATTATTCAAAATTCTGTTGCAAAGACTCAGAAGGGAAATATTTCAGGCGTAATTCCAGTAGCCATTACTGTCCAACTATAGTCAGTATGGTCATGCAGGATAGGACATCCTTAGCTTTCATACCAGCTCTTATGAAGTCTTAGTAAGTGTTACCAAATTGGAACATGGACCTTAGAATACTGCAAAATACCAATGGAATAACTGGACCTTGTGGATTGCATAGACCAGGTTACAGTCCAGTGAGAATCCTATTTCATTCAGACCTGGCTAGAATATTTCCTGTTTCATACAAAATTTGCATCTTTTGTCAAATGTGAATGACAAATCATTTATTTCACAATGTGAGAAATTCAGCAGAGATGCCACAAGTGCACGTGGCAAGCTATCATCATCAAAATTGGGATATCTTCAGCAAATTGCCGCGGTGAGATATCTCTGCTGTAGAAGATGACGTTAACACCATAAGACAAAAAGAAATAGGAACAGAAGTAGGCCATTTTGCCATTCGAACCTACTGTGCCATTCAATACGATCACAACTGACCTAACATTCTTCATGTCCTCTTTCCTGCAATTTCCCATAATCCTTGATTCCCAGACTGATCAAGAATCTATCGATTGCAGCCTTAAATTTACATGAAGATGCTGCCCCCACAACTCTCTGTGGTAAGGAGGTGTAAAGACTCACAACCACTGAGAGATGAAATTCCTCCTCATCTCTGTCTTCAATTAGTGCTGCTTTAATCTGACACTATGCCGTCTGGTCTTAGATTCTCCCATGAGGGGAAACATCCTCTCAGCTTTTACCATGTCAAGCCCCTGAAGAATCCTATATGTTTAAGTGTGATAGCCTCTCATTCTTCTGGACTTCAGTGCTTAAAATCTCAACCAGTTCAGCCTTTGCTCATAAGACAATCCATCAAAACCAGGGATCATCCCAGTGAACCTTGTCTGAACTGCCTCCAATGAAACAAAATGTTTCCTTAAATAAGGGGATCAAAATGGCTCACAGTACTCCAGATGTGCTGTCACCAACACCTTGTACAGTTGCAGTAAGACTTCCCTATTCTTATACTCCAAACCCCTAGAAAATTAAAGGCCAATATTCCATTAGACATCCTGATTCCATCTGTGTGCTAGCTTCTGTCTCTCATTTACAAGTTCCCTCAAGTCCCTTTGTGTTGCAGCTTTCTATGGTTTTTGTCCCCTTAAATAATACTCTGTACTTGGTATTTCTTTTATCACTGCACACCAATGTATGTTGTAATACTGCAGCACCTCACCAGGCTGTAGCTGGTGTTACACAGTGTTGAGGAAATGAGTTGTGGCTGGTTATGCCATTCTTCCAAAGCAGCACAAGTGAAAGATGCTTGTGGCAATAGCAGCGTAATAAGTTCATTCATCTTTCAAACCTTTTGAAAGTATCTTGGTTCCTTCTGAATTATCCATGGAATTCTCAAGCACATTGGCACCTGCAAGCATCCACTCCATCCACTACCAACACTCAGTAGCAGCAGTATGTAGTATCTACAAGATGCACTGCAGAGATTTGACAAAGATCCTCAGGCAGCACCTTCCAAGCCCATGGACACCTCTGTCTCAAAGAACAAGGGCAGCAAATACATGGCAAACACGTCATCTCCATGTTCTCCTCCAAGCCACTCACCATCATGATTTGGAAATATATTGCCATTCCTTCACTGGTGCTGAGTCAAACTCCTGGAATTCCGCCCCTGATGACATGGTGGGTCAACCCACAGAAGGAGGACGGCAGCAGTTGAAGAAGGCAGCTCACTGCAACCTTCTCAAGGACAACTAGGGATGGGCAATAAATGCTGGCCTAGCCAGGAACACCCACATCCCACAAATGAAGTTTAAATAATTCTTCGAGCGCATTGTCAGCAAACTAGTTGAGATTTTAATTCAAATTTGTTTTATTTTAATATGGAATGCAAGATAATGTTTTGTACAATGTAACTTTATTCGTTATAGTATGGCTGAATGTGATAGGGTGTGTTAAGGATATTGCTCTTATCAAGATATTACTGTGTCATTGAGGTCCAGAAATTCCCAACTATGAAGCTTGACCAATGTTGCTGCACTCACATCAGAGAATAAATCCAACAGGGTTCACATTCTCAATCCAGTGACCTTTGCTGAAAGGTGATGGTGAGTGCATATTAGCCAAAGAGAGGATTGCGATAGATATCTTCAATAACTGCAAACAGTTGCCTACAAATGACTGTCAATGATCAAGGCCTGAAGGGTGACCTATTGTGTGAAGAAGGATAGGGGCATGACCGTCAGGGAAGAAAGCCATTAAAGGAGAATAGGCAGGAGATTCGTTGCATTCTCAGGACATATGTAACATATATTTAACAGGTCAGTCCAATTTGGGGAATGACTCCTCCATCCGAAATTAATTTGGAGATCTCACTTCTGAGATTTGGCCCAATTTTTCATTAGGATAGCTAGATTCATATTTGCCCTTTTTCTTGAGCTGATTTGCATTTTCCCGGATGAGCTGAGAGCTAAGGCACGTGGAGGACCTGAACAGACTTTGAATGGCTAGACCCAAAAGTTAATGGAAGATATGTACCCTCGGTCAGACTGTGCAAACGTTGACATGGGGATGTGGATCTTTCCTGTATTTGCAGTTGGCTTTATCAGAGCGCGATTAGGTTCCCAGAACAAATTTGACCAAAAGGAAACATTACCTCTGTAAGCCAAACAAAAGCAGTTTTGAAATTTGTCTATTTAACGCACGTCAGATGTTTTGCTAAAGCTCTTCAAAAGTGCCAGTGTTCCTGGGATTCTGATGAGTTGTAAAGGTTTTATAAACAACTGTGTGAGCTCCAGCCACAGCATTTCCAACAATGTTTGTTAATCTCGCTGAACAAGTGTGCACCACTTGCAGTGCAAATATGCTGGAGTTCGGGGGAGTCAATAGTGTAACTTTACTGTTTGCAAAATCGCTCCTTATTATAATCAGAAAGTTTACTGAGAGCCCAATAGTCAAATATAATAAACTCTTAAGCAAGCTCATGTATAAAAACAAAGAAAAACATCCCTGTTTGACATTTTTCCTGCTGATTATGTTTGCAGAAGGATCTGGGAAAATGGAGAGAATGATGCATGCTATCTTTGTAAGTTTTTAATCACCCCTCCGTAATGGTGTTCATCACCTGAATAATTGACTCAAAATTGACTATAATTTCCATTCCTATGTGTTTTATTTTAAACACTATAGGCACAGTTGTTCTGTAATTTGCATGCATTGTAGGACTGTTTTGTAGATTTGCTCTCCTGGTCAGAAGTCCTACCCTCCCAGACTGCATAATGCCAACATTCAGACTGAATCCATTGAGTCTCATTCCGCACTGTTTTAGAGTGAGGCTGTCAAAAGTATGAATGTAAAAGCATTCTGAATGGATCTATTTCCGTAACTCTGTGTACTTGTATGTAACTCTGTGCGGTTGTAGTATATATAATTATGTTCCCCATTTTAAGACTAAGGAAACTAACTGATGGAAAGAAGCAATTTGTTTAGAGATGGCACATACTGCCAACCTTTCTTTCAGGATATCAATTAGTGGCTTACTCATTCTTATTTTAATTTCTAAATGCAAATCAAGTGAGGAACCTTGTTTAATTTTGGTTTGTCTACAAACAGCACCAAAAAATGTATTTGTAGTTCTGATTTTGATAGTACGAAATGGGTAATATGGATTATTTCTATTGTCTATCACTCCTGATATTAATTCTCATCTACTCAAATGTAAATTAATATCAGGAGAGATGTGTAACACTCAGCTGAATCGATATTCCCTGCTTTTTATTATTGTCTAAAGTCCCATTTACTTACTGAACAAATAACAAAAGAAGTTGTGGGTGCTGGAGATCCAAAACAAATCAGAAATGGGTGAAGAAACTTAGCCGATCTGACTGGACCTGTGGGAAAAAGCAGAGGGGCAACGCTTTAATCAGAGCTCGGAAAAAGCGATATTTATGCTAAAGCTGAATTGGGGGAAGAGGTGGGGAAGGGGAGATGTGAGTGGGTAGGTGGAGATGGAGTCCAGAAAGATGGCAAGTTATGAAAGGGGCAGGTAAACAAGGGAGATAATGGATAATTTCTGGGGATAGGCTGGCCACTGATATACACTACAAATCCACTGACTCCCACAGCTCTCGCAACTGTACATCCTCACATCCTGCTTCATGTAAGGACTCCATTGAGTTTCTCCATATCCTTGGCATTTGTTCCAATGATGCCATCTTCCACAGGGGGGCCTAAAAAATGTCCATGGTTTTTCTCAGTTGAACATTCTCCTGTGGTTGACAGGGCCCTTAGCCATGATTGACTGATTTCCCACATTTCTATCCTCACCCCATCCCTTCCCTCCCAGAACAGTGATAGGATCCCCGTTCTTCTGACTTACCACTACACCATCCTAGAATAAGAAGCTGGCCATTTAGGACTGAAACGATGAGAGGCCTTTGGGATTCTCCACCTCAATTGTGGATGCTCAATTTTTGGGGGTGTTTTTAAAGCGGAATCACTCAAGTTTTAGATTCTAATATAATGAAGTGGATGTGAGAATAATGCTGGAAGATGGCATTGAGGTGAAAGATTAATCATGATCTAATTGAATGGAAGAACAGTCTGAAAGGGCTTAAAGGCCTCACCTTTGCTTCAGTTCTGTTTCATAAAAATAATGGTGGCCTCATTCAATAACCTCAGTCATTGAGCAATCTCAAACATTATCTCAGAGACATCAGCGGAAGTGAAATTTCCTCGGGGATTTCTTCCACTTCACCACCATAATTTCAATAGAGAATTGCTTACAAACAATTCCTTCATGAGACAGAACTTAACAAACTTAAGAGATTGAGCTAAAGGGGAGGCTGAATAGGCTGGGGATATTTTTCCTGGTGTGTAGGAGGCTGAGGTGTGACCTTATAGAAGTTTATAAAATCATGAGGGGCATGGATGTTGTGAATAGCCAAAGTCTTTTTCTCAGAGTAGGGGAGTCCAAAACTAGAGAGGGTATAGCTTTAGGGTGAGAGGGAAAAGATTTAAAAGGGATCTAAGGGGCAACTTTTTCACGCAGAGTGGTGTGTATATGGAATGAGCTACCAGAGGATGTGGTAGAGGCTGGTACAACTACAAGGCATCTGAATGGGTAAATGAATAGGAAGGGTTTAGAGGGATGTAAGCCAGATGCTGGAAAATGGGACTCAATTAACTTAAGATATCTGGACAAGTTGGACCGAAGGGTCTGTTTCTGTGCCGTGCATCTCTATGACTTAGACATTGCTTAACGGTAATGTCAAGGTGCAGCTTTCATCTTGCACTCATTGGGCCTGAAACGCAAGAAAACCAACTTTTGAAAGTTAAGAAAAGTTCATTTAACATGTGAAGAATGTGCAGATGAATTGGACCGTGGTTGGCATGGAGAGAAAACAGGAGCTGTTGACTGTCTCAATTAACTGATGAAACTCTATCCAAGCAAATTAACTTTGATTGGACAGGACATTGCAATAGGAATGCAGCAGGGCTTGCTGCCCTCAAAGTCCTTTCTCCAGTGAAAGATGTGCAATGTGTGGAGTCTTAAATGAATCTTTCCTTTCTAAAATTGCTTGCACACCTGAGCATTTGCTACAGCTCCTATAACAATCAGCAACTGCTTTGATTTTGCCAAGCTAACTTATTTAATACTTAGTTTAGCTAAGCTACTTTTTCCAAGCTGAAAACAGCTAATTGAACATAGTTCAAGTGTTAAATCTAGTGTTCTCCAGTTTAGTATAATCCTGTGATGTTACCATCAATATCACAAGACTGTTTCTGTTATTTGAGCATCTTTATTCTCCTATAATTGTTGCAGTACTACTGTACAAATTTTTATTTAGAAACTTCTCTTTGAAGCAGCCCTCACCTCCCTTGAGCTGCCAACTTTCATGAGGCTTGTTAGACTTCCTCAAATGTCCTGCTTGTTTTAAATCTGTAAATGGTGAGTTTGGGTACTGTATAAGACATCAAATAGTTGAAAATCTCACCTAGCTCCAAGCTGTCTAGGTTTAATTCATCCTCAATGCTTCAGGCACAGACCCTTCAACAAAGTCGAGGAAAAGGTTGTGACCAAATGTCAACTTTTACCTCTCGTTTTTTTTTGAAATGATGATACTATGCCTTTATCCGATAAACAAGGCTTGTGAAGCCTTGTTTTTTTTTAAATTAGCACAATAGAAGCAGCCTGAATGGGAGAGGTCGAGCTCTCACAGAACCAGGATTTTTCTCTTTTTTTTAGTTTTTCTTGGGGTCTTTAACTGTGGTCTTAAAGTTGGGTTTGGAAGCTGCAATACGTCTCTCGCTGCTACTTTCTCTCTCAGAATTTTCTCTTGATTTTTTTTCCCTCCTAGACTGAAGATTTGCCTGTGAGACAATATATTTTTCTGAACTTGCCTTTTTGCCAAGGGAGTGTGTATGGGGCGCTAGTGTTTTGGAAAAGTTAATGTTTAGTCATTAAATAATCTATTCGTCTGTTAAGTTTTCCCATAGAGTTAGGTTATTCCAATTTCTTTTTCTTTTGGTGTATTTTAACTGTAGCATATGAATGAAGTGTGTTTTGCTTCAAAAAAGACCCAAGGCCTCACAAATAAGGGATAACACAGTGTGGAGCTGGAGAAATACAGCAGGCTAGGCAGCATCGGAGGAGCAGGAAAGCTGACATTTCGGGTTGGGACCCTTCTTCAGAAAATTCAGATTTTCTGATGCTGCCTGTCCTGCTGTGTTCCTCCAGCTCCACGCTATGTTATTTCTCACTCCAGCATCTGCAGTTCTTGCTATTCCCAAGGCCTTACAAGCTGTTTAATTTATATGATTAGATTAGATTCCCTTCTAATGTGGAAACAGGCCGTTCAGCCCAACAAGCCCACACCGCCCCTTTGAGCATCCCACCCAGACCCATCCCCCCATAACCCACACACCCCTGAACACTACAGGCAATTTAACATGCCCGATCCACCTAACCTGCACATCTTTGGACTGTGGGAGGAAGCCGGAGCCCCCGGAGGGAACCCACGCAGACATGGGGAGAATGTGCAAACTCCGCACAGACAGTTACCCGAGGCTGGAATCGAACCTGGGTCCCTGGCGATGTGAGGCTGCAGTGCTAACCACTGAGCCACCATGCCGCCCATGATACAAACAGACAGCTCAGTATGGCTGCCTTAGAACCTCTCTTCAAAATGAAAAGGACAAAAAGCACATCTTAAAGCCATGGTATCATCGCACTGACCCCTCAAGTAAACTAATTCAAAGATTTCCTCCCTGTACTGGCTGTTAATGTATCTGTAAGTATTTTACCTTCTCCATACGTAAGTTTAGAGTGTGAGTCTCCATCTTTCCCCACCAAATGTTATTCACACAATGAACAGAAGCCACATTCATTATATGCACCACACTTATCTGGAATTTATACCAATATTCTTTCATTAATCTAGAGTAATGCTGTGGAAAGCAAAACCTGCTGCATTCATCCAAAGCACATCACAGGAGCATTATTAAGCAGAAATTTGACACCAAGCCATGTGAACACATATCACAACAGATGACTAAAGCTTAGTCATCTTAGATGGAGTAGCTTGAGGAGAGAGAGAGAGAGAGATTGAAGGTGAAAATTGTGGAATTTTAGTCCTACACAGCTGAAGGCATGGCAGCCAATGATAGGGTAAAGGAAGTGAGGTATGTGCCAGAGGATAGAATTGGAGAACTTGCAAGTGAGTAAAGGCTGGAACAGGATAAAGATATAGGGAGGACTAAGGCCATTAATGGATGTCAACTCTGGAATATTAAGAATTTCACTAATTCCTCTTGGGCATTCATGTTTTTCATGAAAATAACATCAGTTGATGAGATAAACAGCTACAGGAAATCAATCTCAGTACCTTTTAATCTCTACAATTTAGTATATTATGCTTACGATCCCCATAGAGATGAATTGCTGTTGTAACCCCCTTGTTTAAGAAAGGATCAAGGCAAAAGATGGAAAATTATAGGCCGATTAGCCTAACCTCAGTAGTTGGTAAAATTCATGAATCCATTGTCAAGCATGAGATTTCTAAATTCCTGGAAGTGCAGGGTCAGATTAGAACAAGTCAGTATGGATGTGGTAAGGGGAGGTCATGCCTGACAAACCTGTTAGAATTCTTTGAAGAGGTAACAAGTATGTTAGACCAGGGAAACCCAGTAGATGTTATCTATCTAGACTTCCAAAAGGCCTTTGATACGGTGACTCAGGGGAAGCTGCTGAGCAAGGTGAGGGCCAATGGTGTTCGAGGTGAGCTACTGGCTTGGATTGAGGATTGGCTGTCTGACAGAAGGCAGAGAGTTGGGATAAAAGGCTCTTTTTCGGAATGGCAACCAGTGACAAGTGGTGTCCCGCACGGTTCAGTGTTGGGGCCGCAGCTGTTCACCTTATATATTAATGATCTGGATGAAGGGACTGGGGGCACTCTGGCAAGGTTTGCCGATGATACGAAGATAGGTGGTCAGGCAGGTAGTTCTGAGGAGGTGGGGAGGCTGCAGAAAGATTTAGACAGTTTCGGAGAGTGGTCCAGGAAATAGCTGATGAAATTCAATGTGAGTAAATGTGAGGTTTTGCACTTTGGAAAAAAGAATACAGGCATGGACTATTTTCTAAATGGTGAGAAAATGCGCAAAGCAGAAGTACAAAGGGATCTGGGAGTGTTGGTCCAGGATTCTGTAAAGGTTAACTTGGAGGTAGAGTCTGTGATTAAGAAGGCGAATGTAATGTTGTTGTTTATCTCAAGAGGGTTGGAATATAAAAGCAGCGATGTGCTTCTGAGGCTTTATAAAGCTCTAGTTAGGCTCCATTTAGAATACTGTGTCCAATTTTGGGCCCCACACCTCAGGAAGGACATACTAGCCCTGGAGCGTGTCCAGTGGAGATTCACACAGATGATCCCTGGAATGGTAGGTTTAACGTATGATGAATGGCTAAGGATCCTGGGATTGTACTCATTAGAGTTTAGAAGGTTGAGGGGAGATCTAATAGAAACTTACAAGATAATGTATGGCTTAGAAGGGGTGGACGCTAGGAAGTTGTTTCCGTTAGGCGGGGAGACTAGGACCTGTGGGCACAGCCTTAAAATTAGAGGGGGTAAATTTAAAACTGAAATGAGATGACATTTCTTCAGTCAGAGAGTGGTGGGCTTGTGGAATTCATTGCCGCAGAGTGCAGTGGAGGCGGGACGTTGGATGCCTTCAAGGCAGAGATCGACAAATTCTTGATCTCAAGGGCTATGGGGAGAGTGCAGGGAACTGGAGTTGAAATGCCCATCAGCCATGATTTAAATGGCAGAGTGGACTTGATGGGCCGAATGGCCTTACTTCCACTCCTGTGTCTCATGGTCTCATGGTTTAATAACTTGTTTTGAAAACTATGAACATCCAGTCAATAGCCAAATAATGGCATCAATATTTTACATTTTAAGACATTTGTTGCAACAAATGATTAAGAACAATATCAGCTAAACACAATCCTTGAAGAGAAATTATACTTCATATCTTAGAATGGATTATACTACTGCTATTCCTCACTCAATCGAAAAAAAAACACACTTTGCAGGTATACTTTACACTGCTGTAACATATTCATTAATTTTGCCTAAAGTTGATCCAAATGCGTCTTATATCCTCTGAATTTATTCTTGTTCTTTCCTTCTCTCAGCATTGTAATTTGCAATATTAGAATTGTCCTTCCTTCTGAGATTTTTATTTCCCTAGAGACTCTCCCTCTTATTCAAACAAGGTGACTCTTCCAGCCTTGTTGAAGTTCCCCATAAATTTGGTCTTTTCAATCCTTGTGTGAGCTTCCATCTACATTCGTGGTGGTGAGCCATATCGATCTTTCAGTTTCTCGCTTCTCTCTCTGTCTCTGATCCAAGCAACCACCATCTTTATTGATATTCTAGGAGAGCCTGTAACCTTTACAGTACCCTCCCCTACATCATTCCCCATAACAATGTAAATCACATGGATAAAAATAGACATTGCTGGAAATGAGCTGAAGGTCTAGTGCATCTGTGGAGAGAAATCAAAGTTAACATTTTGGGTCAAGTGACCCTTCCTCAGAATTTCTTTGTTTTTTACTTAAATCACAGGGGCCTTGTATCTAAGTAGGATTACTAATTATCTAACCTTGGAAGTGCCACCTTCTTTTTAATTATTCATTCACAGGATGTGGATATTACTAATTAGTATGGCATTTATTGACCACTGTGAATTGCCGTTAAGGAGTTGTTGGTGAACTGTTTTGTAGCACCACAGCAGTCCATGTAGTGTAGATAAATTCACTATGTGGCTCAGAAGGGAGTTCCAGGATTTTTACAGTGACAGTGAAAAAGCAGTGATGTAGTTTCAAGTCAGGAAGGTGATTGGCTTGGAGCGGAACTTGCAGGTGATGGTGCTGCCATGGATCTGCTGCCCTCGTCCTTCAAGCTGGTCAAGATCATGCTGTCAAAGCAGTCTTGATATGATACTGCAGTGCAACTTGTAGATTCTACATGCTTCATTACTGACACACGGAAGCAGCAAGGAGTGAACATTGAAGGTAATGAATGGGATGTCGGTAAAGCAGGCTGCTTTGTCCTTAAAGTGCAAAGATTCTTAAGAGATGGAGAGTGGGACTAGCTGAATAGCTCTTTCAGGAGCCAGTACAGACATGATGGGTCAAATGGCATCCTTCTGTACTGTAAAATTCTATGATTCTGTGGTTGGAACTACATTCATTCAGACACTTGGAGATTATTCCACTAGAATCCTGATTTTGCTTTACAGATAATGGTCAGGCAATAGGAAGTCAGGAAGTGAGTTACTCACTGCAGATTTCCTAGCCCTTGATCTACTCTTGTAGCCACAGTGCTTACATAGTTGGCACTTTTGTGCAATGATTTCTACTTGCCATTTATCAGGTCCAGCCTGGATACTGTCCAGGCCTTGCTATATATGGACACAAACTGTTTTGATATTTGAGGAGTCGTGAATGCACTGAAACTGAGCAATTGTCAGTGAACATCCCATGTCGGTGGTGGAGGGAATGGATGCTTGTGGGTGTAGTGCTTGTCAAATGGCCTATTTTGTCCTGGATGGTGTCAAGCTTCTTGAATGTTGTTGGGGCTGTACCCATCTAGGCAGGTGTGTCGTATTCCATCACACTCTCGACTTGTGCAATGTCGATAATGAACAGGCTTTGGGAGCGTCAGGAGATGAGTTACTTGTTGCAATATTCCTAGCCTCTGACCTGCTGTTGTAGCCACTGTGTTTATGTGGTGAGCCCAGTCCAAGAGAAAGGCAGATGCTGTAAATCAGGAACAAAAGCAGCAATTGCTATGATAGCTCAGTAGTTCTGGCAGCATCTACCGACTGAAATCAGAGCTAATGATTCTGGTTGAGTGACCCTTTCTCTGCTTTGTCCAAATCCTGTTGTATTTGAATATGAACTCTTTCAATATCTGGGAAGTCTTATGACATTACAAAGGATGAAAGGACATTGATGAGATCACTGAAGATGGTTGGGCCTAGGACACTGTGACTCACATCATGTAGTGGTAGTGTTGCTATCTCTGAACCAGGAGGCCTGGGCTCAAGTCCCAGTATTACTCCAGAGGCATGTAATATAATCTCTGAACAGGTTGATTAAAAACCATCTACCCTGAGGAGCTCCAGGAACTGAGATGAATGAGCTCTAGCAACCACAACCATAATTTATCTCAGTTTGAAACCAAATGGAGAGCTTCAAGTGCAACTGTTTACAACCCAACATTGTGAGCAATTTTTTGTGACTTTGGAGAGTCACAGCCTGGACTGTGATGACACACACAGACTGTCATTGTCTCCAAGTATACATACTTTGCATATTCTCAGGATAACAATATAAGCCTTCTTTTGTTTGTGAATGATGAATCCGCTCAGGCTTATTGTCTGGCACACTTTCGAAAAGGCCGCTTGACCACACCCTTCTGCTCATTTTACCTTGATTTTAAACATACCATCCCAAATAAAGCTTACAAACCTCATAGTCATAACACTATGCCTACATTTCATGTTTGCCACAGCAATCACTGCTTGCTGTTCCATTAACAAACAGAACGGAACCTGCAACTCTGCTGGGAATTTTGACAGAGGCATCACCTCAGTAAATA
Organism: Stegostoma tigrinum; assembly: GCF_030684315.1. NCBI lineage: Eukaryota > Metazoa > Chordata > Chondrichthyes > Orectolobiformes > Stegostomatidae > Stegostoma > Stegostoma tigrinum. The sequence continues at coordinate 12,162,540 of NC_081362.1, read as the reverse complement.
TATTCCATAATCTCGACAGAAACCCAGGAGAAATGTGCAAAAGGCCCTTTGCTTTGTGCGCCTGGGGCCTTCGTTTATCTTCTGAAATAGGTGTATGAATTTTTTTTCCCTCGTTTGTACATATTTATTTCGAATACAGTCACCCAAATTCAACAGCTTGAACCTCACAATATAGACTTGGAGCAATGCCATCACAAAGCTTATCGTTAAGAGAAGGCACATTTGACCCCACTGTGGATTTGAATTGAATTTTCTTTGTCATTGCATTGCCTGACATAAGCTATCATTTCCCGTTCCTCAGCCACAACCAGATACATTGTTCAAAATTGTTTCTGAACTGATAACAATTTAAAACATCGCATTTATTTTCAGTCATTAAATTGCTTTCTCTCCAAACCATAACAATGATAATAAAGTTGTTCCGCAATCAGAGAAGGAGAGAGAGGTTTTCCCATGCTGTATCTTCTTTTCATCTTGACCAATGGGCCTTAGGCTTTGGCATTTTTCACGTAAACACATAAAAGAGCAAGAGCAAGCCATTTAGCCTTTGACCCTGCTTCTTAATGAATGATAGGGGAGATGGTGGTATAGTGGCAATGTCACTGGACTAGTCATCCCTAAACCCCAGATTAATGTTCAAAGGACATGGGCTCAAATCCCAAAATAGTAGATGGTGAAATTTGAATTTAATAAAATGCCAGTCCAATGGTAACCAATTAAACATTACAGATTGTTACAGAGACTCATCTGGTTCACTGATGTCCTGTAGGGAGGGAAATCAGCCATCCTTACCCAGTCTGGCCGACATGTGACTCCAGACTAGCAGCAATTGGGATGATTCTAAGCAATTAGGGATAGACAATAAATGCTGGCCTGATCAGTGATAGACACAACCATGAACAAGGTAGAAAAAGGAATCACAGCTGCACTCCCAACCTCTTTCAGATTGTCAAGAAAGAGCATTGTCAGTTTTACGGACGTTGATCTACTTTGTATTTGAAGAAATAAATCTGCGCACTCACTCTCTCTCTCTCTCTCTCCCACTGGAGCTAATATTTTAGTTTTTGCTGATCGTGTAAAATGGCTGATGTCAGGAAAGAAAGTGAGAGAGCCCCAGTTCTCGGACTCAACTGGGTGCAGTTCATGAAATTGATACGACCGCAAAATTGAATGCAGCCCCACTGGATACAGCCCTGCTATCAGACCTCTGAATGGACTTCTCAAATTTTAAATCAAATATTGCTCTCACTCTTTGTGTACCTTCTGTGCAGCCGTAACATTGTATTCCTCGTTCTGTCCTATTACCCTAATGCACTTTGTGTGGTACGATCTGTCTGTACTGCACATGAAACAAAATTTTTCACTGTACCAAGGTACATATGACAATATAAATCAAACTCAAAACTCCAGTTCTGTGTCTTGAAATGTGATGATTCCTGCGTCAATCGGACAGTCATCACAGCTGTATCAGTCATACGAAGAGGATGCCACCACAATAGAAACCATGCCACATTAAATCCTTATGGCAGCACATAAGGGGAGCTAAAGGAGGGAATCCAGAGGGACAACTTGCGTTTCGCAATTACTTGTTTTCTTAAAAAAAAATGAGCTACTTATTTCTTTACTGCTTCAGGATTGAAATGGGATTGCAATCTCCTGGACTGCTCTGTGTTTTTTTTGCAGATCATTTACTCTTTGGGTGAGTGACAGTTATAGAGCAAAATCCACTATCGATCTCCTCAGTACAGATGAAATAGCCATGACATTTTGCAGCAAAATTTGTGAACCACAAATATGAGAGTGATAGATGCAGCATGACAGCACATAAATCAATACAAAATACCCAGATTCCTTAATGCCATGAGCTTCTTGGTGGATCTTTGAATTATCAGGAGCTATGCAGAGGTCCTCTGCTCGCTTTGGTATTGACTGAATCGTCAGGAGACACAGGGCTAATAACAATCAGGCTGCCAATTCCAAATCTCTTCACTGAAACTAAATTCCACTCTTAAAGGGACTCAAATGCTGAAGAGCTTCCTTAAATCCTGAGCGGATACCATAAAGGGCAAAAGATGCACAGAAAGTGACCAGGTCTAAGTCAAGAGTTTTTGCAGCTTTACTGGGCTTGAAGACAACTGATTTTCCAAAATGGAATACACCTTATCTTCTCACACTCCAAAGATATTCTGCCGTTAGACATTTTTATTTTTGTATTTTGGATGACTCAGGTGATAAATATTTTGCTGAGAAGCAATGTGCCTGAGCAGTTAGAACTGAAAGAACAGCGGAGGCTGTAAATCCGAAACAAAAACAGACATTGCTGAAAAATCTCAACAGGTCAGGCAGTATCTGTGGAGAGAAATCAGAGCTAACCTTTTGGGTCGAGTGACCCTTCGCCAGAGCTGATGGTACCATCAGTTCTGAGGAAGGGTCACTCTACCTGAAATATTAACTCTGATTTCACTCCACAGATACTGCCTTAGCGACAGTCTGCTTGCAAAATCAAAATAAGTTGTAAAAATGTTAAAACTCGTGTGTATCATTGCAGCTTCTGCAAGCACACACACAAACACATACACACACACGTACACACATCACAAACACGTACACACACTCACATACACACACCCAATACACACACAGACAAACACGTACACATACTCACATACACACACACACACACACACACACACACACACACACACACAAACACACGTGTGTAGTTGAGTATTGAACAATGGGAGGATAAAGAGCAGGCTTGTGAGGGAGCAGTGAGACAGCTTGGGAGAGAACAGCTTACTAAAACTGTCAGTTCTGAAGGGGAGTTGACAGTGTGGCTAATGGTAAAATGGTTCTCCTTTTGAGAGAGAACCGGAGGGACCATTTATAAATTAAGGGTTTCCTATTTAATATCAAGATGAGGGGGTTTTGTATCTGTTCTTACAGGGGCATATTCCAGTGGAATTCTCTCCCTCAGAGAGCTGTGCAGACTGTGGAGATTAATATTATCGTTGCTGAGTGAGAGTGATTTTTGTTTGACCTGATGTATTGAGAAGTCAGGGAAGTGGGGATGAGTTCACAATCAGCTCACCTGTGAGGGTGGCACGGTGGCTCACTGGTTGGCACTGCTGCCTCACAGCACCAGGGACCTGGGTTTGATTCCATTTTCAGGTGACTGACTGGCTGTGTGGATTTTGCACATTCTCTCTGTGTCCATGTGCATTTGCTCTGGATGCTCTAGTTTTGCCCCATTATCCAAAGGTGTGCAGCTTAGGTGGATTGGCCACGGGAAATGCAGGATTAAAGGGCTGGGGCTGGGGAGCAGGTCTTGGTAGGGTGCTCTTTGGAGGGTATCTCAATGGGCTAAATGGCCTACTTGCGCACAGTAGGGATTCTATGACTTGGTTCAATGGCAGAACAGGCTCAGGGATTCAAATAGCCTCCTGCCCCTCCTAAATTCTGGGGTTCACTCACTTGTACAGCCCTCCAAAAAAGCTATGTATGACCTTCATGAGGACCTAATGATTGTTTGAGTCCTGCAATTGCTCATATCTAGCTCAGCAATTGATTTTTTTGGCGTATATGTTCATTCATTGGATGTAGGAAGTGCTGACCATTTATAGCCTATTCCTAGATGTCCAGGGGGTACTTCAGAGTCATTCACATTGCTGCAGTCCTGGAGTCACATGTAGACCAGATCAGATATGGATGGCAGTTTCTTTCACTAAAGAAACATGGGTGAGCCCGCTTGACAATGGACGTTATTGAACATTTAATTCCAGTTGCTGTTGAATTCAAATTCCACCATTTACCATGATAAAGATTCAAACCCGGGTCCCTAGAACATTATCTGTATCTTAGATTAATGAACATAGTGATAACACACTAGACCACCGTCTATTCAGTCCAAAGCAAATTTAATTAAGGCACCACCTTCCATAACTTAGATAAATTTTAGCATAGCCAATGAAATACCTTTGACGGGTAAGTGCTGTAATGTACTGTGGCAAATACTGAACTCAGCTGGTGCATAGAAATGTACCCCTCTCTGTTAACTCCTTTCACTTTCTTCACATTAAGGATTTGGCCATGGATATCCACACAGTCCCAGTTATGCCTGCCTGTTTGTGGGGTGTGTGGAACATTCCCTGTTCCAATCCTACACTGGTCCCTTCCCTTAACTGTTTCTCTGGTGCATCAATGACATCACTAGTGCTGCTTCCCTCTCTCATTTTTGCTTCCAATTTCCATCCTGATCTCACCTTCACCTGGTCCGTATCCGGCTGCTCCCTTCCCTTCCTCAATATTATCTTTTTCCATTTCTAGACATAAGCTGGCCACCAATATCTATGGACTCCCACGCTTACCTGGACTATACATCCTCATAACCTGCTTCCTCTCATCTCATTCTGTCAGGTCGGCACAACATCGAGGGCCGAAGGGCCTGTACTGTGCTGTAATGTTCTATGTTCTATGTTCTATCTCTGTTACATCTGTTCTGGTCATGCTGCTTCCTACAAGAGGGCTTCTGAAATGTCCACCTTCTTCCTTAACCAAGGATTCCCCAGCATCATGTTGAAAAGGCCCTCAACCACGTCTGACTCATCTCCTGCACTTCTGCTCTCACCCTTTCTCTTCACTCTGAGAAAGGCAATCGGGTCCCCCGGTCCTCACTTACCGTCCCAACAGCATCCATTTCAAAAGGATCATTAGCCATCTTTTCCACCACTTCCAACAAGATGCCACCTTATTCCCAAATCCTTCCTTGTCAGCATTCCACAGGGACTGTTCCCTCTGGGACACCTTAGTCCACTCCTCCTCTAATCTTAATGCCCCCCAACGGAACCCCATGGCACTTTGCCATTCAGTTGCAGAAGGTGCAATACCTACATGTTTAACTCCCCTGTCCTCACTAGCCAAGGTCCCAGACACACTTTCCAGGTGAAGCAACAATTTATCTGTACGTCATTCAATTTAGTCAACTGCATTCACTGCTCACAACGTGGTTTCCTCTGTATTGTGAGATGAAACACAGACTAGGCAGTAGCTTTGCAGAACTCCTACATTCTGTCCATAAAAATGCCTCTGAATTTACAGTTGCCTGTCACCTCAACACACCACTGTGTTCCCTGGCTGACCTGTCTGCCTCAGCCGTGCTGCAGTGGTCCAGCGAAGTTCAGCACAAGCTGCAAGAACACTTCATTTTCCACATGGGAATTCCTGGTTTACCACTGTCCATCCGTTTGTTTGTCTAACTTCCTTTCTCCCCCTCTGGACTCTGAGTCCAACTAAGCTCTCACTCCTTTATCCCACCTACATCTTGTCTCCAACACAAACATCACCTTGTCCCAGCTCGTACTAGTTCTGATGAAGGGACGCTGGACCTGAAATGTTAACTTTGCTTTCTATCCACAGGGGCAGGGGAGCCACTCGGTGAACTCACCTCACCTTCTCTCTGGCCCCAGCGCAGGAAGTTGGGGAGGGGAGGACACAGTGTAAAAAGTGAAAAGGATGGCAAACTAAGATGGTGGCATGGGCTTGGAGACTGGTAGTGACTGAGGCCGAATGAATGATAAACGAAGAGGGAGCGTCTGTCACCAATTCCAGGATGAAGTGAATGTGGCTCCACCCCAGTCAGGGATTTCCCGGGAAATGAGGAGCAGGTGCTGGGCTGAATCCCGCAACCAGCACTCACAGGCTGAGCCGAGGCTCCCAGCCTACAGCTAGGCCAGGACGCCTGATGGAGCAGCAGTATGTTAGAATTTACCATAACTAATCTCTCTCCGTAAATGGATTAAATGGGGGTAATTTTCTTGGGTCTCTGTCCAGATGCAGTGAATATTCAGAAATCAGATAGTTTGGCATACATACCATAAATGAAATAATGTAATGAACGTAAGAAAAATTGGGCAGAGCCTTTTACAAGGGATTCTGTTCCACTGCGCACAGAGGCAGCATTTCCATCTCTCGTGGGTCGAATGCTCTTGACTTGCATAATGCATCATTAAAAGATCAATGTGGAAGGTGTTCCAGAATGAACTGCTGGCTAAAGAGATTGCATTCACAATAAGAAAAAGACATTTCAAAAACCTGAGTTACTGTCATTGTCATTACTGATTCATTAATCAGAAACAAAAACAAAACAGTTTTCAAACAAAAGGGGGATTTTAGGAGATATGATTTTTATAAAAACCACCAACTCTTTTCACAATCCTGCAATGTGCACAAATGTGCTGGCTCAAGGCAGTGTTTGAGAATAGGTCAAGTCGCACATTTGCAGCCAAAAATCACTCAGAAAGACCTTTGTGCTTACTGGCATTTTCATATGTGTGTGTGTGTGTGTGTGTGTGTGTGTGTGTGTGTGTGTCTGTCTGTCTGTCTGTATTAAGGTCACAATTTCGCTCATGAAATTGTTGCTATTGTTTAAGTAATTAGTGGAGAGCAATTGCATTTCAGGTCAAAACACAATTTGACCAAATATCTGTGATAATGGGAACTGTAGATGCTGGAGAATCCTCTGATAAAGGGTCTAGGCCCGAAATGTCAGCTTTTGTGCTCCTGAGATGCTGCTTGGCCTGCTGTGTTCATCCAGCTTCACACTTTGTTATCTTGACCAAATATCTTTTGGGCAAGTATATAGGTAATCAATCCGACCAAAGACATGAATTCAGTTCCATCGCGGTCATTTGTGAACTTGACTAATTTCCTAAAAAATATTGCAAATAAATCTGGAATGAAAGCTAGTTCAAATGGTCAGAGATAATGGGAACTGCAGATGCTGGAGAATCCGAGATAACAAAGTGTGGAGTTGGATGAACACAGCAGGCCCAGCAGCTTCTTAGGATGTTCTAAGATGCTGCTTGGCCTGCTGTGTTCATCCAGCACCACACTTGGTTATCTTAGTTCAAATGATGACAGGTTTTGTTGAAAAAACTCAACTGGTTCATGAATTTTGTTACACTGTCAGACCTATTCTGTTGTACCAGACCTGCAAAGAAGTATAATGAGCATAAAACAGTCTCTACCATTTGATCCAAGCAGCAGATTTGGATACATCGAGTAACATTGGGAGACATTTTTAAAAATTCATTTGTGCAATGTGGGCATTGCTAGCTGGCCAGTATTTATTGTCTGTGGTGGTGAGCAGCTTTCTGGTAATGCTGGATCTATAGTGCCATTAGGGAATACAGTTCTAGGATTTTGACCCAGTGACGGTGAAGGAACAGCGATATATTTCCATGACAGAATGGCAGTGAGTGGCTTGGACAGGAACTTGAAGGTGATGCTGTTCCGGTATGGAAACAACATTTGCTGGAGATCACAGCAGGTCAGACAGCATCGATGGAGAGAGAGCAAACCAACGTTTCAAATCTGGATGACTCTTCCTGTCTTCCCTTATAAGGGTGTTCCCTTGTATCTGCTGCCCTTGTCCTTCTAGATGGAAGTGGTCATGGGTTTGGAAGGTGCTGTCTGAGGATCTTTGGTGAATTTCTGCATTGCATCTTATGGATAGCACTTCTACTGAGCGTCGGAGCAATTTGTGCCAAATTAGGGAATTGGTTCACAAGCGAGTCAGGCAGTAGCCTGATAGTTTTATACCTCATAGAGAGGTGGTGGTATTATGCCACTGCATTAGCAGCCCAGTGCCCTAGATGCAACCATGGCAGATGGTGAAAATGGAATGCAATGAAAATCTAGGACTAAAAGCCAGCCTAATTGTAAGTATTGTCAATTGCTGTAAGAACCAATTTAATGCTGCTTAGGGTTCAAAATCTGCTGTCCTTACACTATCTGGCCTACACTGTAACTCCAAACCCACAGTAATGTGGTTGACTCTTAACTGCCCTCAGTTCAATGTCAATGAGGATTTAAGTAATAAATCCTATACAAGATGAGTTGTGTCTCACACAAAAAAAAATGAGAATCATATCTTCAGACAGTATTCCAGATTCCATCATTATCATCTGCCGTGGGTGGTGGTGAGGATAGTGGGATAGTGGGACAGAGTGAGCCTGTGAGACCACAACGTTGACTCTAGATGCCAAGAAGGTTGAGCAACATTGGGAAGGATCCCACCTGCTGATTATGCTCAGTCTTTGATATCCACATACTCACAAAATCAACCCCAGACTGTGTTTTCTTTTCTTATTGACTCATACAATCTGATTGCGTGAATCATTACGATAAATCAGAGATTCACAAAGGACTGGTATCCATGTATTTTTATTATCTGTGGGAAGTCTATTGCCACGGTGCCTTGCGAATAATGATAATTTGGTTTGCAACACTGGATTTGACCTGACAATGCGGGGAATTGATCTAGTGACGTACAGCCCACACAACAGTGCGAATGAAGTTGGGCCTGCTATCATTCTGCTCGCAGAAAGGTTTGCTGGCGATTATATAGAGTTCAAATCCATTCACAATTTCACCAGATAATGAACCAATTAATTACAAATGTGGCAAGACATAGAGCAGATCCAATCTTTGGTGTAGAAGTTTGAGTCATACAAGAGCCCATTTCCAATACGTTTGTGTCTATCCCTTCATGACATTCAATGGCATTCCTATTTTACAGTCTCCTATATGAATATCCTGAAGGTCACCAGATGCCTAACATTATAATGTTGTTACAAGATCAAGTCTTGTATATTCTCCGTCCCTTGACTCCCCAAAGGCGCGATTCAAGAACATAATAGAATATTCTCCCTTTACCTGAATAAGTGCTGCTCTGACTTATACTAAGGAAGGCTCTAAAGTCAAAGGGAAAACCAAAAGAACTGCGGATGCTGAAAATCAGGAACAAAAACAACAAGAACAGTTCTGAGGAACTGTCACCGACCCGAAACGCTAACTCTGTTTTCTCCTCCACAGATGCAGCCAGATTTGCTGAGCTTTTCCAGCAACTTTTTATTGTTCTAAAGTCAAAGGGCTCCGAACTCCATCTTCTATGTTAAAATACACCCCCTCCACCATCAACAGAGAGCAACAATTTCTTTAAGCATAGCTCACATTTGTGATCACTACATCCTTGAGGGACTGTGGACAGCAGTTTTCTTGGCCCCAAAGTCCCACACAACCCTGACTGGGAAATGGAATAGTACTGTTTCACTGACATGAGGCACCCTTCTCCCTTTATTGTATTGTGTTGTCATAGTCTTACTAGATCATAGGGCTACTCTCTCATAGAGAAACAATTGGTGATGATTTAACCTGAGGGTCACCATATCTCAGGTGAGGACAGTGGTTGAGAAGTGGAGTCCTTTATGGTAACTTCAGCTGGTGTGGAGATTGAGCCCAAGCTGGTGGCGTCACACTGCTTTGCAAACTACCTGTCTCCTGTCTCTATCTGTCCAATAGCATTGTGAGCATAACTTCTCCATGCGGACTGCAACAGTTCAGTAAGCTATATCACAGGAGCTCTTGTGGTGCAGTGGTAGTGCGCCATACCCCTGGGCTGGGAGGCCCAGGTTCAAATCTCACCTGCTTCAGAGGTGCATAATTACATCCCTGAACAGGGTGATTATGAAAAATAGGTTAACAAAAAAGACAAGCTGCATTGCCACTGACATCTTAACGGCAACTCAGGATGGACCATAAGTTCTGACCTTTCCAGCAGTGCCACATGAAGGAATCAATACACAAGACTGACTCTAATGTAATAATCCCAGAGCAGGCTTCAGGTAAAGACACGAGCAGATGTGTGTTGACAAGAATCTAATGGCCAAAATCGGAGATGGATTTTCAGAATGCATTCATGAGGATAGCACATGACCTGATCAAACATCAGCCCCATGCTCACATACCTACAATTCCATCCTTTATTTTCCAAGTCCCTCCATCCTCTCCGATCTCTGTAGCTTTCCTTAGCCCTATAACTCTATGAGATGGTGGTGCTTCACCAATGCTGGCCTCTTAATTTTCATCGCTCCATAGTTACGATCTGTGCTGTCAGCTGCCAAGTCCCTAAGCTCTAGATTATCCGCTATAAACTCTTCCATTTTTTTGTCTCTCTGCTTTGTTTTCACCCGTTCCTCAAATCGCCTTTGGCCAGTCTTCTGATCATCTGTCTGAATATCTTCTCATGTGGTTCCATGTCAAATTATGCTTTGTAAAACAATCCTGAGGAACATATTGAAAAACAGGCCATATAAATGCAAGTTGCTGTTGGCTAGCTGCACAATTCCAGTCACAAGGTGGACACCAAGATTTTGAGTTTCCAGCCTCCTTTGCCTTTTGGGTGAGCTCAAGGACACCATACCCGGTGTCTCGGCTCAGTTCACCAACTTCAGAATAGGAAGATGCTCCAGGTCTTCCATCAGACTATGCTGCAGAGTGTGATCCAGATCGGGCAGGAACCGACAATTACAGAGATTGGAAACCATAGTACATACAGCAGCATAGATAACTTCTGGGAGCCTGACTCCTACACCTACAATTCATCCACAGACTGTTCTACAGAAGGGTCACTGGACTCTAAACGTTAACTCTGCCTTCTCTCCATGGATGCTGCCAGACCTGATTATCTTCCCGAGCAATTTCTGATTTTGTCCTACAGTTCAGGACTCTTTGGCAAAGCCTCTTCTTTTCAATTGCTTTCATCTGGTTAAAAGTAGCATTTAAAAGGCTGTGACCAATTGTTGACTCAGCAGCCCAGCTAGCTCAGTTGGTAGAGTATGGAACACTTAATCCCAGAGTTGTGGGTTCAAGACCTACATAGGGCATGTGTTTTGTGGCATGGTGGCCCAGTGGTTAGCACTGCTGCCTCACAGTGCCAGGGGCTTGTGTTCAATTCCAACGTCAGGCAACTGTCTGTGTGGAGCTCTCCCTATGTCTACATGGGCTTCCTCCCACACTCCAAAGATGTTTAGGTGGGTTGGCCATGCTAAATTGCCCATAGTATTCAGAGATGTGTCGACTAGGTGGGTTATGTGTGATGAGTCTGGGTGGAATGCTCTGAGGGTCAGTATGGACTTGTTAGGCCAAAGGGCCTGTTTCCACACTGTAGGGATTCTATATAAAAAAAGAGTCGGTTAGTTTGGTTGGCTGGTTTGTATGCAGAGTGATGTCGATAGCATGGGTTCAATCCTGACACTGGCTGAAGCCACCATGAAGGTCCCTCCTTCTCAACCTTACCCCTCACCAGCTCTGTCCTTTGAATGGAAGAGTAGCCCTATATTTACTTTACCTTTTAACTAAAATGCAAAGGTATTGGAACTCAATTCCCTTTTCAAAAGATGCCTATTGCTTATGACTGTTTCTTTTGGACACCCAGAAGATAGCGTTTTTGGAAGTGGTGATAATGGATGGTGAGGCCATTGATTCCATTAGGAGGCTGTTCACCTTAAACGCCAAGTGAAGGGATTAAATACCAGATTTAACTTCTATAACTGCTCAGTAGATCACTCAACATCAAGGCTCCCTGATAGCAGGAACTCCATATGCTGGAGAATCTGAGAGAACAAGGTGTAGAGCTGGATGAACGCAAAGGGCCAAGCAGCATCAGAGGAGCAGGAAGGCTGATGTTTCAGGCCTAGACCTTTCTTCAGAAATGGGGGAGGGGAAGGGGGTTCTGAAATAAATAGGGAGAGAGGGGGAGGCGGATAGAAGATGGATACGGGAGAAGATAGGTGGAGAGGAGACAGACAGGCCAAAGAGGTGGGGGTGGGGCCAGTAAAGGTGAGTGTAGGTGGGGAGGTAGGGATGAGATAGGTCAGTCCAAGGGAGGATAGACAGGTCATGGGGGTAGGATGAGGTTAGTAGGTATGAGATGGGGGTGGGGCTTGAGGTGGGAGGAGGGGATAGGTGGGAGGAAGGACAGGTTAGGGAGGTAGAGACGAGCTGGGCTGGTTTTGGGATGTGGTAGGGGGAGGGGAGATTTTGAAGCTTGTGACGTCCACATTGAGACCATTGGGCTGTAGGGTTCCCAAGCAGAATATGAGGTCCTGTTCCTACAACCTCGGGTAGCATCGTTGTGGCACTGCAGGAGGCCCAGGATGGGCATGTTGTCTGGGGAATGGGAGGTGGAGTTGAAATGGTTCGGTCGTGACTTCACAAGCTTCGAAATCTCCCTCCCCCTACCGCATCCCAAAACCCGCCCAGCTCGTCCCCACCTCGCTAACCTGTGCTTCGTCCCACCTATCCCCTCCTCCCACACCAAACCCCAACCCCATCTCCTACCTACTAATCTCATTCCGCCCCCTTGAGCTGTCCGTTCTCCCTGGACTGACCGATCTCGTCCCTACCTCCCCATCTACACCCACCTTTACTGGCTCCATCCCCGCCTCTTTGACCTGTCTGTCTCCTCTCCACCTTTCCTCTACTCATCTTCTATCCATCTCCCCCTCTCTCCCTATTTATTTCAGAACCCCCTTCCTCTTCCCCATTTCTGAAAAAGGGTCTATGCCTGAAACATCAGCTTTCCTGCTCCTCTGATGCTGCTTAGCCTGCTGTGTTCATCCAGCTCTACACCTTGTTATCAAGGCATCCTGACTTGGTCAGAGGCACACAGTCATACAGCATGGAAACAGGCCCTTCAGTCCAACCAGCCCACGCTGACCAAGTTTCCCAAATTAAGCTGGTCTTTTTTGACTGCATTTAGCCCATATCCCTTTAAGCCTTTTGTAGTCTTGTGTACATTTGTTTTTTCAATATCGTAACTGTATCAGCATTTACCTCTTCCTCTGGCAGTTCATTCCACATACGAAGCACTCTGCATAAAAAGTTGCCCTTCAGGTCCCTTTTAAATCTATCTTCTCTTGCCTTAAAATAATGACCTCTGCTTTTGAACTACTCTACCTTGGGGAAAAGACCTTCGCTATTCGTATTGATGCTCCTAATGATTTTATAAAACTCTGCAAGGTCACCCCTCAACCTCCTACCTTCCAGTGAGAAAAATCCTAGCCCATTCAGCCTCTCCTTTTAACTTAAATCTTCAGTCATTAACATTCTTGTAAATCTTTTCTGCATCCTCTCCAATTTGATAATGTGCTTCTGAAAGCAAGGTGCCCAGAACTGTACACGGTATTCTAAAAGTAGCTTCATGAACATCCTGTACAACCGTAAAATGACATTCTCGCCTCTAGGAACATTGGCTAAACTATGACAGTAAGTATGATTAACTTTATCCAATTCTGGAGTGAGCTTCTTCTGTTTTAACCATAGCTGCAACACAAATAGTTTCTTGTGAATGCACAGCAAAGATCTAATGGTAGTTTAGGCAAATTTTGACCTAATTAGAAAATTAGAATGAAAATAGGAGCGCACAGAAAATGGAATTGGAATAGCTTATGTAATTGTCCCCTTATTGCATACAATGACTGTTTGTTTGAACAGACAGTTTTTAAATACTGAAAGTATACAAAGTGGAAAGCTGCGTGCTCAGCAAATTCACCAGAACTGCACTATCTTGAGTCATATAATGTGTATTGTTTAGTGCAGTTGTCATCCTGAAAAAGCTCGTAGACTTTTAATGAGAATTAACAAAAAAAACCAAAGTCACTATAGTCTTACCAGACCATATTGCTGCTCTTTCATTATAGGGGGATGACTGGTAGTAGTTTAACTGAGGGTCACCACATCTCAGGCAAGGAGAGAGGTTGAGAAGGACAGTCCTTCCTGGTAACCTCAGCCAGTGCAGGAATTGAACCAGCTCTATTAAAGAGTCATCTAGACTCAAAACATTAGCTTGCTCTCTCTCCATGGATGTTGCCTGACCTGCTGTGATTTACATTTTTTGTTTTCAGTTGGGGGAATTGTACCCACATTGTTGGCATCACCCTGCCTTGCAAACTTCCCATCCAGCCAACTTTTTAATGAGAGTATGACTTACTCGTAACACTGTAAATTCAGGAGGGTGGGGGTGTTGTTTCATAGACCTGCTCTTCTTTATCTGTTAATCTCTGCGAATGAAAGATGAACACTGCACACAGTTACTTTAAAACTTCAGCGTGATTGCATGTACAAACACAGATGTGAATGTGGCAATGAAATGAAAGCCTCCAATCAGGACAGAGGTCTCGATGAAAAAGCCAAACAATATTAAATTCAGAGAGTCAACAACTGCCCCACTTCTTCCAAGGACCTCCAAATAGACAGAATTACTTTGTACACTCATTAACAAACACAACTTGAGCTGACAGATATGGTTGCTGCTAGCTTGTATCCAAGCTAATTGGAGTGTTTAATTCACTTTAAAGTCACTTTTACATTAGTTTATGCTTTTAAACCACCATCACAAAAGGTCAAATTATGGAGAGATTGATTTCTAATTAATAGAAATTCATTGAATTAATCAATTACATCCTCAGCTACAGTTGAACTGATTTGAATTGAATTAGCTTTGTTGTCACATGTAAGTACACATTCTTCAGTGCAAGTTCTTAGGGAAAAAAATTAGAAAAATAAAGAAATAAAAAGCCTAGCATGACAGATCATAGGAATAAATCAGAAAAATAGAGAAGTAAAAAGCTCAGTGCAACAGTGTTTCTAATCCAGCCCACACTGGCACCTAGCCTCCAGTCCACAATGGGCCTTGACTCCAGACCACGCTGGTCTTCAGTTCAAGGCCAGGAGATTGCTCTGGAATCACCTTGGACGTCCATGCTGAGGCCGTGCTGTGCTGAAGACTGCCATATGATCCACAAGAGTGGATCGTGGAAATTCCCCCAAACATGTTAAATCCCATTGTAATTTCAAACCAGAAACTGATGCAACTTTCAGCCAAGTGGAAAAGAATTTTCATAAAATTGCACACACAAGTGGAAAAGTGGTTATTTTTTCACTGATCTGACCTTTTTCTAATCAATTATCCATGTTAATTAGTACATTTTAACATTGGGATGGAAGGGAATGAAAAGAATGTATATTACTCTTCACTGCACAAAAATCAGCCAACAAACCTCCAAATCTCCCTCCTCAGTGCTAATGAAGGGTGTAAACCTGAAACGTTGACTCTCCTGCTCCTCTGACGATGCCTGACCTGCAGTGTTCCTCCAACTCCACACTGTATCGACTCTGACTCCAGCATCTGCAGCTCTTGCTATCTCTGAACAAACCTAAACTGTTTTTCTATTAGGTGAAAATATGACATGCAGAATGACTCTTTGACTCATCAAACTTCTATCTCATCTAGAGCAACAAATTACCAATGTCCGAATCAATTTTGAAAGGTGACCCCAAAGCAAAATTCTAGAATATCCCATTGATCTCCTGGACTAACATGTGCTGCATGTAATGTTCAGTTGTCCAGTTGTTCCGTATTTAATTATTTGAACCCGGGAACTTATCTCCCAAAGTGCCACTTGTGAGAAAAGTTACAGATCAAAAGATAGACAGAACAGTAGCAATGTGAATACAATGCTGGCTGGGAGCTGGGGGTAATAGCTAATGGATGTCTCAGGCTGGAGGAGGATTAGAATTCCTTAGGGGCCAATAGAGACACTTATGTTCCCAATTTAAATTAATGACTTAGATCCAGATTTGTGGATGATGGACTTGGAAGCATTGTAAACTGTGATGGGGAGCCCAGTGTTGAACTCCAAAAGGATATTGACACGTTTGTAGATTGGACCAATCAGTGACAGACAAAAATTTTTCAGAGAAATGTGACATGATGCATTTCGGTAGATAGAACATGGGCATACCATATAAAGTAAAAGCTCTAATGAGTACAGGAGCAGAAAAAACTTGGTGCGTGAGTTACTGAAGGTGACAGGACTGGTTAAGCAAGCAGTTAATTAAAACATTTATTAATAAAAGAGATAGATTTTAGGAGGGAGAGGTTATGCTGTACATGTAAAAGATACCAGCTGGACCTCTTCTGGAACATTGCGTATAGTTCTGGATGCCACTGTTTAGGTTGGATGTGAACAAATTAGTAAGAGTGTAAAGGGGGTTTATAATTATGGTTCCAAGGAGTAGAAATTTCAGTATGAGGATAGTCTGGAGAGGTTGTGATTGTTTTTCTTGGAGAGAAGGCTAAGAGATTTGTTAGAAACTTTCAAAATTATGAGAGGGCTGGACAGAAAGGATATGGTGAAATTATTCTCTCTCGTAAAAGGACTGAGAAAAAAATGGCACAGATGTCAGGTCATTGAAAAAAGAATCAAATGTGATGTGAGAAAGAGGGATGTTATCACTCAGCAAGTTGTTAGGGATAAATGGCCAGGGAGTCTGGCACAGGCAGGTTCAACTGAGGCACACAAGAGGGTATTCAATGATTATGTAGCAGAAAGATGCTTGGGTTATGGGGTAAAGTCAGGAAAATGGCATGAAGTCATCATTCATTCAGACAGCCAGTACAGATATGTCAGGCTGAATAGCCTCCTTCTGCACTAAGACTGTTCTGTCATTTTGTGATCGATGCTTGCTGTGGTCAATTGGTTAGATCTGGCTGTTGGTTCAGAGCAAAGTAAACTGACACCACTGAGTTATAAGGAGAGGCTGGTTCGGCTGGGACATTTTTTACCCCTGGAGCATAGGAAACTGAGGGGTGACCTTATGGAGGTGTATAAGATCATGAGAAGCATAGATAACGTAGATAGCCAACAGCTTTTCCCTGTGGTAGGGGAGTCTAAAACTAGAGGGCGTAGGTTTAAGGTAACGGGGGGGGGGGGGCGGGTTAAGAGATACAAAAGGGTCCAGAGGGGGAATTGTTTCACACAGAGGGTGGTGACTGTCTGGACTGGCCTACCAGAGGTAGTGGTGGAGGCGAGTAAAATTTTGTCATTTAAGAAACATTTGGACAGGTGCATGGATGGGATGGGTATGGGGCGATATGGACCAAACAGGCTAATGGGACTAGATTAATTGTGAAAACTGGGCAGCATTGACAACTTGGGCTGAAGTTACCCGCATAACTGAAATTTCTCATCCATGGAATGGTAATTATAAACCTCTTTTGCACTCTTACTAATTTATGCACTTCCAACCTAAAGTGTGGCACCCAGAACTATAGCTGAGCTCTAATTAGTATCTTTTCCATGCCGCTATGACGGTGTGACTCTGTAGCTGGGAGAACCAAAGCTGTATAGTGCATAGTGCAGGTATTTTGTGATTGCAGTTATTTTGAATCTCTGACAAATAAACCCTTTGCACACACAGAAACTAGTGACATATGTGCATTTCTCTGAATTATACAAACAAACTGGTGAATGTCCAATGGTGCACTTCACTGATTATGATTGCTGCAGCCCTTCCTTTTGGCTGGGCTGCATGAAGTATTTGATCCTGGTTGTCAACACACAATTTGAAAGCCATCAATCCCTTCCATGGCTACTTCTTACTTGCTTCAAGCTAAATTTCACCATATTTTTCCCCTAAGAATTTGTCATCTTTTACCAATTCCCTCAGTAGTCTTTGAACTACAGTGTAGCCATTAGGATCTTGGGCCTGTCCAATCGTTGAGCTGCTCCGAAAGGTGGCATGGTGGTTCAGCGATTAACACTGCTGCCTTACAGCACCAGGGACCTGGGTTCAATTCTAGCTTTGGGCGACTGTCTGTGAGGAGGTTGCACATTCTCCCTGTATTTGCATGGATTTTCACCCACAAACCAAAGATCTGCTGGCTAGGTGAATTAGCCATGGGGAATACAGGGTGATAAGATGGACGTGGTAGGCTGCTCTTCAGAGGGTTGCTGTGGAGTCAATAGATTAGATGGCCTGTGTAGTGATTGGAACTAGGGCCAGGTCAACCTGAGTTCCCTGATTAGGGCTGTTAACCTGGGCCAATCAGGGAGCCCCAGCTGACAGATATAAGCAGGAGATTCAGAAGGTCTCCTCGGTGGGGGGACTAGCTTGGAGCTGGCTGTTCTGAGCCAATGTACTGTGCACTTGTAAATAAAGGGTGACTTGGCGATGGGATACTGGCCTGTGTACATTTTTTTTCAGTCTGTTTCCACACTGTAGCGATTCTGTGAAATATAATGGCTGCTAACGAAGACCAACCATGTATGTTAGTTGGACTACAGAATGGATGGACATGAAAGGCCATTGAATCTAGCCCAAACAAATCATTACCCTGTCTATTTCAGTCTTCAAAAATTCTAGCATAGTTGTCCAAATTCAAGTGGTTTGGATATTTGCAAAGCTTCTATGCTTCTTGTGGCTGCTTTAAGATGTCATATTCAAATCTGAAATCACTGGGCATGCCAAAGCCTTTGTAATTGCATTTTGTTTCTTATTATTTCATTGGCTGTGCTCATGGCTCACATGTGCATCTAGACTCTGAGCACTCTATTCTAGATAGCTTTTTGGTGAAGCATGATATTAGAGACAGTTTTACATCTGTTTGCAGAACAAAACATTAAAAGTATAGACCTCCTATGTGAACCACACTGCAGTTTCAGTGTGTACTTATTTGTGTGGGTTCAGGTGAATCACCAGTTATTGCTCACTGCCTACATAGAATTATTCACAATCAATGCACAATTAGTGCTTCAGTTCTATGTGTGCTATTATTGTCAAGCTGAACAATTATGGCATTCCGGATCTGCCCTCTGGTGACAAAAGATGTCCTTACTTCTCATACTGCCTGATAAGAATCATTCTCAAAGTTGAGTCAGTCTCAGCTACGGAAGATTGAGAAACAGTGGAACCAGGCATTAGTATGGCTTTCTAAATCTCTCGCTGTGCAGCTGGATTCAAAAAACATGGCAATCAAGCCATTTGTTCATTGCTTGCCAGGAGTGAAATTGGACAATAGTACAGATGCTCACTGCTAAGCTAGCTTATTGCCTGATGTGATTTCAATGGCATAACTATAAAGAAGACCCAGATTTAGCCTTCGGAAAGATTTGTGTTTTTCACTACAGGAAGGGATAGGGTTTAATACTTCTAAAGGTAGAAAATACATTCACTCCTAATCCCTTCGAGATCTGGGATGGAGAACCATTGTAAAAGATTCAGATGCATGGGATCCATGGTGACTTGGCCGTGTGGATTCAGAATTGGCTCGCCCATTGAAGAAAGAGGGTAGTGGTGGAAGGATGATTTTAAGGCTGGAAGTCCATGATTAGTGGGGTGTTCTGCAGAGACCCATGCTAGGACATCTGCTGTTTGTGATATGTATAAATGTCTTAGATGAAAATGTAGATGAGTGGGATAGTAAGTTTACAGATAATACAAGAATCAGAGGGAGTTGTGGATCATGTAGAAGGTTGTCAATGGATAAAGCGGGATGTAGATCAGTTGCAGATATGAGCGGAGAAATGGCAGATGGAGTTTAATTCGGGTAAGTGCGAGGTGCTGCGCTTTGGGAGATAAAATATTAAGGAAAAGTATACAGTTAATGGCAGGACTCAGAACAGCATTGATGTATGGAAGGATCTTGGGGTTCAAGTCCATAGCTCTCTGAAAGTAGCCATGCTTGTACATAGGGTGGCAAAGAAGGTGTTTGGCATGCTTGCCTTTATTGGTTGGGAAATTGAGTACGAGAATCAGGATAACAAGTTGCGTCTTTATAAAACTTTGATTAGGCTGCACTTAGAGTATTGCATTCAATTCTGGTTGCCACATGACAGGAAGGATGGGGAGACGGCTTTGGAGAGGGTGCAGAAGAGGCTTATCAGAAAGCTGCCTGGATTAGACGATATGAGCTACAAGCAGAGGCCAGAAAAATTCAGGTTGTTTTCTCTTGAGTGGCAGAGACTGAGGAGAAACTTAACAGAAGTTGGTAAAATTATGAGTTGAATATTAGGGTTAACGATCAGAATTATTTTTCCTGAGTTTGTAAGTCTAATACTAGCGGGCGTGCATTTAAGGTGAGGGGGCAAAGTTCAAAGAGATATGAGGGGCAAGGTTTTTACACAAAAAGTGGTAGGACAGTCGCACACACTACCAGGAGTGCTGCAGGCAGATATGATAGGGACGTTTAAGGGAATTTTAAAGAAGCATATGAACACACAAGGAATGGAGGGACATGGACCAAGGGAAGGCAGAAGAGATTAGTTTATTTTGGCATAATGTTTGGCATAACATTATAGGCCAAAGTGCCCATTTCTGTGCTGTAATGTTTTATGTTCTATGTTCTAAAAGAGACAGATTGGGAGTGAAACATGATGGGATCTGCTCCAAAGAAAACACAGCAGAGGAATTCCTACTGGGAGAAGGTGGGAGTCAATCCCCATCATAGAACTGGACACAATGCTGAAGTTGAGGCCTGACCACTGTTATATCAGGTTACATCTAAACTTCCTTGCTCTTATATATTATAGAGTGCAGGATCCTACATGCATTTTAACCAGTTTCTTCCCTACAGGACATGAGTGAGAAAGATGGGTTTTTTTTTACTATTATAGTTTTCTGGTCACTTCACTGAATTGCAATTCCAGATTTTATAAACTGAATTAAATTTCACAAGCTGCTGTCGAAAGTGCGAAACCATCTCCCAATCCTTCACTCTGTTCCTCACAATTCTCAATAATGTCAAGCTTAGTGCGATTGGTAGATTTTTCACTTGTGTCCTGTATATCATTCATTCATTCTCCCATGGAGAACCCTATTGCATCCTACCCTCTAATCAAGAAAAAAGCTCTATTTCATTGCCACTCAGCTACCTGTTGACCCATGCTGCTACTTTGCCTTTAAGTCCATGGGCTTCAACATTGTTAGGAAGCCTATCATGTTGCACTTTGTCTCTTGCCTTTTGAAAGTTTATATCCATCATATCTACCATCAACAATCTTTTTCATCACCCCATGAAAAATCCCAAATCTTTACCCCAAATATTGTCATTGCAATCAACCTAATTAGAGACAAAATAACCTGCAGGTGCTGGAATCGAAGGTAGACAAGCAGGAGGCTGGAAGAACACAGCAGGCCAGGCAGCATCTGGAAGAAAGGAGTAGCCAACATTTTGGGTGTTACCCTTCTGCAAGACTGAATCAACCTACTGACAGTGAGTTGCCTGCAGTAAGAAATGTGACTCCCAAGGGTCTGTAGGCCTGGGGTAACCAGAAAAGTTTGGAGTTGGGTTGGCTTTAATAGGCACATGGATTTCCTGTCACCGAGCTAGCACTAAAGATATGTCAACATCTACACAGGCCAAGGAATTACTTCAACCTTCAGAACCACTTGGTGATCATACTGTTCTGAAGGTCCGGACTTCCATTTGATATTGGGTTTAGCCACTTGCACTTGGTGTAGCAACCCATTAAGCTAGTTCGACCAAAAATGAGGCTCTTACCTAGTCACAGCCCATCTTATACCATTAGCCTTTCCAAGGATAAGTAAAGGCTCTATCCCTGGCATGCCCTGTGGAAAATGCCAGGGACTTCTAGAAGGAGAGTACCCAAGTAACCTGGACAGCAGTAAGGTGCAAGGCCAGACATCATCAAATGGGTGCCAGTACAGAAAAAGCTGAAGGTGTTTGTGCACAGTTTCCTAAAGGTGCAGGGACAGGATAACAAAGCTATTCATGAAATATTAGGGAGCTTCACCTTTATAAATAGAGACTGAATACAAAAACAGAAAATTATTCTAAAAATTCAGAAAACTCTTGTTCAGCCTTGACTTGAATATTGTGTTTTATTCTGGATGCAACATGTTAGGAAGGTCTTGAAATAACTGCACAGGTATCCTATCTAGTGTCCTGTCACCAAGTCACCCTTTATTCAAATGCAAAAAATACATGGGCTATGGGAAGCTAGCTCAGAGTCAGTCCCTGAAGTCAGGCAATTCTTGGAATCTCCCGTTTATAGCGGTCAGCCACGGCTCCCTGATTGTCCTGGGTTCACAACCTCAATCCGGGATCTCACAGTCAATGGATCAATCTGGTTCCAATCACTACAGTTAGCAAAGTAATTTTCTAGAATGATTCCAGCAATGATACAGTTACATAGACTGACTGAATAATTTGCAACAGTTCTCCTTTAAGCACAGAAAGTTAGTCGAGATTTGATTGAGGTGTTGAGGATCATGAAGGGTTTAGACAAAGCAAATGACATTTCGTTAACCAAATGACACGCATTTAACATAATTGCACAGCATGTGGAATCATATTTGGAATATAATGAGCAGTAGAAACAGATTTAATTGCCACATTCAATAGGAAATTGGATGAAAAATAGTTGAAGAAGAAAGTATTGCAGAAATATGGGGAAAGAGCCAGGCAGTGGGACAAACTGGATAGCTCTTCAAAAGAGTTAGTATGGAGACAATTGGCCAAGTGATCTCCTTTTGTATTTTTCCTTTTGTACTTCAGCCTTTTCCCATAAATTGCATGAGGTGTCCTGATCCTAACTGAGCCAGGAATTCACAGGAGGCAATAGCATCAACCAACTAGTAATCTCTATCACTGACCCTTTCAGAGAATGTGGGGTCACTGGAACAGCAGCATATTTCCGAGGCACCCAAGTCAATCCCATGATGTTAGACACTTTGGTGACTGACTACAATCTATGTTATTCAAGGACCCCCACCACCCTCCCCCCAACCCTAAGCCACACTCCCATCACTGTCACTCATAGAAACTGCTTCCATTCACCCTTTTGCCCACTTCCTGATGGGACCCTCTTCTTTGAGGATGTGAGATAACAAGGTGTAGAGCTGGATGAACACAGCAGACCAAGCAGCATCAGAGGAGCAGGAAGGCTGACGTTTCGGGCCTAGACCCTTCTTCTGAAGGAGGGTCTAGGTCCAAAACTGCAGCCTTCCTGCTCCTCTGATTCTGCTTAGCCCTCTGTGTTCTTCCAGCTGTACACTTTATTATCTCAGATTCTCCAGCATCCACAGTTCCTGCTATCTTTGAGGATGTGGGCAGCTTTACTGATCTTATCACTGCTTTTCAGGCCCGGCATCTATGGGAGCATCTACTTTTGATCTCCTAGATATCAACAATGCACTGGCTGATAAGGTGCACACTGCTAGACATAAACTAGATCCCCAGTGGGGTAGGGTCTAAAGGAACTGAACTCCTTCATGCTGGTGGAATTGTAAAGGCACCACGGTTGTAATGTTACTACGTGGGTGTCTGTGAAACCCCAGATTTGATTGCAATGTGCCTTCTTTATGATTCATCCTATTCCTTTGCCATCCTACGTGGCTCCCCTTTGCACTGGAACAGGCAAGTAAAACCTGCAGCATGATCACAAGGAATTTATTATCCCTTTAAGTCCTGCAAAGTCAGAGACTCTGTCGTTGATACACTTTGTGAAAGCTACTATTAAAGAGAAATAGCAGTCATTCTAACTCTACTTTGGCTGACTATTTGAGGCATGTTGGGGTGGAACAGTAATGATCTCACCTTGAAATGTTCCTTTGATGGCATTTCAGCAAAGTGGTCAAACATGTCCGAAAAGACATAAGAAGTATCAATGGGAGCTAATCGTCTGACAGAGATCCTCACTATTTTTTGCTGATAGCATTGAGTTGTCAGCTGTAGTTATTGGAGAGCTGGTCACATGACTTGGAGCACAGCACAGAAACAGACCCTTCAGTCCAACTGACCCATGCCAACCTGTTCTAAATAGTCGAGTCCCATTTGCTAACATTTAGCCTATATCCCTCTAAGTCCTTCCTCATCTTATAATATCCAGATCCCTCTTAAATTCTGCAGTTGTACCAGACTCCACCACCTCCTCTGACAGCTGATTCCAGACACGTGCAACCTCTGCATAAAAAAAAATTGCTGCTTAGGTCCCTTTTAAGTCTTTTCCTCTCACCTCAAACCTATGCCACCTAGTTTGGGGCCCCCTGTCCTGGAGAAAAGACTTTGACTAATCACCCTAGCCATGCCCCTCATGATTTTATAAACTTCATAAAGTCACCAATCAACCTCTGATGCTCCAGAGAAAGTAGCCCCAGCCTACTCAACGGCCCCCTAGAGCTCAAACCCTCCAATCCTGGCAACATACTCATCAATCCTTTCTAAATTGTTTCCAGTTTCATAACATCTCATCTACAGCATGGAGACCAGAATTGAACTCAGTATTCCACAAGTGATCTGAACAATGTCCTGTACAGCCGCAACGTGACCTCCTAACTCTTACACTCAATGTACTAACCAATAAAGGCAAGCATACCAAATGCCTTCTTCCCCACCATATCTACCTGAAATTTGTCCCAATGCCAGATATTAGTTAGTCAACACATCCATCTCCACTGCCTTTCTGCACTAATTAAAAAGGAAAAAAGAGTCAATTTAAAAAGGTCAGCCAAACAGAAAACTTGTCCATTTTCAAAGCTTTTAATATCTTGGTCAAAGTGGAACATTCAAAGAAAATGATGAGAGAAAGGTGATCTTTTTAAACATTGCTAATTTTTCCCCAGAGTTGCACAATGCAGTGTCCTGGAGCATGGGTCTTTAATCCTTAGGTACAGCAGGCCAGACCTGCTGGAGCTGGCAACTCTATCATAGCAACTAAGATTCCTTGGTTGAAAAAAAATGTGAAAGTAAGTTGATGGAATGTTTGCAGCTTCGACAATTGAAATAAAATTGTGTCGCTAATAATTGATTCCGAATGTATTGTAAAGATAGCTCAAATCACAGCATCATTGGTACTCATTTTGATGTTATTGCGTAGGAATCTTGAAAAAACAAGGTGCCTGGGCCTTTAACCTTTAGATTTAAACCCATTGCTGCTGATAAAATACACTGCTGCAATAAACTGCTCATGCCATTCTGAGTCCAAGGCCATCTTCAGACAAGGTGCTTTATAGTCATTGTTCTTGTCAGTCAACATATGGCTCATTCAGTTAATCTGTCACTTCAAAATGAGAGCTCCCCCCAAAATAAACTTGGAAAAAGAGTATTGTTTGTCCCAATGTATCAGCCATCAGGTGACCAACCTTCTCGAATTAATTATTGTCAAGCAGCTGACCTGTGACTCAGAATGATTTGGGTTTTCTCTTGTATTCTCTGCCTTAATTTCAGCACGGGCTTGCATCTGTGACAGGAGGTAGGTGGGTCAAGGGAAACCTATCAGCTGCTTTGGCATTATTAGAAAACCTGGCACAAAGCTTAAATGTTGGCTTCATGTCTCAGTTGGTAACCCACCATCCTCTGAAATCCAAGGTTCTCAGTTTGACTCTGGTATCAAGTCTGTGTGGTAGCTGAGCAATTAGCACGCCGCTACACTGCACCTGGGCATGACTTAAATCTTGGGCAACTGTCTGTGTGGAGTTTTTGCATTCTCCCTACGTCTATGTGGATTTTTTTCTCCCACAGTTCAAAGATGCGCAGATTAGGTAGATTGGCCATGTTAAATTATCCCGGGGTGTGCAAGCTAGTTGGAATAGCCATGGGAAATGCAGGGTTAAGGGATAGGGGTCTGGGTGGAAAGGTTGATGTGGACATGATGAGCCAAATGGCCTACTTCCCCACTATAAGGATTCTATCCAGAGTGCAAAATCCTGGGCTGAAGTTCTAGCGTTGCACTGTTGGAGGTGTCATCTTTTAGATTAAGCCAATGTTTCATCTGGTTTCATTCATTAATGTCACATATACTAAGATACGGTGAAAAGGTTTTGTTTTGCATGCTCTACAGGCAGATCATACCATTCAAAGTGCATGAGGATAACAGAACCGTCTGTGTGGATGAATGCTAAAGATTTTGAAAAATTAGCTATTCCAGCTTATTTTTCAGAAGCCATTTTACAATGCTAGTTGCCTTTACTCTTCAAACTGTTTTTCTGTGGTAGGAAGAATGAAGTGATAATATTACTTTAGTGACGCAAGTGGAACACAATGAAGGATTGGCGTCAACAGCCAAACATGTCTCACCAACATTTCAAAGATGTCGTAATATTCAAAAGGGAGCTGGGCATGGCCCTTGTAGCTAAAGGAATTGAGGAATATAGAGAAAAAGTGGTTGTGAGATACTAAAATTGCATGATCAGCCATGATCATATTGAATGGTGGTGCGGGCTCAAACAGGTGAATGGTCTACTCCTGCACTCCTGCCACTAGTTTCTGTTTCTATGTTTCTGTGCACTTTATCAATTCTATTTATTCCTGTGTGGGCATATGTCCTGAACCAAGTCAAATGAGTACACGAAAACCTTGCCAACTCTTCGAAACAAGTCATCTTCAAAGACGCATATGTCTCTTTAACTCCTTCTTAGCATATATTCCCAGTTTCGTTCAAAAATATTAATCATTAAGGGAATAATTGTGGAAGTACATGCACAAAGGCTCACAGGGCTTCTTCGAAGTATTGAAATGATTTCGATCACATGCATCAAACCTCTAAATTTTCAATCCTGGGTTGACAACAGTAGATACCATGCAGAAAAGTTTGACAGTGTTTCTTACTAGAATGCAAAGCAGATGCATTTGAATCAAAAGCCATAGCTGCGGCACAGCCCATGCTGTTCATACTTTAAATGGGAATCATAAAGCTTTTGTTTTCGCAAGTCACACACTTCCGTAATATCCTCTCCACATTGCCCCAAGTCCAATGCAGCTGAATGCATGATTCACAGAAAGAAAAATCCAGTCCTCAAATGTAGACAATTGGCAAATTGCAATGCTACATTTGACAGCAACACCTCTGAGTGCAATCATTCCATTACAGCAGGTTTCCTGGTTGGCTGACCAGTGAGTACCAATTTACCAATTCATACCGAAAGCATTCTTTTTGAATCTTAAAGGCAGCTTGTAAAACTGCAAGGGGAGATGGCAAATGCACCACAATGAAAATGTGGGGTTAGAATTACCAAAGTTGTGTGTGCAACAAAGAGTCCATATCCAGGAACCCACTGAAGGCGAATTGCTAAGTGGCTCAGAGCTGAGTTCCCATGAGATCTGTACATAGCAGTGGTGAGAGGGAAAC
This sequence comes from Stegostoma tigrinum, assembly GCF_030684315.1. NCBI lineage: Eukaryota > Metazoa > Chordata > Chondrichthyes > Orectolobiformes > Stegostomatidae > Stegostoma > Stegostoma tigrinum. Next base: position 12,135,769 of record NC_081362.1, on the reverse strand, counting down.
ATGGATGAATCAGGTCAGTTCCAGTTTGCTAAGTGCCTCTCAGTCCTGTCATGTTGCGTCCGTGGTCGTAAAAACAACAAGCAATGACACACAATATCATTGATGACTGTGAACAATGAATGAACCACCAGAGCCCTTGATAAGAACATGGTGGATCTGATTTTGGCCTCAATTCATCTTCCCAGCTCACACCTGAAAGTCTTTGACTTCCTTGTCAGTCAACTTTACCACTTACTGCATGAAAACATTCTTCTCACATGACCCTTGTGCATTTGCTGAGAATGAGTGTCTGTCAAAATGGAAAGACTATGATAGGCAGGATTTAGCGCTGCCCAATTCTTCAATTGTTCCACTCCTTTTTGGTGAATATTCTCATGGAATCTTGCCATATATTCTCTTTGACGTAGGTGGCATATTTTTCTTGTGCTTTCTGCTCCTCTTCAGACTGCTTAATGAGATAATCTGGGATTTTACCAAAGTTCTTTCTGTTGAGAAGTGTTGGAAGAAGCCCTGATTGGCACAGGCTTTTATTTTTAGGTACTGACATTTGAATGTCAACTATGTTGACTTGACCAAAGATTTTCTTGGTGCAAAGTCCCATTAATGGTTTTTCAAATGGGATAGAGGATGTAATTTCTTCTGTAGGAAACTGTAAGATTGCCTTTCTGGTATCTTTTGTTCACAGCACAAGGGACACAGGTTCAACTTCAGCCTAGGACGACTGTATGTGTGGAGTTTGCACATTCTCCCCGTGTCTGCACGGGTTTCCTCCAGGTGCTCCAGTTCCCTCCCAAAGCCCGAAGATGTGCAGGATTGGCCTTGCTAAATTACCCTGTTCAGTCCAGGCATGTTTAGGCTAGGTGAATCAGCCATGGGAGATGCAAGGTTACAGGGGTAGGGGACGGTGGTGATTCTGGGTGGGATGCTCTTGCGAGGGTCGGTGTGGACCTGTTGGACCAAATGGTCTGTTTCCACACTGTCAGGATTCTATGATTGTATGACCCTGTATCTTTTGTATAAAATCAAAGTCAATGCTCCGTCCTCCTAATCCTTCTAGCAACAGCTAATGGGAACAGCTTTTCTTTGTCTACCTAATGTCAATCTGCCATAATTTTGTGCATTTCATACCTTGTAGTTTATGAAGTTGAGGATTTTCATCTTGCACTCATTACGCCAGCAACCAAATTAATTAAGACAACATGAGAAGAGGGTACTGAGTTATTTGGTGCAGTCAGAATTATTCAGCAAGCGCTCTGTGGTTTACAAGCAAAAGGTGATTGAACTGAAATGATATTTGATGTGGTTTACCATCACCATGGACACCACGTACAACATTTGATATAATTCTTCCATTGGACAACATTCGCTGAATAATTTTGTGTTAAGAATTACATTGGAAACCAACTTCAGATTGGTGGAATTTCCTCATGCTGGATGCTACATACATTAACACACAGCTTTTAGTTCTATGTTGGCGAAAGGAATTTGACCAGTCATTGCACTATTTTCATTGAGAAAAGACTTATGGAGACTGCCAGCCCCTCTTTCATTCCCCTTGGCAACACTGCAACCTTCAGTATCCACCGGCCTGGTCTGGGTTTTATCAACTAAGATTGACATCCTGCTGCAACTCCATACTAGCCATGGCCCAAACAATTAACACCCTCTTCCCAATTTTTATAAATTGTTATTTAGTTTCCAAGTTTGGTTTTTCTGTGTGTCCGTTCTGATGAGGGCAGGTCAAAAAGCATTAACTTTCTGCCTCTTTCCAGAAATGTTTATATTTTGTTCGCAAACATCAATCTGCCCTCAGTCTCCTCCTCCAAGCAGAATACATGCTCTGATTACTATGAATCATTGACTGTTGCTGAAGTAATGGATCACTGATGAATGCCAGAGTCTACCATAACAATAATAGAGTCCCAAGTGTTCAGGTTGGCGAAGAAGACCTGTGACATGCTTATCTTTATTGGTCAGTGCATTGAGTATAGCAATTGGGAGGTCATGTTGCAGCTGTACAGGATATTGGTTAGGCCATTTTTGGAATACTGTATTTGGCTCCAGTCTCTCTGCTATAGGAAGGATGTTGTGAAATTTGAAAAGGTTCAGTAAAGATTTACAATGAAATTGCCAGGGTTGGAGGGTTTGAGCTATAGGGAGAGGTTAAAAATGCTGGGGCTATTTTCTCTGGAGCATCTGAGGCTAAAGTGTGACCTTATTGAGGTTTATAACATCCTGGGGGGCATGGATAGGGTGAATAGCCAAGGTTTTTTCCCCAGGTTGGGGAGCCCAAAGCTAGAGGGTATACGTTCAATGTGAGAGGGGAGTGATTTAAAATGCACCTAAGAGGCATCATTTTCATGCAGAGGGCAGTGCGTTTATGGAAAGCTACCAGAGAAAGTGGTGGAGCCTGGTACAATTACAACATTGAAAAGGCATCTGGATGGGCACATGAATAGGAAGGGCGTCGAGGCATGGGCCAAATGCTGGCAAATGGGACTAGATTAATTTAGGATATCTGGCCAGCATGGATAAGTTGGACTGAAGGTGTACATCACTATAACTCTATGACTCTACAACACACTCAAAATTTCATTCTCCTTGTGAGTAAACAGTGGATACTACATGTACATCTTAAGTCCTATTCTGTTGAATTAACAAAGGACAGACCAGAGTTTTTAAAAAAAATTTCTGGTGGATGTGGGTGTTTCTGACTGGACCAGCACTTATTGCCCATGGGAAGGTGATGATGAACTGCCTTCTTGAACCAAAAAAAAGACCTGATAGAATGCAATTTTTACTCTTATATGAGATCCAGAAAAATGCATAGCTGACAAAGATAAAAAGAAAGTGTGACACCATGGTTTGGCTTTCTCATTAATTTATTTCTAAGATTTACAAACGAAGAAATGAACTACAAGGGCTTGCTTAATTTGGCCAAGGTTTTCAGGAAGATCTGAATTCAGTTTAAATTTAGTTTTTGATCGAGGTGATTGAAAGAAGGAAAGCTTTCTGATTCAACATTAAGGGTGAATGGTGCAATGCCATGCCTGTCTTTGCACCTCCTAGTGGCCATCCTAAAGATTACCTCCAAGTGAGTCTCATGGTTACTCCTTTTGATTGGACGTAAACAGTGGGACAGGAATGTAAAAAGAAGCAATAGAAATTACTTCAAAATTACGGCATTGCTCTTAGAAAGCAAGGTGGTGTGACTACACAAATAAATGCTGCTGCAAATATGTAGGGTTGTTTTTCAATCATAAGAGCATAAGAATGTAAGAACTAGGAGCAGGAGTAGGCCATCTGGCCCCTCAAGCCTGTCCTACCATTTAATAAGATCGTGGCTGATCTTTTTCATAGACTCAGATCCACTTACCTACCCACTCACCATAACCCTTAATTCCTTTATTGGTCAAAAATCTATCTTTGCTTGAAAAACATTCAATGAGGTAGCCTCAACTACTTCACTGGGCAGGGAATTCCACAGATTCACAACCCTTTGGGAGAAGGAGTTCCTCTTCAGCTCAGTACTCAACCTGATTCCCCTTATTTTGCGGCTACGTCCCCTAGTTCTAGTTTCACCTACCAGTGGAAACAACCTTACTCCTTCTATCTTATTTATTCCCTTCATAATGATATATGTTTCTATAAGATCTCTCTCATTCTTCTAAATTCCGATGTGTATAATCCCAGTCTACTCAATCTCTCCTCGCAAACCAACCCTTTCAACTCTAGAATTCACCCAGTGAACCTCCTCTGCACCCTCTCCAGTGCCAGTACATCCTTTCTCATGGAAGGAAACCCAACCTGTACACAGTACTTGTTTGCTCAGTGGAGGGTGGGGGAGGGTGTTTCTATGCCTAGGCCATTAAACTGAACGCTAAAGAATATGCAGAGTTTATTTTGTTTGAAGGTGGAAAGTTGTGTATCATTTTGTGCAATATAGCATCAAATTATTTCATTGTGCTTTTCCTCACTGTTTATTGTGTCAGGCAATATGCCTATCTATGATTTAAGGAAAGTTAGCTGAACAGTTTGTTTACAAAGACTAGAACAGTTCAGCCAAAGTGAGGATTTCACTAATTTATTGGTGATCCACTTATTCTAGTAGCAAAAGACTTGCACAATTTAAAGAACAACTTTTTCTCCCACAAGGTGTTGAAATATAAAACAGCGTAAATTCCATACAAAATAACAACCAAATACCATAAAACAGTTCTGAGGAAGGGTCACTCGACTCAAAATGTTAACTCTGATTTCTGTCCAAGGATACTGAATAACCTACTGAGCTTTTCCAGCAATTTCTGCTTTTGTTAAATCCCATGCAAGCTGTGTCCACATGCTGACACTAAGATCTGGGATGAGAATGATTCAAACTATTTGCTGTTTCCTATTCAATCTCTTGACAGCAAGTCAATTTTCTTATTTACTATGCTGAATTGTTATTATCCTTTTAGCTTCATTTCTTACTGTCTATAGGTCTAGGCATCATACTTGAGGAAGAATGCGAATGTATTAGACAGAGAGCAAAAGAATGGTCCCAGGGATGGGAGACATCAGTGTAGGAGGGCTTGCCAGGAACAGCACCAGGCATACCTGAAGATGAGGTATCAACCTGGTGAAGCCACCAAACAGGACTACTTGCATGCCAAACAGTGAAAGCAGCAGGTGATAGACAGAGCTAAGTGACCCCACAACCAACGGATCAAATCTAAGCTCTGCAGTCCTGCCACATCCAGTCATGAATAGTGATAGACAATTAAACAACTCATTGGAAGAGGAGGTTCCAAAAATATCCCCATCCTCAATGATGGAAGAGCCCAGCACATCAGTGCAAAAGATAAGGCTGAAGTATTTGCAGCAATCATCAGCCAGATGTGCCAAATGGAAAGTCCACCTCAATATCCTCCTGTGATCCGCAGCATTACAGATACCAGTCTTCAGCCAATTCGATTCACTCCACGTGATATCAAGAAACAGTTGGAGACACTGGATACTGCAAAGGCTCCAAGCCCTGACAATATTCTAGCAATAGTACTGAAGACTTATGCTCCAGAACATGCCGCTCCCCTAGCCAAGCTGTTCCAGTACCATTACAACACTGGTATCTACCTGGCAATGTGGAAAATTGCACAAGTATGGTCTGTACACAAAAAGCAGGACAAATCCAACCCGACCAATTACTGCCCCATCAGTCTCCTCTCAATCATCAGTAAAGTGATGGAAGGTGGCACCAACGTGCTATCAAGCAGCACCTGCTCAGAAATAATCCGCTCAGGGATTGTTCGCTGATGATTGCATAATGTTCAGTACCATTCGTGACTTCTCAGATACTGAAGCAGCCCATGTTCACATGCAACAAAATCTGGACAATATCTGGACTTGGGCTGACAAGTGGCAAGTGACATTCATGCCACACAAATGCCAGGCTATGACCATCACCAATAAGAGACAATCTAACAACCGCTCCATGATATTCAATGGTGTTACCATCACTGAATCCCCCACTATCAACATCTTGGGGGTTATCATTGACTAGAAACTCAACTGGACTCACCACATTATCACTGTGGCTACCAGAGCAGGCCAGAAGCTGGGAATACTATGGCAAGTAACTCACCTCCTGACTCCTCAAGGTTGGTCCACCATCTACAAGGCACAAGTCAGGAGCATGATGGAATACTCCCAGTTGCCTGGATGAGTGCAGCCCCAACAACATTCAAGAAGCTTAACACCATCCAGGGCAAAGCAGCCTATTGATTGGCATCACATCCATAAGCATCCACTCCCTCCACCACAGACGCTCAGTAGCAGCAGTGTGTACTATCTACAAGATGCACTGCAGGGATTTACCAAAGATCCTCAGACAGCACCCATGACCCTTGATGAAGCTGTGCTGACTCAGCCTTATGTTTCCATGCACTTCCATGTAGTCTGCAATTTCATCCTTAATGACGGACTCTAAAATCTTAACAATGACCGAGGTTAAGCTAATCAGCCAATAGTTTCAGAGATAATGGGAACTGCAGATGCTGGAGAATTCCAAGATAATAAAATGTGAGGCTGGATGAACACAGCAGGCCAAGCAGCATCTCAGGAGCACAAAAGCTGACGTTTCAGGCCTAGACCCTTCATCAGACAGGGGGATGGGGAGAGGGAACTGGAATAAATAGGGAGAGAGGGGGAGGCGGACCGAAGATGGAGAGTAAAGAAGATAGGTGGAGAGAGTATAGGTGGGGAGGTAGGGAGGGGATAGGTCAGTCCAGGGTGCAATGGGAGAGAGATTCCCTGAGGTTGGTCCGGAGGGAGGAGGGTAACTTCTTCAGGTTAGGCATCCCTGGAAGAGGCTTCGCAGTGAGGTTAAAATAGTATCAGCGATAATGGGAACTGCAGATGCTGTATCAGAGATAATGGGAACTGCAGATTTATCAGAGATAATGGGAACTGCAGCCTCACATTTTATTATCTTGGAATTCTCCAGCATCTGCAGTTCCCATTATCTCTGATACTATTTTAACCTCACTGCGAAGCCTCTTCCAGGGATGCCTAACCTGAAGAAGTTACCCTCCTCCCTCCGGACCAACCTCAGGGAATCTCTCTCCCATTGCACCCTGGACTGACCTATCCCCTCCCTACCTCCCCACCTATACTCTCCTCTCCACCCATCTTCTTTACTCTCCATCTTCGGTCCGCCTCCCCCTCTCTCCCTATTTATTCCAGTTCCCTCTCCCCATCCCCCTCTCTGATGAAGGGTCTAGGCCCGAAACGTCAGCTTTTGTGCTCCTGAGATGCTGCTGGGCCTGCTGTGTTCATCCAGCCTCACATTTTATTATCTTGGAATCTCCAGCATCTGCAGTTCCCATTATCTATGTTACATTAGCTATTTTCTGGTCCTCTGGGAATCTGCCTGACTCTGAATGATCACCATCAATGCCTCAACAATCTGCTTCAGAACTCTGGGGTGTAATCCATCTGGTCCAGGTGATTGACCTATCTTCAGATATTTCAGCTTCACCAGCACCTTCTTCTTGGTAAGGGCCACTAGGCTCACCTCTGCTCTCTGATTCACATAAAGTTTTAGATTAGACTCCCTACAGTGTGGAAATAGGCCCTTTGGCCCAACAAGTCCACACTGCCCCTTGGACCAACACACTATAACCCACACACCCCTGGACACTACGGGCAATTTAGCATGGCCAACCCACCTAGCCTGCACATCTTTGGACTGTGGGAGGAAACGCATGCAGACACTGGGAGAATGTGCAAACTCCACACAGACAGTCACCCAAGGCTGGAATCGAACCCGGGTCCCTGGTGCTGTGAGGCTGCAGTGCTAACCACTGAGCCACTGTGCTGCTCTGGTATACTGCTGGTGTTTTTAATGTGAAGACTGATGTAAATTCAGACCCTGTCATTTATTTTGTTCCCACTACTATTTCTCTAGCATCATTTTCCAGCAGTCCAACGTCCACTTTTGCCTCTCTCTTACGTTGCATATTTTTCTTAAAAAGCTTCTGCAGTCTTCTTTTATATTATTAGCTAGCATACTCTCATATTTCATTTTCTCCCTCCTTATTGCTTTTTCTTAGTTATCTTCTGCCGGCTTTTTGGAGTCAGGCAGATTCCCAGAGGACCAGAAAATAGCCAATGTAACATTCCTGCTTAAGAAAGGAGGGAGGCAGAAGACAGGAAACTATTGGCTGATTAGCTTAACCTCTGTCATTGTTAAGATTTTAGAGCCCATCATTACGGATGAAATTGCGGACTATGTGGAAGTGCATGGAAACATAAGGCTGAGTCAGCACAGTTTCATCAAGGGGAGGCCATGTCTAACATCAATCTTCACCACATTGTGTGCTTTTTCTTTCTTTCACAATTATGCTGTCCCAGCCTTCTCCTGTCAGCCATGTTTGTCTCAACCTCCCCTTAATATGTTGCTTCTTGCTTAGGATCAATTTCTTCTGCACCTCCCAAATTACCCCCAGAAATTCCTGCCATTGCTCTCCACCATCTCAGCAGTTGACACTGCTGCTTCACAGCACCAGGTAGCCACATTCTCCCCGCATCTGTGTGGGTTTTCACTGGGTGCACCAGTTTCCTCCCACAGTCCAAGGATGTGCAGGTTAGGTGGATTGGCCCTTACCTAACTGTAATACCATTACATCTGGTTCCAATTTCTCAAACCTCAGGGTGAATATTATGGCCACTGCCCCCTAGGGGTTCCTTCACCTTAATTTCCCTAATCAAGTATGCTTCGTTACACATCACCAAATCCAGAACGTCCTGTTCTCCAGTGGGATCTCCTGCAAGCCACTTCGAAAAAGCATCTTGTAGACATTCCAGGGATTCCTTTCCTTGAGATCCATGACCATCCTGTTTTTCACAGTCCACCTGTAAATTAGAGTCCCTGATGATTATTGTAACAGTGCTATCCTTAGATCCCTTTTCTGTCTCCCAATTTATTTTCTTCCCCACATCCTGACCACTCAACAACATCCAACAGAGCTTGGTTACATTTCAGTCTATTTATGAAAGTCCATGTGTTAATTTCATTGGCAGTTGTCTCGAGCATGTGATATCCCAGGTAAGTGAGCCTGTGACCTTCACATTTAACTCCAAAATAGCTTTCAACTTGCAATTAAGCCATGTTTGTCGATGTTTTCTGGTTTGACAGGAAGAGCTACTTGCTAGTTCCCTTCAAGTATCCAACCCTCCTGTCTTCTGCTACAAACGATGGTCCTGCTGAAACATTTTGAACAGGTTGATTAAACATACTGCTTCTGAAGTGAATACATCCATCGTACCTGAATGGATATGTACACTATGAATCATGAAAATTAGGGCACAGCTGTGGGAAATCTAAAAGCTTAAACACAATTAAGTAAATTAATATTGTGGAATTATATGTCCTCTTGATTATTTTTATCCATTCACACATTGATAGAGTTGTGGGAGGCAACAGGAAATTATTTTCCAAACAATATTTATTCAGTGCTAAAGCGTACCTTCCAAAGCATAAATGCACAAGTCATTTGTGATATTTACACAAAAGTATCCCAGCTTAGCATTGCCTCTACACAGGAAGACTTGTTCTTTTTGGACTTCCATCAAATGGTTTAAGCAGATTTGTTAACACAAGCTAGGATTTTAAGGTTTGAAAGTCAGCCTTCCCTGGTAGCAGTGTTGTTATATAGTTCTGTGACCTATTCTCCCTCTGACCCAATCTCAGTTTGTTCATTAAATACAGCAGCCTTAAAAAAAATGCCTTGATTCGGGTGAAAGTGGAAATTACTATTTGTAACTCTTGGGATGGCACCTTACATTTACCAGCTTATCTTCACAGATCACAGGGCTCAGATAGTCCAGCCAAATTGCGAGAACTCTGAAAAAGAAATGTCTGCGCTCTTGGTGACAGAGATGTGAAAATCACGGAGCTGGGAGATGATGATGTTCATCTGTACTATATTCCTTGGGCTCTGACTTCTCATTCCAAATGCCACCATGCAAGACCTGATGGGATTGTTATAGTGAAACCACTGGAGATGAAGTTGAGCATTCAAACATTGCGTTACTTCTCAGCACTGCCTGCAACCATCTGCCGTTTTATTACAGAAAACCACTTGGTGAAGAATGATGCTGGACCCAATCTTTGTTCAATCTCATATCTATTTACAGAGTGAAACATTACAAGCGTATTTCTCCTAACTCAACTACACCAGTTTTCTCTAGAATTCAGAAGATTGAAGAGTTATCTGATCAAAGTCTTCAAGATAATAACAGGAACAGTCAGGGGGGTAGATGGTCTTTTTTTTAGGATGGAGAAGCCCAGAACTAGGGCATGGCAAGGTGGCTCAGTGGTTAGCACCAGGGGCCCGGATTTGATTCGCCTCAGGCGACTGTCTGTGTGGAGTTCGCACGTTCTCCCCGTGTCTGCGTGGGTTTCCTTTGGGTATTCCAGTTTCCTCCCACAGTCCAAAGATGTGCAGGCTAGGTGGATTGACCGTGCTAAATTGCCCATGGTGTTCAGGGATGTATAGCTTAGGTGGGTTAAAAGGGGTTGGGTCTGGATGGGATGCTCTGAGCGGCGGCATGGACATGTTGGGCCAAAGGGCCTGTTTCCACACTGTAGGGATTCTATGGAAAACGAGAACACGTAGGCTGATGGTGGGAGGGGAAAGATTTAAAATGGTCCTAAGGGGTCTTTTTTTTTCAAACAGAGGGTGATGTGTATCTGGAACAAGCTGCCTGAAGAACTGGTGGAGGCATGTATAACTGCAATATTTAAAGGCATCTTGATGGGTACATGAATAGGAAGTGTTTAGAGGGGCCAAATGCTGGCAAATGGGACAAGTTAGTTTGGGATGTCTAGGTGGCATGGACAAGTTAGACAGAAGGGTCTATTTCTGTGCTGAACAACTGTCTGTCCCTTTGACTCTACGTTTACTGGTTGGAGATCCTATTAATAACGGACACAGTCTGAGATTTAGGGACAGACTGTTCAGGAGAGATGTTAGGAAGCACTTCTGCACACAAAGGATGGTGGATGCTTGCAAAACTGACAGTTGATGCCCGATCAATTTTAGTTTTAAATCTGAGATATTTTGTTAAGCAAAGATATTAAAGGAAATGTGCAAGGACAGTTATATGGAGTTAGGCCACAGGTAATCATTTACTACCCTGGCTCGGAAATATATTGTTGTTCCTTCACTGTCACTGGGTCAAAATCCTAGAATTCCCTCCCTAACAGCATTGCAGGTCTGTCTACAGCACATCGATCTTCTCTGCCCCAAAGAAAACTACATGACCTTACCCAGCCTATCTTCAGAGCTAAAGTACTCCATCTCAGGCAACATCCTGGTGCGCTGAGGAAAACCTGCTGAGCTTTACCAGCAATTTCTGTTTTTGTTTCTGATTTACAACATGCACAGTTTTTTCAGTTTTTATCCTGATGAATCTCCCCTGTACTTGCTCCATTGCAATCACATGCTTCCTATAGTGCGGTGACCAGAACTACACACCATTGAAGAAGGCAGCTCACCAACACCTTCTTGAGGGCATCTAGGGATGGGCAGTAAATGCTGGCCCAGCCAGCGATGCCCACATCCTATGAGAGAATAATTAAACCCCACAGTTTCAATAAGTTTCGGATCGCCCTACTATGGAAAGGATATTATTAAACTAGAAAGAATGCAGGAAAAATCTACTGGGATGGTACCCGGACTGGAAGGTTTGAGTCATAAGGAAATGTTAGATAGGCTGAAGCATTTTTCCCTGGAATGTCGGATGCTGAGGGGTGACCTTATCAAAGTTTATAAAGTCACGAGGGGCATGGATAGGATGAATAGTTACGGCCTTTTCCCCCAGGTTAGGGGAGTCCAAAACTAGAGGGCATTGGATTCAGGTGAGAGGGAAAAGTTTTAAAAGGGATCTAAGGGACGACTTTTGCCCACACAGGTTGGTGCATGTATGAAATGAGTAGCCAGAAGTGGTAAAGGCTGATACAATTACAACATTTAAAAGGCATTTGGACTGGTACATGAATAGGAAGGGTTTAGAAGGCTAGGGGCCAAATGCTAGCAAATGGGACTAGACTAATTTAGAATATCTGGTTGGCACAGATGAGTTGGACTGAACAATCTGTCTCCATACTGTATAGTTCTATGACTATGGTTCAGACAGATGAATCAGACACCTGTTTACAGAATTATTTTGCTCCAAAGGGTTGTGAGAGCAATTACTTACAGCCCTGTATTATTGCAAGCCCCAGATGTGAACCTTACATTTACTAGAACCACAAAGGTTTCCATTCCCTCAACATGCTGATCCTTTGTAATAAAAGTGTAGCTTCCTGTGGGTGACATCAGTATATCATGTCAATAGCAAGGATGAGAATGGCTGCCAGGCAGTAGAGCATATCTACTTCTCCCATGGTTCCTGAGTTAATGTTTTATGCAGGGAAGGGCAACAATGAAGGAAAGATAGAAAAAGAGTAATTTGTTGGTTCAGGGGTGTGCCGCAATATGTACAAAGACTGTTTGGTGAACCATGTTTGTGAGCTTTCTCTTTTTCTTTCCAGGGAAGTCAGTGTCACTGGCAAAGATGAGATTGCACATGGTCCAGGGGTAGCTGATAATAATGCTAATGTCTACAAAGAGCATGAATCTCACCCAGTGTCTGGTGCTCCTAGTCAGCTGAAATCAAAATTAATTTTGGACTCTTTTGAAGACAAAGACCAATTCCATTCTGGCTCACCAAAGTTTTGCCTTCTTTCAGCAACCTCTGAATGCCTCAACCTTCTCTGTCAATGTTCTACAGTCCTCTCTTATAATGCATTGTCTTCCCCTGCAGATGGGACACATTGCACTAAGTATTTATTCCAATCTCTTAAATTCAGCAATGACATTACAATATCAAAAAGTTGTCAATAATAACAAAGCATATGCGTAGATGGTGTTTTTTCTTTCACTGAAGTGTTCATCAGAGGATAGCTTGTGTCAATTAGTAATGGATACAGTCCATGCTCAAAACCAACACAGGACTTGTGAAAATACTGATCAATATTTTTATATTCATTCATGAGATGAGGACGTCGCTGGCTAGGCCAGCATTTATTGTCTATCCTTAATTGCCCAGAGGGCAGTTAAAAGATGACCACATTGCTGTGATCGGTAGGCAAACCAGGTAAGGATGGCAGTTTCCTTCCCTAGACAGCATTAGATGGGTTTTTCCCCAACAATTGATTCATAGTCATCATTAGATTCTTAATTCCAGATTTGTTTTGAATGCAAATTCCTCTATCTGCTGTAGCAGGATTTGAACCTGGGTCTGCTCAGAACATTATCTGCGTCTCTAGATTAACAGTGCAGTAATAATACCATTAGGCCATCACTACCCAAAACATGTTTAGATCCCAATTCTGTTTGCCTGTAAATTACATGAAAGACTACTGACATGTCTTTGATAGCACAGCTTCATTAAGGAACCAGATTGTATTCCAAAATATTTTTTACCCATAAGCAGGTAATGAGATCCATAGTGACTGAGGAAGTCTTTGAAATGCATTATGTTTACTCAGTCCACAGTTTGGTTTCACCGATGCCCTGAAAACCATAGGGCTGCTCTCTCATTACAGAAGGAAAGAGAGAAAGAGAGAGAGAAGGGAGTCACGGAGAGAGTGGTCTCTCCGGAAAGCAGACGGGGTGGGGATGGAAAAATGTCTTGGGCTCCCTTGTTCGCTCCACACTGCCCTCCAATCCCACCACACCCAGCACCTTCCCCTGCAACCGCAGGAAATGCTACACTTGCCCCCACACCTCCTCCCTCACCCCTAACCCAGGCCCCAAGATGACATTCCACATTAAGCAGAGGTTCACCTGCACATCTGCCAATGTGGTATACTGCATCCACTGTACCCGGTGTGGCTTCCTCTACATTGGGGAAACCAAGCGGAGGCTTGGGGACCGCTTTGCAGAACACCTCCGCTCGGTTCGCAACAAACAACTGCACCTCCCAGTCACAAACCATTTCCACTCCCCCTCCCATTCTTTAGATGACATGTCCATCATGGGCCTCCTGCAGTGCCACAATGATGCCACCCGAAGGTTGCAGGAACAGCGACTCATATTCCGCTTGGGAACCCTGCAGCCTAATGGTATCAATGTTGACTTCACCAGCTTCAAAATCTCCCCTTCCCCCACCGCATCCCTAAACCAGCCCAGTTCGTCCCCTCCCCCCACTGCACCACACAACCAGCCCAGCTCTTCCCCTCCACCCTCTGCATCCCAAAACCAGTCCAACCTGTCTCTGCCTCCCTAACCTGTTCTTCCTCTCACCCATCCCTTCCTCCCACCCCAAGCCGCACCTCCATCTCCTACCTACTAAGCTCATCCCACCTCCTTGACCTGTCCGTCTTCCCTGGACTGACCTATCCCCTCCCTACCTCCCCACCTATACTCTCTCCACCTATCTTCTTTTCTCTCCATCTTCGGTCCGCCTCCCCCTCTCTCCCTATTTACTCCAGAACCCTCCCCCCATCCCCCTCTCTGATGAAGGGTCTGGGCCCGAAATGTCAGCTTTTATGCTCCTGAGATGCTGCTTGGCCTGCTGGGTTCATCCAGCCTCACATTTTAATTATCTTGGAACCATATTGTACCACTTTGTAGGCGATGGTCTCTTGTGGGAAACTGCGCCCCTGCACATCAACACGCTGTTAGCCTTTACTCCAAAGGCATTACAACCAATGGTCTGTTGCCAACAAGCCAAATATTTTAAATGGTACTTTTTATGATCAGCTCTTTTTTTCCTGTTAGGCTGTTGCTTGATCAACAGTCTGGGCATTTAACACAAGTCGCTCTGTGGGACCCTTCTCTTTTGTGCACTTTGTCACTAGTAATAGTAAAATGGTGTATAGTTAATATTCATCTGCCAGTATGGAAATCTATAGCACAGCTTTAGTAGTCTATCCCAGCAACTCCCTATTAATAGCAGCAGTGGCATCAATGGGTGCAATGTAAACATAATCTAATGTAAATACCTCCATTTTTTTTAATGAATCAGATGATTTTTCTGCTTGGAGCCTTCATTTTTAACACTGGTCATGTTGCCTGGTGTCCATCTCCACTCTGCATATAGGTTTCTATTCTCAGGTATTCAGGTGTTAGCTTATTTTGGTGAGTTTCTGGGATAGTTAGCTTTTTGCTAATGCCGCAGAATTTAAAGATGACATTTCTTTTACTTTGCCACAAAATGGTTTGCGTCAAAAGGTGATTCAGTGTAAATCTCCATCTTCAAGGTGGGTTCACATTATTTTCCTTAGAGTCAGTGGAAAGACATGAACAGTAGGTGAATGTGAGAATGGGACTGTACACTTGGCTCATGAAAGGATGCAGAAAGAATTTTGTCAGGGATATACTTAGAAATAGTGAAGTGATTGCTTCCTGGGAAATATATAAGAGGGACGTGATGTTCTTACCAATTGGTCTGGTTTGTGATTTTGTCAAGTCCTGACTTAGCTGTTCCATTCATATAAAATATTGTAAGCCAGCTTCTAGAGGCACTGTCTCCTATCACTCAAGCCTGTAGAATATGCAGCAGTGCAGTACGATAATGGGCCCTTCGGCCCACGATGTTGAGCTGAACATGGCACTAAATTAAACTAATCCCTTCTGCCTGCCCTCTGTCCATATCCCTCCACCCCTTGCATATTCATGTGCATATCTAAAAGTCCCTTAAGAACCCCTACAGTATCTGCCTCCACCACCACCACCCCTACCACTTTCTGTATAAAAAACTGTCCCTTACATCTCTTTTGAACTTTCCCTATCTCACCTTAAACACATGGCCTCTAATATTAGATATTTCAACTCTGAGAGGAAGTTTCTGACTGTCAACCTAATCTATCTGTCTTTGCCAATTGTCTGCATACACTGCTTTAAATTACTGCTATCTCCATCATCCATTTCCTGTCTCATAGCATTGGATGGCAATGCAGAGTGATGCCAACAGCATGGGTTCAATTCCCACATCAGCTGAGGTTACTACGAAGCACTCTCCTTCTCAACATTCCCCCTCATCTGAGGCATGGTAACCCTCAGCTTAAATCATCTCCCTCTAATGGCTGGTGGTGAGCTTAACCTGATGATTACCATGCTTTAGATAAGGGGAGAGAATAAGAAGATGGGTTTCTCGTGGTAACTTTAGCCAGTGTAGGAACTGAACCCATGTTGTTTGGCATCATCACGCAACATAGCAAGCCAATCATCCAGCCAACTGAGCTAACCCAGCGCTCATGTAGCCAATGAGGCATTTCTAACTAAAGCTAGTGCTTCTTTAGTGTATAAGAAGGGAACGTGAGAGAGCGAGATGGGTTAGATACCTAAACGCAGATAAATCCCTTTAAGATTCTTGACAAGATTGTGCTGCGATCTCGTCGGAAAGTTTAAATTGACACTTACAGGCTCACATTACCAGTACTTGGAGGTTTCCCTTGTATTAAAATGATATCCCACCTAAACATATATAAACAAGAAGGTAAATCAATTGAACTGTTTGTTACCAATGTAATTCACAGCATAGTGTAAATTATTGTGCAAATTTACTATTCAATGCCAGTATCTCTGAGGGGATTATAAAAGAAAATAGTCAAATATTGATGTTCAGTAACTTCAAATATTTGGATTGTGTTTTGTGGCTTCAGTACTTCAAATGAGACCAAGGAATAAAAAGAGAGGGTGAACAGTAAACAAAAAATAAATATTGACAGTGAGATGCCTATCATGTCTGCCATCACTGTCTGCTAGTTTAACCAAAGTAGAAGATCCAGCCTGTGAGAGCTCTTGAAGTAATGACACACCGAATTAATCATTTGGTTTACTCTTTTTTTATATTTAAATCAAGTTTATAGTTCAATAGGATATTGTGACAGATGTAAGCTCATGTGAGCCCCACATCATAGCATTTAAGCTTAGATTGTTTGAATCATGGGAATGATTCATGTCCTATTATACATTAACTCCACACCCTGGGAAACAGCATCAATACAGCAGCCTACACCCCTCCTGATAAAGGGTCTCTTGAGGTTGTTATAAGGTGGTTACCCCTTTTGCAAAGTCAGACTGTGGGCAGTGGCTTCCATTTTCGTGCAGTATTTTATTGCACTCGCTGAGTGACTCCCAGTCCCAACAATGCCTTGACTTTTAAAATTCTCATTCCCTGTTTCCAAAACAATGTCCTGAACCTCACCCTTCCCTGTCTCTGTAACCTTGTCCAGCCCTGCAGCACTCAGATCTCATACTGCTCCAATTCCAGCATCTTATAAGCCTCCATCATTTCCCCATTGGCAAACTTGGAACTAAAACCTGGAATTCCCTTCCCCAAACCCTCATCCTTTCTTTCTTCCTCAGAAAAGCTCCTTAAAACCTATGTCTTTACCCTGGTTTTGGGTCAGCTATCTTAATAACTGCTTCGGCATCTCAGTGTCAAGTGCCTTGGGATGTTTTTATTAAAAGACGCTACATAAACGCAAATTGTGATTGTTGAACTTTTAGCCCATCTGGTTAACTTTGATATTGTCGCCCAGTGGGGAAATTCCCCTAATTAGGAAAAGTTTGGCCTGAGCGAGCAAATGGTATTTCACTACTTATGACAAACAGGTTTTATATTTTGAGCATTTTAATCCACGTACCATTCATAGAGATGCAGGGGATTGATAAAATTGTTGAGATTGTCAAAGTCTTTGACCCCTTTTTTGTTTCAGTGTCAGACAAGACAGACATGTCAATGTTCCCCATTTAGATAAATTAATGTCTGCGCTGGGCAATAAGTTAAAGGTGTTCAAAGGTCTCGCTTCATTTCGGACCGATAGAAAGCATACTATGCATTTGCACAAACACAGACTTGCCTCATTTTCTTTTCAAGAAAACAAGCCCTTTGATTTGATTTCTTACACTGTATAGCTATGTCAACCCTGGCTTTTGGTGGAATCCCATCAGGCAGTTCACTGCAAATGCCCCTAGACAGCGGGAAATGCAGCAGTCGCTCGGTCACAGCCATATTCTAATTTAGTGGGACCATGGCTGCTTTGTTAAAAACCCTGGGTGAATGTGGTTGCTTTCAGAGCAAACATGCATTCTTCACAAGGAGCACGTCTCTCTAAAGCACCACCTTGAAAGATGTGCTCAGCTTTTCAGCAACTTGCTGCAATTGCAGTTGGGTTAAACACTTTCTAAACATTGCCCTCTCAAGTCAGTCCTGGAATTTTATACATCCACAATAACATCTGCACCTTCTTTCCTGTTTCTCTCGCTTCATTTTTTTTTGCCAGACAGATTGAAAACAAAATTGAGCAGGGTCAAACATTGATCTATGAATCAATGATACCAGTGATAGAGGAGTGTAAATGGTCACTAGGCTTCTGAGTTTGATAGATGCTGGAAATTGGAAATTGATCTGTCACTGTGTTGTGGGCTTTTTGCTTCAACAGGGTATTTGTTTTTGGTGGGGAAAATCCTTAAGTTGTGTCCTGTAACATAGCATAAGCTATAAACGTCGGTCGAGCCAGTGACTCAACCCTCCCATAACTGAATCAAAAGTCACAGCCATTTCAGTGTTCAGGCTAATACTAAGATATTTGGTTTGAAATATTAGCAGTCTTCTCTCAGCACGTATTGCTTCAAATGGCCCCATTTAAGATGGTGACTGAGACTGAGATGATATCTTGAGCATGTCTCTTAAAGGTATACCAACTACTAACTATGAGGCGCATCACCAAAATGCTAGGAATATTCAGCAGGTCACACAACACTCATGGAGAGAAAAGCTGTGTCATTTTATCAAGCTTACATTAAAAGTTTGTTTGTATTTATGAAGTAAAGTGCTCCAACTCAGAAGGCATGCAGTAGATAAAGATGTCCTTTAACAAAATAAAATGACTTCAGGGGATTCACAGGAGGGGTAACAAACAATATTTGATTCCAAGCTGCATAAAGGAGATATTAGGACCATTACCAGCTCAGCATTTGACAAAATACACAGTGTATGTGTTGCATAAAAGGTCTTTGTGAGTTAGTAAAAATCTGAGTATACAGAGAGGTGGTCACAACTGTATTCCTGAACTGCAGTGACACCCTGACATAGCACACAAGCAAGAATATTTGAGATATTCTACAAGAAATATCTCTGCCTCTTTTTCTGGATTCAATGGGGAAGTCTATTAATCAAGTGCTCTTGCCCGGCTCGAAGGAGATTTATGAACAATCCGTCAAAACCCAGGCAAAAATCAACTTTAGGCTAGAAACTGCACCTGTATGCTCAGGAACTGTGTCCTGAGGTAAGTCACTTTCTCCCAACCCTCAAAAGGCCCATGATTTTAGAGAACAAAGAAAATGCTTCAAGGTTTTGAAGAAGCACAACATTGACATTCATGAATGAGCAGAGTTTGCTATCAGTTGTTCAGAATGAAGACAACTTACTCATCAAGCTGCTTCACATTCTGAGACCTTAACATTGAGGCAGAGCGCCCACAGGGATGGAAAGAAAAGGGAGTAAATCCTATTTCCCAGATCCCATGACATCATGGGAAATCCTGCTCCAGGTTGATCGAAAATCACATGGTGACTTAACTGCAGAACCTCCAAGTAAACATTATCCTCAAATTGAGGGACAGCAAATGTTGAGGACTGATTAGGTAGGAGCATCTGAAAGAAGACCAGGGAGGTACAGCAACAAAGAGATTAATCAAGGAAATTCTACAGCTCATGGCCTGACAATTGAAAGCATGGTATCCACATTACAGTTCTGTCCAAAGCTTCTTGCTAAATAATAATAATCATTCTGTGAAAATTGTAAAATTTTAATATCCAAGGCTTTAGAGTAGATAGAAGTCAAAGTTCTACTCTGCTCTACCCACCGCCTACATCTACCCTACCAGCTGCAGGGATGGCATCAGGAGACCCATCCACCACTGCACCAACTGAGGCTGTTAAAGTGGGCAATTAATACTTAAGGGCCTCCCCCACCACTGCTGGCGTTTCGCAGACAGCAGGTGAGACTCACACCAAAGGGTGAACCCAACAGCTGACCCTGCAAGGGTTGATTGTAGGTTGGGGTGAGGTTATCCCTCTGCTATTGCACCCCAAGCCTAGAGGAAAGTTTTGCTAAGGGATAACAGACCAACGTTGCCCTCCTCCACTTCCATGGCCTCACAAATCCTGCAACCCCCCACGACCCATCACCTCCCACACGCCTGGCCAGGCATAAATGTTTCCAAAGTTCCAATAAACCACAGCTCCCCTCCTCATTGCCCAATTGTAATACCTGCACTGGCCGCCACTCCCAATTGGCGCTGTCAGTATGTCAAGAGCATGCAACTTGAGCCTATAAACCCACCTTGAGACGAAAAGCAGCCAGCTGGCCAGCAATTGATGACATTTGATGAAGTAACTTTGCCTTTAGCTGCCAGGTGGCAGGGGTCAGCGCACTCAGTGTAATTCCACTATTTGAGTGAGGTGCCTGAGGAATTGACATTAGTGGCACTCATGTTCAGGCTAAATTACCTCTGTCACTTGGATTCAGAAATCCAGCACAAATTGGTTTAATTTGTGGATGAAACCAAACTGGGAGGGATATTGTCCTTGAAGAGGTTGCCCAGAATTTACAAAATAAATTGAACAATTTAGGAAAGTTGCCAGAACATTGGCGGTTTAAATTTAATACAACCTCTAGAATTTATGGCATAAGCGTGGAAAAATTTGCAAAAACAAATTCCTCTTTTGATGCAATTGGCAAGTTAAGAATGAAGGTAAAAAAGATCCATGTGCGAGTGGATTCAATGCTTAATTTGTTCAGTGATCTCCATGGTTAGTGATCCTGGGATCATTAAGAATCAACCATGCAGGACCTGGCTAAAGTCACATCTTAGAATGAGGTGAGATAGTAACTTTCCTTGAAAGTAGTCAGGGGCGATCAGTGAACCAATCATATTTTAATGACTATGCGGCAGCCTCTGTAGTATTAATTTTCACATCTGGTGCCAACTCACCACTCAGCCACAGCATCTTACATTTGTACAGTGAGCACGCGTGAGAAATGTCTTTTGATGCCAAGACGCTTAAGGAGATACCAGGAGCAGTTACCCAAAAGCTTGGTCAAAGACGTAGGTATTAAGAAGCACCTTGAGATGGAGAGAATGACCCAGAGTGGCAGAGAGATTTCATGGTGGGGATTTGAGCCTGTCACCGCTAATTCCAGCGCTACAATTGTGAGGCCACCACGCTGCAAATGACGTGCTATATATTGTGAACAATCTGATAGTGTGAGGTCCAGCTATAAAATTTTACAGCACTTTTATTGCTTGTTTTACTGTCTGCCAGAAGAAAGCTCTTTTGAAACTATTACAAACATGTGGCTGAGCTTTTGTTAAACTTCGTTTTATTTATTTTAGAGTGACTTACCCCTTTTGTTGCCAGTTCACCTGACTTGCAGCTGCTAATTGCATGCTGAAGAGAGAATGGTTCCGAGTCACTGGCAGGTGCTGAATAGCTGGAGTGTTCCCAGCAGCTGCTTTCTAATGTATCCGCTCTGCCAATCCAACTGCTTTGGCATTATCTTATATTTTTATTGCATCACATTTACTTCAATAAGTTTCATTTTTATTTACCCAGAAGCTTTGGACAGAATTGCAGTGTATAACCTTTCAAGTATCAGTTTGGGAAATATATGAAGAAAGAATCTGCTTTCATGCAATGTCTTTTTTACCCCCACGACATTGCAAAGTGTTTCTTGAAGCACTTATTGAGATATAATCACTGCTGCAATGCAGGAAAAGTAGCATCCAATTTACACACAGTAAACCCCACCAAGCAACCATGTGATAATGGCCAGATAATTAGCCAGTGATGTTGGCTGAGTGTTAAATGTTGACTAGGATCAACCTTAAACACGATTTTAATTCTGCCCTGCTTCAAATGAATGCATGGACTCTTTTACTTTGAAATGATGGCAGGTGGGCCTTAAATTAATACCGTGTCTGAAGCAGAACACCTCTGACAATGCAGCACTCCCTCGGTGCTGCACTGGGGTAGCAATCTAACTTTTATTCCTAAAGGGTCAGAAGAGGGCTTGAACCCACTACTAATGTCGCCATTGAGTGAGCTTAAAGCCCCAAATCACGCAGTTAGCAACACTCAGAGGAGCAAATGTGAAAATAACTCCCAGTCAGGCAGTCACAAACATAGATGAGTACAATTCCAACAACTCTCAAGAAACTTGACAGCATCCAGAACAAAGCAGACCACTTGATTGGCACCATATCCAAAAGCATTCATTCCAACTGGTGTTCAGTGGTAGCTATGTGTATCATCTGCCAAATTTCACCAAAGATCCTTAGACAGGACCTTCCAGACTCATGACCACATCCATCTAGAAGGACGAGAGCAGTTGATACTCTGGAACACCACCTCCTGCAATTTCCTTCCAAGCCATTCACCATCCTGACTGGGAAAGATGTTGCTATTCTTTCAGTGTTGCTGGATCAAAATGCTGGAATTGCTTTCCTAAACAGCATTATAGGTCTGGCTGTATCAAATGGACAGCAACAGTTCAAGAAGGCAGCTCACCAGCACCTTCTTAAGAGAAACCAGGGATGGACAATAAATGGCAGCTCAATCAGCAACACCCACGTTCCATGAATTAATAAAATGAAGTTCCACTCACAATCATAATGTGTCTTTTTCATTTGAATGCTGATTTACTTACAATGCATTGCCAGCGCTGTGGAGATATAACTCATCAGCTATTAAGGCTGGTGCACTTATCCTCTTCATTTTATACCCTTCATTGTTTAGATTTTCTTTCATGATATATGTGATCCTTTGTATCTTAAAGCTGACCTTCTGTGATCTATTGATCATTATCTTACACTACACCACAAACAAACTTTACTCATTTTGGAATTCAATCCCTCCTGTTAAAAAATAAGGTAAGAATTTGTCTGCGTTTTACAGCATTGAAACCAATGACGTATTCCATCAAGTCACATTGTACAATATTTGGATCAGGCGTGGTTCATTATTCAAAATACGTTTATTGAATTTTACTGAAGGCATTAATCTCCTATTTCAAATTTCAGCTCAGCTGTGTTCCTACCTCTGGAATTTAGCTTAAGACATTTGGACTGACCCAAATAGGTATGCAGTCCACCAGCACCTCAATTTTCAATTATTCGTCTGTCTGCTCAAATCATCCTGTGACTCTCACCCCTCTGTATTTATATAACTTTCTCCAGCCATTTAACTATCCTGACAGCTTTATTTTGCCAACCTTCGCTTCTGGCTTCCTGCCCGCACACACACCCTCCCCACCCCCACATCTTTCTTCACCCTCCTATTGACTGCCCATCCTTCAGGAGGCAAAAGCCTGGACTTCTCCACCTTATTCTCCCAACCTCTGCCTCTTTCCTTCTTCAAGATACCCTCTCTGAACACTTTGCCAATTGCCCTAATTTTCTTTCAATTTGCAATCAAATAATGGAGCCAAATGTGTTGAAGGATTGTGAGAAGCAGACAGGAAAGGATCGAGGCTGAGATGAGATCAGCCATGATCTTATTAAATGGTGGAGCAGTCTCAACAAGCTGAATTGCCTACTCTTGCTCCTGGTTCTTATGTTCCAATATTTGTGATCACTATCCCATGAAGTGCCGTGGGCTAACACATCAAAGTTGTGTTGAAGATTTCAGGCAATTGACACACCCTGGCAGATGAGATATGTAGGATCATTACCTGCGTTGTGTTTTGCAGACTGTCAGCGTTTCTATATTTAGAGCTTTGAGTCACAAATTGCACATCAGAGCTGACCTTCAGCAGTTCCTGTGGATACAAGATCTTCAGGATCACACATGCCCCCTTTAAGGTCAGGAATCAAACAGCTACCAGTTAAATGCCAATCACTGGTTGGCTTCCCATAATGTTTTCTGTCTGCTTTGTGTTTGAAATGCACTTCCCGTCACATTTGAGACAGTTTGTTGAAAGCACACTGCAAGTGCGATATCTCAGCCTGTCACCAGACTTTACAGATAATCTGGGGGCCACTGTCCTCCATTTCTCAATATGTCTGACCATCACCTGACCAAGATGTCATAACCAATAAAACAAAGCTAATTTTACAGATCTAAGAACTTCTTTGTACTTGTCCACATTTTTTTATTTGAAACAAAGTAAACACCAATCTCAGCTTTATTAATAGGTGATCAGGGTACAAGAGCAAGGAGAAGTTGTTGAACTTGGATAAGACACTTGCTACACCTCAGCAGGAGTATTGTGTACTATTCTGGGACTTACATTGTAGGAAAGATGTAAACGTACTGGACGGAATGCCAAAGAGGTTTACAAGAAATGTTCCAGGGATGAGGAACTTCAGTTATGAGGATAGATTGCAGAAGTTGGGACTGTCTTCATTGGAAAGAAGAAGGCTGAGAGGGGATTTGGTCGAAGTTTTTCAAAATCTTGGGGGAGCTGAACAGGGAGAAACTGTTCCCATTTGTAAAGAGAAGGGACATAGATTTGAAGTCATCTGCAAGGGTGAAGTAAGGAAGAACGTTTTCACTCTGTAAGTGATTAGATGATTAGGCAATGTGTTGGAGGCAAATTCAATGTAGCATTCACAAGAGGAGCATTCGATGTTTATGTGGATGTGAGTAATGTGCAAAAAACAGAAGATTGGCACTTGGTCAAGATGTTCACTTAATGAGCTGTGCAGGGGCAATGGGCTGAGTCCTTCCTTCTGCACCGCATCATGTCTGTGATTCTGCGAACATGTTGGGTTCTAGAGAAAAGATTCCATTTCACATTCTACCCTACCTAATTAGTTTACATAAATTCCTCGGCCATGCATGTCACTGATTAGACTAACATTCCTCTGAGAAGGCGGTGGTGAGGCGCCTTATTGAACAAGTGGACTCATAAATGCTGTTAAAGAGAATAATAGAAAAACAAGATTTCAGCTCTACAAGGACAATGAGCTGATCACTTCTACCAACATTGTCATCCAAAGGTGCATTCAAGACAGGTATGTTGATGAGCATGAGGGCAAATAACAATCTGCTGCTGAACTAAACAAATGTTCAGCCAGTGGCAGTGTTACTAAGCTACCCTTGGCGATGAACATTGAAGCTTATATCCATACACACCCTGCCAACCAACATGCCTCCCTCACTCACTCACCAATGCGCACACAGACACGTGACCTTGCAAGTGCTTCTGTCAAGTGGTTTTCAATACACAGGAGCATGGATTCATCAGTTGAATATGGATTGTAGCTGGTAACCAGCCGGAGACTTCTGTGCCCATGTTTGACCTGATGCTGAGACTTCATGAGTTTCAGAGACAATGTTGAGTGCGCCCAAGGAAACTTCCTCTGCACTGAATGCCACCGCAGTGCCTGTGGTCCAGGACATACCTACGGATGGTGACATTGACTTAAAAATACAACTTTATAAGTTTAGGTTTAGATGTATCACTTTGTCAGACAGTTGCTACGCCACGTCTCTCAATTTGATGTGAATTCCCAGATATTTGTGAGGAAGATGTTGCAGCATTGAGAGAGCTTGATGTTTCTTCTTTCCGCATCTTGATTGATTTTCGTTGATATAATTTAGTCAAACTATCCAAAGTACCCAATTTACCTGAGTGATGAGCTCCAGTTAAAGGCATACACTCACCAGGTTTCTATACCCCTTAACAGAAAAATAACAGTTTCTTACAAACAAATTGTCTTCAATCTGTGTTTAAAAGATAATATGAATTGCCAATATACACCTGTAATGTAATCTCTGTCCCTTCTTAAATTTAAATCTCTAAACTCTTAAATCCCATCACAAACAGACAGACACACAAGTCAGGAAAGATGTGGATATTCAGAGTAGGAAAAGCACAAAGAATCAGGAAGCACAGTTCAGTAGGACCAGTCTGGACCACAGGATTCTATGAGGTGCTTTTGTTTGCTTCCTTTCAGTTCCTTTATGTTTCTTTGCTGTTGATACAACATTATTTACACACCAATGCTTCTTGCATTCACTGGTTGGGAGTTCACCCTGCAGGACACTGGTTTCCTGAAAATGACCAAGATATGAACAAGCAGATTAATCACACGTGGAAGACTTTCTCTCTCTAGTGGAATGATCAAAGCTCAAAGCAAAAGAAAATAGTTCACCAAGAGCAAAGGCAGTGGCACAAAGGAGGAGCCAATAACACAAAAACAGACGGTAAATAAAGGAAATTCAACAGCTCACTGATGCAAATAGTATCTATGGTTTCTTCACAGTTATGAAGTCAATTTCTGGCCCAAGTAATCAAGGACCAGCTCCTCAGGGGCCTAAGGATGGCTGACATCTAATTGAGATATTTATTGGAATGAGCCTTTCACTTGAAGATCATTGTTGTTGAGAGTGTTCTAGCTCTATCCTACAACATCCAGATGGAGATGCAATCAAAAGTCCAGCAATATTTATGGAGCTGATGAAAGCCATCACACAAATGACGAACAACAAAGCAGTAGGGTGTGGTGAAATTCCCAGAGAAATGTTTATTGCACGGAGGAAAGGGGAGGCCATGGCCAAGTAGTATTATCACTAAACAATTTATCCAGAAATTCAGCCAATACTCTGGGGACCCAGTTTCGTATGATTGCCCCAACTCTTTTCTGATCTTTTGCTCTTTCAGACTAGAGACAAGCTCCCTGCTGAGGTGCAGTTTACTTCTTGAATGGACAGTGAGCAATTTAATTTCAGCCAACTCCAAGCAAAGACTAAGACCACCTCAACTACAACCAATTAGTCTTCCATTTGTAAGCATGCCCACTCCCCTAGATCCATTGATGAGGAGATAATGACTATCTGGAAAATATAGAGCACTTCCACTAGCTTGGAATTTATGTCTTACAGCAGGCTGATTTTAACAAAGAAATCCAGCACTGTGTGAAGTCAAATGGTCCAGCCTTTAGATGCCCAAAGGAGATAGATGTGTGAAGAATTTCTTTATTTGTTTCTCAGACTTGGGTGTTGCCGCATTTATTGTGTATTCTAAATTGCCCAGAGTGCAGTTGAGAATCAAGTGCATTGTTGTGAGTTACCTGTGGTCTGTGGCAGATTTCCACCTCTATAGGATATGAGTGAATTTTGATGATAATGGCTCCATAGTCATCTATAAACTAGATCTTTTTATTACAGATGTTTACTGATTTTAAATTTCAGCATCTTCCATGATGAGATTTGAACCTATAGTTTTCGGACATTGGCCTTGCGTTCTGGATTGCTAGTCCAGTGATATAACTGCTGCACCAACACATCCCCTAATGATTGAGACAACACCATTGAACCAAACTCATGCGGTTGTTATATTTACTTTACCACTCCAGGACTGAAACATGGAAAATGTACAGGTGTCAACTCAAAGCACTAAAATCACACTCATGTTCCCTGAAGAATAACCTGCAGAAATGGCAGTGGGACAGACATGCCAACATTAGCATCCTCTCACAAGCATTGAGGCTATAATCAGCTTTGTTGATTGATAAGAAAGTTCAGGTATCAAATGATTCACACATCCCCTCCCTCCTCCACTGAGGCAGCAGTCTGTATGCCTATAAAGTGCACTGCAGAAATTCACCAAAGGACTCTAAACAACACATTCCAAACCCAGGACCACTACCATCTAGAAGGATAAGGGCAGCAGATACATGGGAAAACCACCAACTTCAAGTTTACCTCCAAGCCATTCACCGTCCTGACTAATCACTGTCCCTTCACTGTCACTGGGTCAAAATCCTGGAACTCCCTCCCTAATGGCATTGTGGGTCCACCAACACAACATGGACTTACAGCAGTTCAGGAAGGCAGCTCACTGCCACCTTTTCAAGGGCATCTTTCTTTTGGGATATTCCAGGACCAAAGCACAGAAACTCAGAAGGGCTCACACATTTATGATGAAGATGAGGAGGTATTTCTTCTTTCACATGTTTCTAAGCTCATGGAATTCTTGAACATGGAGGGCTTTTGAGATTGGATCATTGAGCATATTCATTCTGAAGTAGATAAATTTTTCATCAGTAAAATAATTGGGGGTTTTTCATAAAAGGGAGGAAAGTGAAGTTGAGGACTCCATGATGTTTCGAGAGGTACAGCTGATTTTGATAGGCTGTATGGCCTACTTCTGCTCCTACATCTTATGATCAGATCTAGGGAAGGGCAATCAGTGCATTGTCCAGGTCCCAGGAATGATTTTTTAAAATGTAACGGTTTAACATTCTCTTGAGTACAGCAGTCACTTCTGCAAAAAAAAATCCAGGAGTCTTAAAAATTGGAACATCCCTGTGTTGCCAATATTTAACAGCAGTATATGTTTTTAAAAGTAGAGTTGCAAACTTGCATTATGAACCAATGATTTTTGGTATTTACACTTTTGCTTCATCTTAAATCTTTACAAAGACAATCCAAGAAAATGCTGCGATCAGATGAAATTCTTAAAGTGACTCCATCTCACCTGATGTGACCATATTGAGCGATCATCACACCCAAGTGAATTAGTCTTAGTTATTATGTCCGTATGAAACATGAACAGGAGTAGGCTATTCTGCCCCTCAAGCCTGCTGCTCTGTTCAATGAGATCACAGCTGATCTGACTTTCCTCATTTCCACTTTCCTGCCGTTTCCCTGTAACCTTCGATTCCACACCTGATTAAGAATCTATCTCAGCTTTAAATATACGCATGGACTCAGTCCCCACAGCTCTCTGTGGCAAGGAGTTCTAAAGACTCTCAACCCTCTGAGACAAGAAGCTCCTCCTCACCTCAGTCCTAATTTGGTAATCCCTTTATTTTGACACTCTGCCCACTAGTCCTTGACTCTCCCATGAGGGGAAACATCATCTCAGCATTTACCCTATCAAGACCCTTAAGAATCCAATATATTTCAATGAGATCACCCCTCATTCTTCTAAACTCCAGTGAGTAGATCCAACCTTTTAAACTTTTGCTTATAAGACAATACTTCCACATCAGAGATCATCCCAGTGAATCTTCCCTCAATTGCCTCCAGTGAAACGATATCTTACCGTAAATATGCAAAAAAACTGACTGTTATTGTGTAAAGATGTAAGGTAATGAATACAATACATTTCCCCTTGTCTAAATCTAATAAAATGTCTCTGATCATTGTCTGCGTGTATTTTAAAGACTTTAGCTTTTGTTTCAAAATCTGGTCTGCTTCCTTCATTTGTGTCTCTATTTTATGCCACCTTTCATTCATAGCCAGAAGGAACACCTACCTAACGGGGATAATGTGCTTTACCATTGTTCACACAGAAATACTTATTACTTAAGGTATCGGAAAGACAATATCAAAGTTAGTGTTTATTATATAAATTAGCCCTTTGACATATTAAACACCCATTATCTGAGCAGTGTCTTCGACATGCATTACTTTTCTGAAGCAAGGCCTCTTTTCTCAAATCTATTCTTTTGAAATTATCGGTTTGCAAAAGATTTCAGGAATTATTTGTTGTGAATCAGTCAGAAGCAAAGGTTATCAATTACTGGCTAAGTAACAGTGACTTCGGTGTCATGTCAAATGCCCAGTGAATGACACTTTTAAACTGAGAATAATTTTAGGGCATACATTACCAGAAGCATTAAATAAAAATGGAGAGGCTCTTAATTCAACGAAAGGAAAATGGAGGGTAGAACATGGAGGGTAGAATTTTCCCAGAGTCTGATTGACATGGACAATGGTGGGAAAATTGAAATAACACAGAGAGAAGAAAAAATAAATGAGATTCTTGATGTTGATAAGTCCGATTCTCCACCGAGGATTTTAAGGATGAGATGAAAATCATGCTAATGAACAGTAATGGGTGTATTTGCATGCAGTTAATATCTCATTATTGTCTATTCGCACTTCATTTCTGTACAGGTTGGTATTTTCCGAGGTACCAGAAAGAAACAAGATGGTGACCATTCCGACTTGAAAATCAGAGTAGCCAGCATTTTCTCCTGGCATCCATTTCCCCAGCATTCCACAGCATCTTCATGGGCAGCAACAGCTTGTACCCTCCGTCCACAATGATTGGCATTGGCAAGGGTACAGTCTCACTACATCATAGAATCCTTACCATTTAGAAGCAGGCCATTCAGCTTATTGAGTTGACAGTAAATCTCTGAAGAACATCCCACCGAGACCAACCTCCTAATCTATCCATGTAACTCTGCATTTTCCATGGGCACTGTAGGCGATTTAGCATGGTCAATCTACCTAACCGTCACATCTTTGGACTGTGTGAAGAAACAGGAGTACCCAGACAGACACAGGAACAATGTGCAAACAGCACATGGACAGTTGCCTGAGGCTGAAATTGAACATTGGTCCCTGGCACTGGAGGTAGCAGTGCTCATCACTGATCCACCATGCTGCCCACCTTCACAGCACATCCAGTATTCACTGATAATTCAGTTCAGCACTTCAATACAATAAAGTGTGAAGCTGGATGAACACAGCAGGCCAAGCAGCATCACCTGAGATGCTGCTTGGCCTGCTGTGTTCATCCAGCTTCATACTTTATTATATTGGATTCTCCAGCATCTGCAGTTCCCATTATCTCTCACCACTTCAATACTTCACTTTGCAGCTCACCAACACCTTACATTGGAAAGCAGCTGCCGGTTTGGTTTGTGTGCAGGGACAAGCATCCATCTTATGTCTTGCTCTTGGGTTATCTCAGTGCTCTTGGTTTGCTTTCTTAGTGCTCAGAGCCTTTGTGTCTATTCAGACACACAACATCTCCAACTGGCCTTGTGTTTTTGCACAATGCCACTTCTTTCAGAATTTGCAGGATTACAATAGTTAAGCCCTGCCTTGCTACAGCTTGTCATGGTCATTGGCAGTGACCAGTCAAGGGAGTAAACATGTTGCAGTATGACACTCTGCAACTTTAATGGGAAACCTACAGCATATGTCAGCAATATATGCTGCAAGCACCATACATATGCTTCAACCATGTCTCAAAGTGGAGGGAGAGTCTGCCTTAGTCCAGTGAAGGTGGTTATGGTCAGTCAGCGGGTCCTGCTGTAGACAGTGATGGGTAGCATTTGATCTCAGTCCAGGGGTTTGGCTACAGTGAAGCCAGTGGGATCATAGTCGGGGGACTCATGTCATTACAGGCTTGGGGGTGGGTCACAATTAGTCCTGCAGGTTGAGCCCAACCAGTCCACGATTAACGACATGTTAGTCAGCTAGAGCTCAGGAATCAGTCAGAGGCTGGCCTGTCACCAGTCAGGGCTACCATTCCACATTAGTCAGTGGAGTTAACCATGGTTAGTCATGCAGGCCTGTTCATTAAAACTCAAAGGGTGGGTTATCAAGGACCATTACCTTGGTGGGGACTGCAGGCAATGTGTGAGGAGGGGACAATCACTGTGTAGAGGGTAACTCAATATTTAAGTTTGTTTTAAATTCATTATCGGGATGAGGGTATCGCTGCCTAGGCCAGCATTTATTGCCCAGAGGACAGTTGAGAGTCAGTCACATTTCTGTGGATCTGGAGTCGCATACGGGCCAGACCAGGTGAGGATGGCAGATTCCATTCCCTGAAGGACATTAGTGATTCAGATTTTTTTTTCCGACAATTGACAATGGATTTATGGTCATCATTAGACTTTTACTTCCAGATTTTTTAAATATTGAATTCAAACTCCTCCATCTATCACAATGGGATTGAAACCCAGGTCCTCAGAACATTACCTGGGTCTGGAATAACAGTCCAGCAATAATATCACTAGGCCTTTGCCGACCCTTTTATATGGGTGGGAGATGATAGAACAAGGAAAGGCATATGGTCTTGCTACAGAATTTGATCATAATATCCTGCCATAACATCAGTCCAATTGGCCTCAACTATTCCATGTGGTATCGAGCCCCTCATTTACTTTACATTGAGGCATAGATCCCAGGCATCCCAGGCCAGGGTCTTTCGCAAGTCTCTTGCTCAAAGTTGCAAACATCCTTAAAATGAAACAAACTCTCAAAGAGGCAGAAGAGGTAGCAGTCTGTGAGATCACAAACCAAACTGCTTGAAAATGCAATGAATCACCCAGCAATCTAATGCTAAGGAATATCATGCTGCAGTAACATATTTTCTTACATTCGCAAGTTTACAGATGCCACAGCTGTACTGCTTACTGCTGCACTGTGCCAATATTAAACAAAGTTTCTACGCTGTGGTTAACGTGTCATTTAGGAGGAGCTGAACCAGAATGCTCACACCTGCAACATTAACTACACCAGCACCCACCAGCCTGCCTACCCCTGCCCCACCATTCATTTTCTCCAGTGCTGTATGGACTGCGTTTTTGTCCTAACCACCAGAAAGATTGCCTCGCTCGCTATGAGGCAAACCTTTCTTTGGAATTGAGTAGGATAATTGAGAGCGGATTAAGACAGCTGACAGATAGGCAGAAAACACGAGCCTGGGCGATGTGAGATGGGATCCATACCTGCTTGCTCTTTGTAAGGGACATGCACCTGTTGACTGTCTACCAGATCCAGGGAAGCTTGTCAGATATCAGATATATATGCACATCAGAAAAGTCACGTGCATTGACAAGCATACTTCTTGAAAAAAAAGGCAGATAAAGCAATTGGGGAAACTGAAATGAGCAGCTATCGTGAATAGCTTCAAGCAATGAACGAATAGGCATTGTCAACTTTTTATTTCATGCCCTGTGGTTTTTCTGACTGTTAAGACTTCAGCATGGTAGCTTTGAACAACATATATCAAAGAATCCTTTTTGTTTTGTTTCGGAGATGAAAGTTCATTGTCCTTTCCGCTTTGAAATTACAGCTTGTCTCATTTGAATATGCTTAAACATATTTCTTGAAAGGCTAAATTGGGCATTGTAAGACTGGGAAAAATCGAGGCAGAATGAAGAAGTGAACAGAGAAAGCTGATCACTCTTTCATTTAATGGATTGTGAATTATGGGCCATTATTGCCCTGTTCAACTTATGTCACACTGGTTAATGCATATTGAACAAACTTGAAAGAATGAACTCCAGCAGAAACCTACCTAGCCTTGCTTGGGAGCAAAGCAAGTGAGCAGCTACAGAAGCATGAATTTCTGGGAGCATATTTGCTCTTTTTATTTCACCATTTGTTCATAGGTGCGAGAATCACCAGTAAGGGCACTGATTTCTTTGCCTATCCTGAAATGCCTTTGAGAATGCTGGGGTCAAGCCATCTTCTTGAACTGCTGCAGTCAATCTGATATTGTGGAATCGCCCCTACTGTGTAGAAAGAGGCCATTTGGCCCATCAAGTCTGCACAAATCCTGTGAGGAACATCCCACCCAGACCCAGACCCATGCTACCCCTGTTACCCCTGCATATTCCGTGGCTAATGCATCTCGCCTGCACATCCCTGGGCACTATGTTCAATTTAGCATGGCCAATCCACCTAATCTAACCTGCACATCTGTAAACTTAGGCACATCCATAGTGTTATTAAGGAGGGAGTTCCAGGATTTCAACTCAGTGACAGTGAGGGAATGATGACCTAAATCTCAGTCAGAATGACAGGGATGCCTGGAGAGCAGATAGCATGTGAGGATATTTCTATGTGCCTAATGGCCTTGTCTAGGTGGAAGAGGTCACAGGTTTGGAAGGTACTGTCAAAGACACTTGAAAATCCGCTACAGCACTTCCAGCAGGTGGCACACATTGATGTGACTGTGAGATGGGGAGGTGTTGAATTGAAGGCAGTGTCTGTTTAAGGTGGTGGATGAGGTTCTATTTAAGTGGGCTGCTTTTTCCAACACGGAGGCAAGTTCCTAGGTTGTTGTTGAAGCTGTACTCTTCAAGCTGCGTCATGGTTCGTCCAATTGGGTGGACGGCTGGTTTACACTGCAGACATCAACAGCATGGGTTCAATTCCTGTACCAGCTGAGATTACCATGAAAGATGTTGCCTGGTATGGTATTAGCTATGAGGAGAGGTCAGAGAAACTTGGGCTGTTCTCACTGGAAAGACAGAGTTTGAGGGGGAACCTGATGGAGGTCTACAAGATTATGAAGGGCATGGACAGAGTGGACAATCAGAAGTTTTTTCCCAGGGTGGAAGAGTCAGCCACCAGGGGCCATGGGTTTAAGGTGAGAGGGGCAAGGTTTAAAGGTGATGTACAAGGCAAGTTTTTGACACAGAGAGTGGTGGGTGCCTAGAACCCAGTGCCGGGAAGCAGATATTACAGTGACTTTTAAAGGGTGTCTAGACAAATACATGAATAGGATGGGAATAGAAGGATATGGTCTCTGGAAGGGTAAGGGCTTTTAGTTGTGATGGGCAGCACGGCAGGCTTGGAGGGCCAAAGTGCCTTTTCCTTTACTGTAATCTTCCTTGTTCTTTGTTTTATGAAAGTCGCACCTTCTCAACCATGACCTTCACTTGAGGCATGGCGACCCAACTTAACACCAATTGTCTCTTTCTATAAGGGACTGGGACTATGCTACCTTTACTTGGCAAGTGGAGAGCATTTATATAAACAGATAACCTAACCGTGCATGGATCCTATAACAAACACTGATACTGACTAGAGATAGTAAGAACTGCCGATGTTGGAGTCCGTGATACCAGTGTGGAGCTGGAGGAACACAGCAGGCCAAGCAGTATCAGAGGAACAGGAAAGTTGCCGTTTCCGGTTGGGATCCTTCTTCTTTCTGAAGAAGTGTCCTGACCCGAAATGTCAACTTTCCTGCTCCTCCTGTGCTCCCTGGCCCACTGTGCTCCTCCAGCTCTATACTGTGCTATTACTGATACTGACAAGGCTGTTTGCAAATTTCCATCATTTTGCTGCTTTTATTCCCAATTCTCAGCATGTACAGTTTCCCTTTGCAACCCGACGAGAGGATTTTGACATTGTTTTGAGCACAATTGAGTGAAAAATCGATCAGTGGTGTTATGATATGAAAAGATGCAAACTGGAATGAGTCTTGGTCACAGTTTAGCTGTGATCTTTGAAGCATTTAATTGCCATCTTGTAAAATGATGATTTTGGTCATTATATTCAGGGAAATCAGATTATATATCTGTGTAATGAAGAAAGAAGTTACACTGATGTCCTGATATAGCAGTCTTCATGATCTTATGGTGATCCAAATCTCTTCAATTAACTTTTTTTGAAATAAAAGCAGCAAATGCTAGAAATGGTCACAGAATCAGGCAATACCTGTGGAGAGAGTAACAGAGTTAAAGTTTCAGATAGATTATATTTCTTCAGAATGACTCTGTTGCACAGTGTGCAAAATATTCCTAAATTTTCTATTTATATTCAAGAAATCCAGAGTCTTCTAATTTTGACACCTAGCCGCTGTTGCAATACAGCAAAACATTCCAGACAATATGCACTCAGCACTGAGTTAGATTAAATATTTTGGGGGTGTTAGCTGAGGGATGGACATTGACCAAGACACTCAAAAAATTTCCTTCCTCTCCTTCAAGTAGTGCTATGTGTTAGAATA
This sequence comes from Stegostoma tigrinum, assembly GCF_030684315.1. NCBI lineage: Eukaryota > Metazoa > Chordata > Chondrichthyes > Orectolobiformes > Stegostomatidae > Stegostoma > Stegostoma tigrinum. The sequence continues at coordinate 12,100,723 of NC_081362.1, read as the reverse complement.
GAAAGCATCTTGGCTTCATGTTACATCTTCAAGACAGTACCATCTGACAGTGCAGCAGTCCCTCCTGCATGCCTAGAGCATGCATTCAAATACCTGAACTAGGGCTGAAGTCCAGGGGAGTGCAGCTATGGAGCTAAACTTACTCTTCTGACTCAACTCAAAACATAAAATTTTACTCTGTCTCCCAATCACCAGCCAAATTTCTGAAAACGGAAGGAAATTTGACAGGTCAACCAGCATGGTGAAAAATTGAATGAGTGACAAAATCAGTCTCTTATGGATAGTCTGACTTACTTTGCTGATGGCTCTGTGTTATCTATGCCATTATTTTATACACCTGGTATCGATGCAGAATAAAGGGGTTGTGTCACACCAGGACTGAGCACACAATCTATCCACAGCGTTATATATTAAGCTTTACACTCATTCAGAAGTACATTACAGACCTTTTAAACTTATTGTGCACTCTTTTTACAACATTAAAGTTTCTTTTTTGTTCATACCTGTATAGAAAATTTACTGCACTTCCTATTTATAATGCAGGTGGTGGAAAGAACAAGCAAAACATGACAAGGGAGAGCCAGAGGCAGTCACATGTCTAAAGTTATGATGATTGTATAAAAGGAAAGACTTGAAGTTGCAAACTACCTTTTGTGGTTTCAGGACATGCAATGTTCTTTTCAGCCGAAACCTTTTGAAGTGTCGTCCCTATTGTACCCAAGAACAGAAAGATCAGAAGCTTGAGAAGGACCAGATAACGTTGATTAACGATAAATATTGGCTCGGACAGAGGAGAACACCAGCTGTTTTTCTTCATAAAATGCCACGGAATCTTTAACATGCACCTCAGGAAGAATACAGGATCTCAGACTAATGTCATAGAAAGAAATTAGACTATGTGCAACATTCTTGCAATGATAAATCCTTTGAATTTTCCATGTCCTATGAATTGGCACCTGTATTACTATCTTGGAGACGGTAAGAAGTCTGCTTTAGAAATAGATTCCAACAATAATAAATGCACTACCGAATTACCTTTACATTCAAGCTTTTCTCCTAGGAATATGTTCCTTTTCTTCCATTCTATTTTTGTCCTACTCCATGTGATAATTACTGGAGCAAAACGATTGGATGCAGCACTCTTGCAAGTTCTCTTTTGTTCTACTTTTGCTTCATGGGGATGTGCTTCGAGGTGATTTCATCATTTGGTTTGCATTTTCATGAATTGCTTGACCAAGCCATTTCTGCAGTTGAGCCCATAGTTTGGTTGCAGTCAGGCCACCAGGAGGCATCAGTGCCTAAGTGGTTCAGAGGTCATGATTGATTTGGCAATAATACGAAATGGACGGCATTGGATCAGGTGAAAATTGAGAACAGATTCACAGAACTGTTACAGCACAGAAAGAGGCCATTCAGCCCATTGTGCCTGCATGAGCTCTTCGAATGAACATCATGATTTGGTGCCATTCTACTGCCTTTTCTCTACAACCCTGAATGTTGTTTCGATTCGAATAATCACCTCCTACCTTTTTGAGTGCCTCAATCAAACCTGGCTCCATCTCATTTCCCAGAAGTGCACTCAAGGCTGACGTAATCTCAAAAGTGTGAAAGCATGCCATTTGGCCCATTGAGTCCATACCGATCCTCCGAAGAGCATTCCACCCAGACCCATCGCATCCCCGTAACCCCACATTTCACATGCTAGCCTGCACATTCATGGGCACTATGGGACATTTCAGCACAGCCAATCCACCTAACCTGCACATTTTTGGACTGTGGGAGGAAACCTGAGCACCCAGAAGAAACCCACACAGACACAGAGCGAACGTGCAAACTCCACACAGTCGCCCGAAGGTGGAATCTAACGTGGGTCCCTGATGCCGGAAGCAGCAGTGCAAACCACTGATCCACCGTGCTACCCATTACATTTGTACAATTGCCAAAAATGTAAATTGCATCCAATCTCTGTTCAATTTGCCCCCTATTGCTCTGCAAAATTTGAAAGCTAAAGTCCGTGACTAACTCTTCATGTGGTGACTCAAAGCTAAATATTTTTCTTCGCTTACCAGCTAGTGACTCAGTCCAATTTCATGCTGTAACATCCCATGGCTCACAGTGCGTTCACATTTCAGTAAGCAATGCATGATTGCGCATCAAAAAATGTTTTTTTAGCAATAGCAACATGAAGAAAGGTCAAAAATCACACAACACAGGTTTATTTGAAGTCACAAGTTTTCGGATTCTTGCTCCTTTTTCAGGTGTCGGTGTGAGAGGTGGCATCAAACACAGAATTTATAAAGCAAAGGATCTAAGGGTCATAGAACTGATGTGGCATTGAACAAACCTAAAATGACTGCTAAATCTTTAATCAGTTTGAAAGGATTCATATGAAAATTCCCGAATTTCTTTCAGGTCACTACTTCAAGATAAGTAAGGGTTGTTTTCGTTCCCACAGTAGACCAGAGATGACATCCCTGGTCAGATAATGCAGTTTAGGTGTGAGGCCTTGTTCAGAATCTGGCTGGGTATCAACTTGGAGTCTGACTGACTTCATTTTCAAAGTAGGAATTTATAAAATGCCACATTGATCGTCTCCAAATTTAGTGCTTTTTGAATAAAATAGAATGTAATTTGTAATCTGCAATTATAAATCGGCAAATGCAAATTCACCCCATAGATTTATATATGTGTGTGTGTGTGTATGCATGTGCGCGTGCATGTGCATGCAAGAGAGAGAATGTGTGTGTGAGAGAGGGAGAGACAGAGAAAGAGTGTGTGTATCTGGACTGGAGGGGGGGAGAGAGTGAGTGTGTGAATGGGAGAGAGTGTGTGTGTGTGAGTGTGTGAGAGAGGGTCTGTGTGAATGTGGGAGCATGTGTGTGTGAATGTGTTTGTGTGAGACAGTGTGTGTGTATGCTTGCATGTCTGAGAGTGTATAGTGTGGTGGGGCAACTCTGGTGTGACATGAACCCACAATTTCAGTTGGGGCCATCCGTATTGGTGCTGTACTTGGCTATAAGCCTCTGCTCAGCGATTCTGCTTTATTGTATTTCCCAAACAAAGGGCACCTCAACACCTCACTCTAACACAAGCCTATGGACTACCTCACGATGCGGCACTTCTGTAGCTCCCACCCTAAACATATTAAAACAGCCATCTCCTACAGACCAACCCTACAGATACATAGGATCTGCCCAAATGAGGGGGAACATGACAGACACCTGAAGGTGCTGAAGGATGCGTTCATAGGAATGGGGAACGATGCTTAACTCATCGATTGCCAGTTCCAACATGCCACAGCAAAAACCATAATAACCTCCTCCAAAGACTGATATGGATTATGTCAGAGAGGGTACCCTTCATCGTCCAATACTTTCCAGGAGTGGAGAAACTACGTCACGTTCTACGCAGCCTTCAACACATCATCAATGACAATGAGCACCTCACCAAGATCTTTCCCACACCTCCACTTATTACCTTCAAATGACCACCAAACCTTAAACAAACTATCATTCACAGCAAACTTCCCAGCCTTCAGGACAACATCAACCACAACACTCTACAACTCTGCCATGGGAACCTCTGCAAGATGTGTCAGATCATCGACATGGACACTACCATCACAAGTGAGAGCACCATCCACCATGTGTATGACAGATACTCATGTGATTCGGCCAATGTTGTCTATCTCATACCCTGCAGGGAAGGATGCCCTGAGGCATGGTATATTGGCGAAATCATGCAGACGCTAACACAACAGATGAATAGATGCCGCGCAACAATAATCGGACAGGGATGTTCCCTCCCAGTGGGGGAGCACTTCAGCGGTCAGGGCATTCGGCCTCAGATCTTTGGGTAAATGTCCTCCAAGGTGCAATTCGGGACACACCAACACAGAGTCACTGAGCAGAGGCTGATAGCCAAGTTCTGTACCCATGGGGACGGCCTCAACCAGGATCTTCGGTTCATGTTGCACTACAGGTAATCCCACCACACCATACACTCTCACATATACACGCACACACTTTCTCACACAAACACACACACATGCTCTCAAGCATGCACACTCACACTCTCTTTCTCCCTCACGTGTGGTGCATGCGTAAGCGCACACATGCACATACAAACACGCATAAACCTATGGGGTGAATTTGCATTTGCAGATTTGTAATTGCAGATACATTCTATTTTTGAACAAATGGCATTTTATAAACTCCTACTTTGGAAGTAAAACCAGTCAGATTCCAAGTTGTTACCCAGCCAGGTTCTAAACAGGGCCTCACACCTAAAATGTATTGTCTCACCTGAGATGCTGCTTGGCCTGCTGTGTTCATCCAGCCTCACATTTTATTGTCTTGGATTCTCCAGCATCTGCAGTTCCCATTATCACTGTCTCACCTGGGATATCATCTCTGGTATACTAAGGGAACTGATAAAACCTTCAGTTATATCAGGACAGTGACTTGAAAAAAAAAATTGGAATTTGCATATGAATCTTTTCTAACTGATTAAAGACTTAAAAGCCATCTTCGATTTGTTCAATATCACATCAACTCCATGAACCTTTGATCTTTTACTTATAAATCCTGTGTCTGATGCCACCTCTCTCACAGACTCCTGAAGGAGGAGTGGATCTCCGAAAGTTTGTGTCTTTGAATAAACCTGTTTGACTATAGCCTGGTGTTGTGTGATTTTTGACCTTGTCCACCCCAGTCCAACACTTGTTTCGAGGTAAGGACACTACCACAAGAGCAGAGGGCTGCCCTGTCAAGAGAGAGAAAGAGAGAGACATTGGTGGTTGCTTAACCTGAAGGTCACCGCACCTCGGTCAAGGGGTAAGGTTGAGAAAACGAACCCTTCATTGGAACCTCAGCCAGTGTGGGAATTTATAGCATTTCCTCCATTAACAGAGACATGCTATTGGTTAGATCTGCACCTTTCACCTCTGGTACCTAAGTTCGTAAACTAGGCAGACCAAATGAAACTGCTCCTTGTTCATTAGTTCCTAATGCCATTGGGCAGTGTCCCAGTGGACAAAGATTTATGACACAGTAAATCAGCAATAATTGAGCAATCTAAATTAAAAAGCCTATCGAATGGCTGGAATAACAGAAAGGAAAATGTTTCACTGATGCTTCAGAAGATGCTTTGTCTTGAGATCAAGTAATGAAGCAGAGGTGATTAATGACCTGATGATATAAAATAAAAACTCCTGCTGCGATATACTACAACCAAGTACAAACAAGAAGTATGAGGGAAGAGAAATAATCATATAAGCAACTGAGAAAAAGAGGGAACATTTAGCCAAGAAAAAGAAAATAGCAAGGTAATAATTCAAGTATTTGTATTCAGGGCATTAAGTCCAGATCAGCTGAGAAGGAGAGGGAAACATATATCTTGTACAATGATGTAACTTGAAGTGAGGGTTTTGAAAATGGAACCATACAACTACATATATGCTGTGAGTTTTGTTAAGTGTGACATTCAATGAGCATCTCTCGATGTTAGCTATAAGGTCTCAACCTTTCATTACAAAGGAATGAGAGTAGAACTGGCTAGAGTGCACTGGAGAAGGAGTTTAGCAGCAAAGACAGTTAAAGATCAATGGCAGACATTTAACAGGATAGCTCATGGTTCATGGTGACCACATATTCTAGTGAGGAAGAAGGATACCAGGAAGGGGATAAGCCAACTATGGTTAACCAAAAATGTAAAGGATAGTATCAGATTTAAACAAAAAACATACACTATGGTAAAGATTAGTGGTGAGCAAGAGGATTGGGAAAGTTTAAAAGCCAACAAACAACTCCAAAAAAGGCAAAAATAAATGTTGAGGGTAAACTTGGACCTAATATCAAGACAGGTGGCAAGAGTGTCTTTAAATTTATAAAAAGAGAGAAGCCAAAGTGACGATCAGACACCTCAGAGAATGAGGCTGGTGGAATCATAATGGGGAACCAGGAAATTGCAGAGGAGTTAATTAAATATATTGCATCAGTGGTAGTATCCCAAAATTACTAAATTTTCAAGGGATGAACAGACCAGAAATAAATACAGTAACTATCACTACAGAAAAAGTGCGAGGGAAACTAACGAAGTGAAAGACCAATAAGTGCCCTGGACTTGGTGGAATGCGTTGCAGGATATGAAAGGAAGCAATTACAGAGATAGTGAATGCGTTAGTGGCAAACATTCAGAAATCCTCAGATTCTGGAAAAGTCCCGGAGGATTGGAAAACTGTTGGTGAAACACCCTTATTTAAAAAGGGAAGGAGACAAAAACAGGCAACTGAATGTTAATTTTCCTAATCTTTGTTATTGTGAAAATAGAGTCATACAGGACGGAAACAGAACCTTCAGTCCAGCCAGTCCATCCTGACCATAATCCCAAACGAGACTAATCACACCTGCCTGCATTTGGCCTACATCCCTCCAATCCTTTCCTACTCTTGTACTTACGTAAATGTCATTTAAACCTTGTAACTGCAGCCACACCCATCACTTCCTCTGGAGGTTCATTCCACACACGAGCCACTCTCTGTGTAAAAAAATGCCTTGTGTTTTTTTTTAACCTTTCTCCTCTCGCCTTAAAAATATGTCTCCTCGTCTTGAAATCCCCCACCCTAGGGAAAAGATACCTGCCATTTACCTTATCTATTCCCCTCATGATGTTATAAGCTTCTATAAGGTCACCACTCAACCTCCTATGCTCCAGTGAAAAAAAGTCCCAGCTTACCCAGTCACTCCTTATAACTCACACCTTCCATTCCTGGCAATTACTAAATCTTTTCTGAACCCTCTCCAGTTTAACAATATGCTTCTTTTATTAGGAAGACCAGAAATGGACACAGTGCCCCAAAAGGGGCTTCACGAATGCCCTGTATAACCCCAAGATAAAGTTCCAACTCCAATATTCAAAGGTCTGAGCAATGAACGAACGCGTGTGCTAAATGCCCGCTTGACCATCCTGTCTACATGTGATACAGACTTCAAACATTTATGTACCTGAACTCATAGGTTTCTCTGTTCTATAACACTACAAATGTTTGAGTCTGTTATAAAGGATGTAAAAGCAGAACATTTAGAAATGTGTAACGTAATCAAACAGAGTCAGTGTGGTTTCATGAAGGGGAAATCATACCTGAAAGGTTATTATAATTTATTGAAGAGATAACAAGGAGGCTAGATTGAAGGAAAGCAAGTATGTAATAGGATTTTTAGAAGGCGTTTGATAAGGTACCACACATTAAGCTACCTAACAAGATAAGAACCCATGATTTTGGAGATAGTCCATTAGCATGGATAGAGAAGTGGCTAATGGATGGAAGACTGAGAGTTGGGATAAGGGGTCATTTTTAGGCTGGCAATCTGTGACCAATGTGTATGATAAATGCTGGAGCCACGATTAGTTCCAATAGCTATCAATGAACATAGGAAGTGAATAATGCTTACTTATCTTCAGCCACATTTGCACATGACAAAAGTAGGTGGGAAGGCATGACACAAAGGAACTACAAAGGGACAAGGGATAGGTTAAGTGAGTGGGCAAAATCTAGGCAGACGTAGTATAAGGTGTGGAAATGTGTAATTATGCACTTTAACAAGAAGAAGAATGGAAGCTGAATATTATGTAAATGGAGAAAGAGTGCAGAAAGCCATAACTCAGAGAGATTTTTGGGAGACCTCATTCACAAATTTCAAAAGTCTAGTTTCCGAGTTCAGTGGGAATAGGAAAGGTATTTGACAGAGAATGGAAAGAATAAGTTTGCTAAACTGTTCAGAGCAGTGGTCAGACCAGAGCTAAAAAACAGAATAATTTTGGAACCATTACCAAAGGAAAGATGTACTGGCATTGAAGACAGTCCAGAGAAAGTTTACTAGGCTGATATCACGTGTGGAGGAACTGTCCTATGAGGACAGATTGAGTAGATTGGGCTTAAAACCATTAGAATGAAGAAAAATGAGAGGAATTGATGTATACAAATTCTTTGAGGACTTGGCAGGGTAGACACAGAATAGTTGTCTTCCCTTGTGCAGAGTCTAGGAGCAGAGGGCATAATCTCAGAATAAGGGGTCATATATTTATTTACAGAAAGGAGAAGGAATTACTTCTCTCAAAGAAGTGTGAATCTGTGAAATTATTTACCACAGAGGACTGTCGATCATGGATCATTAAGCACATTTAAAACTGAAATGGGCAGAGTTTTAACCGGTATGGAGAAAAGGCAGGAAAGTGCAATTGAGGATTTTCAGGTCAGCCGAGATCAAATCAAAGGGCAGGGGTGATTTGATAAGCTGTATGTGGACCTGAGCGAAATGTTTCCACGAGTGGGAAACACTAGGAACAGAGAGTACGAGCCTAAGAATGAAGGGATGGCTCTTTAGAACTGAGATGAGGAGGAATTTCTTCAGCTAGTGGGTGGTGAATCTGTGGAACGTATCACCATAGCGGGCTGGGGAAGCCTGAGATTGAGTGTCTTTAAGAACAGAAGTAGATAGGTTCTTGATTAGTAAGAGGATCCAAGGTTACAGGGGGAAGGCAGGAGAATGGTGTTGAGGTACATATGTGCCATGATTGAATGGTGGAGCAGATTCGATTGGCCAAATGACCTTATTCTCCTCCTTTATTTTATAATCTTATTCATAGGTCTAGAAAGGCATGTGCAAAATTGTGAAGTTGTGAAAAAATCCAACATTAACATATCTCCTGACAGCACCTGATGTTGCTCCTGGGACAATTGCCAGAGCAGGAGAGGTTACTCTCTTGTATTTGGATTGCCAAGAGATATAACCCTAGGATACCCGACTATTAAGGGGTTGGCTCCCACTCAAGGCTTTGATTGGTAGGCCTTAGAGATCGGGTAGGTGACAAGAGGAGGATGTGGATCCTTGGCCTCATTAGTAAGGCAGCTATCATACCTGGAACAAAAATAAAAGTCAGCTCATCCTTAAAGCCCAGGCCCCAGCTGGACATCATCCAACGAGCCAATATCCCCTGTCATGATGAGGACAGTAACGGACAAGGACATGATCTGCTCATTTTCAGAGAGGGCAGGGCCGGAATAGCTCAGAGCATCCATTTTCCAATGAGACCATCGGGAAATACTCACACAAATCTGGGATCCAGGAAATCAGGGCATCAAAACTAAAGTATGGCAGCTCTGCCACACTCTCACTGGAGCTACCGCGCAAACTTTCTGGGAAAAACAGTACATTTTTGATGCTATGGTGAAAAGCTTCCATCAAAGTTTCAGTGCAGAAAATTGTTGTTGCTTTGGGGCTTTTAAAAAATTTGCTCATGGGGTTTGGGCATCGCTGGTTGAACCAATATTTATTGCCCACCCCTAATTGCCCAGAGGACAGCTAAGAGTCAACCAGATTGCTGTGGGTCTGGAGTCACATGTAGGGCAGACCAGGTAAGGATGGCACTTTCCTTCCCTAAAGGATATCAGTGAACCAGATGGATTTTTCCTGACAAGCTTCAATCATTCCATGGTCATCACTCAACTGTTAATTCCACGTTATTACTGAATTCAAATTCCAACATCTGCTATGGCGGGATTCCTTTATTCCTTTATTTGTCAATAGGATGAGGGCATCGCTCACTAGGCAGCATTTATTGCCCATCCCGAATTGCCCAGAGGGCAGTTGAGAGTCAACTACATTGCGGTGGGTCTGGAGTCACATGTAGGCCAGATCAGGTATGGATGGCAATTTCCCTCCCTAAAGGGCATTAGTGAACCAGGTGGGTTCTTCCCCAACAATCAATGATGGATTCATGGTCATCATTAGATTCTTAATACCAGACACTTTATTGAATACAAATTCCACCATCTGTCATGATGGGATTCTAACCTGAGTTCCCAGAATGTTATCTGAATCTCTGGATTAATAGTCTAGCAATAACACCACTAGGCCTTAGCCTACCAAGGCTCCAGCCACAGCAATGCCAGAGTTGATTGGTTATTGCCACCATTATAATTATTGCATTACTACAATACTGTTTTCATTTAAATCACTCAACCTTTTGGATTAGGCTCGTAATCTCGTGCCCTTGGAGTTTTATTACATTTTACCATTCAATATGGTCCCAGCTGCAAAATGCTGCTGTGTTAGGTACATTTTGCAGCAACTGTTCTTATGATCTAATTGATTCTTTGTTTACTCCGTTCCCCGCCCTTTCTAACGTGCTTAGCCATCAATATTATTGCCTGTGGTTTCAGAAGTAGCTTTATGCCAGGTGCTTATTCTCCCATCAATAAAAATTACCATCTCTAGAATATAATGGCCCACCCTTCGCATTGCTTTCAGTGATTTTCCTTTCCCATTAACTGTCCTGAGCAGGACGCAAGAAACACACAACTAATGAAAATCTCACTGTAACTTCTCCTTTCTCTCCTTGGCAACCTAGCTGACCCTTCCCGATGATATGAATATTAATTGGGCTATTGCGCCTCTGTACTCTCCTCTCTTAGCCCTAATACTCCACAAAGAGAAATAATCTTGCTCCCTCCTGAATTCTGTTTCCCCTTATCCTTTCAAAAGGCCAACAACCTGCATTTCTATGACAACATTGAGCAGTGAAGCACCACAGGTGCTCCGCAGAAGGAGCATGTGCTGAGCCTGTGAAAAGAGCTCAAGGGAGAGGAAAGGAAGAGTGATTCAAGAGATGTATTCGTGGATAGGTTTTTTTAAAAGGTGGGCTGAGAGGTGGAAAACTTTAAATAGAGTTTCTCAGACTTCAGGATGGGGAGGCAACAGCTTATTGCTGGACTGTTACCCCACAGATCCAAGTAAATTTCTGGGACCGGGGTTTGAATCCTGCCATGGCAGATGGTGGAATCTGAATTCAATAAAAAGCTGGAATTAAGAGTTTAATGATGACAATGAATCGATTGTTAAAAAAAACCCCTGGTTCACTAATGTCCTTTAGGGAAGGAAACAGCCATCCATACCTGGTCTGGCCTACATGTGACTCCAGGCCCACAGCAATGTGATTGACTCTTAGCTGCCCTCTGGGCAATTAGGAATGGGCAATAAATGCTGGCCCAGCCAGCGATGTCCTCATCCTCAATGTAAAGTGAAAGGAGGACACACAGAATCAGACAGCTGAAATTTGGATGAAGGTGTGTTAGGTTGGCGGATGTTCCAGAGGTAGGATTGGGTGCACCACGACGAGGGGTCTGCTATATTTTCATCCGATGAGTGTTTGGAATTTGCAGCCTGGTTTAGTGGTAAAGATGCTCATCCTTAACTCATTTAGAAGGAAGCCCAAATGGACACCTGCAGCACTGTCACCTGCAAGGTCCAAATTTTGGTAAGTTGAATGAGAATGGGTAGCTAGTTTGGTCAACTGGAGCATGAGCTGAGTGGCCTTTCTCTGTGCAGTAATATTTCAATGGTTTGATCTTGGGAAGTACATACAGTCAGAATCAGGAAATTCAACAGCAAATCAATCATGAAATATATCACATCTGTGCCTGATTCTACTTGAATCCCATGGATCCATGAACAGACATCTCAATAAAAATAACTGGATGGCAATCAAGAGCTAAAACCTTCAGTGACTTTCTCTCTTCCTTAGCCCAGTAGGATATGATCAATTGTTGAATTCCAATGTTACCTCAGTACAAGATAAACATTCAACTAGGAACCTTGTGTCTAACAATATCCCACTTGTTGCTTCTACCATCCATCATTAAGAGAATAAGAAAGAAACTAGGAAAAGTGTAGGGTAAAATTAGCTTACACAACATGTGTGAGCAGTTCTGCCTTCGTAAAAAGTTAACAGATATTCTAACAAAGAAATTTGTCTAATTTTTTTGCAACAGTTGGTTCCTTTCTTAAAATATTGGACAGCAAACCATCATGTCAATCTGTGCATGGTGATTTAATCACGTTATTTTTCAACCTTTGCAGCAATTTGACTTTTAAAAGGCGAAATTCACTCTCTCGACTCATAAGATTACTTGAAGCAATGTAATCATTAACTAAATCAGTAACCATTGATGATCAGCAATGATGGAGGAGTAACTTGACAACTCCATCACTTTACTTCTTCATCCTTCATTTTTTTTGATGAAGTTTTTCATCATTTGTAATTGATTTCAGTTGGTGCTCAGAGTTTAACTGTGAAAATCAGCTTTGGAGATCTCGAATTTGTAATGTAAAGATTTTATTTGCTGTAGATCTCTTTTTGCATGTGTGGGTGAAGCTGTGGGAAGTCAATGCTGGAAGTAGATGCTTTCTTCTTCTTTAGCTGATGCTCACAATGAGCCCACCTAATTCAAATTGAATGGAATGCTAATAGTCATTCTGCTCTGTACCAGCTACAAACCAGGGTCCAGGACGGCACCCGTTTACTGAACAAACTTTAAGTTTTCTATTTCGGATACTGGTAATTGTCGAGGCCTTGCTCAGTCTATTTTGACACTGTTTTCACACAATATCCAGGTTTGGGTGACAATAATAAGCAACTTTCACATCACACAACTGCCAGGTAATGACCATCTCCAACAAGGGGGAATCTAAGCATCATTCCTTGATAGTTGATGATTTAACCATGGCTGGATACCCACAATTAACATCTTGGGCTTACCATTGACCAGAAAATGAACAGGACTATCCATATAAATACTGGGTACAAGAACAGGTAAGAGTCTAGGCATCCTGGAATAAACTATTCACCTCCTAACTCTCCAAAGCCTGTCCACCATCTACAAAGCACAAATCAGGCGTATGATGGAATACTCCCCACTTGTCTGGATGAGTGCAGCCCCAACAAGGCTTGAGAGGTCTGGCACTATCCAAGCCTGTTTGATTGGCACCACACCTACAAGCATTCACTTCCTGCACCATGAATGCATAGTCACAGCAGTGTTTGCCATCTGTAAAGTGCACCACAGAAATTCACCAGGGCTTCTTAGGCAGGGCTTTCTAAACCCATGATCACATCCACCTAGAAGGACAAAAACAATCAATCTATGGGAATTACCATCACCTGAAAGTTTTTCTCCAGGCCAGTCACCATTCTGACTTGTAAATATACTGCCATTTCTTTTGTGCTTCTGACTCAAGGTCATGGACTGCACTTTGGGTCTACCTATACCCAAATGGACTGCAGCAGTTCAAGAAGGCAGCTCACCACCACTATCTCAAGGGCAACCAAGGATGGGCAATAAATGCTGGCCCACTCAGCAATGCCCACACCCGTGACGAAATAAAAAATAAACTTGCCTTGTTTTGGGAGTGGATCAGACAGATTTCTGACCCCCGGATCTGAGTAACTTGTCCCAAGAGCACAACTGGGACTCATTGAGGTAAGAATGCCATTTTAGTGCTAGTGTGCGTCGAATAAGGGACAGTTTTGTGCCATGGGTAACAATGCATAGATTTCCGAGTCATTTAATGGTCATCCAGAGGCACCTTTGTCATGTCTGTCACTTGAATAAGTGGGAACCCAGGTCCCAGAGGTGAGAGTACAATACTTTAACACACTATCTGACCTAATCCTGACATTAATCATTTTGGAAAGCTATTCTGAATGAGTAAACCTCTCCCACTGAAATATGTCTTACATTCGGAACTAGCCCGGTGACATCAGGCCTAGGAGCAGGATGTGGACATCCTGTTTCACACGCACTAAAGTTTAACTCTGCATTACACAGTATGCATCTGAACATTCCATATTGCAACTTGGCTTACTTATATTTTTAATTTACCCACTTCTCTCCAATGTAAATATGAAGGTTAGTATGACCCTAACAAAAAGCCTGCCACCTGTTATTTGCAGATAAAGTTATTTGCATGACAGATTATAATATGGGCGGAAGACCTTTGCTGCGCAAATACAATTTTTTCAAAGCAATGACATTGAAACAAAAGTGCATTTCAATCAAAAATCTACATACACTTTTGACCTTGGACTTGCGTTGTTGAGTGGACAATTCAACTCTGAAAGTGCCTCTACTGTGACCCTGGTGCAGGTGTTAAACAATTTCTTTGAAATTGTCCTGAGTCCAAGTGTTGTGAGTCCAGGCCTAATACCAGGAACCAGTGCACAAAGTCCAGAGCAATATTCAAGAGAAGTACTGAGGGTGTGCTGCAGCAACACAGGGGCAGTCTTTCATAACAGATATTGAGGGAGGACAAAGCCTTGCAGTAAAGTCAGCCATGAGAGAGTCCCAAGGCTCCTATTTAAAAAAAAAGGGGTGGGGGATGTTCTCCCCACTGCCCTGATCAAACTTTACACCAAAATCAACACCACTTTGAAAAAAAAGACACATTATCTCACCTTTATCTCTTGACTTTTTCAGGGACTTCGCCTGTGCAAATTGGCTGCCCCATTTCCTGCATTGCAACCGTGACTACACCTCAAAAGAACTTATAGATGAAAAGTATTTTTACAAGGTTCTGAGATTGTGTAAAGTGCCGCATTCATAAAAGCCTTTATTTTCTGAGATAGCAGCGTGAGGAATGTCAGGTGAACATGTTGACCCCTTGAATGGTACAATTGTGCCCATTTATTACTGCAGCCTAATTTCAAGTTATCTACCTTATTAAAAAAATACTCCACTCCTCTTGAAAGTACTGACTCATGCGCAGGTATGCTTTGTGAGGTTACAGCAGGCTCCTGGTACCGTACCTTAACTGATGCACGGTGGCAGCAGTGTGCATTATCGACAAAATGCAATGCAAGAACCTGCCAAGTCTCAAATGACAGCACCTTCCACCTTACCAACTTGACAGGTCCAGCAGACACATGGGTACACCAGTATCCGTAGGTTCCCCTGCTAGCTACAAGCCATCCTGACTTGGGATTATATCACCATTTCCTCACCATCACCTCACCATCACTGGGATAAAGTGCCGGAACTCCCTCTAACAGCACTGAGGAACATTCAACTGATGGATTGCTGCATTTCAAGAAGGTAGCTCACCATTACCTTCATGGGGACAAGTAGGAATGGGCAACGAATGCGTAACTTACCAGGAACATTCTTGTCTCATGAAAGAATTAAGAGAGATGCACTGGAGCAGTTTGGATGCAGACTTAGCAGACTCGAAATATTAACTCTGTTTTATTCCCCACAGGTGCTGCTGAGTTTCTGCAGCAATTTCCATTTTAGATTCAAATCATTGGTATCTCCAGTGCTTTTTTTTCATATTAGAGTGGAAATCTTAATTGAATTTCTCCACCTCACATCCATTTTCCAAACAGACCTTTAATTAAAGGAGAGGCTGTTCTGGTTTGTGAGACACCACTATTGGACAATATGGTTCATCTACCCAATGAAAATTATTTCATTTGTTTATAATGATGCGTTAACAGTGATGGGTTGCTATTTCTGTTGATTACTTCAAGGCAATACTTCAGAAGAAATGAATCAAGTTGAAATTTCTTGAATTCTTATGTACCATATAACACAGAAATGAGATGCACCAGAAAATATAGAGGATGTATTAGCATCATTCCCATGTCCTTCAAGAACTGAGCCAATTTCAGTGTCACTTCATTGAAACTGAAATTTTGTACAATACACTGTATTGTGTTTTAAGACAAATATACTTTGAATTGGAAACAGTCAGACTGCAGATTAATCATTTAAGGTTTATGTTTTTATTTCTTGAATATTGCTGGAAAGAACAACATGTTACCCTTGCTTTTTATCTTGCACTCATCAGGAAAAATGGAAAAATGCCAAATTTCAAAGTATCACTAAAATTTAGACCTCTGTGGAAACTGTGCTGATTAGATATTAGGTGATGCAAAAAGTAGATCCAACTGCTTTTGTTGCTGAAGTCAATTTTTCTGATTATTTTCACAGATTAGAAATGCATATGAAGAACATTATGATATACTGGAGAGCTATTGATTCATTGGGAACCTTACCCCAAAATCTACCTTTATGTTGTAGAAGGAAACAGCCCAGAATATCTATGCCAGCTCTTTGGAGAGTCATCAAATTAGCTCCAAGCCCTTGAGTACTGATCTTCTCAGAAGGGAAGAGTTAGGATAAAATGCCAAAAAATAAAGTGTGCTTTATTGCAGCAGGGACTACACTTCAAAAATAATTAATTGGTTGTAAATGCACTCTGGGACATCCTGAGGTTGTGAAAGTTTCTACATTATTGGAAGGTTGAAACGTTGATTTTGAAATGGATATATTTCTGTTTCACCAGAAATAACTCCACCTGCAACAAAGTGGAAATCTATACTTTGGCCCAAATGGCATACCACTGTTTGAGGGAAACAGATGTGGATTACGTGGAGAAATTTTCTCGCTGCCATTCTTAACCAGGTTTTTAAAAATATAGAAAGAAAATTGCTCTTGTTTTGGGGTGAATTTGACTTCTAGAAATAATTCTAATGCATAATTACTATGAGATTAAGTGCATTTAGCAAATTATACAAAAATAAAGAATAACATAGGAAGAGACTAGTCCCATAGCTTATTTCTGCACAACCTTCCGTACCTGATGTTTTCATTGAATCTCGTATTGTTTTGCTGCACTACTCTTATGGAATTTATTCCAAGATTCTGTCCAAAGAAGGCATGTCACATTTTGATACTGAGGTACAAACATTTTTATTTTATCAAGTTTGATATGAACGTTTTCAATGTTTGCTCTTCTCAGTCATACACAGAGGTGTTGGAATGCAACTTGGTTTGATGGCAACAACAATTGACTACACCCAGGCACTTTGCTAACCAGAGATAGAGTGCAATTTCAGGGCAACCGTCTCACATTTGGCAGGCTTCCAAGTTCACCTTGACTGAAAAAGGACTTGCTGAGTTGGGATACAAAGCAAAAAGATAGAGGTGATAAGCTTGCTTTAGTCCTATGAGACCAAAGGCCTGCTCTCTCATCTAGAAAGAGAGAGAGAGAGATGGCTTAACCTGAGGGACAGCACACCTCAGGCAAGGGATGAAGTTGAGAAGAAGAAACCCAAACCCAGAGAGAGCCATAGAGTCATAGAGATGTACAGCCTAGGAAACTGATCCTTTGGTCTAACTCGTCCATGCCGACCAGGCATGCTAAATTAATCCAGTCTCATGTGCCAGCATTTGGCCTATATCCCTCTAAACCCTTTGCATTCATGTACCCATCCAGTTGTCTTTTAAATATTCTAACTGTACCAGCCTCCACCACCTCTTCTGGCAGCTTATTCCTTACACACACCACCCTCTGCGTGAAAAGGTTGCCCTGTATGTCCCTTTTAAATCTTTCACCTCTCACCTCAAACCTATGCCTCTAGTTTTGGACTTCCCTACCCTGGGGGAAAGACTTTGACTATTCACTCTATCCATGCCCCTCATGATTTTATAAACTTGACAAAATAAACTCCCCTCATCACCCCACACTCCTGCGAAAATGCCCCAGCCTGTTCAGCCTCTAGCTGTAGCTCAAACCCTCCAATTCTGGCAGCATCCTCAAATCCTTTCTGAACCCTTTCAAGTTTCAACAAGTCAAAATCCCCCCTTTTTCCCTAACTGCTGTGTACCCAATGAGATGAAAACACATTGAAATACAGCTCAAGTTGAGGCAAAATGTCTGTATAAAGAGGATACCCAGATTTGGGCTTATGGACCATTTGATCTACAGTCAAATGTTCTACTACTGAGCTAGACATCACTCAGGGAAACTCAGCTGCTGCAGGCATTGAACTATGCTGTTGGCATCACCCTGTAGTACAGGCTGGCAATCCAGCCAGTTGAGCTAACTGATACCTCCAACAAGTAAGGGTGACAGGCTGACAGAGACTCCCTGAAAAACTCTCTCACAAATGTAGCAGACCAATTCAAAAATAAATGCTAGTGGATGGAAGTTACATTACAGCCAATTAAATCCCTTCCAAGTGTTGTCACCTTAAGCACAAAGAGACCTTCCAAATAGCAAAGAAATAAGTTACCAAAACATCCATGTTGAGTGACAACAACAAAATACCGCAGATGCCGAAGACCTAAAATAAAAAGAGTAACTGCTGGAGAAACTCAGCAGGTCTGTCACTATCTGGGGAGAGAGAAGAAGGTTTAACCTTTTGAGTTCAGTATGACCCTTCATTAGTAGTGAAGAGGGGTGGGAATGTGATGGATGTTAGACTGTGGGGCAAGGTGCAAGGAGGGAGCAAGTGGAACAGAAACAGAAGTCAATATTGTGTCCTCGAGGCTGTAAAATGCTTCAGTGTAAAATGAGGCGTTGTTCACCCAGCTTGTGTTCAGCTTCACTGGGACATTACAATGGGCCAAGGATGAAAATGTTAGCATGGGAACAAGCTAATTTACTGTAGAGTCAGTTAGAAAGTTGGTTCCTTCCTATGGACAGAGCAGAGGTATTCCACAAAGTAGGCACCAAGATTTCACTAATGTGAAGGAGACCACATTGAGCAATAGCACTTTTGGTTTCGGCATTTTACAGCCAGTAGTGAGTTCCACAACTTCAGAATGTGACCTGTGCACTCTGTTTTTCTTTCACCCATCCCCCACCCTCCCAACCGTTTCTTGTTTGTCTCTTGTTGACTTTCACAGCTAACATTTACCCTTTTCTTTGCCACTATTATTACTGCCTTCGTCTTCTTATCTGAGCCTGCTCACAATCTGTTCCACTTGCTCCTCCAACTCCACCCTCCCCACTCCTGTCAACAGCATAAAAACTCACAATTTTATATTCAGTTCTGAAGAAGGGTGACAGTGGGCACAAAACATTAATTCCCTTTTCTCTCTTCACAGAAGCTGCCCAAATCCGTTGAGTTTCCCCAGCACTTTCTGGCTACTTCAATTACTATTGCCATAAACAACATAAGATTCTACTAATTTTCCTAACTACATGCCGTGTCTGCATCTTCTGCTTAAGGACATTCAAATCTCTCCGCATTTCAGAGTTAATGATTTCAAGTAGTAATTGTGGTCCAATGGAGAGCCCTCCTGGGCCCGAAGTCAGGAAAGCTGTGGATACAATTCCCATTTCAATCTTACAGCAAGGCTTGGTATAGTGCTGCATTCGGTTGAGTACAATAGTTCATAGTTCCAATTTGGCTTGGAAATTCTTCCCAAGTGGTGTGGCCAATATTAATCCTTCAACTCCATTATAGAAGCTGGTTATCTGTTAATTCACACATTGCTGTTTGCCATGAATAAAAAATTATGGACAAAATTTCCCGCTGGCTATCCTCCATTCCTGCAATGACTAGACTTCAAAAGTGTGTTATTGGTTATAATGCACTTCAAGAGGCGCTGAGATTGTGAAAATTTTAATGCAAGTTGCTTCTTTTTTTTAAGTCTATCCACCAACAGGACACCAATGCCAGTAGAATGAGCCCACAGCCATTATCACTCAAGCCTTCTCTTCGCAATCTGCCCCCAAAAGAAAACACTATTTCTAAGAGTGATAATGGGAACTGCAGATGCTGGAGAATCCAAGATAATAAAATGTGAGGCTGGATGAACACAGCAGACCCAGCAGCATCTCAGGAGCATAAAAGCTGACACTTCGGGCCTAGACCCTTCATCAGAGAGGGGATGGGGTGAGGGTTCTGGAATAAATAGGAAGAGAGGGGGAGGCGGACCGAAGATGGAGAGAAAAGAAGATAGGTGGAGAGGAGAGTATAGGTGGGGAGGTAGGGAGGGGATAGGTCAGTCCAGGGAAGACGGACAGGTCAAGGAGGTGGGATGAGGTTGGTAGGTAGGAGATGGAGGTGCGGATTGGGTGGGAGGAAGGGATGGGTGAGAGCAAGAACAGGTTAGGGAGGCAGAGACAGGTTGGACTGGTTTTGGGATGCAGTGGGTGGAGGGGAAGAGCTGGGCTGGTTGTGTGGTGCAGTGGGGGGAGGGGATGAACTGGGCTGGTTTTGGGATGCGGTGGGAGAAGGGGAGATTTTGAAGCTGGTGAAGTCCACATTGATACCATTGGGCTGCAGGGTTCCCAAGCGGAATATGAGTTGCTGTTGCTGCAGCCTTTGGGTGAAATCATTGTGGCACTGCAGGAGGCCCATGATGGACATGTCATCTAAAGAATGGGAGGGGGAGTGGAAATGGTTTGCGACTGGGAGCTGCAGTTGTTTACTGAGAAGCGAGCGGAGGTGTTCTGCAAAGCGGTCCCCAAGCCTCCCCTTGGTTTCCCCAATGTAGAGGAAGCCACACTGGGTACAGTGGATGCAGTATAGCACATTGGCAGATGTGCAGGTGAACCTCTGCTTAATGTGGAAAGTCATCTTGGGGCCTGGGATAGGGGTGAGGGAGGAGGTGTGGGGGCAAGTGTAGCATTTCCTGCGGTTGCAGGGGAAGGTGCCGGGTGTGGTGGGGTTGGAGGGCAGTGTGGAGCACATAAGGGAATCACGAAGAGAGTGGTCTCTCCGGAAAGTAGACAAGGGTGGGGATGGAAAAATGTCTTGGGTGGTGGGGTCGGATTGTAAATGGAGGAAGTGTTGGAGGATGATGCGTTGTATCTGGAGGTTGGTGGGGTGGTGTGTGAGAACGAGGGGGATCCTCTTTGGGCGGTTGTGGCGGGGGCGGGGTGTGAGGGATGTGTTGCGGGAAATGCGGGAGACGCGGTCAAGGACGTTCTCGACCACTGTGGGGGGAAAGTTGCGGTCCTTGAAGAACTTGGACATCTGGGATGTGCGGGAGTGGAATGCCTCATCGTGGGAGCAGATGCGGCGGAGGCGGAGGAATTGGGAATAGGGGATGGAATTTTTGCAGGAGGGTGGGTGGGAGGAGGTGTATTCTAGGTAGCTGTGGGAGTCGGTGGGCTTGAAATGGGCATCAGTTACAAGCTGGTTGCCTGAGATGGAGACTGAGAGGCCCAGGAAGGTGAGGGATGTGCTGGAGATGGCCCAGGTGAACTGAAGGTTGGGGTGGAAGGTGTTGGTGAAGTGGATGAACTGTTCAAGCTCCTCTGGGGAGCAAGAGGCGGCGCCGATACAGTCATCAATGTAACGGAGGAAGAGGTGGGGTTTGGGGCCTGTGTAGGTGCGGAAGAGGGACTGTTCCACGTAACCTACAAAGAGGCAGGCATAGCTGGGGCCCATGCGGGTGCCCATGGCCACCCCCTTAGTCTGTAGGAAGTGGGAGGAATCGAAAGAGGGTGAAGTCGAGTTCGGCTAGGCGGATGAGGGTGTCGGTGGAGGGGGACTGGTCGGGCTTGCGGGACAGGAAGAAGCGGAGGGCCTTGAGGCCATCTCCATGCGGAATGCAGGTGTATAGGGACTGGACATCCATGGTGAAAATGAGGTGTTGGGGGCCAGGGAATTGGAAGTCCTGGAGGAGGTGGAGGGCGTGGGTGGTGTCACGGACATAGGTAGGGACCTCCTGGACCAAAGGGGAGAAAATGGAGTCCAGATAGGTGGAGATGAGTTCGGTGGGGCAGGAGCAGGCTGAGACAATGGGTCAACCAGGGCAGGCAGGTTTGTGGATTTTGGGAAGGAGATAGAAACGGGCCGTTTCTCTCCATGACCAAGCTTCAATCTGCAATGCCTCCGCAGCCAGGCCAGCCAAGGTGCACTGCCAGGGATTGCTTTAGACTCAGTCACTTCTGTGTCCTATCATGATACACTGATACAACAGGTGTAGATGACAGCCCACATGTGCCAGCTGTGCAAAATGCCTAGGGCTAACACCATCCGTGATAAGACAACTATTTACATTGAACCTGCGATTGGTCATTCCAATCCAGTCAGCTTTTCCGACATCATTTGAGGGCGATGATCGTCTCGAAGTCTTGATTCTGGGTAACCATGGATATGGTGCCATGCAATGGCTGATGACACCAGCACACAGTTCTGCAGAACATTGTTACAATGAAGCGCACACAGGCACAAAGTCAGTGATCAAAAGGACTTTCGGTCTGTGCAAATTTTGATTCTGTTGCCTGGACAGATTTGATGCTTCCCCAGCAGCGTGCCCCTCCAAAGGTTCTGCAAGATGCTCATTGTATCCTGTCTCCTTCGTGGTTTGGCCAAACAACATGACGTTAGTCTGGATGTTTGAAAGGAGACTATGTTTGCCTTGGCAACAGCAAATACAGAACTACAGCAGACAGTTCAGGCAGGTGATAGCTTTTGCAGGGCCTGGAGAAATAAGCAAAATGCTATTAAAAAAATCTTTTTATAAGGGCTTATGAACAAAAGTAAGAGTGACATTGAGGCAGTAAATGCGTCTCATAAAAGGAAACAATTCACAAAGTCCTGCCACAGTCAAACTCCTTAATATGAACCTTACAGAATTTATAGAATAGGATAGAATTACATTTTATTAGCACGTGTACTCAAGTATGGGAAATACATGAGTACAGTGAAAAGTGAACATGTCACCATTCTCTGGCACCATCTTGATTACAAAAACAGAATTTAAAACAACAGCAGATTTAAAAGAAAGCCAAAAGATAAGAAAAATGTCCAGATCTTTAAGTCTAAATCTTATCTCCTTAAATGTGTTCGGAACGCTCAGCCACCAATGTAGGTACCTGGCCCTAGCCAGAGTCTGGAGTCCCAGTTGGATACAATTTCTCCAAGGCAACTTTATAAAAATAACGACACCCGACCAGAGGTAGACACAGATAAGAAAAGCCCATTGGCCATTTAGCTCCTCACTCAGTAATATCCTCATCACAGTGTGTTCCTTCCAAACCCACGACCACTTCCAGCTGGAAGAACAATGTCAGCAGATACATAAAAGTACCGCCACCTTCAAGTTCTCCTCCAAACCACCCCACCATCCTGACTTGGAAATATTTTGCGGTTTCTTCACTGTCACTGGGGCAAATTTCTCGAATTTCCTCCCTAAGGGCATTATGGATCAACTCATAGCAGGTGGGCTGCAGCGATTCAAGAAGGCAGCTCACTACCAGCTTCTCAAGAATAACGAGGGACAGGCAATAAATGCTGGCCCAGTCAGCGATGCCCGCATCCCACAAATGATTCTTTTTTAAATTACATGACATAGACTACAGACAACTCCATAATTGATTCTAGAACATTTTCAACAATACATTGCCCAAAATACCATTCAAAATGTGTGAAGTTTGCACATTCTCGCCATGATCTCGTGGGTTTCCTCAGGTGCTCCAGTTTCCTCCCACAGTCCAAAAGACAAGCAGGTGGATTGGTCATGGTAAGCACAGGGTTACAGGATAAGCTGGGGAGCTAGATCTGAGTAGGATGCTTTTCTCGGGGTCAGTGCAGACCTGATGGGCTGAATGGCCTCCTTCCACACTGTAGAAGTTCTATGATATAATTCTATGAACAGCTTACAAGTTGAGGGAATGCTTTAGCCCATCTTATTTCATCCATTCTCAGAGGGCAGCTCACCACCACCTTCTCAAGGGTAACTAAGGACAGGAAATAATTTCTGGTCCGGCCAGTGAAACCTATACATCCCACAAATGGATGCAATAAAAGAGGCATTCTCTCAATAAAATTATCCAACTTTTTGGTGGATAAGATCTAAACTCATCCAGGATGAGACTCTTGAAAATCAACGTCTTAATTAACCTGTTTGGATATTCTTTGACACACTGCCAAAGCAAGTGGGATTTCGACGTGTACCACGTGACTCAGAATTGGAAGCACCACCATCACACCACTATCCCTTGCAATGACTATTTAGAATGTTAGTTACACAATGGAATAAAAATCACGAGTGTTCCATAATGGGTGTGTGTTAGATTTCACCTCATCATTAGCAAAGTGGTGAAGAGAAACACCTATTCTAAATTCAGAACAATTTTCTTGGCTAGGCCCTCAACTTTTTAACCAGACCTGCTTTAGTTGTGGCTGCTTAGCTCAGTTGGCTGCGTCCCTGGTTTGTGGTGCAGAGTGACATCGCCAGTACAGGCTCAGCTCTGGCTGTAATTATCATCAGGGTCCTCCTTTTTCAACTTCAATTGTGACACTCAAGTTCAACTTATCTCTGCTTTTCAAGAAAGTGGTTCTCTGAGACTGTAGTGACTTTATCTTTAATTCAGCATTGCATTTGTCTTGCTGATCAAACACGCCTAGCATTCAGTCATACCCAGAGAACGACTGTGGGATTTGGACATGTCATTATCTGTAGATATATATCTCTCTACCTGAAGTGTCCCAAGCCTTTCTATTTGCTGTAGATATCCAGTACCACTAAGATGTCACCAGAGATGGAGGATGACCCTCCCCTCCCCTCCCCACCGCCACTCTTCATGATTTGGTGGACCTGTCATTCTTATGGTTCTATCTTTGTTCACCTTTTTTTAAAAAAAAGTTCTTTCATGGGCTGTGAGCATTTTTGATAACACCAATGTGTGTTCCCTCACCTAAGTTTAAACCACCACCAGTAATATCTCTCTAACAAAACAGGAGATTTTACCTTACCTCGCTAATTGTCCTTGAACTAAGTGGCTTGCTCGGCCATTTCAGAGGGTAGTTAAGAGAAGGAAATCAGCCATCTTTACCTGATCTGGAGGCACAGATGGACCAGGCTGGGGGAGGACAGCAAGCCTCCTGCCCTCAAGGACATTAGTCATTACAACAGTCAGTGACAGTTGTCATGGTCACCATAACTGAGACTCATGTTTCACACCTTGGACGGATTTGAACACATAGAATCAGACATTCCCTACAGTATGCAAGCAGGCCATTTGGCCCATCGAGTCCACACCGATGCTTCAAAAGAGCACCCCACCCACACCCACCCTGTACCTTATCCCTGTAATCCTTATTTCTCATGGCTAATCCGGCTAGCCTGCACCTCCCTGGACATTATGGACAATTTAGCATGGCCAATCCACCCAACCTGCAAATCTTTAGACTCTGTCCTCAGAGCATTAACCTGGCCCTCCAGATTATGAGTCTCATTACTTGTACCACTACATAACCATCTCCTTCCATTCCGGTACCAATTTTTGGGAATTGTTACAATTGGTGATCAACTGTGAAGGGAAACAAATGAGACCATTTTAAATTTTAATGAGAGTGCAAAGTGAACAACATTAGATTGGTTGCTTGTGTTTACTTCCTGCTCAAATTACCTCTCCACTCGTTCCATTGGAACAAAAAACATGGAGAAGGCCACAACAGGAAGCTTCTCTGACAGTTATCTTCTTTGCATGACCAGTGAAAGTTAAAATTACTTCCCGAAAAACTCAATTTTTGAATTACTTTACACAGGAACAGAATGAGGAATATTCTTGTGTCACTGGGCTAGTAATTCTTTGGGTCTGAACAAATAGCCGAGAGACTTTAATACAAATCCCATCATGGTAGCTGGAGATTTTAAAATTAAATAAACCAAGCATCAGAAATCCAGTCTCAATCATGGTAAACACATAACCATTGAATATTCATTAAAAATTCTTTGGGCTCATTAATGTGTTTTAGGGAAAGAAATTTGCCAACTTCACCTGGTTTGGCATAAATGTGACCTGTGAATAAAAACATTCAATCTGACTCCTAAATACCCCCAGAAGTAATTTAACTGGGCAATTAGGGGTAAGCAATAATTGCAATTAATGACAGTAATTCTGCATTCTATGAATGGATTAAAAAAAAGACAGAGGAAGCATGTCTTTGGCCACTGCCCAACATTGTTCAGCAAAACAGAGCAAGACACAAGCAAACTCCTTTGATATAACAAAGTGTGGAGCTGGATGAACACAGCAGGCCAAGCAGCATCTTAGGAGCACAAAAGCTGACGTTTTGGGCCTAGACCCTTCATCAGAAAAGAGCTCTAGGCCCGAAACATCAGCTTTTGTGCTCCTGAGATGCTGCTTGGCCTGCTGTGTTCATCCAGCTTCACACTTTGTTATCTCGGATTCTCCAGCATCGGCACTTCCCATTATCTCTGAGCAAACTCCTTCAATTCTCCTCAACATTATAGAATCACTCATAGGTTGGGAGTTCCAGGATTTTTCCCAACAGTCAACCATCAAGGAGTCTGATACATGTCCATGTGCGGATGGTCCTTGACATGGAAGAGAACTTGCAGTTAACTGCATTCCTATGCATTGGTTACTCCCATCCTTCCAGCCGGTTGAGGTAATATGTTTGGGAGGTGCGTCAAGGTCAGCTAGGTATAAAGCAATGGGGGTTTATGTTACCTTGCAGATATGGATGTGCTGCTGTATACGGATATGAGACTTATGAAAAGGACAGGCCAGCTTGCTAGCTAGCTCTGAAATATAGATCTGTAGGATATTGGAGGATATAGATCTGTAGGATTTTGGAGGATATCTGTTGGTCCAGTGCTGAGAAGAGTGAGCAAACAATGGAACATGCTGAATGCAATTTTAAAAAAGGCAATACCAGGGCAGGGATCATCTTAAAAAAGAAATGGATGAGTAAAAGACATTTTGGGCAGAGGAGATTACAAGACAAAGGAAGAGAAGGAGGAAAATAATGTCAATGCTAGATGGCTTGAAATTTGAAGAAAATTATGGTAAAATATAAAGTCCAACACAGTAGAGAGAGATAAGGCATGGACTGTGAAATTTTAGGTCAAGAACACATGATGATGGATCTGGAATTAGTGAAAGGTAGAAAATAATGGGTATGCCTCACAGGAAGCAGAGTGAAGTGAAAAATCCTGAGTGAGGTGATGTTGGGAATCTCAGATTTCCATTTTAAGACAACCAGTTGGATTCTGAATGCAATGCATTGTGGGAAAAGGGGCCCTGGTTTCAAATTAGTATGGAAGGAATGTAGCAGCATGAAGTTCTTCATATTACGGGTGATAAATGTATGGAAAGGAGTAGTGGCAGGGAAAAGTCTGGAATCATTTCAGAACCAATTAATTTCTGTAATGAAGGGTCCTTTGAGTTATCCTGTACTCAAGCACTGTACTGGAATGGGCCAAATGTCTTTCCTCAATCATAACTGCCCTCTGATATCCTAAACACTCCTGTGTTTGACGAAAAGCTTAGCATCACAAATACTGGAGTACTGTATTCACCATTGACAAAACAGCCTAGAGAGTAACCTCATTATGAAGCACCAGCAAAAAACACGAACCATAAACTTTAGGCAGAACACTCAAGAGAAAGAATCAGAGATCACTAATAAATAAGTGACAATGTTACAATGAAAAAAAAATTGACACTGTGTTGCATAAAAAAAATCTCATGTAGAATTCTCAAATGTCTCAATTTCAACACATGTTGATGTTAACATTAATTTATTGATTATTTTTATTGGATATCTGAGCTCATTACAGAATATGGCAATAATTTTAACATTTGTATTTAGAGCAAATATTTTATCTTCGTGAAATTTTGTTTCAGTAAGGATTCTTGAATTGGAAGCAGAATGCAATATGATTTATGCAGTAATAAAACATGTGTGCAAAGGTAGCAAATACATGGATTGATTTCAAAGCTATGATCCCATTCGAAATCTTCTTATTTCAACAGCGAGGTAACTAAATAAAAAGCAAAAGAACTGCAGATGCTCTCTTCAAATGCCACCAGACCTGCTGAGCTTTATTGGCAGTTTCTCTTTTTGTTTCTGATTTGCAGCATCTGCAGTTCTTTCATTTTTTTCATTGATTTGTAGCACTACCTGAGAGAAGTGCAGATAGTTCAATAGTTAATTAAACAGAAATTGCTGGAAAAGCTGAGCAGGTCTGGCAGCATCTGTGGTGAGAAATCAGGGTAAAGTTTTGGGCCAAGTGACCCTTGCTCAGAACCAGTTCTGAACTTTTCCAGCAATTTCTGTTTTCGTAACTATTGAGTGATCTGTACTTCTTTCATACAGTTACACACATCAACTCCAAGCGAGATTACATCCCCTTCACCACTATGTCTTCCTTAATATATTGCAATAAAACAATACTGAAACATACAAGAAATAACCAGGTTCATCCCTCAATCTGTAATAGGTCACCTGATTTCAGCAGCACAGTGTCCCAGTGTTCATGAGTTAGTGAGGATACATATCAGAATTCCTATTTTTGATGATAGTCAACCACCTCCAAATTCAAAGTACATACCCATGGAAACTATGTGGCTTCAGTAATGACCAGGAGATGTAATGGCCTGGACTTGCTTGGCATCAGCAAAACAACGATGCTCACACTGATCTTGAATTAAGGGGCAAACTTATCCAATTCGAGGTTGAAGTAAGATTTCCATTTACAAGGATGGAGGATTTCTTCATTCTGTGGACCTCAGTGTAGCCTGGCAAAGTTGTTCATCGTGAATGTAAAGGCCAGATCATGTGTTCAGTCCAAAATAAATTGCTGCACTATCTATTATAATAGACCAGTGTTGGAAAGTCACTGCAACAATAGATCATAAAGGCTAAACAAGTTGGGACTCAACTCATTGACGTTTAGAAGAATGACACAGGATATTTAAGAGGCTTGGTAAGGTAAATGCTGAGAGGATATTTCCCTTCGTGGGAGAATCTAGGAAAAGAGGGCACAGTCTCAAAGTTAAGGCGTGCCAATTTAAGATCTGAGGAGGAATTACTTCTCTCAGAGGGTTGTGAGTCTTTGGAACTCCTTGCCACTGTGAACTGTGGAGACAAATTCCTTATGTATATTTAAGTCTGAAACGGATCTTTGAACTGTAAGGGAATCAAGGATTATGGAAAAAGATCAGGAAAATGGATGAAAGGAATGTCACATCAGCCCTGATCCTATTGAATGGCGAACCAAGCTCAAGGGGCCAAATGGGATACTTCTGTTCCTATTCCTTTTGATCTCATTAAGTTGGATACATCACAATCATTTTAAAAAATAAGTGTATGCACACTTTTAACATTTTGTTCAATTTTGGTCAAAATAATTCTAAAACTTGTGCATTTAAACTTCTAAAACATTGGAAAGATCATGTTAAAATATCATATGTATTTAAACATTTAAAATGCTTGATAAATCTTGTTAAAAAATCATATACCTTTAAACATTTAAAATAAAACCTGAGGAATCTTGCTAAAAGAAATCAAAAGTATTAACATTTAAACAGCTTGATAAATCATTTAAACATCATATAAATCTTGTAACAAAGCCATTGTAAAAGTTTGTTCTATTTGAGTAGAGTTAAAACAAGCCAACTTGCTGTTTTGAAAAAAATCAAACAAACTATGGATACTGTAAACCAGGAACAGAAACAGCAGTTGCTGGAAAAGCTCAGCTGGTCTGGCAGCATCTGTGAAGTAAAGATCAGAGTTAACGTTTTGGATCCGGTGACCCTTCCTCAGAATTGATGGTAGCTGGGAAAACGTTAGCTTATGTGCAGAAAATCAGGATGGCGTGGGTAGGGAGTAAATGATAGGATAAAAAATAAAGCCCGAGAAAGAAGAGCAGTTGAATAGACAAAGGAGTTGATAACGATTTGGCTAGCAGTGTGAATAGCTGTTAACGGGGACTGTTAGCGACTAACAATAAGTCGTGTGTTATGGCAGATGATGTAATAATAAGGCCTCATGAGTTCCACCAGACACAGATTCCCCTCCCCGGTCCACCTTCTGCAGGGAATATTCCCTCTGGGACACTTTGGTCCATTCTTTCTTCACCTATAACATCCCCCTGTAGCCCCACGGCACCTTCCCCTGTAACCTGCGAAGGTGCAACACCTGTGCTTTTACCTCCTCCTTCCCCAGTATCCAAGGTCCCAAACATGCCTTCCAAGTGAAGCAACACTTCACCTGCACTTCCTAGAATCTAGTCCACTGCATTCGCTGCTCACAGTGTGATCTCCTCTACACTGGGGAAACAAAGCGTAGACTGAGCAACTGCTTCACAGAGCATTTACACCCTGCCCACAAAAAAGACCCTGAGCTTCCTATTGCCTGCCACTGTCACACACCACCCTATTCCCTGGCCAACATCTCTGCATCAGGTTGCTGCAGTGTTTCAATGAAGCTCAACACAAGCTGGAAGAATAACACCACATTTTAATTTTGGGGACCCTGCAGCCCTCTGGATTCAATATCGAGTTCAATAATTTTACGGCCTAAACTCTATCATGTCCTAGCCCCCCACGCCACATACCAGGCAATGTTATCACATTACACACTGCATATTGTTAGAGCACAACAGTCCCCATTAACAGCTATTAACCCTCTGAGCCAGATTGTTATCAACTCCTTTGTCTATCCAACTGCTCTTCTCTCTCTTCAGGCTCTATCCTTTATTCTATCGTTTACTCCCTACCTCACTCCCTCCCTATTTTCTGCATACAAAGTGACATTTTCCCAGTTACTATCAGTTCTGAGGAAGGGTCACCGGACCCAAAACATTAACTCTGATTTTTTTTTCTTCACAGATGTTACCAAACCTGCTGAGCTTTTCCAGCTACTTCTGTTTTCTGTGCTGTTTGAAAGTTAAAATCACCCCTGCTGTGCTTATGAAATATTTGTGAACGTCTTATACACACTTCCTGCCCCTACAAAGGACATCCCTAAAATGTTCTGTTGAAAGAAGACCATTATAACTGAGCACTTAACACAAATTCTTGACAATTGTCATTTCTTCCCTTCCGATCCTAACGTTCAGCAAGCTTGTGAAGGAGCACTCTGGAAGAGCACAGAATAACACAAGTCAGCTTTGAGATTTCTTTATTATATTCTTTCATGAGAAACAGATGTTCTGTCCAATGAATCGTAACCACTGTTTATCCTACTATATGATCCATCTGTTAGAGGAGGTCGACTTGGTAATCTAAGAAGAGTCTCTTGCCTTCACCAAGATATGGTTTGTTGCATGAAAGCCACTAGATCGGAAACTGGTGTGACAGACACCCACAGACACTATGAAGGATATTTGGATGCTAGGTCCTACTGTCTCAGGATCCAAAGCTACTTTCTGCCCATGACGTAATTCATCATAGAATCATACATTACTGAGAGGTCCTTCAGCCCATTCAGTCTGTTACTGAGTGGTGCTTAATGTACTTAACATCAACTTTTTCAGATCCTTACACATCAATACAACAGGCATCATTGGCTAGACCATCGTTTATTAAAATGCAACAATCCATAAGAGATAAGGACACCACTGCCCGGAAATGAGCTCCAGGGGATTCTTATGCAGCAGCTGTGCAGGAACAGCAGTATATTTCTAAGTTAGGATGCTGTGGGCCTTGGAGGGAAACCTACACATGGTGCTGTCCCTTGGTTCTCCTGAGCGGCAGAGATTGCAGGTTTGGAAGGTACTGTCAAAAGGCCATCAATAGTTGTGCAGTGCATCATGTAAATAGTACACACTGATCCCACTGAGCGTCATAGGTGGAAAAAGTGAATATTAATAGTGGTGCTCATACCCTTATTCGAGACTCCCTATGAACGGAAATAACTTCTCAACATTTACCATCATCAGAATCTTGCTCACTTCAATTAGATCACTGTTCATTCCTCCAAACTCTAATAAATAAAAGCCTAACCAGTTTAGTCATTAATCGACCACTTCATCCCAAAAATGAGCTGAGTGAATCTCTTTTGGGCTGCCTCCGATGCCAATGTTTGCTTTCTTAAATACAGGGACTGAAACTGTGCACAGTACTCAAGGTGCAGTCTAACTAAAACCCTGTACAATTGTAAACAAGACTGCCCTATTTTAAACCCCAACTCCCAGCAGTAAAGTCCAAAATTCCCATTTCCCTTCATAATTACTTGCTGCATCTGCAATCTATCTTTTTGATTTTATGCACAAGAATATCCAGATCTCACTATGCTATAATTTTAACTCTGCTTGTAACCACACTATTTAAAAAAAGAGAAGATAAAATGCTGGTAATTTCGGACTATTTAGCATTGCATCAATAGTAGGGAACACGCTAATGTCTATGAGAAAAAATATCACAACAGAAAATTTGGAAAACTTTAATGAGTCAGCAT
The DNA here is from genome assembly GCF_030684315.1 of Stegostoma tigrinum. Classification (NCBI taxonomy): domain Eukaryota; kingdom Metazoa; phylum Chordata; class Chondrichthyes; order Orectolobiformes; family Stegostomatidae; genus Stegostoma; species Stegostoma tigrinum. The sequence goes on along the minus strand of NC_081362.1, from coordinate 12,068,920 downwards.
GGGTTTATGAAAGGCAAATCAGGCTGAACAAATCTACTGGTGTTCTTTGAGAGCGCAAGTTGTAAAATGGATAAGGGCAAACTAGTAGATGTGGTGTATTCGGGTTAGCAGAAGGTCCCACATAAGGGACAAGTAAGCAAAGTTAAAGTACATGGGATAGGGAACAGCATATTGGCATTGATTGAGAATTCGTTGTTAGACAGGAAATAAGAAGTGTGAATAAACATTATTTTTACCAAGTGGCATTCAGTGACTAGTGGGATACTGCAAGGATTAGTGCTTGCATCCCAGATATTCATGATATGTATAAATGACCTCGATGAGGGAATCAAATACAACATTTCCAAGCTCGCTGATGACACAAAACTGGGCATAATTGTGAGTTGCGAGAAGGAGGCAAAGAGGCTTCAGAGAGATTTAGACAAGTTAAGTGAGTGGAAAATGCAGTACAACATGGCGAAATATGAAGTTATACACTTCGGTGTGAAAAAACAGAAAGGAGGAATATTATTGAAATGGGAAGTGTGGAGGTACAAAGGGATCTGGATGGCCTTTTCCACAAGTCGAAGAAAGCAAATAGGGAAATAGGCAGGTGCAGGAAGCAATTAGGAAGGCAAATGGTAACTACGTCTTCATTGCGAAAAGCTTTCAGTTCGGAAGTACGGATGTCTTACTGCAGTTAAATATGGCCTTGGTGAACATAGAACAGTACAGCACTGTGCAGGCCCTTTGGCCCACAATGTTGTGCCGACCTATTATCCTATTAAGGTCAATCTACCTTGCACACCCTAGATTTTACTACCATCCATGTGCCTATCCCAGGGTCACTTAAAAGTCTCGAAAGTATCTGACTCCACTATGACTGCTGGCAGCACATTCCACACGCCCATGACTCGGTGTAAAGAACCTAATTCTAACAGCTCCCCCATAACTTCTTCCAATCACCTTAAAATTATGTCCCCTTGTAATAGACATTTCCGCCCTGGAAAAAAGTCACTGACTATCCACTCTATCTATGCCTCTCTTCATCTTGTACACCTCTATCAAGTCACTTCTCATTCTTCTTTGCTCCATGAAAAAAGCCCTAGCTCCCTCAATCTTTCCTCATAAGACCTGCCCTCCAGCCAAGGCAGCATCCTAGTAAATCTCCTCCACACCATCTCAGAGGCTTCTACATCTTTCCTATAATGAGGTGACCAGAACTGAACACAACATTCCAAGTGTGGTCTAACCAGAGTTTATAGAGCTGCAGCATAACATCATGGCTCTTAAACTCAATTCTCCTGCCAATGAAAGCCAACACGCTATACGTCTTCTTTACAACCCTATCAACTCGGCGAGACCACACCTGGAGTATTGCATGCATTTTGGTCTCTCTGCCCAAGAAAGAATACACTTGCTACAAAATATACTCAATACCATCTCCGTGCAAAGTTGCCTGGACACCAGAACTGCCTGGCAAGGACTCACATCATTATGTGATGCATCTGGGAAATGCAATGTTTTTGTATCTTGCATCAAGAATCTTATTTGAAACTTGATGCCAAGCAATGGCTACAGGTACAAAGCATTCTAAGAGATATATTTGCCACAGAAGGGGTGCAACAGAAGTTCACTTGGCTGATACCAGGGATGGCAGGACTGTCCTATGACAGAGTTTGATTCAGCTCATCCTACATTCACTGGAGTTTAGACAGCAGAGAGGGGATCTGATTAAAATTGATTATATAAAATTTTAACAGGGCTGAACAGACTTGGTACAGAAAGAATGATTTCCCCACTTGGGGAGTCCATAACCAGGAGACGCAGACTCCCAGGAGACGCAGACTCAAAATATGAGGTCGACCATTTAGGTCTGAGCTGAGGAAACATACAGTCAATGGTTGTGAGCCTGCAGAACTCTCTGCCACAGAAAGCAGTGGAAGCCAATTCACGGGTTGCATTCAAGAAAATTTTTTTTTTAGATTTTAAAGATATTAAGCGGTCTGGGGAGGAAGTGGGAATATGGTAATAAGAAAAAAGATGAATCATGACCATACTGATTGGCAGAGCTATTCCTGTTCCAAGCTTCCTATGTTTCAATAGAAATGTGCATTAAAAGTTGCCCAGCAGCAAAGCTCAAGAACAAAACCAACTTTTTCTTGCTTGTTTGATGAAGAAGCAGAGCTAAAGACTAAGAAAGACTCAGCTGTCAAGCAGCACCTGCTCAGCAATAAGCTGCTCAGAGACACCCTGTTTGGGTTCTGCTTGGGCTTCTCAGCTCCTGATCTAATGACAGCCTTGGTCCAAATAGAGACAAAGGAGCAGAACTGCAGAGGTACAGGCCTTGTCATCAAGGCCACATTTGACCAAGGAGTATCTAAGGAGTTTGAAATGGTGCTGAGCATTGTGCAATCATCGACATTCATCCTCACTTCAGACTTTATGCCGGATGGAAGGTTATTGATAAAGAAGCTGTAGCTGGGTGTGTCTCGGATACCGCCTTGAGCAGTTCAGATCTATAGTGGTGTGGTGGTAGTATCCCTACTTCTGAGCCAGGATGCCAAGTTTCAAATTCCACCTGCTCCAGAGTTACATAATAACATCTTTGAACAGGTAGATTAGAAAGTATCTATGTGGAGGAGCTCCTGCAGAGATATCCTGAAGCTGAGATGGCTGACCTCCAATAATCACAACAATCTTCCTAAGTGCCGGGTATGAGTCCAACCAGCATAGAGTTTATCCTGGTTCCCATCGATTCCAGTTTTGCTAGGGTTCATTGTTGCCACACTGCAGCCTTGATGTCAAGGACTGCCACTCTCCCCTCACATTTATCTATGTTTGAACTAAGGCTGTGATGAGGTCAGGAGCTGAGTGGAACCCAGCCTCAACAAATAGAAATGGCAGATACGCAATATTACTATGTACAACTCTGCAGGATTTTGAGATTGCTGTCTCACTATCCTTTCTAAACACTGTGACTGAGGAAACTCGCTAAGTTTGCATCATGTAAGCAGATCACGTCACAAATATAGGCTTATGGTTTGACAAATAACACAACAGCTCACATTTATATGGTGCTCTGTCAAAGTCTCAAGATGTTTCTGGGGAGCTTAATCAGGTGAAACTAAGTCAGCTTGGAGTCAAAAATGAGGAAAGATAAATTACACGGATTTCAAGGACACTCTTAAAGAAGGAGAGAGAAAAATGGGGAAAAGCCTAAAAATAGCCCTGGATAGTTAACAAGGCTAACTTCAGCTAAATTTGCCTGACCAAACATTTTTGGCCTATGTTTTGTCATGTTCCAGGTGAACTCAGCTCATTTTTTGGAAAAAAAACGTCGAGACCTGCTTTACATTATTACCTTACCTTTTCAAACAATAATGAGCTATACTTCCAACATTACAGTTATTCTCTAAGCCAACCAAATATCAAGCTTTGCAAAACATACAGTCACATTTTTCTGTTCTCAAAAACCTTGTCACTCTTAGAAGTCAGACTTTTAGCCAGCTATTTTTGGACTGCACAACCCCTGAGTCTGATTAATCATTAATGGTGCCTCAAAGTACCCAGCACGATTTCTTCAAATTCAACTGCAGAATAAAAAAAGGTGGGAGATCCTTTCAAACTGAGCAGCTGAAAAAAAAATATTTATTCCACCTCTGAAACAAAACCGGAAGGTTGTTTCCTTTTTTTTGCAATCATGGAATATTTTAACTGCCACTACATAGTCAACAAACACAGTTCGGTTCTGTACAGTAGCATATCAAGGAAACAAAGAAACATTTGAGTTTGACTGTCCAAACAAACCAAGGACATCTCTTACACATACAAGACTATATTTACATGCATTTCAGGCACTACGAGGGTCAGAAACTGAACGCCTAGTTTAAAAGAAAACCCTATCAGACAACTGGGATTTTTGCGAGCAATTTATGCACAGCTTTATTCAATGGCTGGGCCTTCTCTCAGTACAGTCGGCGCAATGTTTTATTTACTTATTCAAAAATTTAGTGGCGTGTTTATATTTTAAGCGACTTAGCTCCAAGATGATTTAAATGATGTTATTTAGATATAATTAAGCTCCTGTTGTCCTTATTGTCTGTGTACTCAGTTCATGATATGCTGATTGTTTTCAGTCCTTCTGCAACTTTTTTTAATATCTTTATTTCTTTTCCTGTTGGTTCTTAGTGTTGACTTAAAACTCTTTTATCGTCTTTTACTGATAGACTGTATTTTATTGGCCAATTTAATTGCAGAGGCTTTGGATTTGAACACATTGCAGTAATATATAAATATAAATATTTGAACAGCGTATGACAGTCTGGAGTCTGGTGGCAGTCCAGGGTAAGGAGTAAACATTCTGGGCACCACTAGGTGGACTGTAGAGCTCCAATTGTTGACCTGGTCTCTAACAACGCAGAGAATCTCAGGGCTTTAGTCAAACTGTTCTATTTGAGCACATTATTTGATTTCACCGCCACCCCTTTCCCTTCCCTCTTATAAAATATCAGAGACAAATAGTGTTTTCTCAAAGGTTGAGCATTGTTGATGGCACAATTTGATCCTCAGTGGCTTTCCGTTGGGCTAAATACAATATCGTTAAATTTGCTTCCGTCTGCCAAGCTGTAAGCACTCGCTGGTGTTTTAAGACTTCATTTCACCCGGGTCCTGAGTGCATTTTGGAACACAGAGATGTTTGGGGCGCCCTTCTTCTTTCAAGAAGGGGAATGGGGTTTTATTTTTAAAACTAAATAACATTTTCTCTCTCTGTCTCTGTGTGTGAATCAAGTTGGGAAGGGGGAACCAGTGAATGGGGGTGGTGGGTGTACGGGTGAGAGGCGTTGGACTTGAAATGTGTGATCGCCAGGAAGCAGAAAAGGGCTGCAAACAGTGCAGCTAATTTATCCAGACATAGCTAGTGCTGTTTGTGGTTGTCCCTGACAGCGGTGCTGACTCTATAGCACCTGTGTTTGCTCACTAGCTTTTCTCAATCTTCTGGAAAGTAGCCTCAGCATGTCACATGGCGACGAAATAGTCCACGCACCATGGGAATACAAAAGCTAGGGCTTTTAGCACAGTTAATCATTAACGCAGCTTTTCCTTTTGTTCCCATTCGAGGTGCTGACAAGCTTTGATATTTCATATTTGCCAGCAGTTCAGTTATAGATGAGACGCTCAGGTACTCATTTGAACAGCTCGTCTCCTACCTAGACGTGGAACGACCTCATATTGCCAGAGTAGCATGTATATGCCGGATGTGGCATATCGTAAAGTTAATCTGTTTTTTTAAAGTAACATTCACCTGGAGAATTAACAAAACAAAAAGTAATAACGAAAGACAATAAAAAGTGCCTCTCTTGGTTTTACACAGCCTTATTTTCTGTCGCCATCATCGTACTGAAGTCTCCACTGTCAGAGCTCACTGGACACAGCAACAGTTTATGTTTTGTTTAAGACAATTGCTTTTGTCAGATGAGACAACGCTGTGTCATTTTATTCATACAATGCAACAACAATTTGCAAACGCGTCAAGCGCTTTTTTTTAACAATCCTACCCGAATTTTGAGCTCCACTTTTCTTCACCGGCTCTACAGCTCCTTACCACCAGCCCCCCACCAAAAAACCACACCCAGCCAATCTGCCCACGAGCCTCTCATTCCCACCCCCAGAATCTTGCCCCACCTGCCCCGTCCGAGCCTACCTCCCGAATGTACAAATTCACTGACTATTTTTAAAGTTCTGTTTGCACCATCCAATTTTTTTTAATAGAAAGGACGCTCCACCCATCTTGTTTGTCCAGAGGGGCTTTATCCACCAGATCAACCCTGCTCTAACATTATATTGGACTCTTGCATTTCCATTCGGAGTTTTCACCAACTGTTGTGAGTTACAACCTGTTTTGCACCCCTTCCCCCACATCCCTTGCCCCCATTCTGTCAGAAAGGCAATGTTGAAGCTACAAATGACATTCAGTTGTGTTAATTCCACTGCTTTCATTCTGGTTGAAACCAGGCAACTCTTTGGGCAAGGTTTTAACTGCAGACATGCCACTTGCACAGTTACATTGCAACTCCCAATCTGTACAGCTACCAACAGAAGTGCTGGAGAAACGTCCAACCACCCATAACTGTGTTTTAAACATACCGTAGGTTTATTGTGGTATATATTGGATTTGGCTCATGTCAAAGGCATACTGACACTGTATACTAATGCAATGCAAGTTGCAAAATAATTTTAAGTATTCTTGAGAAAAGTCTGATGATTTGACAATTATAAGGAAAATTGTACATTTATAAACAGTCAACATTGAGGAAGCAATCCCACCATTATGATAGAAATTAAAAAAAACTGATCATAGGTATGACCAATCAATAGTTATGACTCTGGACATGGCTTGGCGATTATAAGGTCAATCATTGTACCATCATATGAAATTTGATTCAGTCATCTGATAATTTGCAGCTAACATCAAAAAATGGTATGATAACTAACAGATTGGAGAACTGCGTGGATTTTTCAAATCAATTTTAATCAGGAACATGCTACCCCCAACTGGCTTGACCACCATATCACTGCAACATATCACACAGTCTGACTGATTCTTCACATCCTCAGGGTCACTAGGGATGAACAATTAGTAGAGACAATGAGCTTCTGAATTCAAAGTGGGAACATAAAAATCTGATCTTGTAAATAGTCATGAAATGTAAACTGAGATTATGTTCCTGGAGCATTGCAAATTATTATGTTGGCACACACATATTCTTGCAATGTAATTTGCAGCTAGCTGAATACCTTTCTAGCAATATCATTACAATGAAATTAACACACATATTCTCCAAAAACCCAATCAATGAGAGTTTAGCCAGCAGATTTCACACAAACAGTAGGTTCCCATTGAAAAAAGTACCAGAGGTTTGGAACTGTCTTCTATGATTGCTTAGATCAATTGCTAATTTTAAAACTGGGACTGATAGATTTTTGTTAATGAAAGGTATTAAGGGATTTAGGGCAAAGACGGGTTTATGGAATTGGGTCACAGATTAGCTTTGATCTCACTGAATGGCAGAATAAGCTCAAGGGGCTATGTGGTCTGCTCCTAATCCCATGTTCCTCAAATGATATGAATACTCCAGCAGAGGTTATGCTGGACGAAGAGTCTTGAGCTCAGTATGCATTTGGCTCACATCTTTGCTCTAATAAGTTGTGAAAGATCAAGCCCTGCTAGAACATTTACTATTGTTTTAACATTTCTGACAGAAAAATAGTGAAATATATCAGTGAATAAATAGCACAATGCTAATAAGTGAATTGAGAATCTATATAAAATCAACAGTCACTTGCAACGCAAACAATGATATTTTATAGTGGTAATAGCTTCCATTGACCCTGGAGGTTCCACTGCTGTTGTACCATTCTGTAAGCAGGGCAGAAAAGCAGAATGATGGTAGAGAAGAGCAGAATGCGAAAAGCCAGATGTTGGCTGAACAGGATAAATATTCGAGTGAAATTTTGGGAATTTTTCTCCTTTCCATTCCATACACTCTCAGGCTACCCTTTTTGTGTGGGGGGTGGGGAGGGAAAGTTAAGCCAATGATATTTCTACTTGACAATATGACAAGTCATTTAATCCTACAGGAAACATACCAAGAGAGCTGTCAGTTTTGACCAATTCCTCCAGTCCTTTAGGTCAAGATGCAACTTTACAAACCCGCAAGGGTCGATCCAAATCTAAATTATCATTGAGAATGGGGTTCCCCAGCTCAAGCAATCAAACTGTTTGTACACACATATCTGCCTTAAATACAGGCTTACTAACCATCTAGTAATCAGCCATCGTGTGCACAAGAAGAGTCAAACCTGAGTATTGTGTTCAAGTGAAAAGGGTATTTGTACCAAGGCACTCAGATTTTTTCCTGATGTTAATTTTGACAGTTTTTGTGCTGTATTTAATTCATTAATATTAACAGAATCTCAGAAGTGTAGTTGGTGTTTTGTCGCCATAGTCTGCTCTGTCATTAGAGACAAAGCTGGCAATGATTTAACAAAAGGGAGAAGGGAGAGGATGAAACGGAGAGTCCTTCATGGTAACCTCGGCTGCTCGTGGAAACTGAGCCTACACTGTTGGTATCACACTGCTTCGCAAAATGACCGCCCAGCCAACTCAGCTAAACCAACCTCCCGCAGTATTGTAGCAGTGTAGACAGACGCCATTTGGTCCATCACCCCTGCCTGGCTAAATAAGCATCATTAATTAACGTTGATCTCCAGTTTCCCCCATATCCTTGCACACTATTTCAAGAAAAATAATCATCCCATGCTTTCTTGAATGCCTCAAATTATCAAAATATATTAAAATGTTAAAACTTCATTTTAATATTATTAAAGTGCTTTTAAAATCTTAACCCTGTGTGCTCTTCCCAACGCCTAATTCCATTTTAAATTCCTATATCCATGTTTGTAACAGAAATTTCTAATGACAGTACCAACTGAGCAACCTGCCCACTAGTTGAAGCACTCACAACATGGCCAAACACAATGTGATTGCAGAGATAATGGGAACTGCAGATGCTGAAGAATCCAACATAACAAAATGTGGGGCTGGAAGAACACAGCAGGCCAGGCGGCATCTTAGGAGCACAAAAGCTGACATTTCGGGCCTAGACCCTTCATCAGAAAAAGTTTCTCTAATGAAGGGTCTAGGCGCGAAATGTCAGCTTTTGTACTCCTAAGATGCTGCTTGGCCTGCTGTGTTCTTCCAGCCCCACACTTTGTTATCTACAATGTGATTGCAGTGTGACTCGTTTATGTAGGAAATTTCCCTATCAACGTGAACATTGAGATTTAGAAATGCAGGACCAACACTGTACCTCCTTTCCCAATGATTTATGGATTGTGAAATAAACAGAAGAACTGAAGAGCAGGCTGGTGATTTAGAGTCAGATCAGGTACCTAACAGGAGTAGGAAGCCTGGCTTAAGAAAAAAAGAAAAAGCAAAGGGAAAAGTAAGAAAAAGTGTGATATTTAATATTTGAAATTATGAAAATCTCTAACAACAATACAGATATATGAAATGAACATGCAAAATAGTAGCAAAAGTAGACAATTCAACTCCTCAAGCTTGCTTCACCATTCGATAAGATCATGGCTGACCTGCTTGTCTTTCGAATTTCACATTCCCAACTTTCTTGGATAACTCTTGAATTTGTGGCCTAACAAGAATCTATCTACTCCTGGCCGGAAAATATTTAATTACCTTACCTTCTGAGGCTGAGCTCCAAAGTCGCACAATCCTCTGGCAGCAAAGAAATTCTCCTCATTCGGCCTGAAAAGGCCAAAGTCTAAACTTAAAACTGTGCCCTCTAGTTCTGGATTCCCCAACAAGGGAAAACAGAGGAACAGAAAGAGAGGAAGGTGAATCAAGCTCAAATCAGCTCTCGAGCAAAAGGGACAGAATGACTATTTATTTTGAAAATGAATGAAAAGCAAAAGGGACCAAAAAGAAAAGTTTATAAATTCTAAACTTTAGTATTTGAAATTATGAAAATCTTTAACAATAATGAACTACACGCGGAACACATGAAAGAGGAAAGAAGAGAAAACATCCTATACACATTTACCTCGTCAAGAGCATCTGGTATATTGTATATCTCAATCAAGTCACTCATTACTTGCAAACGGCAATAGAAATAAACCTAACATATCTAACCTATCCTCACAAGACAACCAATTCATTCCAGATATCAATCGAGTAAACCTCACCTGAACTGCCACAGATGCGTGTACATCTTTCCTTAAACTAGAAGACTAAAATTACACAGAGTATTCAAGATGTGGTCTTAAAAATGCCCTGTAGGTCTGAAGGCTAACTTGCTTACTTTTATATTCAATTTACACTGTAATGAAGAACGACATCCTATTAGCCTTGTGTTGTATCTGCGTACTAACATTTATTTAGTCATCACTAAACATCAAACTCCCTCCACACCCCAGAATTCCACAGTCACCTTCATTTAAATAATGCTCTGCTTGTTCATTTTTCCCACCAAAGTGAACAAGCTCATAATTTCCCACAGCGTGCTCCATCTGCCAGACTTTCATGCAGACTCAATCAAGTTGGCTGGGTGGTGGCTCAATGGTAAGCACAGCTGCTTCACAGTGCCAGGGACCTGGATTTGAATCCACCCTAGGGTGACTTTTTAGGGTGGAGTTTGCATGTTCTCCCCATGTCTGCATGGGTTTCCCCCAGATATTCCAGTTTCCTCCCACAGCCCAGAGATATGCGAGTCAGGTGGAATGGCCATGGTAAATTTCCATAATATCCAGGGAAGCGCAGATGAGGCTGATTAGCCATGGGATATGCAGAGTTACAGGGTTCGGGTGGGTCTGGATTGGATGACCTTTTGAGAGTTGGTGTAGACTGGATGGGTCAAATGGCCTGCTTCTATATTGTAGAGATTCTACGATTTGAATTGTTCATTTTCTGGGCCAGAGAAGTTAACTGTTATTGCATTAACAACTATTACACCATTGGAAAGGTACTTGCATTGTTAGGTTCCCGCCCTAACACTCTGCTTGCATTCTCAAAAATAATAGGTGAAGGTGTTGCTCATACAAAGCAAATTGGAAAGACACAAATCAATTAGCAAGTTCTGGTTTTTAACATTCAAGGTGTGTCTGTTATTCCTTGAATTTATTCCCTAATTTGATCATTAATTGCAACATATGTCATTAATGTACAATGAGTTTTCCAAAAGGATTATTATTGTAAAACTTATTACCTTCAATGTCTCAAAATCATTCTGCTCCATTATATTTATTGAGCTTATAAGTTTTCCAAAGTGTACACAAATCCTGTGTCTGGAATAAGGTCAGGTGGCACAGATAAGATCTGTACCTGTGAGTTAGTAACGGCGGATGACTAGTTTCAGTAATGATGTTGACATCTCACTTTAGAGCTCAAACTGGAACCATTTTCCTGTCTTTCAATCAGATCCAGAAGCGACCTTAAAAAGCACAACACTGCAGATACTGGCAATCCAAAATCAAAGCAGGACCAGAAAGCGCTTGAAGCATTCAACAGATCATCACAACATCTGTGGACAGACATAGAATTAATATTTTGAGTCAGTAACCTTACATGAGAATTGAGCAAAGTTAAAGATTTTGAGTAAGGTATAGATGAAACAAGGACAAAAGGAAGGTCTGTAATAGGGTGAACATCATGGAATTGAAACAGGTGTTACAGTGGTAATGTGAAAAGTCCAGAGTTCAATTACTTTCAAATAATAAACCTGAAACATAAATTGAATCTCAGCTACGGTGACCAGAAAACTAACATTGCTTGCAGCTTATACTGAAATAGATGGTTAATTAAGTTGCAATGAAGAAGTAAGAAGTTTACAAATGAATATGGATAGGTTAGATAAATGAGCCAAAATTTGGCACATGCAGTTTAATGTGGATGAGTGTGAGGTTATCCATTTTGGTTGAAGGAATAGGAAGGCAACTTATTATCTAAATGGAGAGAAACTTACAAGTGCTTCAGTGCAGAGGGGTCTGGGTGTCCTCGTGCATGAATTACAGAAAACAAGTATGCATGTACAGCAGGAAATAATGGAAGGCAAATGGAACTGTGGCATTTATTTCAAAAGGAATGGAGTGTAAAAGTAGGAAAGTTTTGCTGCGCTTGTACAAGGCATGAGTAAGACCACACCTGGAATATTGCATACAATTTTGGTCTCCTTACTTGAGGAAGAATGTAGCTGCTTTGGAGGCCGCTCAGAGGAAGTTCTCTGCATTGATTCCAGAGATTAGGTGTTTGTCCACTGAAGAAAGATTGAGTACATAGTCACTGAAGTTTAGAAAAAGGAAAGCAGACCTAACTGGGGTATAAAAGATACTAAAATTAATTGACAAAGTAAACTTACAGAGATGTTTCCTCTTTTGGGACCATCTAGAACAAGAGGTTTATAGTTTTAGGGTAAGAGGTAGCAGATTTAAAACAGAGATGAAGAGGAATTACTTCTTTCAAATTGTCATGAATCTGTAGAACTCACTACTCCAGAGTACGGTGGATGCCAGGTCATTGAGTAAATATAAGGAGGAGACAAACAGATTTTTAATTAGGAATGGTTGAGGTGCTACGGCGAATGGGTAGGAAAGTGGAATTGAAGCTGAGATGAGAGCAAATGGCGGAACAGGCTCAAGGGATTTAATTATCTACTCCTGCTCCTTGCTCTTACCTTCTGTTCTTAACTAAGGCAGTTAAGGACTACATTAAATTGAAATTAAAACATGCAATGTGGTAAGAATTAGAGGTAAGCCAGAAATTAGAAAAGTTTTATAAAGCAACAAAAGATGACCAAAAGTTAATGAGGAGCGAGAAAATAAATTTTGAGGGCAAACTGCCAAGTAATAGTGAAACAGACAGCAAGACCTTATTTATATATATAAAAGGAAGAGAACATCCAAACTGAACGTATTCCCCTTAGAAAATGAGGCTGGGAGGAAATAATAATGGGGAAATAGTAAATGCAGAGGAATTTTATAAATATTTCACATCAGTATTCACGGTAGAAGATACTAATAGTATTCTAAAAATATGAAATATTCAAGGGGCATAAGAGGGGGAGGGAAAATACAATAACTATCAAGAGAGAAAAAATAATAAGGAAACTAATGAAGCTAAAGACCAATAGATTCCCTGAAGTTGGTTCATTTCATCCTGGAATATTGAAGGGAGTAATATTGAGATAATGGCTGCTTTGGTAGTAACTGTTCAAGAATCCTTCAACTCTGGCAAAGTGTAGGAGGATAGTAAAACTGCAAACTAATAGAAGACTGAAAGTTGGGATAAAGGGTCATTTTCAGGATGGCATCCTGTGACTAGTGGAGTGCCACAGGTATCAATGTTGGGGCCAAGATTATTTATAAAACTTAGCACCCAAGTTCAGTAGGTAATGGAAAAAACAAGTGAAAAGCAAGCCTTTATTTCAAAAGGAATAGGGTGTAAAAATATGGAAGACTTGCTGAAACTACACAAGACACTTGTTAAGCCTCAGCTAGAATTTTATCCAAGAAACATACCCCAGCATTAGAGGGAATCCTGAGAAATCATGGAGTTTGGCCCTGGGTTTGGAGGGATTTTGCTATGAGGACAGTTTGAGTACATTTGGCCTGAACAATTGGAGACCAAAGAATCTATCAAAACAGGTAAGATGGTAAATCTTTGGAATTCTCTGTGGAATGTGGAAGCTCATTGTTTGAGCATATTTAAACTGGAGATGGAACAGATTATAAATTTTTCATTATCAATGGTGTAATGGATTATGGGAAAAAGAGTTGAAGTGTTCAATCCACAATGATCACATTGCATAACAGAGCAGGTTCGATGAGCTGAATGACCTATTCCTGTTCTTCTGTTCCTAGGTCCCTATACGTAGACAATTTGACAGGGTAAATGCTGAGCAGTTGCTTCCCCTTAGTGAGACAGTCTATGACCAGAGGGCACAATCTCAGAGTAAGGGACTCCGTGAGGTCAGGATCAGCTTCTTATCTCAGAGAGGAGCCAATCTGTGAAATTCTTTACTACAAGAGGCTGCCAAGGCTGCATTGTTAAATATATTCAAAGCTGAGGAAGATAGATTTTTAATCAGCAAGGAAATCATGGGTAATGGAGAAAAGGCAGGAAAGTGAAACCGAGGATTATCAGATCAGCCATGATCTCGTTGAAATGTAGAGCAGGCTCAATGGGCTGAATGGCCTATTTATGCACCTATGTCTTAAAGTTTCTCCATTTCTTTGACCTTTCACAGAATGTGGATGTCATTGGCAAAGCTTACCCATCCCTGATTGCCCTTGAACTGAGGAAGCTAACGAGTGAACCATTTCACAAGCTATCGGCCTGGAGTCACATGTAGGCTAGGCCCGGTAAGAATGCCAGATTTTCCCTTCCCTAAAGGGCAACTGTGAACCAGACATTTGTGGCAATTAATACAACTACTAAAACTAACTTTATATTTCATAGTTTTGTGAATTGAATTAAAATTCCTCCAGAAGCCATGGCAGCATTTGAACCCAGTTCCCTGGATCATTAATCTGGTTTTGGAGATCACTAGTCCAATGACTTTGCCATTGTCTCCCCTTCTGATGTAAGCTTTTTACAGTGGGCAAATTAGCAAATAGCTGGCAAAGAAGAAGCATGAAGAAAATATACTTGTGGCCATTATATAGAGCCACAAGATTGAGGTCTTGTCACACCATTGTAACTATGTCCTTAACATATTTTGAATGCTAATGAGTTTAAGAACTTTCCCTAGATTCTCAGGTGAGGCAGTTTTTTGGCTCATCATTACTTCAGAAATCCTCACATCGCATTGTACTGAATGGCAGAGCAGATTCGAAGGACCTACTCCTGCTTTTAGTTTCTATGTCTCCTGCTCATAAATCTCAGATACTCGTACAAATTTCTTTGATCAAGATTTTGGACATTTGTCCTAATATCTTCTCAGGTAGCTTTGTATGAACTGCTCTCAGACAATGTTCCCATGACATCCCTTAAGATGGTTTACAAGGTTAAAGATGACATATAAATAAACTCACAATATTATTGTAAGTTTCTTTCTAGCCCAAATCTGTTCGAGAGTCAAAGAGGATTACAATGCAGTAGTAGGGCATTTGGCCTATTAAGTCATACTAGCTCTCTGTTTCTGAAGAAAGCTATGTAAAAGCACCTTGGTGTGTATATTAAAGGTCAATGGATAATGCATATCAGTCACAAGGTTCTGATGATTTGTTCTAATTTACTTTTAATTACATCACATTACATCAGCTGGAAACACTGCGCAGGTGGTTTCAACTGTATAGTGTTCACATGAACCAAATTTACATAGTGACCAAATTAACATTGGTCTGTGAATAAATACATAACTGAAAATTGAAACTAAATTGTTTAAAATGAAAATAATTCACAATGAATTGGTTCTGAATCAAAAGAGCTACATCTAGGTTCACATTTTTGCTTTAAATGTAAATATAAAATAGACTTTATAATGAATTTAATATGTTGGTGATAAGGAGATTAATCTCCTTGATAACAGACTGCAAATAAGCCTAATGCGTCCATAGTTCAAACAAGGGTTTCTGTTTATTGGGAACAGGTAAGAGATGAATGGCTTGTTAAACATTGCCAACATACTTGCTTGGTGCCATTCAACGGTCACAACAAGTAGAAACAAGGACCTTGCGTTATACACCCATTTGCTAATTCAGGCCAACTTTGTTTCTCTATCTTATCTCTTCACCTTCTTTACCTCAGTGTGATTGCATACTTTTAATGCTCTTTGTCTCCGCTGAGTACCTCCAGCTCTGACCAGTGTGAAAATAAATGGACAACATGCCCATATGCATTTATGAGCCTTGATTGATTGATTGTTTCACTGCATTTTGCTGGTTATAAAGTTATATTATCACAAACGTTTAACCAATCAAACACCGTAAAAGGCAAGAATTTCCATTCTAACATTAGTAGGCCTCCTGTTGGCCACTTGGGTTGGAAACAAGTTAATCATTCACCTCTGTTGGATTGTGAATGCGTTCAGAACACATGGTTGGCGTATGCTTTATCTGCATATGTTTGTCTTAATTGTAGAAGTATATGACATGAAAGGGACAGGCCAAAAATTTCAAATTTTTAATGACCTATTCAGGCTAAGCTTGAGTGGTTACCTCATTACTTAGACACAATTAGCCCACTGTACCCCACTGTAACTGTCCATATTTTGAGACCGCTTTTAAGCTAGTCTCTATTGTTCATAGTTGGTACCCAATAATCAGGCTTGGCCCTGCAAGTGCAAACGGCAGTATTGTGTACCTTTCCCTATGATTTCCTGTCCTCAAGTCTCCAAAATAAATGCATAAAGCAGGCAATATGTAAAACCAACCAAATAATTGAAAGCAAAACAAAATACAGAACTACAGATGATGGAGATGCGAGACTAAAACAGATTTTGCTGGAGAAACTCAGTAGGTTCAGCAGCATCTGTGGGATGACACAAGGCATTAATGTTTCGAGTCTGGTGACTCTGTACTAGAATAAATAATGGAAGAACTACAGGTGGTGGTGTTTGCTGGCTACATTTGAAGAGAGTGAAGATTCTGTGACTTAGACACATACTGAGGCGACAGCCAAAGCAGGCTGCATAGCAGACAGAGAGTTTAAAATTTTCCTCTTACACCCATCAGGACTGGGATGCAAACAAAAACGCACTTTGAAAGGGAACACCAACTTAAACTGTGTGAGGATGCTGTTTATTACTTGAACCATGGCTATCCTGGAGAAGCAGCAAGATCTGATAACTGGAAATCTCAAGTAGCTGACTGATCTCAAGCCAAGCAACATTTTTCAAGGTAATGCTGGTCATAGTGATTTGGAGAGTAACATCTTATTTCCATTTAACATGAGGATCAAGCATTTTAGGTGTGTTACAAGGTTAAATACAAGAGGAGGTGATGGCCTGGTGATATTATCACTGGCCTATTAATCCAGAGATGCTGGTAATATTCTGGGAACCCAGGTTCAAATTCCCCCATGGTTAATGGTGGAAATTGAATACAATAAACGCCTGGAATTGAGAGCCCAATGCTGACCATGAACCATTGTTGGGAACCATCTGGTTTATTAATCCACTTTAGGGAAGGAAACTGTCATCCTTACCTGGTGTGGCCTACATGTGATTCCACGTCTCAATTGGACTCTTAATTGGGTGGACAATAAATGCTGGCACAAGCCAGTGATGCTCTGATCCCACGAATGAACAGTTTTAAAGAATGTAAAACTTCCTACTGCTCAGCCCTCACCTCAGCATGGCAATCTCTATTGGATTAATATTAGACTTTTCGGCACCAGTTATGATCATGCTCTCTTTAACTGAGATTCACAGACTACTCCCTACAGGCCTTTTAATTTCCACTCATGAGAACATTCTTCAATTTTGATTTCCTGTACTGAAGAACTTTACAATTGGCCAAAGAAAAGAAAATACCATTGCTTCTGTGTGCAATGGATTTGTCTCCATAACAGAAGTGCAGCACCATCCTGACCCCTCTGTTCCATCTTAGAAGTGTAATCAGTCCTTGACAAAATGAACATCCACAAACTGGCCACCTTGTAGTGGTATAAAACAGGCTGCAGATGTTCTCGATGTTGATCCTTGGTTACGCCAATAAGCAACTGCAATTCCACCCACGTAAACTTTGTTTTTAGGGCTGGAGATTCCTCCAAGCTCAGACAGTGAGCCTGTTAAATATGAAGCGAAACCCCACCAGAATGCAAATGTATGAATATCCATTGTCTGCCCTGGTGCTAAAGTGCATTTATCTAATTCCAACCAAGTGGTATTTCCTTAGGAGAGTGGATAGTGGATGTGAGATACAGGGAGGGTGTGGTGGTCTGGTATTCCTCCCAGACGCTGGCTAAACTCTTGTTAAGGATCTGCCCAAACCTGGTTTCTATTGCTGCTGTGATGTTTCCATAGAATCACATGACAGTTTGTCATGGACCAGATCAAACCCCTTCAATATATATTAAGAAGATAGTCTAGACCCCAACATACAAGGTTATTATAAAGTATTGTGTTCCAGATGCAATTCCATTGGTCAAACTACCAGGCTCAAAGCAAAACATACTTTATTCATTCAGAATAATTAAAATAGAGACAAATAAAAGGAATTGGCTTAACAATAACTCTATCGACATGCTAAACAAAATGTCAAGTACTACTAGTTAATCATTCCAATTTGGTAACATTTCCATAAACACGCCCTTGGCAAAGGCAAATTCAGTAAAGCAGAATGTCTCACATGCAATTCTAACAGCAGGAAGCGAGCCTCAGCTTTTAGCTGGAACAGAGAGTGGAATAAACGATTCCACAAACAGTCTCTAGGACACAGAAACCACTACTGAAGGCTAAAACTTTAAAAAAATCCTGTTTCTGGGAGATAGTAAGAATTGCTGATGGTAGAGTCAGAGATAACACAGTGTGGAGCTGGAGGAACACAGCAGGCCAGGCAGTATCAGAGCAGTAAGAAAGCTGATGTTTCGAGTTGGGACCCTTCTTGGGGTCCCGACCAGAAACATCAGCTTTCTTGCTCCTCTGATGCTGCCTGGCCTGCTTTGTTTCTCCAACTCCACACTGTGTTATCTCTGGTCCTGTGGGAGCTTGACTCCAGCCATTCAGCCTGTTCCTTTTGTTACAACTTTTTAAAAAATCCCAACGCCTCAAAAGCAACTTATTAGCTTCGGACCAGATTGCTCAATGCCTCTATCTCAACCTTTCTACATTGAAAACAACAGGACAAGATACACCACTTAAAACCATAGTATCCTCACTGGATGATGAGCAGAACTCCCAATGTAAATTAATTTTGCTCTTTGTACATTGGCCCACTTTGTGGCAGGTGCTGCCACTAATACAAACCACCTGCTGGATTCATAAACAGAATAAAAACATAATGTCTGCATTCAAAGAGCAATAATGCATCCTAGATCGCAGGTGCTATTAAATTTGCGATAGCCTTCAGTTTATTAAAGGGACTCTAGAACAGAAAACATTACAAAACAACACAGTCCCACAAATGCACAGTTTAAAATTCCAATCAAGCCAATTCATGAGCAAGCTGTTTCTAAACATTGTCACGATTGGCCTTTTCAGGATTTCATGTATTTCTACTTATCTATTGTCTGTGAGATTATCCTTGTTGCTCATTTAAGTATCAATTTTGAACTTTTTTTTAGAGTAAGTATTGAAAACAAAATGTATTTGATTCTGTTGCAACGCACGTAGATTAACCCAGACAAGTTTTATAATTTACGGGTAAAAGCCAAGCAACCTGTGCACGATCTATAAATGTAAAACATTTGTTTAAGTCGTGTCAAGTGTCCCTGGTTTAATGTCTCCCCAGCTCATCACCATCCCCCAAGAAATGATGTTGTACACTGTGGTATCTTCCTGTTTTTTGGAGAGAACAGTTCCTGTCTCTCCATATCATTCATTTACAGTTTAATCATCAACATGAAAGGCTTTCTGTCAGCTCCCTCTAATAACATTTAATTTCCTTCCTCCCCCATATACATTACCTGATCATTGGACATGTGATAGCTCCGGAGAATCTTTTAACCCATCTGGCCTTGAAAAGCAAAGATAAATAAAACCAGGGAAAATAAATTCTTAGTTCTCAAGATCTGCACGTTTTTGCAATGCATTTCCTGCCTGTTGAATATGCACAATGAGAATTTTAGCATCGACTGTTTCTTCAGGTAGTTTTCTCGTTACGGCAGGTCATTCTTACAGTCAAGATAAAGTCACCACAGGGCATTGGAAAGTGAGAGAAAGGTGGTGGTTTAACCTGAAGGCTACCATACTCAAGGGAGGGGTAGAAATTGAGAAAGAGGGTCCTTCATGGTAACCTTAGTCAGTGGAGGAACACACCTGTCGGTTGTATTCTACATTGTATAGCAAACATTCAGCCAACTGAGTATTGAGTGAAGGTGGTTTATTCGCTCCTCAGTCATCAGACATTCACATACAACTGTATAGACTTTGTGAAGATCACACTGCTCTGGAATAAATGGACCAAGAATTCATTTCTTGTCTTGATCGAGAAAAGCCAGATTTCTTCTATCAATTACACCCAGCACTTTCTTACTGAGTGAAGTCTCCCTCGTGCATGGAATTCGTAGCAGTCACCTTTTTAAATAGTTGCGAAAATTTGCAAATAAAATACTGCAAAGAGCACCAGAGGCTTGGCACGATGTTTTCTTCGAAGAGACATGAGAGTCCCATTTTTGAATTGGTCATCTATGTTAGACAGGCTAACCTCAGTCTGTGTAGTTGTCAAAACACAGCATTGGCTTCAAAGCCATTAACAAGGCGACGGAAATATCCCATTATGTGTTTCTGTTCATAGTTAGCATCCAGGAACATCTCATGGAAAGTTTGTTTGAGCATGCAAACGATGAATGAGAGCAATGCCAGGTGATCGTAATCTTAATTTTTCAAGTTAGCACTACTAGAGCTCAAAGATGAAATGTGGTCATTTAGAGAAGGTTACTGGTACCAGTAAAAATATACCCTCATGAGTCAGCATCCAAGCAACAACTTATATTTACATAGCACCTTTTAATGTAACTAAACCTCCTGAAATGTTTCGTACAAAAATCATAATTCAAAATCTAGCACCGAGACACATAAGGAAATAAAACACCAGCTGGTTGAATGCATTGTCAAAAGGTAGGTTTTAAGGAGTGTCCTAAACAAGAAAAGTGAGATATGGATAGGCACTGAGGTGTAGTGAAGTTATTTTCAGAGTGTCTGTTCTAGGCAACTGAAGGTATATGCTCAACTTGGAACATGCTGCATGAAAGAACGTTGGACTCTGTGGGACTTTCTGTAATTTATCAAATGAAATGTTTTGCCCTTGGGTTGTATACCCAACATGGAATTCATATGTTGAATAAATAAATGAGCTTTATTGTCACATATTGGTACAGATTCTTGTGTATAAGTTCTTCGGGGAAGAATAAAGAAGTCCAGCATTACAGATTGTAGGAATAAATTAGAAAATAGGTAAATAAAAAGTTCAGAATAATAGTCTTTCCAACCCAGCCCATGCTGGCTCCTAGCCTCCAGCCCATGCCAGAATATCAACAGTGTGGAAATTGTATTAAGGAATTCCAGTGACAAATGTGTTTTATGGGGAAAAGTTTAATTTTGTTGCACTTTCCACAATTTGCAACTCATTATATTTTGTCATCTACCTTTACGAATTTTGTGAAGCAAGTGTATTTTCAGGGAAAAGATGGTGGAGCAGTTAAAATCAGGAATGCTCAAACGACCATCCTTAGGAAAAGCATTAACATAGAAAGCAGAAGATGTAGTGGTATCATGGTAATATTACTGCACGGGCAATCCAGAGCCCCAGGTATAGTGGTTGAGCAAGTTAGCACTGCTACCTCATAGGGCCAGGGGCCCAGGTTTGATTCCACCCTCGGGTGTCTGTCTGTGTGGAGTTTGCACATTCGTCCCGTGTCTTTGTGGGTTTCCTCCCCCGGTCCAAAAATGTGCACTTTAGATGGATTGGGCATGTTAAATTCCCATAGTGCCCAGGGATGTGTACGTTAGATGGGTTAGACATAGGTAATGCAGATGTAGGGGAACGGGTCTGGGTCGGACAGTCTTTGGAGGGACGGTGTGGACTTGTTGGGTCGAATGGCCTGTTTCCACACTGTAGGGATTCTATGATGATGATTCTGTGAAAACTTGGAATAAAGACCTGTACTTATGGCAATGAGTGCCGCCCAGTGATAGTAAGAATGGCCGATGCTGGAGTCAGAGATAACGCAGTGTGGAACTGGATGAACAGCGCAGGCCAGGCAGCATCTGTGGAGCAGGAACGCTGACATTTCCGGCCAGGACCCTTCTTCAGAAATGGGCCTACTCAGAAACTTCTCAGTGGTTGCTTGTCATTTTTCAAAAAACAACTAACTCTGTTCACTAATGTCCTTGAGGGAAGGAGTCACCTGCCTTCAGATGCACAGCAATGTAGTTGATTCTTAACTGCACTCTGGCATTAAGGGAAGTGGTAGGAGTCTGGAACATGCTGCCAGGAGTGGTGGCGGATGCAGATATATGACAGGGGAGTTTACGGGGTGACAAACGCTGGCCTTGCCAAGGATGTTGATGAACGCAGAAAAGAATTGGCAAACTATACTATTAAATGTGTCCCTGTCTGGGCTGCTATATAGGGCTTGCAGAAGCAAATTAATTTTGTTTCAAGCACTCTAAAAAAGATTAGAAAGGAAGTTCAAGGCTAATATTTAAATGGGCCACAAGCAACAATGATAACCTCATTGATAATATATAAAATCATAGGAGGTCTGCAGTACCAAAAGGGCCCTTTGGCCCATTGAGTCTGCAACTAGCAAAAACAGACACCTGAGCATTTTAATCCCATTTTTCAGCATTTGGCCCTTGGCTTTGTATGCCTTAACATCACAACTGTACAGCTAAGGGTTTCTGTCTTGTCCTCCCTTAGAGGCACTGAATGCCAGATTCCCACCACCCTCTGTGTGAAAAACTGTAATCTCGTACCCCCTCTTATCCTATTAAATCTACGATCCCCTGGATCATTGATCTTTCCATTAAGGAGACAAGCTTTTTCCTGTTTACCCTGTCTGTGCTCCTCCATAATTTTCACATCTCAGTCATGACATTTTTCAATTCCCTCTGCTCTGAAGGAAACAACCCCAGACTATTCAATCTCCCTTTGTAACGAAATCTCCCCAGCCTAGCAACAAACTGTAAATCTCCTCTGAACTTTCTCCAATGGGAAGGATGTGGAGGATTTGAAGACACTGCAGAAAAGGTTTACCAGGATGCTGCATGGATTAGAGGATACAAGCTTTAAGAAGAGGCTAGAAAAATGCAGGGGCTGTTTTCTCTGGAGCGGTGGAGGCTGAGGGGATACTTGATACATGTCTATAACATTATGAGAGGCATAGATAGGGTTGACAGCCAGATTCTTTCTCCCGAAGTTGAAATGTCTAAAACTTAGAGGGCATGCATTCAAGGTGAGAGGGGGTACATTCAAAGGAGATGAAAGGGCAAGTTTTTTTTTTACCCGGAGAGTGGTAGGTGTCTATAACATGTTGCCAGGAGTGTTGGTGAAGGCAGATATTTGACAGAAGCACTTACAGGATGTTTAGATAAGCAAATGAATATGCAAGGAATGGAGGGATATGGACCAAGGCCAGGCAGAAGGGATTAGCTTCATTTGGCATCATGTTTAGCATAACCTCTTGGGCTGACGGGCCTGTTCCTGTGTCGTACTGTTCCATGTTCTACGTTTAGTCATACCCTTTAAGGAAGGATAAGTTTGGTGATTCATTCTGGCCTTGGTTGAAAGCATAATAGTTGACAGTTCATACTCTAAATCAGAAGGCTGAGAGTAATCATTGGATTTGATCATATTATTTGGGTCAGCAGTGGTGAAGAAGTTCAGCATTGGCACCAGTAAAGAACATTAAACCAAAGTCTTACCGTTCCACTGGCTCAAGTGAACACTAAAGATCCCATGACGTGATGCTGCTTCATCAGGTAACACCAGCAATATCAAAGAGGTGTGGTGCAAAATTTGGCTTTGACTCATTTATCAGCTAACTTCCTTTGATTGCCATTCAATATGTTCAATCTCATAGCTTATGGCAGAAAGGGGTTTTATCACCTAATACTCCCATGCAAACAGCTCGTGGCTTTTGAGCAAGGACAAATGTTTTTGTTAAGAATGATCTAAATTTGTGGGATTTTCCATTGCAAAAATAAGTGCCAAATTACCCAAGTGATAAAACCCCTTGCATTGCAGACTAATCCCTTGTATTCTTTTTCAAATGTTCCTGAGAGAGAAGATGAGGCCTATAAGATTTCAAATCTTGTATTAATTGTCAGATATTGTTTGTGAAAGATAACATTCAAATTGGCGTGTATTTTTATGTGATGAGACTGTGTGTATTGTGTGATTTGTCAATAAGATTTTTTTGACAGCATGTAACTAGTTGACAGAGTGTTTGCTGTAAATGGCCGAGTGATTGATCTTTATATTTATAGACTACATTTAGTCAAGAAAAGAAAACATTAACCACTCAATATAAATGGGTCCAATACATGCCAATGGCTTGGAACTGTAGGTACGAAAAATATTGCCTGGCATTGATAATTGCCGCATACTTCAACATCAACAAGTGTCAACTGCACTGAAGCAAAAATTCCTCCAACAAAATATACAAGGTGAGAGCTATTATAAACTACATCTATTTGAATAATCCAGCTTGCTATTACCTTTATACTCTGCCACTATAAATTCAGGGAAGTCTCATACTGCGTAGTCTACATCATGGTCTACTTTATTATGGTGAGATTACTTTGTTTAAGGCAGCCTTTGAATTCAGAACCACTTTAAAGCTTTCAATTATGTTGTAAATAAACACACAACTTCAAGCTTATTGATATAAGACATCTTTTACTGTGTGGGTAAAAGGTTTGTGTTCTGTCACTAATTTGAGATTGGAACACTTATCTGTTGTTTGACTATATCAGGAATATACTTGTTAAAACTAGACTGTCGAATGCATTTTTGAGCATTGTGGCATTTATGGGCTTCTCTCTTCCTGTCTGCTCCCATTTAGTCATTCCACTGCATCTTGTGACAGTTGAATTACCTCCTTCAAACTGATTCCGCTCAATAATAAATACAGCTGAGTTCAAACAATAGTCAAGCCTTTTGTTGAATCCATCCTCTCCTCCTGAATGCTAGAGTTGCACTTATTGACAGGTGCTCACATTCAAGATGGCGCCCCCTTAAATAACAATCATGGAAAGGTCATAAGGGGGGCATTTGCTGATGATTTCACAACGCTCAGCGCCATTCGTGACTCCTCAGATACTGAAGCAGTCCATGTTCAACAAGATCTGGACAATATCCAGGCTTGGGCTAACGAGTAGGAAGTAATATTCGTACCACACAAATTCCAGACAATGACCAGCTACACTAAAAGACATTCTAACCACTCTCCCTTGACATTCACTGGTATTACCATCACTGAAACTCCCACTGTCAACATCTTGGGAATTACCATTGACCAAAAACTCAAGTGGACTCACCGCATACATACAGTGGCTACAAGAACAGGTCAGAGGCTAGGAATACTGCAGCAGTATTCCTGACTCCCCAAGGACTGTCCACTGTCTACAAGGTACAAGTCAGGAGTGTGATGGAACTCTTCCCATTTGCCTGGATGGGCCTAGCTCCAAGAACACTCAAGAAACTTGACACAAGGAGAAGGTAGCCTGCTTGATTAGCACCACATCCACAAGTATTCATTTCCTCCATCACGGCTGCTCAGGAGTAGTGGCAGTGAGTACGATCTACAAGATACACTGCAGAAATTCACCAAAGATCCTTAGTCAGCACCTTCCAAACCCACGACCACTTCCATCTAGAAGAACAAAGGCAGTTGATACATGGGAAGACCACCACCTACAGGCTCCCCACCAAACTACTTGCCATCCTGACCTGGAAATATATCACTTTTCCTTCACCGTCACTAGGTAAAGATCCTGGAATTCTCTCTCTAAGGGTATTCTGGGTCATTCTACAGCATGTGCATCACAGTGGTTCAAGAAGGTAGCTCATTATCACCTCCTCAAGGGCAACTAGGAATGGACAATAAATGCTGGCCCAGTCAGCAATGCCCACATCCCATAATAAAATAAACAAATTATTGTCAGTCAACTGGCAGCCAATGTACCATGCCAATTTAATTGCGATCAACGGCACTTTGGTTTTTAGGGCGATGATGTTCTGATCTGCTTTGCTTAAAGAAACGTTTCAAATGACATTTGGAACAGCAAGCTAAAGATTAGTGCCTTACCCTGCTCTCACCCATTTGCAGTGATGACCACATAAGGGTGGAGACAAGCTATAAACGACCATTATGAATTTGCTTGTTTGTTGGCCTACTGGGTTCATTAGCATCATTTCTTCCTCTGTGGTTTCCTTCAAGCTTCCCTCAGCCTACATCTCAATGTACTACACTGTTGAATTTTTCTTCATCCTTTCCTGTTTATGAACTGTAAGTATTCCTTCAGTTGTTGCTAGAACTAGGGTGCTAGGCCTTTCTTTCCAATGCCTGTAATGATTGCCTTCTATCTCTATCTCTTTCACCATACTTACCAGCTTGTTCAAGTCCTGAACTACTAGTCTTTATCTGACTCACCTGTTGGTCTTTCTGTTTATCCAAATGATTTTGATCAGCACTTGTTGCACATTTCCAAAGATCTCATCCTCTTTCTTTAGAGTCAAACACTCACCTCTGTAGATTGTAACACTCCACACTAGTGACTGTATTATAGGCATTGAGTCATAGAGTTGTCCAGCACAGAAACAGCCCCTTCAATCCAACTCTTCCATGCCAACCAGATATCCTAAATCAATGTGATCCCATTTGCCAGCATTTGGCCCATGTCCCCCTGAACCCTTCCTATTCATGTATGCATCCAGATGTCTTAGAAATGTTGTAATTGTACCCATCTCCACCATCTCCTCTGGATTAGTTTTCAGCCAAATGCTGATCTTTTTGCAATTTATATCAATGGCAATACTGCTTGCTGTAGCATTTCTGAACTCGATTTAACGCTTGGATATAATTTTGGTGTTTATCTAGTTGAGGTATTTGAATTTATCCACTGACTTTATCTCAACACTTCCAGTCTTGACATGTACATTATCATTTTGAGTTGAAACAGTGGTCTTTGCCTCATATATGTTCCATCCTGAGGACCAAGGGTGTTGTTTATTTAGGCTGGGTCATGAATAACTCTGTAGAAACCTTAGATCCAGTGCATCTCTTTCCCACTCTAGATACTGGCCATTCTGAAAGACTCATGTTCAAACTGCATGTGATGTTCTTTAGAATTGTCACTGATTATAAGGACCTCATTTTGTCACAGAGGAAAGCATCTGAAAATACCGAGCAGAATGCTATTAGCAGTTTTTTTCAAAATATTAAGAGAGTGAAAGTGTGGTTGAAAAGTTAAGCTTTGACAATACATCGGAAAAGGATGAAATGTGAAGAATTTAGGAAGCAACCAGAGGGGAGAATGCTTAGCCACTGCTGATGAAATGGAAGGACATTCAATCGGACCAGAAGAATGGAGGTTCCTAGTTGTTGAAATGGTTGAAGGAAATTGCAGACATCAAGTGGATGTGACTCTGCTGGGAAAGGATTTAGAACCAAGGATATAAATTTTAAAATCAATACACTGGACAGATGAGAGTCAATGAGCACTCACAAAAGCAAGTTATATATACACTGGGCTTCAGAGTAGGATGGGGTCAGTGGAATTCTGAAAAATTCAAAGCTTGATTCCAGCATGTGCCGTAATTTGATCTTAATGGAGTTGAGTTTGAGAGACTGATGAGGAGCTCTAGGGAGGTTGAGTCTGTATGGTGAAGAAAGCCACTTTGAATCCATCCTGCCCTCTGGAGTTCGTTTCCTCTGCTAATGTGTCCATTGTGGATGGATCACAAGATCACATCATTTACGGACTTCAATACATTAATGCTTCTCCAGATGATAGTGCTTTGCATTCCATTCAATGCACTTTAAATATCTCACATTCTATCAGGGGCCAAACAATGCAGTTTAATGTTTGCTTTGGTTAAGATAGCTATTTAAGACCTAACCCTTGAAAACCGATTTACCTTGGATAACAGATAAGGTTGTTGAACTCCCCTGCACTGACACCCTTACATGGGACGATTTACTTTTGCAAATTGCTATTAGTGTTTATGTAATGCTTTTAGCCATAAACCTAAAACAAATTTGACTCATCGCTACCTGGAGTCATGATCAAAAGGCTCCTAGAACTTGAAGAAAAACCCTACTGAGCGAATATATTTCCATTATTATCAACACAAATACAGCCAACCATTTTGGAAACAGGCCCCTCCGAACACCAATGATACAAGCAATGAGTTAAATGACTTCTGACATTGGTGCAGTGAGGAAGAAACTTTGATAGGAAGAGCTCTTTACTCTTCCTCAAGGAGCTCTGAAAGGTCTTTAAGTGTTGACCTGAATCAGACCTCAGTTTAATATCTCATCTGAAGGATATCATCACCAACAGCCACAAGGCTATCTCGCTATGAAAGGCTCAGTTTAGGCAGTGTTGTAAAATATTAATGGCTTAAACCTAAAGCTTTCTGGTTCAGACACAAAACTACTAAACTGGATTAGACTGGTACAGAGATAATGGGAACTGCAGATGCTGGAGAATTCCAAGATAATAAAATGTGAGGTTGGATGAACACAGCAGGCCAAGCAGCATCTCAGGAGCACAAAAGCTGACGTTTCGGGCCTAGACCCTTTCTCTGATGAAGGGTCTAGGCCCGAAACGTCAGCTTTTGTGCTCCTGAGATGCTGCTTGGCCTGCTGTGTTCATCCAGCCTCACATTTTATTATCTTAGACTGGTACAGATTTGGCCCCGTTGTGGCTATCTGCTGCACTCCCTCTGGGATAATTTGCTGTGACAGTGCAAAGCGTACTTTATTGAATCAGCAGCCTGTTTTACAACTTTCCTCTTTATATTTTCAGCAACTTCACTTTTTTGCATAATCATGCAAGGATAAGATGTATCCCATATTACCTGCTTCTCTTTGGGAATTTCTCTCAGTGCTGTGACTGTTTCGTATTTTCCGAACAGAGGCTTTCTCTTTCTCTCTATTGCGAATGTTGCCTACTTTCCCTTTTGTGGTTTCTTTTGAAGTGCATGGGGTAAAAATCATGATCAGTCCAGGACTCGGTATACCATTTTAAAACATTTACTGGTCAGCCATTCTTATGCTGTGAGGACTCCCATGCACATCCAGCTGGAAGAGTGGTGCTGGAATGAACTGGAGTTCAATTTTCGATATACAAGACACTTCCAACCAGTACCAGTCATTTCCCTATTTTACTGGTATTCCTTTTGGTTCAAAAGATTTCTGTACAATACACAAATGTCGACACAAAAGAACATTGAAACTGCCTCCATAGAATCCCCACAGCATAGAAACAGGTGATTCAACCCATTGAGTCCACACCCAGACCAAATCCCCGACCCTATCATATCTTTGTATTTCCCATAGCTAATCCACTTCAGCTGCACATCTTTGAAGTGTAGGAGGAAACTGGAGCACAGCCACACTGACACAGGAGAATGCATAAACTCCACACACACAGTTGCCCAAGGCTGGGTTCAAACCCGGGTCCCTAGTGCTGTGAGGCAGCAATGCTAAACACTGAGAAAGCATGCTGCCCAGTTCCTTGAGACAACTGTGCCACTAGGAACAAAAAGCTTTGGTTTTGATTCTCCATTTGTCCTGATTTAACTAACCTTGGTATTGAGGTTTGTATCACAGGCAATGTAGTTTACCCAAGTGAAGGAAAGGACAGTGTCTTGTGCCTGATCAGGATACAATGGGATATGGTGAAGAGTATGTGTGTGTGGATGTAGGTTATGAATGGATTTGGATTTCAGAACCCTGTCTCACTCAAATGATTTGTTTAGACTTACGAGCTTGCATCCAATTTCAGCAGTTAATAGGGAAGACAAATAGAATGTTGGCCTTTATTTCAAAGGGAATAGAATATAAAAATAGGCTTTTTTAAAACTACATGGGGCACTAGTCAGCCTACAGCTCGATTGTTGTGGGCTCCTGATCTAAGGAAAAATGTGTTCGTATTGGAGGCAGTTCCAGAGAAGGTTCAATAGTTTGATACCAGTTATGGAGGGACTGTCTTATGAGGAGATGTTGAGTAAATTGAGCCTGTTCTCTTTGGAATACAGAAAAATGAGAGACGAACTGGTTGAAATGTGCAAAGTTTTTTGTGGGCTTGACAGAGAGCTGCTGAGGCTGGGTCATTAAGTATATTCAAGGCTGAAATAGACAGTAAGGTAATCAAGAGTTATGGGAAAACTCTTGATTAAAAGTAGCATTATAACAAAGTGTGAAGCTGGATGAACACAGCAGGCCAAGCAGCATCTCAGAAGCGCAAAAGCTGACGTTTCGTGCCTAGACTCTTCATCAGAGCATTGTCAATTATTAGATCAGCCATGATCTTATTGAAAGACGGAGCAGACCCGATGGGCTGATAGCCTACTTCTGCTCTCACCTCTTATAGCAACCCGGCCATGACAAATTGACGCGAGGATGAAGTGGAGCTCACCAGCTCGGGTGACATGATGAGGAAGACAGCGCCTTTGGCATTTGCAGTTCTCTTCCTCAAAGAACACTGCAGGTTGAGTTATTGAATGCATTCACATCTGAATTTGACAGATATTTAATTGACAAGGGACTCTAAAGTGATGGGGGTCAGGAAGGAGAGTGGAGATACGGTGGCAATTCATTCAGCCACAGTTCCATTGAATGGTGGAACAGGCATAAAGATGAAATGGACTACTTCTTATTGTAGTTATCATATTGAGGACAAAGAAAAAGTTGCATTTCTATAGTACCTTCACAAACAACAGCTTTATCAACAATGAAGTTCTTTTGATATGCGGTCACTGTCATGGCGCAGGAGCCAATTTCTGGAGACCCAGCTGTTATGAACCACAATGCCATAATGATCAGTGAATCTATTTACTGATTGAGCAGTGAATATTAGCCAGGGCACCAGGGATGACTCCCTCAACTTGCTTCAAGATTATACCATGAGGTCTATTATGTGCAGTTTAGAAAACAGACAGGGCCGACATTCAACCTCTCGACCAAAAAGCAGCATTTCTGACGGCGTGGTATTCCCTCAATATTGCCCTGGAATGTCAGGCTAGATTTTTCTCCCAGAATCTCCCGAATTAGACTCGAACTCATCAGCATTCTGACTCAGCAGCAAGACTGCTAGCTACTGGGGTTGACAGTGAACACAATGCAGAGTAAGCACAGGGATCAGCCTGACACACTTCCACTCACATGCACGGACTCTTTTAATAGAAAGAAAAACCAGTTCTCCTGATACAAGAGGATCATGGAAAGGTGTAATTGTGACCATGTTTCTATATTTCAGCAGCAACAGCAGTGGAACATTCATGCTGTAGCTATGTTGATTGGATTCCGAGGTATTTATAAAACTGCTGCCCGAAACAACATGACATGTCGACGCAAGACCTGCATTTCGAACTGACATATTGAAAAGCATCTGAGCTGCATGTATATAAAGAACATAAAAATGTTGCTCGTCGCCTTGACATTTCAACAGGAACAATGAGCCCACTAACCTTTTTGTTTAAGGGCACTTTGTCTGTAATGAACTTGTGCATGTAAATATTAAGGCAATGGCTGTCCCAGGTATACTTGACCTTGGAGAGTGTGTGACCTTTTACAAGATATTTGTTGGAAAGGATTTACTAAAAGTTCCCATTAATGTCATGATTTAAGGCATAATTTATTAGTTTTTTTTGAAAGCAAGTTTGGGATATTAATTTGTTAGCATTGAGGTTTTTTCTCCTGTTCCTCATTAATAACAAATTGATTAAATTTTCTTGATGAACAAAATACTTTGCACGCGCGTACTAGCAGACTTTCAATCCATATTCAGGCTGTGAACGGCATGGCATCTAATGCAGAGACACGGCAGGCCAGTGAAGCAATTGATCTATATAGTATAAGCTGGCAGGTTTTTTGAAATAGGGAAAGGCTGTGTGGTGGTATAACAAAAAAGGGGTGGATAGAAATTAGTTTATGCAAGTCTAGCTGTACCATCCACTACTGTGCGACTGTTTAGCAAGCTCATAAATTTTTGTATCATTATGTAGGGGCAAGTTGTACCAGTTGAGCTAAGTAAATTGATCATAGTTGTTCCTCTGAATGTTCACTTGCTGTGAAGTGAACCAGCTTAATGATTCACACCAGGCTCTTATCCTGACAAGCATTTACTCAGTCTGCTTTTGAGGAAACACAAATGAACAATATAATTATTTATCTCAAGTTACAAGGGGATACACAATTGTACAAGTTGAGATAGGCGAGTGTGAATCCATTTCCACAAAAGTAAGACACTTGGACCTTTTAACCCTACTGAAATTAACAAGAGCACATACAACTTTTCATTGTTTCTCAATGGCACATTGAAAATGATACACAAAATTGTTCACTTTGCTAAACTGTACAACATTCCTTAAAGGAAATTTCAGGAGTTACCCTGATGTTGGGCATTCATTCAACAATTTTAGGATGAGGATTTGTTGTAAATCATTACAAAGCTTCACCTTACCTCTCCATTTCCCTGAAGCTTCTTCTATGCATCCTGTCAGGTCCCAGCCCTTGATGTTCTTTTAAGCCCAATCCTGGACCTGGGGATGAAAATCAAAGCATCACAATGGAATGCTGCCCTGCTGGAGGTGCTATCTTTCAGACAAGAAATTAAATCAAAGTCTTGCCAGTCCTGTCAGCTGCAAGTAGAAGATTCCAAGGCACTAATTTGAAGAAGGACAGTCCTGTGTCCCAACCAAATCTATCTCTCAAACAATATCACCGGCATGGACTTTTAAACATTTCTCCCATTGTGAAGGGATGTCACTGGCAAGGCCAGCATTTGTTACCCATGTTGAATTGCCCTTGAAATGAGAGACTTGCTCAGCTATTATTTATTTACCAATGGAGGCTGGGCAGCCAATTGCCCATTGAATGGATGTGGGTGTCAGCTCTGGGTTGGATGGGAAGATAATAAACTGGTGGATTGTGGGGGTGAGCTCTGCATTTGGTAGGAATCTAACAGGCTGGTGGATTGTGGCAGTAAGCACTGGGCTGGGTGGGAAGATAGCAGGCTGTTGGATTGTGGGAATGAGCTCTGGGTTGGATGGGAAAGTGGCAATCTGGACGCCTGGCCTATTTGCACACACAAATCCTACCCGAAAACTCACTTGGCATGTAATATCCAAGTAGTGAACGAAAATCTGGATAAAACATCCCAGAAAAACTCATTTAATGTGTCTCAAAAGCCCACTTCTAAATATGGTGTCAACCACCAATTTCAATCAGAAAATTATCATTGAAAGCTGAGCATTCGGCCTTTTCTGATACAACTGCAGTATCGCCGTCTCTAAGCCAGGCAATCTGAGTTCAAATCCCATCTGCTCCCAAAGTTTATCATAACATCTCTGAACAGGTTGATGAGGAAAATATCTGGAAGAGCATCTGAAAGCTGAGCTTTCAGTTTAAATTCTCGGTAATGAACCAGTTTAATATTCAGTTTGTTGTTATTCAGAAAGGTCACTAATGGCTGTAAAGGGGGCTGTAGTGTTGCAATGGTAGTGTCCCTACCTCTGAAGTAGGATGCCAAGGTTCAAGCCTCACCTACTCCAGAGTTATGTCATTACATCTTTGAGCAGGTTGATGAGGAAAATATAAATGGAGTTAGCCAAAAGCATGGCTGGTAGTTTCATTAAAGATCAAGGGCAAGCCATTTAAATGTCAATCAGTCCCATAACAATTAAACAGTTTTGCTATTCCCAATGCACTCTTTTACCAGGCAATGTCTCATGCCAACTGTGAGCTAAATTGGAGATGTAGTTTAAGATAAAACAAAGGACTGAGGATGCTGGAGATCTGAAACTCCTCCTCCACCTCCATGAACATTTATTTGGACAGGAGCCCTCTCCCCATCCCACAGACACCTGCACCTGCCTCCAACACCCTCCCTCCACTTGGAATCCTCTCTCTGGCCTTTTGCCTGCACTCAACACGTTCACCTTAATTGGGCACCTTAATTTCTCTGCCCCGCTTACCCATTCGAACCTATCTCCCTCTGAGCTGACTGCACTCCATGCTGCCAGATCCAACCCTGACCCTGTAATTAATCCTGACAAAAGGTTGGCGCTCTTGTTGTCTGGCAGACTGGCACCTGCATTGCAGAGGCTGAGCATTAGCTCTCGAACACCTCCTCCTATATCTCCCTTCACCAGGACCATCAAACACCAGGCCACGGTGCCTTTTAGGAATTCTGATAAAGAGTCATTAGACCTGAAATATTAACTCTCTTTCTCTCCCTCCAAATGCTTGCCAGAGCTGCTGAGTTTCACCAGCAATTCCTATTTTTGTTACGATTTAAGACCTTCACTTTGGCCATTTTGCAGGCTGTTTAATAGCTGAGTTAATCATGGGGGAAGTATTCCTTTGATTTTTACTTCAACTGAACCTGAATCCCTTTTTTTATGCAGAACAGCCTTTTTGATCAGAGATATCCCCTCCTTCACCATCTATCATAATTTCTCCCCTGGTCTATCATGCCTAAACATATTTTAAACTGATGTTTATATTCCATTCCTCAAAATTTTGCCATTAAGTCTGTTTTTGTTGCTTATAACTGGTTGATTTGATACTACACTTTTACAGTGTCCACATGCTGATCTACATTCATTTCACCTCTTTCCATACACTTTGTTCATATTTTCCTTCCAATCAGTTCTACCTTCTTCCTCATTTTCCTGTTGATCCATTTTGCCAGTGCCTTAGCTTCCTTCCGGCTCAGATGTCTCTTAACCTTATCAATGAGATCCAACATTCCTCTGCTAGTACATGACCAATGCCATTAAAATAAATATCATTTTCTCAAGGCCACACCTTGAGATGCTTCTTGCAACACACACCTGAATGGTCGGCCACGTTCTGCCCTTTGTAAACCTTGATGTCATTTAAAACTGTTTTCTTAAATCCCATTCACTGCCACTGCTATTCTTGTTTGCCCACTTAGATTCCCAGTCTCCTTGTTTTCAAATTCTTCCATGCACTGGGCTCTCTCAATCTCTGTCATCTTTTCCAGCCTTAGCCACATTCAGCTAGTTCTGGCCTCTTGACCATCTCCAATTTTAATTGTTTTAGCATTTTCCCCTCCTTTGCCATCATATTTTCACATTTTTCCACAACGTTTCTTATCTATGAGCCACCAAAGAAGCTTTGATTCTTGATGAATATAAGAGAATATTGTATCCACCCATCTAACAACTGGTCTCCTACTGTGGGAAAACTACATTGAGGTGGAAGACCAGTCAGGATACAGTTGAACAGCAAAGCAGGCTTGCGGGGCGCTGCAGA
Source organism: Stegostoma tigrinum (assembly GCF_030684315.1). Lineage (NCBI taxonomy): Eukaryota > Metazoa > Chordata > Chondrichthyes > Orectolobiformes > Stegostomatidae > Stegostoma > Stegostoma tigrinum. The sequence goes on along the minus strand of NC_081362.1, from coordinate 12,034,248 downwards.
ATGGCCTACTCTTCCTCCTATTTTATTTGATTCCTAAGTTAACACTACCAGAATGTGAACTGAGTTGATAATTCCTCCAAATTTTCTGCGGCCATTGTGCAGATCATTTGATAGTCCTGCTCAGAATCCTCATCAATCCGTTAGGAAGTCAATGATGAACAAATGTTGGTGAGGACAATTTTGCATTGGAAATTCTTGCTTGTGTGTTGGTCCAATGTAGGTCAATGAAGCCGGGGCTATGGTCAATGGGTGCTAGTTGCTTGAGTGTACAAATATTTGGGTTTGAAGCCATCATACTTTTGAAATTGACTCTCTGCAGTTCAAATAAAAACAACTCAAACCTGAAGAAATTCAGTTTATTTCACCTTATTGGCTGCTGTAAGCTGTGGATTTCAACCATTAAGTTCGAGACTTTGTAAGTGTGACCCAGTCATTCTGTGCCTCCTGCAAGCAGACAAATGCATCTGGAGATGGAAGATCAAAGAGCAACAACATCTGAAAAGCCAAAGGGATCATATCCGGAAACTCTGTCGACTGAGACGATTGAATCTTTCTTTCTACCAAGAAGACTAATTTCGTGCCTGTCTGTATGTATGTGGACTTTTATAAGAGTAAGGTGTTAGAGTTCTAAGTAATGAAGTTACATGATGGCTTTTCATAATTGTTTACCTGTTGTTAAAATCCATTTATTTATAATCATGGCAATCCTTATTAGGTGCAGAAATCTGGGTTTGTGCTTTCTGTCAACCTGGGTCTAAAAGACAGGAACATCAGGGAATTTTACATACCTTAATAAAACCTTTAACTTTTGTGACAACTCCAGCAGTAACGGGTTTGCTCTCCAACATGCGACCCACCGAATCATAATCTTTCTGTATTGTCATCAATCTATGCACTGTTGCATTTGAAAAGGTGAACCTTGAAGTTCTGACATATAAAAATAATAAATATGCTATTGCAGGCTCTCCCCCTTTCAGAATAATTGAGGTGCAGTAACCCAACAGAACAGGACATTGGAGATAATGGGAACTGCAGATGCTGGAGATTCCAAGATAATAAAATGTGAGGCTGGATGAACACAGCAGGCCAAGCAGCATCTCAGGAGCACAAAAGCTGACGTTTCGGGCCTAGACCCTTCATCCTCTCTGATGAAGGGTCTAGGCCCGAAACGTCAGCTTTTGTGCTCCTGAGATGCTGCTTGGCCTGCTGTGTTCATCCAGCCTCACATTTTATTAGAACAGGACATTGCTCAGAGAACACAGGACGTAATGTCTCCCGGCAACACTTAACCAATACAAAATGAAAATCTTCCCATGAAAATGTGTACAGTGCAATTGCAGCACTGATTACGGTTGGTTAATGTTCCTCAGTGTAGTTACAATGTTTGTAGGTAATCCAAAAATCAACAGAGTATTTCAAAACAATCTGGTTGATCTGGCCTGGCCTGACTGTTAGCAGTGTCTGTCGAAATACAGCAAAAGCTTATCCAGCGAGTCGCAACGTTTTTCACACAGGAAAGGTCTATTTTGTCAGATAATTTCCCAGATCACTTACAGTGCACACATTAAGCTATCAAGCCACTGCTTACATGTTGTTGAATGATACATATTATTTTTGGCAGCCAAAATGCATAATTACTTAAGGTGACATACAGCAAGCCTAGCCTCGTGCTCAAAACTAGCATTTGCAACTGGCCCACTAGCATCAAATTCATTTATATTTCTCTGGATCTTGGACATTTTGTTGCACTGAAAGATCACATTTATTGTGCTCACTTTATGTCGTTAATGGGATTTACAATGGTGAGATTTTCAAAATAATATTTCAACTGCAAAATATAGTAACTCATAGAATCCCTACGGTCTAGATAGAGGCCATTTGGCCCAGTGAGTCTGAACTGATCCCCTGTGGAACATCCCCATTATCTAACCCATCTAATATACACATCCCTGGACCCAATGAGGGGTTTAAACATGACTAATCTACCTAACCTGCACATCTTTGAACTGCAGGAGGAAACCCACGCAGACGCAGGAAAAACTTGCAAACTCCACACAGACGGTTGTCTGAGGCTGGATCGAACCTGGATCCCTGCTACCATGCCACCACAAAACAATAATGTATGGTTTGGAGGCAGTGCCACTGTTTCAAACTTCTGACTCCCTTTTGGTTTCTTGTCACCACGCTGATCCAAGGAAGTGAGCAACGGTGACCCATCCTGACCAGTTTGGTTTTCCCATTCAGAATTCCTTGGAGGAAGCCTGTGGCTTATGCTCAGTGCTGCCAATGACAACAGGGTCTACTCTTCAGGCTTCATGTCAAAGAGGGGTGTGAATTTCCCATCAATGGCTTGACAGAATAAGACTGCCACTGTTTGGGGCCAAATTTCCAGTAGACAGTATCCACAAGTACACGCAAAGCCCAAAGTGCATGCAGAGGCCATTCTGAATTGTAGTAAGAGAGAGGTGTGCATCATTAGGGGTCTGCCAACAGCTGAAAAGGGCCCACAGCCATACTTGCAGTGACCACAGAGTATGCATCTGAAAGAAAGTGAGAAGAAGTTGAAATGTTGGACAATTGAGTTTTGCGCTACAGGGGGTTTATTAGTCCAGAAGAATGTGAGATTTCTGAGGGGTCAGCTTTGGGTTTTCTTTTGTTTAATATCAATAATCTAGAACTAAGAGTCACATACTCATTACAAATTTGCAGATATGCATAGCAAAATAAAAGTAAATAAGAGAGAAATATAAGCTGGAAAGAGGGATTAGAATAGTTGAAGCAAATGACTGCAGAATCTGGAATCTGTACTGAAAATGCTGGAGATCACAAGGTTTTTGGGATTGGGAAGTCAGATTTTAGATCAAATTCAATGTAGAAGAAATGTAGAACACAAAACTTCAAGAATGAACTCCTTGTTCGAAAGGAAATAATGTGGATAGTGAATGAAAGAGAACTGGGGTTTCTGATTGTCAATCAGTTTTTGCAATTGTGCCAGTGCCCAAATGCAAGGAATGAAGCAAATCCGTACTGGGAGATATTAAAAGATTAACATGAAACTGAAATGGTGAGACAATCTGTCACTTCATTTGTGAAAGTGTTCAGGTCTTGGTCACAACAATAACTCCTCCTTGAATGAGCTGAGAATGAAACAGAATGATTCAGAGGATGGAGGGACTGGACCATGAGGTATGGCCATGACAATTGAGAATGTTCTCAAGGAGAAAAGGAAAGTTTAGAGAAGATGCCACTGCTGTTGTGAGATAATAGACAATAGACAATAGGTGCTGGAGTAGGCCATTCGGTCCTCCGAGCCAGCACCACCATTCATTATGATCATGGCTGATTATCCACAATCAGTATCCTGTTCCTGCCTTATCCCCATAACCCTTGATTCCACTATCTATAAGAGCTCTATCCATCTCTTTGTTGAAAGTATCCAGAGAGTTGGCCTCCACTGCCTTTTGGGGCAGAACATTCCATATATCCACCACTCTCTGGGTGAAGAAGTTTTTCCTCAAATCTGTTCTAAATGGCCGACCCTTTATTTTTAAACTGTGTCCTCCGGTTCTGATGGTAAGTTGACTAGATAATAACAGGTAGAATATTATTATACTGTTTTAACTTGTCCAGAGAGCAGTAGAGCCAGGTGTACAGTTTACATTTGGAATGGGTTAATTTCAAAGCCAGTTTGTGAAAACATGGAGGCCGATATTCATCTCCCCAGGTTGGATGTAAATTAGAAGCTGTGAAAGACAGCTGTAACCCTGTTGTGTAACTGAGTATCACATTTAATGCAGAAGGCTTCAAAACTAGAGTGTTGAAGTCTTCGTTGTAATATTGAAATCAGATTTCCAAAGTTTGAAAAGGTGCCATATCTTGACCATTCCACACCAGCCAACTGTCCCTTCCAATTGTCAAACTGTGTCTCATGAAGCAAGATTGCATCTCCTTTGGCCTATTTCATTTACATGTCAGTTAGAGATCGATCTCCTGAGTAACAGAGGCAGGCATTATGTTTCTCAGAAACCTCCCTGACAGTTTGGCAGGAAGGGATGAGTGTGACCTAGGATCACCTATTCCCTAGCGGTTCAAGAGCTTTTCAGCAGAAATGGAGAACTATTACTGAGTTTGTCAACTCCAGGAATGTCACCTCCCAACCCAACCAGTAGGTCATGCATGCGGCACTCCACTGAGGAGGACACAGCAGCTCATTGGTCAAAATAGTACAGTTGCCCTGTTAAGCTGCTGCGGGTCTTTAGGTCTCACAGCAACATGCAAGCTCCCATGTGAACAGTGTGCCTCTGCCCCTAACAATTGTTTTCTGTACGAAGAGCCCATTCATTTTATCCAAGTGATGTTGGAGTCAGAAATATGCAAATGCAGGTCCAGTGGGTTCTATTGCTGTAGGGTTAAATTTCTGGTCAAGTTAAGAATTAGAAAAAGTACATTATTGAGTTGAATCACAAATTAGTCATTGGAGTTTATTTGATGTGGGAGTACAAGACATTACAGTTGTGCCAATATATAGGTTAACATTAAATTTCCACTGGTCTTAGTCCGTGACCCCCAATTTCTGAGTCAGAAGTTGTAAATCTGAGGCCTATGATGGACTCAGGAATGCACCCTTCTCAGGCTCTTTGAGAGCAGCATTTTGAAGGGTGTCATCTTATGGATTGGCAAAGGGCCCAGTTTGTCAGTGCAAGACGATTGAAAAGGTCCCATCCCACTCTTTGAAGACGTGCAATGAGTTGTTCCAAACAGCATTTCTCCTTCTGATAACACCTTCGAAAACACATACCTTGTTACTTATTCTTCAGCTGTCTTGAGAGTGAAACCAGATTGTGTACAAATTGACAACAGTATTTGTCTTTATGCAAGCAGTAATGACAGCTCGAAAAATGATCTATTAATTTGAAAGTCCTGAGGATGTGATAAAGCCCTATGCAAATACGAAGTATTCCCCTCTTGTAACTTTACTATTATTTTATTACTTTATTACCAAAGTTACTATGCTGACAGCTTTGAAAAGGGCTATGAAACAACAGTTAAAAGTGGTATTGGATTACTGGACCGAATGGTCTCCTTTAGTATCAGAAATGTTCCATATTTTATGTAAATGATTAGATACAAGCATTACTGTCACCAGATCAATAGTCTCTCTGTTTCAAGACATGTCACTTTACTAATGTGTGTATGAATGGATGTATGCATATGTTGTATAAATGTATCTACCTGCTTAACTAATTATCTGTCTGTCTGTCTGCCTGATTATCTCTCTGATTATGGTTAGTTAACAACTTATGCAGTGGAAGGCTCTGCTGGTATTCGATTGGGCATAAAAGGCCAAACTGAGGGACTAAAGTTTGAGAATGGTTCATGTGAAAAACAATGAAGAGATTGGAGGTGTACATGCTATGCAGAGATGTGAGGATAAGGACAGGATGGCAGGACTGATGTACAAAGAGAGACTGGACTGTTTAGGAATAGATTCACTGGTGTTTAGAAGAATGAGATGTTGCATTTTGGTGCATTTTGAAACAAGGCGCAGGACTTACACAATTAACGCTCAGGTCTTGGGGCGTGTTGTCGAACAAAGAGACCAAGAGATTCAGGTAACAAGGTGTAGATGAACACAGCAGGCCAAGCAGAATCACAGGAGCAGGAAAGCTGACGTTTTCGGCTAGACCCTTCTTTCCTGACCTAGAATACACTTCCTCCCACCCACCTTCCTGAAAAAATTCCATCCTCTATTCCCCATTCCTTCACCTCCGCCGCATCTGCTCCCAGGATGAGGCATTCCACTCCCTTACATCTCAGATGTCCTCATTCTTCAAGGACCGCAACTTTCCTGCCTCAGTGGTCGAGAACACCCTCGACCGTGTCTCCCGCTTTTCCCACAACTCATCCCTCACACCTCCTCCCGGCAATAAAAACCAAAACAGAATCCCCCTCATCCTCACATACCACCCCACCAACCTTCAGATCTAACGCATCATCCTCCGACAGTTCCGCCATCTGCAATCTGACCACACCACCAAAGACAGTTTTCCCTCCACACTCTTATCTGCCTTCTGGAGGGACCACTCTCCCCGTGAATCCCTTGTCCGCTCCACACTCCCATCCAGCCCCACCACACCCAGCACTTTTCCCCGCAACTGCAGGAAGTGCTACACCTGCCCCCAAACCTCCCCCCTCACTCCCATCCCAGGCCACAAGTAGGCTTCCACATCAAGCAGATGTTCACCTGCACATCTGCTAATGTGGTGCACTGCATCCACTGTTCCCGATGTGGCCTCCTCTACATCGGGGAAACCAACTGGAGGCTTAGGGACCGCTCTACAGAACACCTACTCTTGGTTCGCAATAAACAACTGCACCTCCCAGTCACGAACCATTTCAACTCCTCCTCCCATTCTGCAGCTGACATGCCCATCATGGGCTTCCTGCAGTGCCACAGTGATGCCACCCGAAGGTTCCAGGAACAGCAACTCATTTTCTGCTTGGGAACCCTGCAGCCCAATGGTATCAATGTGGACTTCACAAGCTTCAAAATCCCCCCTTCCCCCACCACCGCATCTCAAAACCAGCCCAGCTCGCCCCCGCTTCCATAACCTGTCCTTCTTCCCACCTATCCGCTCCTCACACCTCAAGCTCCACCCCCATCTCCTACCTACTAGCTTCATCCCACCCCCTTGACCTGTCCATCCTCCCTGGACTGACCTATCTCCTCCCTACATCCCCACCTACACTCACCTTTACTGGCTCCAGCCCCCCTCTTTAACCGGTCTGTCTCCTCTCCACCTACCTTCTCCTCTATCCATCTTCTATCCGCCACCCCCTCTCTCCCTATTTATTTCAGAACCCTCTTCCTCTCCCCCATTTCTGAAGAAGGGTCTAGGCCCAAAATGTCAACTTTCCTGCTCCTGTGGTGTTGCTTGGCCTGCTGTGTTCATCCAAGTGTACACCCTGTTATCTCAGATTCTTCAGCATCTGCAGTTCCTACTATCTCTAAAACAAGAGATTCAGGTATGTGTTTTTTTTATGTTGTATCACAGGTAGACAAGATGATAAAGAAGATAGTTGGCATACTTGCCTTCATTGCTCAATAAAGGAGTTGGGAAGTCATGTTGCAATTTTATAGGGCATTGAGAGGCCACTAATGGAGTACTGTGTCCAGTTTTGGTCATCCTGCCATAGTAAGGCTATTATTAAATTGAAGAAGGGTTAAAAAATATTGACAAGGATATTACCAAGACTAGTGGGTTTGAATTATAAGGAGACGTTGGATAGGTTGGAACTTCTTTCACTGGAGTGGAGGCGGTTGAGGGATGACTTTCTAGAGGTTTATAAAATAATGAATGGCATAGATAAAGTAAATAGCGACGGTCTTTTTAAGGTGAGAAGAGAAAGGCATAAAGAGGACCTGAGGAGCAACTTCTCCACACAGTGGGTGATTCGTATGTGGAATGAACTGCCAGCGAAAGTGGCAGATGTAGGTAGAGATATAACATTTAAAATACGTGGTTAGGAAAGGTTTAGACGGATATAGGCCAAATGCAAGTAAGGGGACTAGTTTGTTTGGGAAACTTGGTCAGCGTGGACATGTTGGATGGGGAAGAATCTGCTTCCATGCTGTATGACTCTGTGATTCTATGGATGAGTATCTCATAGAAACTTAGAGAATTCTAAAAGGACTAGACAGGAAAACACAAGAAAGATGTTGCTGATGATCATGGACCCCAGAACTGGGGGTCACAATCTCATGATACAGAGTTGGTCTTTCAGGTCTGAGATGAAGAGAAATGTTTTCACCCAGAGACTGGTGATCTTAGAGAAGTCTCTGCCTCAGAAAGTGTTGAGGGCAAAATTTTGAATGTTTTGAAGAAATTAGATATACCTTTCAGGGCTAAAGAGTCAAAACAGGGTGTAATATTGGGCGATCAGCCATGATCATATTGAATGGCGGAGCAGTCTCAAAGGGCCAGATAGCCTACACCTGCTCAAATTTTCTACGTTTCTACAATAAATGGATAAATGGAAACAGTTAGTGCCCAGAAGTCTTGGGAGGCAGGTTGTGGGCAACTGTGTTTTAGACCAGTTACAGTTTATGTAAGGTCAAGAAGAGGAGACAAGTGAGGAACAAACTGGAGAAACTTTGCCTGCCAACAAAAGCACCCTTAGTCCAGGGTTATGCTAAAATGGGGGAGGAGATGGACAATGTTGCAGACTTAAAAAGAAGCAATCCTGCCTGATAAGTCACATTTAGGATTTGCAGCTCAACTGAGGGTGGAGCAGGGCACCAAAGTTTCATGCAGTCTGGTTTAACCCAAGTGAATGGACATGGGACAGGCTGAACTTAGTGATGAAGAAAAGGGTACTGTGGCAGCAAAATCTGCACGACATCACATATCATATTTGGATCAATATTTGTCACTTACAACAAACTGAAGCCAACATGATTCTAATGATTCTTTTGGCAGTATCACTGGACAAAGTGAGCAAGTTATTTTGATGCCGAACCACAAGCTGGCAATATTGTGAACATATCCCTACATTTCCGCACAGTGCGCTGAGCAAAGTAAAGGGACACATAAAATAAGTGAACTAACGTGTAACTCAGAAAATATCAAGCTGATTCTGTCCACATTTACCCGGTCCCCAGATTGGGAAACTGTGACACATCACGACCTTCAGGAGTGGAGGTGCTAGAATAAGTCAATATCCTGGGATGCCTGGCCACAAACCGGTATTCCTAGCTTCTGGAACTTTTCTTGCAGTATTAACTTTTCTGGAGGTCTCTGGCACATGGGTGCTCCAAGAAGATGATGATGGGCTTGCACCAGGGCTTCTTTCTGGTCTGAGGGCCTCAGAAAGCAACATGTGTGTGAGGCTCTTCACTTTTAATGAAATCTTCAGGCTAAAATTCTCCTCATCGTCATCGGTCATAGAGTCATGCAGCTCAGAAAGAGACACTTCAGCCCAACCTGTCCATGATGAGCATAGTCCCAAACTAAACCAGTTTCAAATGCCTGCTCCTGGCCCATATTCCTCCAAACCTTTCCCATTCAAGCACTTATCCAAATGTATTTTCAACGTTGTAATTGTACCCATGCCCACCGCTTCCTCAGGAAGTTCATTCCACACACAAACCACCCTCTGTAAAAATTTTGCCCCTCATGTCTTTTCTAATTCTCTGTCCTCTCATCTTAAAAATGTGTTCCCTAGTCTTGAAATCGCACATGTTAGGGAAATGACAACTACTATTAACTCTATCAATACCCCTCATTATTTCATAAACTTCTGTAAGGCCGCATCTCAAACTCGTACAGATAAAAAAAGTCCTAGCCTACCCAGCATTTCCTTCCTGAACGACTATGAGGGTGGGGAACCACACTACGCTCAGATCATCAGCTGCTATCACCTTCTCTGCCCCTTGTTATTAGTGCATGTTGGGGTGGGGTGGGGAGTGGTTGGGGGGAGTGTGGGAGGATGACTGGGATGTAGACTGGGAATTTCGGTGCACAGAGCTGGACCAGCAGGCAGTGTTATGTTCCCATAACCTGGGACCAGAAATTGCACAGTATTCCATTACGGTGGGAATGGGGGTCAGTTAGCTGTGCTGCCTGGAAGCTTGGTTTGCAATGCAGAGTAATAACAACAGTGTGGGTTCAATTCCCACATTGGCAGAAGTTACCATGAAGTCTCTCTTTCTCAACCTCTCCCCTCACCTGAGGCATGGTGACCCTCAGGTTAAACTACCATCAGTTATCTCTCTCTCTCTCTCTCTCTCTCTCCCTAATGGGGGAGCAGGCACATGGTCTGGTCAAGTATGGGCTTTGAAGTGGCACAGGGCACTCTAAATCCCATTTGCCCCCATGCTTCTGGCATGATGCGACAGCAACATTTTCATAGAGAAATAAAGATGCCCACCGTGACTGGCACAGAATGAGCCATGAATATGTAAACAGTTGGCCTTGCCACAGCATTGACGACTGACCATTCCACAAATATTAGGCTAATAAAGTGTGAAGCTGGATGAACACAGCAGGCCAAGCAGCATCTCAGGAGCACAAAAGCTGACGTTTCGGGTCTAGACCCACAAATATTAGGCGTTGCTTTCTGAAATCTCACGTAGTGAAATCTAAACTAAATTAACAAATTGACATGGAACTGTGAAAGAAGATACTGTCGATGACATTTTGTAGTTTGAACTCAGTTCAATTACCTTGACTGGATTTTTGGACCAATTGTAAATAAATAGGTAAAATTTGTCTGTCTGTGAGCAAATTTGCTAATGCATTGACATTCAAGTACTAGGATCATTTAATTAAATGTGATTATGAATCAAATGTGCTTTATCTTTTTGTATAATACCAGCTAAACAAATGAATTTTGAGTGAACTCTGCCTTGTTAGAAATTCCTGCGTGGATTTGTTCCTTGGACAATAGGCCACAAACAAACGGGACTTTGCTCCAGAATTCACTCACGGTATCCATGAGGACTCAGTCGAGCTCTGAATAGCAGCAATCCATTTCAAAGAGGTTTTCTCTTCAAGAGATATGAGAGGTAAATTCAGCTTTAACTAACCAGGTTTAAAATTTGAGATGAGAAGATAAAGGGCAAGGCTTGGAGGAAGAATGTTATGCCTTCCCAGAGGAACAAAAGAAGCGAGCTTCGGGGTTCAGTAGGCAACCTACTTCCAATAACATCGACGCATGTAAGGCCAGCATGGAAGAAGGGGTTGGCAGTTAAAGTTGACAGGATGGTTTGATCTCAATCTCCCTGATATCTCTGTATGGGGTGGGAACCATAATGTGGAGACTTGGTGTTGGACTGGGGTCGACAAGGTCAGAAGTCACACAACAAGGCGGCCTTCGAGATACACAACAATGCAGAATTGTCAAGCAGAAACTGACCACCGAGTTCCATAGCCAAGAAGACAGTGCCAAATGTGATCGTGGGTTCATGTCACTTTACATGTAACTCTACCACACTGTCCTGTATCTGTAAAACCTTTCTTACTGTCCTGTTTTAACACCATCACCTTGCTAACTTGTTATCTCTCTGCCTTAAATAGATTGTACAGTTTTGGATGAAAATCGAAAGAACTGTGGATGTTATAAATCAGGAACTAAAACAGAAGTTGGTGGAAAAGCTCAACAGGCCTGGCAGCATCTGTGAAGAAAAAAATCAGAGTTAATGTTTTGGGTCCAGTGACTCTTCCCCAGTTCTGAGGAAGGGTCACTGGACCAGAAATGTTAACTCTGATTCTTTTATTCACAGATGCTGCCAGACCCGCTGAGCTTTTCCAGCAACTTCTGTTTTTGTAGAGTTTTGGATTGCTTATCATTTAGTTAGACCCAAAACATGTAACTCTTATACCTATCATGTTATTGCAGCGATTTTGCTTGCCTCCAGCATTACCTTATTTTTATTTTTTATAATCATCTCTCTGCCTCAAATAATTGAACTATAGATCATCCCCTTCATTTATTATTCAACAGTCGACACTTTACTCACACCATCCGGCACTTTTGATCACCTTGCAAAGACTTATTTTTCAGCCTATCAACACTCCACTCACACTATTTGTATGAAGTTTTGATCTCTCTGCCTAAAACTTCTGTGCCTGTGGGCTTTTCTTCACTTCACCTGATGAAGGGGCAGCGCTCTGAAAGCTTTTGTGATTTCAAACAAACTTGTCAGAATGTAATCTGGTGTTGTGTGACTTCTGACTTTGGGGTGAGGGCAGCGCACATGGGTTAGACTTGAAATGAAAGCAAATATATCTGCAAGTTCCAAACAGGTCAGGCAGCTTCTGCAAAGAGCAACTGATTTAACAATGCAGGTCAAGTTAACCTATTTCAGTTTCCCAGCATCTTCTGTTTTGGACATGCACTCAGAAACAATATCAAGATCAATTGCATAACTTAACACAAAGAATCACCACAGCATATATTCTGGAAGGGATGTATTGAAAGGTTTATTAAACACGTCATGTAGGCTCCACCAGTAGTCCTCGGTTTAATTGGGACATCAAAGCTCACACATAGCTGGCATGTTCCTCCGATTTATTGCTTTAGTCCTTCGTCCTTACATGTCGCACTGCAGATATAATTCCGCCCTCTTGCAGAGAGTGCACTTAAAAAAGGCTGTTGAGCTTTTACCTTTATTCCTTTATTTTTCCACTTAATACTATTAGGAAAGACTGTAATGTTAATGAAATAACAGCACAGAGGCCAGAATCCCATCACCAAGCCACTCTTTCTTTAGTTGTGCACAGTACACTGGCTGTGACCAGCCAGCTCGGAGTCAGTTCCTGAACTGAGGAGATTCTAAATTATCTGTTGATATCTGTCAGCCAGTGCTCCCTGATTGGTCTAGGTTAAGAGCCCCAATCAAGGAACACATAGTCAATAAGATCTACCTGATTCCAATTGCTACAGTTAACTTTTAATTTTATTTTATTTTTCTGCTCATACTAAGAGCAACTGTAATGCTTCACCTTTAACTTTGCTTCTCTATGTTACTACTCATATCTAAGTTTTATGCCTAGGTACCTTCATACCTACAATGATGCCGCATGTGGCAATACTGTACACATGTCATTGTACTCCTGTACTTGAGTACATGACAATAAAGCTTAAATCAAATCAAAACATCAATGGATTTGGCAAGAGCTGTTTGCCCTCTGTTTCCCTGATATGATGATCAACACTGATGTTCTCTCAAATGAAGAGGCAATGCTGCTTTACGTGATAGCTCAGAAAGTAAAGTATGTGCTGTAGAGCAGTGCTATAGGGACCTAGGATTGTTAAGTGGGCTCTTACCTTCCTCTGATCACACCCTAGATGAGCAACATGACAAGAGAGGAGATAATTCAACTAATCTCTTGGGCATCATCACTGACAAGTGATCACTGCTGGAGTGTGTAGGACAAGGCTGGAATGTGAAGGCAGAGTGAGGACAGAATGGGACTTGGGTACAAAGCCTCCAATCGTTCAGCCATACAGTATTGGCCAGTTGTTAGTCACTGTTCAGGGTTAGCGACATGCAAGCACCTATGAAATCCCGACTCAGTGTGGGGCAACCATTGCAGGAAAGGGCAGAAAAATATTTACTTTAGTTCAACATTCGATTGTTTTGAAGCAAGGCTTTCAAACCTGTAAGGCAATCAAAAAGAAAGATTTATACAATGCCTTTCACAACCTTTGGAGCTCCTGCCGCCTCTGATAGCCCCAGTGCTGCCTTCTACACACTTAACAAGCATACTTCAGAGAGAGAAAACCATTCACTTGAATCATTACGAACAACAATAAGTGCTATTTTCACACATGTTGCTGTCAACAAAAGCACCTAGCTACAATGAACAAAGATTATTGTTGGCTTCACACAATTTAGCACAAAAATAAATAGCATTTCTTCAGTATATCTTGAAGCTGGACAATAATGTATCACATAATTATCTGGAATTCCCTGTATGCTTTTCCATTCAGCCAAATGATAGCCCGTTGTTACCAAAAGGGGCTCCCGACAGAAAAGGTTTACTTTGAATGTTGAATATATTTGATTATCATAGGCTTTATAGGGGACTTTTTTGTTGTTGCTGTTTTGTTAAGGAGACTCTGTTGTGTGTGTGTGTGTGTTTTTTTGTGATAACTGTGGGATGGTGACGAGCAAAGATGAGCAACGGATCACCACAGACAAACAGACAGGTGCTTGTCTTCTCTAGAGACACGCGAGGTCACTTCTTAAGGCTACACTTTAGACAATGTGAATCCTTTGGCTTTTCAAGCCTAGGTTTTGACCACCCAGCAGGATATGGATACTGAAGGATTTTTTTTAAGCAAAAAAAGGGCCAGGCAGCTGACAAGAGTTGGCCTGTTCTTCCTGTCTGCTTTCAGGTGTATCTGTCCTTTTATTATTTTATCCTGAACGAGAGTTAATTGGATTGCACCATAACTAAGCATGACTAACTTTTCACCTTCTACTGTTAAGCATGCCAGTGCGTGCAGAGAGAAATCATTGAATTCCTTCCACTGAGCCTGACAACATGAGGCTGTTTTAAAGACAGGATTGGAAAAAGGATTGAAGAATTTAATAGCTTTTCTTCAGAATTTTATTGATTTCTCCACAGGTTTTTCAGATTAGTTATACATTTAACTCACGACGTGGCCTCTCCTCTGTCTCTGTGAGTTGCGTTTTTCTCTTCCCTCTGAGAGGAAGCTGTTTCCAACCTCCCTTGCCTCTGCACCCAGCAAACCCCCCACCCCTTTTGAAACTCTCAAAAAAGAAAATACCTCCACTGTGGTGCGCTTCTTAAGTAAGTAATGAAAGATTTCAGTGCAAGTCATGGCAGGAGCTTGTTCAAAAGAATAGCAAAGACAGGCTGCAAGACATTACATCTTAATGTAAATGTGCAGTGTAATTGCGAGACAGAAAGGGAGCAGCATTGGACACACACAGAGTCAGCTACTGCAAGGGAAAGATAAAGTTAGGCTGTTGGATGGAAATCCCTCCCCCCACCTCATCTCATACTGCGCACACCGAACCAACACCATACTCCGAAATATTAATCTGTTTTCTTTCCCTGCGAGTAGAAACATAGAAAATAGAAGCAGAAGGGTACTAGTTGGCCCTTCAAGCCTCCTCCACCATTTACTGTGGCTGAATATCCAACTCACTGTTTGCCTTTGTCCCATACCCTTTGATTCTTATAGCCCTAAGGCTAAAGAACAAGTTGCAAGGAGCTATATATTGACAGGGACACGACAGATTCTTCAAGGCTGACTTTAACTGCTAACCCAGTCACTTGTGAAGTCACCTTGAAATGACAAAGAGGAACAAGTCGACACATTATGAGCACAGTCAAGTTTTAAAGTCATGCCATTTCCCCATCCCTCTCATTTTCATGACATTTTCTCAGGTTTTTGTTTGAGACTTGCCTGCTCATTCACAAATGGGAACAGTGGGTTTTGCCTTGGCCCCAGCGACAAGACTCCTACCCCAGCCTCGCAATGGCTAGTGCAACATTTCTGACGTGGATATCCTGTCGTTTTCCAGGGGATGCAACAATAATTGAACTGCTAAGTCTGAAATTGTGTAACGTCGCCATGGACAGATAACTCCCTCTCCCTTCCCCTTTCAAATCAAAAGACATTTGCTGCAAATTTCTGATTCTAGGTAGAATTAAAGCACCTGTCTTAATTAAGTTAATTTTGTTTGTGTGACACATCCGAACATTTAATATTCTTCCAATGAGTTTTAATATTGCTGCAAAGAAGCTGTGTCTATTTTCTGTTTTGGAAGAAATTGGGATCAGAACCAGACTCATGTCCGTTTAGTCTGACTGACACACTCCAGCAGTGGCATCATGTGCTTTTGGCGCCATATGCATCATCATTTCATCGCATTTCAAATAACCCAGGTGTCTTTAGGGGCAGAAGATGTCATCAACTTAAATAGCAAATCTTTTGACGGTTTTGCTTTTAGGTAGACGAGTGCGATTCCAAACCATAAAGAGTTAAATCCTCCTCACCCGTGAGCTAAAGCAGGCCAGGGGTGAAGGTAGATGCTGCAAGAGCACATGCAGTTCAGATCATTGTGATCCAAAGTGATTGCAATCTCAGATAGGGCTGAAGTGCAAACAAAAGTAAAGATAGCCTCATCAGCACGAGCTTTTGTCTTGCATACCATAGCCTGCTAACTATACCTTAGTTATCAACCTTGTGGGATAAAATGCTCCCCTGGGACAGCCTTTTTTATTTCTGGATCATTATATTAAAAAAAAGCTAAACAGTAATCTTCCATTTAGGCATATTCAATTGAGCACCATTAGACAAATTATTCGTGGAGACGCTTTCAATTGGCAAATGGTTGAAAATGCTGCCCCAGAAATAAAAGCAGCTTGGACTGAAATGGCTTACAGTAAGTATATTAAGGGAATTAAAGGGGGAAAGTACGAAGCCTTGCTCACTGCAGCTTGGCAGCTGTGCTCTTATCTGGCCAGAGGAAGATGCTTGACAACAAAAGGGTCTAAAAAGCCTGTTGATGCATGGGAAAGCCATTGGTTGAGCATTGTAGCTGCCCTTCTGCTGAGCAAATAGTTCAAACTGTTCATTCCTATCTTCTATTCTCTCTCCGGTACATTGTTTGTGTCCTTGCATTTCATTCCGCGAGGAAGATTGCTCCCTGGGTCTGTGAGCAAACAGTCCAAAAAAGAGCCAACTATCTTCCCCCCTGTTCCCTGGAGAACTAGCATTTTTATTTCAGCTTCAAGCTGTCAGAGAGCTGAAGAGTTTATATCAGCATCCTGAATTAATTGCCTTAAGTAGGGACAGACCGCATTTGTCACCAAATATCCAACAAAGCACTTTCCAACATTTTTCCACTGATTTCTTTTTCAGCGACGCTTTACCTTTTATCTAACTGCCTACTATCGATGAGAATGGGGCTCTGTTCATTCATTTGTGACTTGCAATAGATTATATTTTTCTCTCTCTATCGCTTTTGTCTGCTATCTTGTGTTTCCTGTCTAGAGTGAATGAAAGGAAGTGGCTATGGACTGGTGAGTGGGAGTCTTGGGGTGGGGGCTAAGGTGGGGAGGGTGAATGTTCGGGATGAGGATGGGAGGGGAGATGGGAGGCCAGGGTAGGGAGAATGTTGTGGAGGATCTTGAGGAGGTAGTTTGGGAGTTGGGGTTGGGGGGGTCACTGTCAATGGGGAAGTTAGGGGATTGGAGGTATGATGGGGCAGGTGCAAGGGAGGAGTTTGAGAGTCTGGGGTTTGTAACATGGAGGGGTTGGAGAGGGACATTTGCTTCAGTTAAATTGTTTGAAGAAGTTCACGATGAAGGCAAAGGTTGAGGACAGGCTTGCAAAACAAGAACATCAATAAGAAAAGAAACCGCTGTGGAAAAAGAACATTCCACCAATGAAAAACATCGATGATAAAAACCCATCTGAAACATTGCTTTTTGTTAACTAAGTCCCTTCTTTGAATCCTGCAATGTTTAGTTTCCTGAAAATTCTGTGAATAGAAATAAACCCATCGAACACATCAATTTAGACAGAAAATTGGTTTAAAGGGTCGACCAGCAAATACAAGAAATGTGCCACCAAAGGTTAACAACATCTAGCTGGGTTACTTTGAAAGTGTTTCATGATCATTTGTCTGCGTAATTAAGCTACACAATTCAAATCCATCTTATTTTCAGTTTTATAATGATCATATGCTGACTTATTGGAAGCAATACACGATATTACCCCTTGTCTGTGGAGTTGCATAAAAACACTTTTATTATTTGAAACTGGGTTATGACGGACTGGTCTTCAGCCAGAACAGCTCCCACCTCCTCACCAAAGTAAATAAATAAAAAGCCCAACTCCCCTTGACTCAGCAGCTGCTCATTTGGTTTTATCCTTAGAGTGTGCCTGTCCCACATTAAAATGCAGCATCTGAAAGGTGCAGATTTGTTTGCTGTGCTGTTATTACAGGGCAAAGATGCCAACCTTGTGCTGCCAGCTTTAAACCAGCTGTGAATCAAAGTCATTCAAAGGGAGCTCAAGCAAACAGCCTGCCTCAAACACCTTCTGGGTGCTTCCTGCTTCCCACCGTATCCCACCCACTGCCGCTTTGCGTAACCCACTATTGACATGAACCCTTATCATCAGAGAGGCAGAAAAAATGGTGCCTGTGTCTCCAATGTAAACAAGGAATTAAGTGTGAGCAGTAGTGCAGTGGCATTCACACTAATGCCTACATTATTCCTCATGCCTGCGGCCCTTCCTTCAGCTCCTGACTGTCGCATGAGGAAAAGAGGACCTCAAGCTCCAAGTAACCATAGAGACTTGCTGTTTAATCCATGGACGGGAACCACATTCCTTATCATGGTCTTAAAGTAAAGCTATGGCATTGTTCATCACTTGCAATGAAAAAAGTTGCTATTTCATTCATGTGCTACTCTCATATCACATGGTTTCTGCTCATAACTTTGCAACCCAGTTGGCATTCATTCAAAGAGTTCAGAAGGTTTTCTGCCAATGTCCCAAGATGAGGCAGTCTGTAGGTAATAGTTCTCCTTGGTCTTTCACTGTTCACTTGATTAAACTGGCCAGTCGTTCAATCAGAGTAAATGTTGGGTTATAACCTTGCTGTAGGTTTTCCAGGGTAACCAGACTGGGGGAGTCCTGTTTTGACACAGAGCAACCCAGTCTCTCAATAATTTCCTCAAAATCATTCAATGGTCCCAGTTTACTGTATTTCCCTTTTTGGACAGATTTTAAACATAAGCCAACGGGAACAAAATGGCAGGAAAGGATAAGAGCTGCAGATACATGGAAACAGAACCAGCTGTAAGTTACCTACAAATGATTCGCCATGCTGGCTTGGAAATATATTTGTTGTTCCTTCACTATTGCTGGATCAGAATCCATGGAATTTCCTCCCTAAGAGCATTGTGGGTCAACCTATGGCCTGTAGACTGGGGATATTCAAAAAGGCAACTCACTACCACCTTCTCATGAGCAATAGGGATGGACGGCGTATGCAGGCTTAGCCAGTGTGCCAACAACCCATGCATGAATTAAGTAAAAACAAGACGGTGTGAAAACGCAAATGCAATCAGAATGCTTGGAATGTTTTCAAGAAAGAGTGATATAAATGTCTATAGGGATCAAATAGTATGGGGTTGAAGTGGGTACAGGTAATGATTGTGGTGATCAGCTGTGATCATAGAACAGTGGAGCAGGCTTGAAAGGCCGAATGGCCCACGCCTGCTCCTATTTTTCTATGTTTTCTAGGTGTCAGAGAAGATACAACAAAGATCTGGGTAGCAATTACCCTGAGATTATTGACAGTTAGTCCTAGGGAGGCACCTACATGGGGTCACACCCCAGAAGCCGTCACTAAATCTGTCCGCCTCACTGTCCTGTAGGGTGATATTGACAAGTCATGGCCAATTTGTGATGCAGAGTGATGCTAACTGCAATGGGTTCATTTCCTGCACCAGCCGAGGTTACCATTAAAGACTCTGCTGCTCAACCTTGCCTCTCGCCTGAGGCTTAGTGACCCTCAGGTTAAACCATCACCAGGTCAAAAAAATCACATGACACCAGGATATAGTCCGACAGATTTATTTGAAGACAAAAGCTTTGGGAGTCTCGCTTCTTCTTCAAACAAACCTGTTGGACTGTAACCAGGGGTCACATGATTTTTGACCCTGCCCACCCCAGTTCAACATCGGCACCTCCACATCATAAACCACCACCAGTCATCTCTCTCCAGCGAGAAAGCAGCCCTATGCTTTGAAAAGACTGCAACGTCTTTACTTTGACTTTGTCGATGATGAACCAGCAGACTGGGGCGATCTAAGTAAAATGAAGGGCCAGGAAGAGCTCAGTCTGAAACCTGAACGGAGCACAATCACAGAGTGCCTCATATCCCCCTAATTGGAATGTAAATAATACCAGGAAGTGGTCAATGTGTCCTGGTTTTGACCTTGGAAAATTTGGCCATGCTAATACAATGGTGTCAGTGCTTTGCTTTATGAAAACGATCCCAGAATTGTCACAGCACAGAACAAGGCCTTTCCGCCCCTCATCCCTGCACTGGCTCTATTGATGAACGCCAATCTCCTGTCTTTACCCCATACCCCTGTGGAGCATTAGTATCCAACTAATCATTCAATTCCATTTTTAAAAGAGAAAAAGAAAGCAGCACTGCAGAGAGTAACAACAGTTTTGTAATTCCATGCTCCTCACTCATTTCAGGGCTAGATCTTCAAGAGCTTAAGTTGTTACAACCTCAGGTAGAGTATGGGCTCAAACCACCCCAGCAGCCAAGATCAAAGTTGCAAAAAATCAGCTCAGGACTGCATTAATCCCTGCAAGACGACTTCAACACTTATTGAATGATATCACCACATGGATTTGATCAGTTCAGAGAGATTAGATAGGCCAATTAGCATCTATGTATAAAAAAGCCACCCATAAATCTAAATTCCTAAATGCCATTGTGTTAAGCTTCCACTTGACTTTTCATTGTCCCCCAAACAAAGCCAAGTCTTCGATACTGTTCGGATTGTCATACAATAGCAGGAGATAAATGCGGAACTTTAAAGTGCTTTAAATACCTTCCAGATAAAAACAGCCTTGCTTTTGTTTTTAGTGACATTTCTAAAATGAGCTGCGTTGTGAGGGGATAAAGAAATGAGGCAAGCAACCAGAGTGTTATTATCCCTCACTGGAAATATTTATTCTGTCAAATGAACCACAGTTAATCAGTAACAATTGAAAGATATCAAACAAATGCACCCACGCTAAGGGTAAAGTAGGCTTTGCCATGACATTTTCAGTTGGAGTGGAGTCAAGCAGCAACTTCAGAGACCAATGTCCCTGTTGCAACAACAATGATTTGCATTTATGTGATGCCTTCAATGTACAAGAAACACCCCTGCACATATGGCAAAAGCAAATGGACGCTGAGTGAGTTGAGACAGAAATCAAAAGAGGCAATCAATAATTTGCCCAAAGTGGTCAGATAAGCAAGACCTGAATGTCAGGAGCCTGATGAGTGG
Source organism: Stegostoma tigrinum (assembly GCF_030684315.1). Taxonomy (NCBI): domain Eukaryota; kingdom Metazoa; phylum Chordata; class Chondrichthyes; order Orectolobiformes; family Stegostomatidae; genus Stegostoma; species Stegostoma tigrinum. The sequence continues at coordinate 12,013,672 of NC_081362.1, read as the reverse complement.
GGGCACCTCCACATCAGACCTACTTGCACATGCAAGTTTGACACCATCATCTAAATGAAAAGCGAGCCCCTCATTTAATCCTAAACGGTCTCCTACTTTGAAATTTATCAGGCACTTGTGGAAATACAACTTGAAGTTATTTTTTATTCATTCATGGGATGTGGGCATCGCTCACATTTATTGCCCTTCCTTAGTTGCCCTTGAGGAGGTGGTGATGAGCTGCCTTCTTGAAGTGCTGCAGACCACATTTACCATTAGAGAAGGAATTTCAGAAGCTATCGCCATAACATTGTATAAAGTTTCCCCGACACTCTGTACTTGGGACATTCCATGGATACCACACAGGACTTTGCCAAAGCTGTGACTAGATTTACATCTGCGTTGTTTTGGCCATAACAGGCTTCCTTTAAGAAAAAAAACACATCTTGGAGTTAAAACTTAACAGTGTCAATAGACATTTGGGGTTCTGATGCACCATCATATCACATGGCACCATTTATATCCAATTGAACCGGTAGATGGGGCCTTAGGTTAACATCTCACCTGAAAAATGGCACATCCAGTGCTCCAGCTGCACTCTTCCAGTAACATCAGGCCAACATGAGTTTAAATTTCACCACAGCAGCTGGGGATTTAACATTGATTGAATTAAGGTAACCATGTCACTAAGTGAGAGATGTTGTGGCACAGTGGTACTGTCCCTACCTCCAAGCAAGGAGGCCCAGATTCAAGTCTCACCTGCTCCAAAGGTTTGGAATAACATCTCCAAACAGGTTGATCAGTAAATTTCCATAACTATTAGATATTTGTAAAATCGCATCAAGTTCACTAACATCCTTTGGAGAAGACAATCTACCTTCAGGACCCCATCTGGCCTACACCTGATTAGAGTTCCACAGCTAATGTGGTCAACTCTTAACTACTCCCAGTAGGGCTATTCAGTTGATTTCTAGAAGGGTCATTAGGAATTTGCAGCCATGCCAATCATCCTCATATTCCCTGAGAGGATGAAAAATGTCACCAGCTTTTCATCCCTGGGTTCAAGTCCAGAACAGTCTGGTCTCAGATTTCAATTGCATTCAAATGAAAGCACAAAATGTTCTTATTGGTTTACACACAGTGTTAATGCAATTAGCTCTTCATGTGGGAGTCAAATACAGCCAGTGTAACCTGGTTGGATTCGATAAAGTTGGCATCCAGGAAAGTTGATAAGCCTTTTGGGTAAATCGCCTTTGAAAGTTTGACAAGTTAGCTTTGGTCTTGCCAATGGCCTGCAAAGACTCCCAACTTCAGAGACTGATGCTCATTCATAGTTCAAAGCCAAGAGGAAAATAACTGCAGATGTATACTGGATATATGCATTCACACATTCTCAATAATTTATCTCTCGATGCCCACATCCCTTCCCCCAAATGCTCCCTCATTCAGGTCACATGTTTGCTTGCCAGGTCCATCCTGGGCATCTGCTGGGTGTTCTGAATTTAGTTGGTGAAAAATATAGCAAGTGATTTATCACAGAATTTCTGAATTTATGCTGGCCTTATGTGAATCACCTGCGTAACACCTCAGAATTTTTATTCTTCTCCGGACTGGGTTAAATAAATCCACTGTTTACACTTGGGAGCTTTCAGTAAATCAGCTACAGTATAAATTCACAGGAAATGTTAATGTCCAGCTGTAGTGGAAATGGGGCTTTTGAGGGCTATTAAGGGTTCTAAGCAAAATGAGTTTGGACAGTGTTATGCACATTCCCCGAGGGCAGGTTATACGACTGAAAATTTCTCTCAGAGTTGGCACAATTGGCACTAATTTGGCACTCTTCTTCGGAGTTGGCAAAAGGATGGTCTGTTTGGGAGGTGCAAATTTCTCCTATAATTATAGAAAGCTTGTTACAGTTAGACCAAAGACAATAAATAGTCTATGTTCATCCAGGTGCCTGTTGCTACTGATATAATTGCTCATCTCTTTAACTGTTTAGACCAATCACACCATCATCTCCAGAATGTGCCAACCACAAACTGACTGGCGCTGACTACTTCATCGCCTCCTATTAAACTGTATGGGCAGCTATTTACTAACATACAAAATAGGGGCAGAAGTAGGCCATTCAGCCCTTCAAGGCTGCACTGGCCACAAGACCATAAGTTGTTGGAACTGAAGAGGTCATCCAGCCCAACAAGTCTGCTTCGCCACTCAACAAAATCATGACTGATCCGATAATCCTCAAACATTCAGTATTATCATGGCTTATCTGTTCCTGTTCCAAATTCAAGAATAAACGGAAACTCTTTGAACAAACTGATTCCAACAAAGCGGTTATATCAAACTCAAAATAATTCATTACTGGGAAATAGGCATCACTGGCTGGGTCAGCATTTAGCGCATATTCCTAGTTGCCCCTGAGAAGGTGGTGGTGAGCTGTATTCTTGAACTTCGCTGTTCATGTATTTTTGATTGACTCATAATGCCACCTGGGATGAAATTGTGGAATTTTGACCCAAAAATATGAAGGAATGCTAATATATTTCCAACCCAATTATTCCTGACTTCCCTTGCATAACAAGATCTTATATACCTCTCCATCTTAAAACTATTTAATGACCCCACCTCCAACATCTTCTATGACAGAGAGTTTGCAAGTTTCACCATCTTCTGAGAAAAAAAGAAGTTCCCCTTGTCTCTGTCCTTGAAATGCGATTCCTCATTTAAAAATTGCATTAAATTAATTTTAAAATTTAAAACACCCCCGGTACAGGGCTCAACCGCAAGAGTAAACATCTTTTTTCACATTTGCCTTGTTAAGACCTTTCAACCTTTCACAAACTTCTATCAAATCATCCCTCACTTTTCTAAACTCCTATCCAATCTTTTCCAATAAGCCAACCCGCTGATTCCAGGTATTAATCTAATAAGACTATTCGATACTATAAGAGCGACCTCTAATACATTGTGATTACTTCTTTAAATAAGGAGACCAAAACTGCACACAGTACTAGACAAGTGGTCTCCTTAATGCCATGTATACTTTAAGTATAACATCCTTATGCCTTTAGAAAAAAATGCCAAAGAACTGTGGATGATGGAAATCAAACAAAATCAGAAAATGCTGGAAAACTTCAGCACATCTTGGTGCATCCGTGGAGATAGAAACAAAGGCTTGGAAATATATTAGCATTTCTTCATGCTGTTGGGTCAAAATCCTGGAATTCCTTCCCTGAAGGTATTGATGATATCTCTAAAATGCATGAACTGCAGTGGTTCAAGAAAGCAGCTCACCACCACCTTCTCAAGGGCAAATTGGGATGGGTAATAAATGCTGGACTAGCCAATGATGCCCACATCCCAGGAATGAATTAGAAAAAAGACGTTTTGAGTCTGACATAATCCTTCTTTGGAAATAGTGTGGCCAGAGTTTCCAAATATTCTTGGAAATATTTGTGGAATTTCAGAGAGTCTCTTATAATCTCTTTCTGGGATCAGGACAGTCCAGACCCAGTGCTGGGTGAAATCTACATGAGCACTCATGAGATCTTTGAAAGCCATTTTGTAAAACTCTTGGTTGACTTTAAAGACAGATTGACTTTTCTAACCAAAATATATAAATTATCATTATGCAGTTATGAAAATATTAAATGGGAAATAGAGCCGCTATGTAACCAACTCTTACCTGAAGCAAGAAAGTCTTGTTTATATTGATTCAGCATTAGTAGGCATTGCCAATGCTGGAGAATCTGAGATAACAAGGTGTAGAGCTGGATGAAAACAGCAGGCCAAGCGGCATCAGAGGAGCAGGAAAGCTGACATTTCGGGTCTGGACCCTTCTTTTGACCCGAAACGTCAGCTTTCTGCTCCTCTGTGTTCATCCAGCTCCACATCTTGTTATCTTGTTTATATTGAAGCTCCTTGCTTCTTCATCAAGACACTTATGTATCTTTCCTCCTTTTATGAATCCACATTAAAGGGTACAATGATGAAATGTGGGATTATAGGGTTAAGGTGGGCCTGCATGGGCTGCTCTTTGGAAGGTTGGTATGGACTCGATGGGTTGAATGGCCTGTTTCCACACTGTAAGGATTCTATGACTCTATGAACAGTGCATTATTTCTGTTTTAAATTCCATAATTGCTCTACGTTCCCCTGAATGTTTTATTTAACATGCTAATTTAAATATTCCACAGTTCTGCTTCCTGATAGCCCCACTTTTAAATCTGCCTGAGTACACACATTATTAATTGGGCAATTTTGAATTTATTGAACCAAAAGGTTTTAAAACCATCCTGCAGTTAATAAGTGTCATTATATTCAGATTCTGGGAGCAATGCAGAAGAGTATATTTCTATATGGCAAAAAATGATAAATGCTGTATATGATAATTCACTGCCTAGATTTTGATGAACCATGTGACGTTAATATTTATGACCCTTCTACTTGGCTCACAATATGAACAAAAGGTCCATATGTATCTCTGGCCTCACCATGGGTGCCTTGGTAACCAGGCTTCAGCAGATTGGGCAACTGTTATCCACCCTTTGCTGCTAATTTTTGCTTCACATTCACATCGGGATGCTCTTTATTTCACTGGATTGTCACATCCAGGCCCAGGATGGTGCGTGAATTCCAATTTTCTGACTACATTCATTAGAATCCCAAATGCATCTTTTTTTGTGTTATCATTTTTGAATATCCCGGCACATCCATGCTCTGAATAAAGGACAATGGTATCATTCAACATGAAGATCACCAGAAGTGCTTTATTGAAAAAAATGGTGCCTCCAATGCAAATAGAAACATAAGAAATTATTTCAATTATTTGGCAAAACAGCAGTGACATATTTATTAAGCATCTCTAATGCAATTAAATAACCCAAGGTACTTCACAGAAGTACTATAAAACAAATTTGGCAGTTGTTGAAGGAGATGGGCTGAATCTTCCTGTATTTTATCTCAGTTCCATTATTGTCCGTTTTCATACATGGTTTCTCTCCACACAACCTAGCGAATTTGCTCACGTTGGCCCCATACCTGCCTAATTAACTGTTGACCACGTCTCTGTGGTGCCTCTCCCTTTGATGCTAGCCCAATTCTCCAACTACTTGCCAATGCCAGAACATCCCTGAACATCCCAGGACTCCTGGCACTGGTGAGTACATGTGGTCGGCATTGGCAGCCCAGAACTGACCTGTGCAGTCTGTGACACTTGCCCAGATGTGGCAGCTCAGGAGAAATTGCTACCTTGTTTGACAGACAGAAACCTGAAAGTCATCGTGGAACAGATGATATAGAGGAGAGCTGCCTACTTCCCGAAGGACTGCCCAAAGAGGCCACAACACCGGACATTGCCAGTCTGGTCTGAGTGTACCACATGGGTCAGTATGGTCTCGGCCATCTCTGCTCTGCCAGTGTAACCACCACCATTTGCTCTCTGCTGCCTTACAGTCGCTCTGTCTCTGCCATTGCACCCACCTGTTCACTAGGCTCAAACTCCATCACTCTTACAATTGCAAGCAACAATTTCTCTTACTTGGTCTCACCCACCGAATCCACCCCACGCCCCTAACCCTGCCCCGAGGCTCTGAGCCCTGCATGACCTTCTGAGTCTATTCCCTCAGGATCACCTCACCACCTTTCCCTCTCCACCACTAATACCAGTAGCTGTGCCAGTCACTCTCATCCCACTCATGACCTGGCTTTGTTGCAATCTAGAAGAAAAATAGACGACAACTGGGCAGAAAGAGCCAAGATGGACAGTGGGGGTGCCCTACATTCAGCTCTTCATCCCTCCTCAGGACAGGATCCTGAAACTGATCACCCTAAGTATCAACTGACTGTGTTGCTGGACTGATATCAGGAAAAGCATTTGATCAGCTGTAATGAAACTCATTCATTGACCAGCCTTTCTTGACTTGACTGAGGACTAAGCCCCCAATCGACTTGAAGAAATGGCAATTTGGTTGACACACTGCAGTGTATTTGCCATGTAGGCTACTGGCACATGATACCAGTGTGGCATTGACATAGGATAGCATAGTGACTCAGTGGTTAGCACTACTGTCTCACAGTGCTTGGGACTCAGGTTCATTTCCACCCTTGGGTGACTGTGTGGAGTTTACACATTGTCTCCATGCCTGCGTAGGTTTTCTCCAGGTGCTCTGGTTTCCTTCCACAGTCCAACAATATGCAGGCTAGTTGGAGTGGCCATGCTAAATTGCCTGTACTGTTCAGGGATGTATAGTTGAGGTGGGTTATAGGGGGTTGAGTCTGTGTGGGATGCCCTGAGGGTCAGTGTGGATTTTTTAAGCCAAAGGGCCTGTTTCCATACTGTAGGGATTCCATGATTTTATGATAGTGTAGAACATCAAACTGTCCACACTCTTGACTGATGACTGCTTAAAAAAATACCTGAAAGGATGTCTGGCTTTCTGTCTATGCTGAACAACAAGGTAAGGCACTGTGCATCCAAATGACAATGCTCTGCCCCTAGACTGATAATTTTAATCAAAGTTCCAAAGAATTCAATACATTTTATATCCTTCCTAGCACTGGGTGACTGAGCTTTCACCCAAATGGAGACATCACCAATATTTATTTACTTCAGTGCTTTCAGGTCAGCATTATGGCCAGCCTGTGTTAGATTGGAATCAGGGAGATGCAAACCGAAGTCAAAGGTTAAAAAGCATAAAACATAAGTATATAGTGACTGAATTGATTTATTCCAGTGAGACTTCGAAAGAAATCTGAAGACAGCATAAGTTTCTTGTTTTCAAAACCAAGGCAATATGAAGAAGCTATTAAATTGGTAGAAGGTTGGCATCTGTAGCTGGAAAAATTAAACATTTTTGCAGGAGTTTGTTCACACCTGCACTGCTCACTCTACACCTAGGCATCACATACAAATGTGATCAGTGCATATCAAGTACTTATATCAAAACAGTACAGAGAGGAATTTGCAAGAACAATCGCAAGTATAGTTGGAGAAGTATAGTCTGGAGAGTGCAAGATTAAGGTAGTACTTACCTCTGTTTTAACAATAGGCTTCAATCTATAAGAAGATGGTTTGTGACATGGTGGTCAACCCTGTACAAAGCATCTCTTGGCCTAGCTCTGGAACCCTTCTCTGGCAAGGCAGTCTCCTATATCTTACAATCTTAGAGACAGACCAGTTATTTTAAATGAAGAAAACAATGAGCTAAGAAGATGTACACTTCACTAGCCTTTGTTCCCTCTGAGCACTCTCTGGGCCAGATTAATTTTTGTTTCTTCCCATCTATTCCAATGACCTTCCAGACAGCTACCAGAAGTCATATCGCTCAATCTCCCAACTGTTAGTGTCAATGACCACAGTGTCCATACCTCATTTGCTGGTGTCTGTTTAGCAACAGAGGTCTGGATGCCCAGGAGGTCATGACCAATGGACCAGTCCACTCTGCAGAATTTCCTTGGTGTATGGCCATCATCCGTCTGATGAGCATAACCAAGCTAGCACAGGCATCATTGTCTTAGCAGTAAATGTAGTGAGTAAGTTGTTGATGGAATTGTCATGACATTGTTAAGTATTAAATGAATCCAAAATGCTACTTTAATGTGAAATACTGTGAACAATTTTAAAGAAAGATACTGGCATTGGAGTCAGTTCAGAGAAGGCTCGCTAGCTTAATCTCAAGTATGGACGGACTATCATATGAGGAGAGTTTGAGTCAATAGGGCCCATATGCACTAGAAAATAAGAATGAAAAATAACCTTATAAAAGCATACAAGTATTTTCAAGGACTTGACAGAGTAGATGCTGATACGTCGTTGCCCCTTGTGAGAGAGCCTGAGACCGGAGCATGGCACGGTGGCTCGCACTGCTACTGCACGGCACAAGGAACCTGGGTTCAATTCCAGCCTTGGGCATCTGTCTGTGTACAGTTTGCACTTCCTCCCCGCATCTGTTTAGGTTTCCTCCCACATTCCAAAGATGTGCAGATTGGACTTGGGAAATATAAGGTTGGGGGCGGGTCTGGGTGGGATGCTGCTTGGAGGGTTGATTGCCTGTTTTCAAACTGTAGGGACTGTAAAAAAAATCTCATTATAAGTAGTCGCAGAGTTAAGGAACAATTGTTTTCTCTCAGAGAATAATTAATCTATGGAATTCTCTACTCCAGAGGGCTGTTGAGGTTGAATCATTAAGTATATGCTGGGCTGAACCAGACAGATTTTAATCAGGAAAGGAATCAAAAGGTTGTGGGGCAAAGGCGGGGCTGTAGAGTTGAGACTTATCAACTCAGCAATTGATTGGCAGGGCAGACTCGATTGGTTGAATGGCCTACTTCTGCTTCTATATCATGTGATTTTGTGGTCAGGCCAGTTACTTTAAGTCAAGCAGGTAAGGTAGGAGAACCCAGATTTTAAATTGGTGAACATTAAACTGAAATCAGGGATAGAAGAACTAATTTTATACTGAAACAATGACAGTGATGACAAAGATGTGACAAAGAAGATTGATGAAAGAGGAGCTGTATACTTTGTCTATGTGAACTTCAGTGAAGTGCTTGTCAAGGTGTTGCTAGGTAGACTGGTTCGTAATGTTAGATCAACGGGGATTCAAGGGGAGCTAGCCAATTGGCTACAAAAGGCTTGAAGTTAGGAGCCAGAGAGTGGTAACAGATGGTTGTTTTTCAGACTGGAAGTTTGTGACCAGCTAGGTATGCTATAAGTACTGATGCTGGTCCACTGTTTTTCATCATTTATAGAAATGATTTGGATGTGAATGTAGAAGGCGTGGACAATAAGTTGGCAGATGACACCAAAGTAGGTGGTGTAATGGACAGTGACGAAGATTATCTCAGAGTGCAATTAGGCAGTGATCTGATGGGCCAATGGGCTAAGGAGTGTCAGATAGAGTTTAATTTGGACAAATGTAAGGTGTTGCATTTTGGTAAGGCAAACTAGGGCAGGATTTCCATAGCTAATGTCGGGCCTGAGAAGTGTTGCTGGACAAAGACAACTAGGGGTGCAGGGGATAGTTCCTTGAAAGAGGAGTCACAGGTAGACAGGGTGGTGAAGAAAGCGTTTGGCACGCTTGCCTCCATTGTCAAGTTGCGACTATACAGGACATTGGTGAACCCACCTTTAGAATAGTGTGTACAATTCTGGTCACACTTCTATAGAAAGGATGTGGTTAAGCTTGAGAGAGTGCAGAAAAGATTTAGAAGGATGTTGCTGGGATTAGGAGCTCTGAGCTATAGGGAGCAGCTGAATAGGCTGGGGCATTTTTCCTGGAATATCAAAGGCTGGGGGTGACCTTGTAGAAGTTTATAAAATCATGAGGGGCATGGATGGGATGAATAACCAAGGTTATTTTTTCATAGGTGGTGCATTCCAAAACTAGAGGGATAGGTTTAAGGTGAGATGGGAAAGATTTAAAAGGGATTCAAGGGTCCATGCAGAGGGTAATACGTATATGGAAATGAACTGCCAGAGGAGGTGATGAAGGCAGTTATAACAGCAACATTGAAAAGGTATCTGGATGGGTACATGAACAGGAAAGTTTAGGAGGAGCTGGCAAATGGGACTCGATCAGATTGAGACATCTGGTCAGAGTGGATGAGTTGGACCGAAGGGCCTATTTCAGTGCTGTGTGGTTCGCTGACTCTATGGCTGTAGCCCACCAGTAAGGTAGGAGCATAAAAAACATTGAAATGTTCCAAACAGTATGAAACACATGGTTGGGTGAGGTGGACGTTCAGTAATTTCACAGTACGGAGGCCTAAGGCTGCATTTGACTGGGCAGATGCCGCTGCAATGGAAGGTGGTCTAAATTCAGTGGGAAAAGCTACAAGCTCCTAACTTCCCCGGGCTAGGAATTCTGGCAGAATTCTAACCAGCTACTGCTGTGACTTTTCGCTTCGCCAAGTTGTCGGGAACAGGTTTGGTAAATAAACCCAAAGGAGAACTTTGTCCCGGATTCGTGAATGGAACCATTTCCATTGCGTGCCGATTGCTGGGATTTGCAGGGCCTCCGGCTGAAGCCTGATTGCCTCTGGAGCTGATAAGCTTCCATTTCAAACTAATTAAAAAGCTGCTGAACACAGGCGGCAACAGTGCCTTGAAGAAATGTCAACATCTCTCTTCCTAGAAACCCTGAAGTTGATTCAAACTGCAAACAGGGAAGTGATATTTCTATGAAGCTGTTGCAAAAGATAGCTTCCACCTTCTGCTTCAGGCTGTAAGGCTGCCTGCTCAAACACAACCGAACGCATAATTGCTGAGTAGCAGTTCAAATGTGTGCGGAAAGTAACAAGTGATGGATTGAGTTCAAAGTTACGCATATACTGTCTCCATCAATGCTTATTTTATTGTTGAAAATGGTGAGCTAACAATTTGGGGAAAATTCATTATGTTTAGAGGGAATATCATTCTCTATTTATCCTGAATGACAAGTTCTTCAAAGTTTTCAAAGTCATTCTCCTTATTTTCTGAGCCAATAGTTCATCTCACTTTTCGGCAAACAATTAAAGGTCTAAACAAGTTAAACCAGATGTTCCCATGCTCGGGGAGACATTGCTTATTACGCTGGCAACATCATTAAGTGCTGGAATAATGCAGCCTTCAATTCCACAAAGCAGTTTCCCTTTTGGGGCTTTTTGTGGTGCAAATTGCAAAGCAAAGAGATCAGTCTTCTCCCTGATTCTCTGCCACCCTGACAATGTGGTCCTCTCTAGTGTCACAGGAAAATTAAATTAAATTAAACTGGTAAGTCGTTTAATTTTTTTCCTCATAATGCACTCAGGAAAATTGCAGCTATTAAGGGAGTGTAAAGGGAAAACGTTTACATATAAAACAAAGGTCAGTCCATTTGCTTCCGAAATTGGAGGCCCTCTTTTGATGAATCCGTGTCATGTGCAAATGTACAGGTCTGCCACTTTTACACACTGTTAACAGACCCCATGTGGAGTTGTCACTGTGTTACACAATGTCACAACATAATCATTCTCGTTAACTGCCACACAGGGTTCCTGCTCCCTAATGTCAGAGGTAGAGATAAGTATTCCTGATTAGTGACTGAGGACAGCTCATGTCAATTTGTCACGATTTCTCAGTGGTGTGTGGGCCTTTGCTTTAGGAACTTTTTAATGCCATCTTTCACCAATGTTGCACAAATGCTGCATCTGCGAAACAATATTGCTTGAAGAAGCTACAATTTCAAAATCTGTAGACTTCACATTGTCATCCAATGTTTGTAGAGCTGAAAATGTCCTTGAATAATTCCATGAAGCTGGTTGGCTGGTCACAATGGTGAAAAATATGGTTTAAAATTTATTTCTCACTCTCCACTGTCAAAGTGCTCAATAAAGCATCCCTTTCTGACTATTTTTCAATCAGGTATCCTAACATTTCTTTCAGTGGCTCAATGGTGAATTTGGTCAGAATGTACTTCTGTGAATCACTTTAGGAAGAGTTACAACAGTTCTGAGGAAGTATCACCAGACCTGCAATGTTAACTCTGTTTTCTCCTTCACAGATGCAACCAGACCTGCTGAGCTTTTCCAGCAACTTTGTTTTTGTTCCTAATTTACAGCATCCGCAGTTCTTTTGGTTTTTACTGAGCTAAAGGTGCTGCACAAGCACAGGTTATTGTTGCAGCCAAATATTGTGAGCAATCTCTGATGGAATTAGCAATTTTTGTTTTCCCCAATAATTGTGTAAGCTTCATGCAACTCTTTTTTATCGATGTACCACAGAAAGCATTCTATCTGGATGCATCATAGTTTGATATGACAACTGCCCTGCCCAGGACCGTAAGAAACTACAATGAGCTGTGAATACAGCTCAGTCCATCAGGGAAATCAACCTTCTATTCATTGACTCCATCTGTACTTCTCACTGCCTCGGGAAGGTAACCAACATCATCAAAAGCCCCTCCCGCCTGTTCTAATCTCTTCCAACCTCTTCCACCAGACAAAAGATACTAAAGCTTAAACACGAGTATCAACAGGTTCAAGAACAGCTTCTCCCCTGCCATTATTAGATATCTGAATGGAATTCAGAATTCAAATCGAACTCTCAAATTTCAAATCAAATGTTGATCTTGCTTTTTGTGCACCTTCTTTGCAGCTGTAACCTTGTATCCCTTGCTCTGTTCAATCATCCTTTGATCTTTGCATCATATGGTCTTTTACTGCATGCAAAACAAAACATTTCACTGTACCTAGGTACATGTGATGAAAATACATCAAATCAAATCAAGTCGAAGCAGCAGAGGGCAAAAAAGGCCTCCATTTATGTAGCCATCAGCAGACCTGTCAAAGTTTTTTGCGGCTAGTGAAATGCTTTTTGAAGCAATTGTTGTTATAAGACAGGAAACGCAGCATTCATCAAACTTCCACAAATTTCAAAGATCAGATAATCTGCTTTTTTGTGTCGTTGATGGATATGCATTGTCTGGGAAACTAGGGATAATTTCCCTGCACCTCTTCAAAATGTGATCTCTTGAATCTATGAAGCAGATCTGGGTTTAATATCGCAACCAGGTGGTACACAATCAGATGGTGCAACATTGATTCAATACTGTAACCTATACTTTTTAAAAAATCTCAGCCCAGGATTTGGACCCATCATTCTGAGATGAGAGTGCTACTAACTGAGCTGCAGCTATATATGTATAGGGCTATACCCCTGTTATGGGCCTATATGTGTGTTCGTCCACACAACATAAAGAACACGACCTCTCTCAGACAGCAATGTACCAAAGGTTTTCAGGAAGATGTGAACCATGGTGCAGCCAAAGAAGGAAGTAATTAAAGCGATGGCTAAGGAGATGTGTTTAAAGATGTCCAGACCACACTAAAATGCACATGGCAGTGGCAGGCTGTGAAATTCCAGCTCTGGGAAAACCAAACACCTTGTTCGGCATGGATAAAAGCTTAAAGAGACACCCAGCATTGAAGATTCCCTAAGTCCTACAGTCTTAGATCCTTCATTTCTCACAGAATGTGATGACAGAATCAATGCATGTTAATCTTTGTCATGATCCATTGATGAGGGAATCAGCATTTCACTTATTTCACCGAATAATAGAAGGTTATTACCTTGAAATAGACTGTTCCTGTCCATGTAACACCACATTTATTCTTCAATTACTTGAATACTTCCTTCTGTTCAAGCAAAAAATCTCTTCATATGTAACTACTTTTTCAACATCAAAGTGCAAAGTTTCCAACAGAGAATTCCATCTTCTAACCTGCCTCCTCCTCTGTGTAAAGAGATTTTTTCACAAGTTTCTTTTCCCATTATCTTAGATGTGTCCTCTCTTGCTACTGTCTAGGGAACAATAGATCATAACTTTTTATAATGTTGAGGGTTTCAATCAGGCCACATTTTTACAGCCTCACATTTAGCAAGCAGAAACCTCTCACATGTTTCTTTATAGCTGTAACCCTTCATCTCTGATGACAGTTTTCATGAATCAACATTGGCCTTTGTCCATTGCTTGTCTCCCTTCCTCAAAGCTGGTGTCCAAAACTGTACACAAACTCACACTCTGGCCTAATTCATATCTTGTCCAATTTGAACATGACTTCCTTGTTTTTGTGTCTCTTGCCAGTGTATAACCATGAACCTCTGTTCCCTTTTCCACACTTTCCCCATTTCTGCTAACACCTTTAATGGCTTGTTACCCTGGGCACCGAAGAGCCTTTGAATTATCTTTCCACTTAACCTCTTGTCACTTACAATGTATTTCCTTTCCCAAATCTTCAAGTTCATAACAGTTCACAGGTTCTTCACCGCCAAGTTAGTTTTATTGCAAAATATTGTTTATTCATAGAAAATATTTCTGTACATACATAGTTACTAAAGCAGTTCCATACAGTCTTTACACATGAAGAACAAACAAACACTGGAATTTCTCATTCCCCACAGCTGCAAAAAAAAAGAACCAAGACATTTCTTACTTATACAGGACAATATTTACACACATTTGAAGCATTTAAAATGCGCAATAACTGAATGGATCCCCATTGTACTTTGGCAGAAAGAACTTGGATGGTAGTTTCGCCCCCCACCCCCGATCTTAGCGGCAGCTGCCCAAGGTTTTAGTGCATCTCTCAGCAAATGATCACGGATGCCACTTTATCACCTTAGTGTCTTCTTCATCATCACCGATTTTTGCCATTTCATTAGGTTGTCCTTCAGCCTCAGGTGAAACTCCCATTTATCCTCCTTTTTTTAAAAAATTGCATCCAAGATGCTGCTTTCTTTTTCAAACCAAGCACTCATTTTTCACCTCAACAGATTTGCATAATCTTTAGAGTCTAAGAACTGAGCCTTGAACTCAGATTATTATGATATTTTACTGGTGGAGAAAAACACAAGAAAAAAGATTGTTATCACTTAATGTTGTGCTACACATCATCCTTCTGCAGTATGGACCTTTCCTTTTCCACTTTGGTTGCTTGATTAATTGTGTCAATTCTGTCCTGACATTTTGATCAAAGTGGAGTGCCGAAGCTTGTGGGCTTAGCAAAACTTCAGCATTGGGTGTATCTTTGAGCTTTCGTCCATGGTTTACAAGGTGTGTGTGTTGTTGAAAGAAAACACATATCACCAGGCACTTCCATGGTTACATGCAATTTCGGTTTGGTTTAGGGCCTATCCAACGAAGGATCTTGAATTGACAGCTGGATCACTGTTTATATGCACTGCGCGCCATCAACTGCTAATTTCCTACAAAAAAACACTCTGTGCTTTCAAACATTTACAAAAGGAATCTATTTTGAGATTTTCCAAATCTATGAGTAAACATACATATGCTGTAGAGGTCGGTAAGATACTTGAATGCACTTCAAGTGCAATGCTGACTTAAAAAGTTACACATCAAAACTATTTATTGATAATTAAGTAAACAGTTAACTGTTATTTAATCAAATTCTTTACTCGTGAGCGTAAGACCTAATAGCCACGGAAATGTGGATTAAAGAATCGGCCACACAGTCATGTTTTGCACCAATGAAAAGCTAATTGTTATGCAATTTGTTCAAACAATGATATATGTTTAACTTTTGTCATTTTTCATGGTTCCTAACAGGTTTTTTTGTTCTCTGTCATATTACTGAATTATTTCCATATTTTATTTTGTTTTTGTGATTTCAATTAAGAGACATTTTAATACCTGCGTTGGGTCACAGTGATTCACAGCAAATAAAGATAGCACAGTTAAACAGCAAACAGCTGTTGTTTTTTAACTGCTGTGTGCTGTATTGGATGATTATAAATGCCATCCTTTTCATAATGATCACAAGCAAAGCCTTGGTTCTGGAGAATCCCAGCAGGTAAATGCATGGTTTGGAAGGGACGCTGATCT
Organism: Stegostoma tigrinum; assembly: GCF_030684315.1. Lineage (NCBI taxonomy): Eukaryota > Metazoa > Chordata > Chondrichthyes > Orectolobiformes > Stegostomatidae > Stegostoma > Stegostoma tigrinum. The sequence goes on along the minus strand of NC_081362.1, from coordinate 11,998,328 downwards.
AAAGTCAGTCCAGTTTGTCTCCTGCCCTGTTCCATATTATCTGATCTCAATTTGGATGACAACAATAGTTGCCACTTTGTACTATCACACCCTGCCTTAGCAGGAGAAACATTTGCCAGGGATTCTATCTCTGATTGTGACCCAACAATGCCCTTTTGGGCAAATCCTCCCTATGGGGATTGAGCTGATTGAGGCAGGAGTATGTCGAGCTGTGATGTGTTTAAGACTGGCCAACTGTCTGATACTCAATCCGCCTCCGCCGCATCTGCTCCCAGGATGAGGCATTCCACTCCCGCACATCCCAGATGTCCAAGTTCTTCAAGGACCGCAACTTTCCCCGCACAGTGGTCGAGAACGCCCTTGACCGCGTCTCCCGCATTTCCCACAACACATCCCTCACACCCCACCCCCGCCACAACCGCCCAAAGAGGATCCCCCTCATTCTCACACACCACCCCACAAACCTCCGGATACAACGCATCATCCTCCAACACTTCCGCGATCTACAATCCGACCCCACCACCCAAGCTATTTTTCCATCCCCACCCTTGTCTGCCTTCCGGAGAGACCACTCTCTCCGTGGCTCCCTTGTTCGCTCCACACTCCCCTCCAACCCCACCACACCCAGCATCTTCCCTTGCAACCGCAGGAAATGCTACACTTGCCCCCACACCTCCTCCCTCAACCCCTTCCCAGGCCCCAAGATGACTTTCCATATTAAGCAGAGGTTCACCTGCACATCTGCCAAAGTGGTATACTGTATCCATTGTACCCGGTGTGGCTTCCTCTACATTGGGGAAACCAAGCGGAGGCTTGGGAACCACTTTGCAGAACACCACCGCTCGGTTCGCAATAAACAACTGCACCTCCCAGTCGCGAACCATTTTAACTCGCCCTCCCATTCTTCAGATGACATGTCCATCATGGGCCTCCTGCAGTGCCACAATGATGCCACCTGAAGGTTGCAGGAACTGCAACTCATATTCCCCTTGGGAACCCTGCAGCCCAATGGTATCAATGTGGACTTCACCAGCTTCAAAATCTCCCCTTCCCCCACCACATCCCAAAACTAGCCCAGTTCGTCCCCTCCCCCCACTGCACCACACAACCAGCCCAGCTCATCCCCTCCCCCCCACTGCATCCCAAAACCAACCCATGCCTCCCTAACATGTTCTTCCTCTCACCTATCCCTTCCTCCCACCCCAAGCCGCACCTCCATTCCCTACCTACCAACCTCATCCCACCTCCTTGACCTGTCTGTCTTCCCTGGACTGACTTATCCCCTCCCTACCTCCCCACCTATACTCTCCTCTCCACCTATCTTCTTTTCTCTCCATCTTCGGTCCGCCTCCCCCTCTCTCCCTATTTATTCCAGAACCCTCATGCCATCCCCCTCTCTGATGAAGGGTCTAGGCCCAAAACGTCAGCTTTTGTGCTCCTGAGATTCTGCTTGGCCTGCTGTGTTCATCCAGCTCCACACTTTGTTATCTTGGATTCTCCAGCATCTGCAGTTCCCATTATGTCTGATACTCACTGTTTGAATTCACCCAGGTAGGTACTCAGGTTAGGTAAGCCCACTGGCATTGACGGAAGTATACCATTAGTAACCACACTCAGGAGTGAAACTCGAGAAGTCACATTAAAAGTAACTGTGGAAGCAAGCATCAATGTATCTTGGAAGAGAAAAGATTAAAAATGTCAGGATTTTAAGGCATGCATAGTTCAGTTTCTTTTATTATCTATGGTGCCATACTTAAGACATAAGGCATAGAAACAGAGGTAGGCCATTCAGCCTGCCAAGTCTGCTCCACTATTCAGTGAGATTACGGTTAAAGGGTGGCGTGGTGGCTCAGTGGTTGGCACTGCAGCCTCACAGCGCCAGGGACCCAGGTTTAATTCCCACCTCGAGCGACTGTCTGTGTGGAGTTTGCACATTCTCCCTGTGTCTGCGTGGGTTTTCTCCAGGTGCTCCGGTTTCTTCCCACAGTCCAAAGATGTGCAGGTTAGGTGGGTTGGCCATGCTAAATTGCCTGTAGTGTTCAGGGGTGTGTGGGTTACAGGGGGGATGGGTCTGGATGGGATGCTTCAAGGGGCAGCGTGGAATTGTTGGGCCGAAGGGCCTATTTCCACACTGTAAGGTACCTAATCTAATCTGATAACCCTCAACTCCACTCAACTGTCTTTTCACTACCATCCTTGATTCCCTTCCTGATTAAAAATGTGTCTGTCTTAGCCTTGGATATACTTAGTGATTCAGCCTACGACAATCCTCTGTGGCAAAAAACGTCCAGAGATTCTCTACTGTCTGAGAGAGGAAATTGCTCCTCATCTTTGTCTTCAATATGCGACCTTTTATTGTGGGATTATAGCCGCTAGCCTTAGGCTGTCCCACAAGGCGAAACATCTTTATTGGCATCTACCCTGTCAAGCCTAAGAATTTGCTGTTTGGCCTGCTGTGTTCATCCAGCCTCACATTTTATTATCTAAGAATTTTGCATGTTTCAATAACATCACCTCTCATTCTTCTATATTCCAATGAGTTGGGGTCCAACCTCTCGTTGTAAGAGGGTTCCCATATCTGGGATTGGCCTGGTGTCAGTAAAACCTTTCTGCACAGCCCCCAGTGTTAGTGTGCCTTTGCTTACCACTGTATTCCACATTGAAATAATATTCGTTGGCTGGTTCACTTTAGACGGCTGTTATTCTTCAACCATCAATGTACAATTAAATCAGTTGAAGTACTGCTGAGAAATGAGACATGCTATTGAAGCCTTTTGTCTTACACTTTTTAGGACCAATGTTCCGTCAATGCTGCGTGGCTGTTTCAAGGATTCCTACATGGTGATTTGCATGCTGACTCCACTTGCAGTATTGACTTCCTCGTTTGCATTCATTCATGAGATGAGGCCATTTATTGCATGTGTCTAAGAGGATAATTAAGAGTCAACCATATTGCTGTGGGTCTGGAGTCACCAGGTAAGGATGGCAGTTTCCTTCCCTAAAGGAGATTAGGGAACCAGATGAGTTTTTGCCTGAACATCAGCAAAGTATTCATGGTCTTTATTAGACTCTTAATTCCAGACTTCTTTTTTTCCCACTTTGGTTCCAGAATTGACTGTTGCACACAGACACAGAAGCCTGCTCAGAGATATGTGAAATTAGCAGGAATACTGCTCAGTCACATTTCAGGAGCCAATTTCCAATGGGAATGACAACATATGTTGCGTGAGGAAAGGATGCTGAGTGGTTTGTAAGTCAGTTCTGGTTGGTCGAGGTGTTGCCAAGGAGAATCAACCAGTTCTGTGTTTGTTGAATTTAGAAAATGCTCCGTTTGTCTGCAGAGGACTGCTCCCTATGTTTGCACTTACGTAGCACCCAGCAAACATTAGAGAATTGCTTAGACGAACCAACTGGTAAATTTTGAAATGTTTGTATAATCCGTCCTCTGCAGCAAACTTGAACATTATCTCATTCCTTACATAATTTGTGAATGAACAAAAGCTTGCAGAGACAATGGCTGCTACATTCCCCATAGCAATGCCTCAACCAACCAGAGTTGGCTTGTGAACCAATCAGCACCCTTTTCTCCCGAAGTTGAAGTAGCTGCTTACTTTGAAATTTCTCATTCTTGCATTGGTCCTGATGAGTGGACGGTGAAAAGCTTCAACAAGGTATCTCTCTTTCCAGCAAGATTCTGTTTGGCCAAGTGAATATTAACTTACTCAAAAACTTCATTTCAGGAGATGGTGTGACAGAGACAGATATTGGTGTAGGTGATCCTCTGCATGTAATGTTGAGAGGCCGGTTAATTTACATTTTATTAAGTCACAGTTGAATGTGTGCCTGTAAATGAGCTTATTTCACAATTTTTAAGCAGATGATTAGTGAAACATTTTAAGCAATTCCTCAGGTGGAGCACGTGAGTGTGCATACAGCTTGATTCAGTAGCCCACCTCTTAAATAAACTAAGAGACTATACTGGTCTATCTAAACCACTTTCAGCATCCTGGAGCATGCCATTGACCAGAAACCAAACTGGACCAGCAGCGTAAATACAGTGGCTGAAAGAGCAGGTCAGAGGTCATGAATTTTGGGGTGATTAACTTACCTCTGCCTGTCTATCAGCTACAGATCAGAGTGTAATAGAATACTCTTCACTTGCCTGGAAGAGTGCAGCTCCATCAACCCTCAAGAATCCTCACTCCATCCAGGAGACAGCAGCCTGCTTGACTGGAATCATACCCACCACTTTAAGAATTAATTCCCCCCACCCTTACCCTGACCATCCACATCCACACTGCAGCAACTCACCATGGCTCCTTTGAAAGCATCTTCTAAACCTATGATTTCTGCCACCGGGACAGACAAGGGGACCTGGTTGTAATACATCCTCACTTGCAACCCAGTTAGCTGGTAGGCTGGTTTGAAATGTGATGCCAGTAATGTGGGTTCAATTCCCACTCACTCTCCTTCTCAACTTCTTCCCTTGCCAAAGGCATAGTGACCCTCAGTCATCTGTCCCCAATGAGAGAGCAGCCCTTACATCCTCTGGAATGATGGCGACTTTACACCACCACCTGTAAGTCTCTCTTCAAGTGGAACACCATCTTGACTTGCCATTTTTTCACTGGTACTGTGTCAAATACCTGGAGTTCCTTTCCAAATAATGCTACACCTATACCCAACACAATGGCTCAAGGACGGTGAGCACTTCCCTTCCAGCGATGATGTCGTCCTATGTAAAACTTTTTTTTAAAAAGAAGTCAAGATATTTACAACAGTACAAAAGGCATAAGTGAAATATTTGCCAACATCTTTCACCAAAACCATCAAGTAGGTGACCACAGTTGGCCTCACTTGTGAATCCCAACAACAAAACAAAAGTAAAGTCATTTGCATTGACTCAACAATGTGGAAATGCACCCAGTTATGTCTTATCCTCAGCAAAACTTGAATAGTCTCCTTCTAAACATCGATAATATGATGGTAGGAGTCACTAACAGCAAATAATTAACAGTGTTCCTTGTCAATAACCTGCTGTCAGATCGTTAATTGAAGTCAGTCTGAACTGCTTGGCTCTGACAGGAAAGCCAGAAAAATAGTGAAATCTACCTTCAACCTCCTTGGTTAGCCAAGAGCGGTGAATCCTCCACCCGCTCCCCCCCCTCCCCCGCACCGCGCACCCCCCCCACCCCGCTCCACCGCCACCACCCAATCCCAGAGTCTTCAAGCCCTGACTGATGGGTGACAGAGCCCCTCATTGACATTTGTGCAGGTTCATCACTGACTTACTGTGAATCCCTTGACCGGTTACACGGGACCCAGAGGGTTGACGTGGCCCACTTCCTGAACTGCAGAGGTATGGAGCCCTGACTTTCACTGCCCTAAGGGGCTGCATGTCTGTGTCTAAGCCCCTGGACACTATCAAAAGAGGCCCTTTACTGACTCAAAGCTGTCTCCCTTGGCCTGGCGGAGGACTAGTCCCTTTAGATGTTGAAAGATGGCTATTTGGTTGAAGCACATATAGTGTGGTTACTACACAGTACGGGTGTGAAATTGAGGTAACACAGTGACATTAGTGACATCTCCACGCCTCGACTGATGGCCCTAACATCCGTGAGACACTGCCAGGCTTTCTGCAAGCTCTAAAAGGCAAGGTCAGGCAGAAATACTGTAAGCCTTTAAGCTCTGACTGAAGCAACAAAACGCAAAAAGGCAAAGCAGAGATGATGTGAGCATTCAAGTAGGTGAGTGAGCACTACGAGAGAAAGACAAAAGCCCAGAGTTTCATCTTGTTTGAATATATGAGATAGGTGTTTGTCTCTGTTTCATAGCAGCAACATTACAAAGGTACTAGGGAACTCCAAGCTGTAACACTGGTGTAGAGAACTGCATTGTACATGAGTTGAAGATGCATCATGGGGATGCAGTGAGGTTGGTATTTGCCTGATGCAACTTCTATGAATTGAAGTCACCTGGTAACATCTCTGACTTGCATGTCAAGAATTGCCACCATCTAGTTTCTCTCTCACGCAAATAGGAAAATGTGTATCAAAGAGATGAGATTAGGTACTAAGGGGGCTTGCAAATGTATACAAATAGGACTCTCACCACTCACTAGTGAGGTTCTTCTCTTGCTGTTCAGAACATTTTTGCAGAATTGGAATTATTCTCATAACATCAAGAATTTTGTTTCTGCCAATCTCACTATTATCACATAATTTAGGGGAATTGGAAGATCCCATTCAAAGTCTAAGATCACTCTTTTTGCTATGAGACATTGTAACCTATGTTTATGGCAGCATAAAATAGCAAAGAAATATTTTAACATTTTAAGTCAATGGATAATACTGTAGCAAATAGATTTTAATCTGAGGCCATTCACTTGGCTCTAGAAAGAATGGAACGTTGTACTTTCTAAATAATGAAAGGATAACAACAGCATGTGTTTGGTGAAGCTTCATTGCATGTATATATGACAGTAAACTCTATGAACATGTAGAAAGGCTAATGAAATACAGTCCTTTACACTGACAGCATGAGAATACAAGGTGTGCAGAAGTTGTATGAAGCGCTGGTCACTACCTTCAGTGAGAAGGTGTTCTCTCATTCACAAAATTCAATGACTTAGTCAGAAATTAGTTCAATGGTCACAGTGCCAAGTTTACACATGTCAACTACAGAGGCTGTTGCCATATGCTGTTTTATGGGGCTTTCGTTTCCCTGACCATCTCTAGTGGAATGTAAGTCATTCAGTCATCACATTTTCCTTTGTTCCAAGAACAGTTACCATTGCGTGAAGCATAGATAATGCTTCCATGAGCTGCTTGAATGCTTACTGGTCTTCTGCTCTGAAATAATTTACGTGTATTACCTGCATCTAAAATATCCATCCCGCAGCATGCAAGAATCCAAAATCCATCAATCCCCCCATGGCTTAGATGAACCTCCCTATGAATAAAGAAAAAGTTCTGGAGCTGGTAAATTTAAACAAGTGTTCATCTCAATGACCGGTTATAACATTTCTTAAATTTAATCACAGGATGAAGGCACCACTATCTAATCCAGCGCTTATTGGTCATCCTTAGTTGTCCTTGAGAAGGTCATGGTCAGCTGCCTTCTTGAACCACTTTAGTCCATTCTACCTCAGAGATGATTAGCAGTTTCTATGCATAAGCAGGAGTTTTACTTACAAGGCTTTTAAAAGTCTACTCTGATGCACATAGTTATTTGATTCAGTTTAATTTCTCTTTCAGGCTTAACTAACAGCAAAAAGAACTGAGGGCACATGCCAGACACACATAATCAAAAAAATCAGCTGCTGCACTTTCTATCCAGTTACTTAAAGCAGAAAGAAAGTAGATTCAGCACAAAGGGATGATGTGTAAATGAACTCAGATCAATAAAGAAGTTATTGTTGCAAATTGTTTGAAAACAACACCACTGAGAAACTTTAAGAAATGAGGACTGAGATGGATTTCAAAATCAATTGCTGGCAAATAATTTATGGAGTTAATGTTGGCATATCATACATTCTGCCCATTCTAATTGGTGTAATTTATCATTCAGAAAAAATATAGTAAAGCCATAACTAAGCCGATGAGTGTGGTGAAGCATCTGGGCAGAAGGAAACAGAGTTAATATTTCAAATCCAATATGACTCTTCTTCATATTTCTGTTGAATTGACATGAAAGATACTGTTAAAAAGCCATGCTTTATAAAAATAGCATGGTTCATGAATTTACTGGTTGGAAACTACTCAGGGGTTGGGAAAGATGAGAGCCATATTTCAATTACTTGAAATGTCAAAGATTTACAGTCTCAGAGGTGACTGAAAATTTGCATCGCTGTACTTCGTACATGTTGATGTCTTTGAAGAAAAGACAATCTATCTGTAATGCACCACCGGGAACAAATACGCTGAAAGAATGTGAATGGGGGTCAGTAAAATGCCCAGTGTGTCCAAAATGCCCAGACAATCATCTGGTTACTCAACTGAGTCGAGACAACTCATGACAGGTAATCACATGGACAGCGGGATTCTGGCTATGAATGGAATTTGTCGAGTCATGGTGCAATCATGTAATCTAGCATGCTTCTGGAGTCCACCATTGCCCAACCACATGTAGTGTAACTGGTTCATTGGATCGAGAGGGCCATGGAACAAGTCAACTCTTTGATATTTTTCTGTAGAAGTCAACTAAATGCCCCAGAAACAAAATCTCTGTCTGGGTCTTATTATGGACTAGACCAGACCCCGAAGTGTATTATGGAGGTAGCCCACATCCTAACTTTTATACTTATTTAAAATGGCAAGTGTTCCAGACATCTATTTTCCAGATATGATTTGATTGGTCACTACTTTATTCCAACAACACAGCTAAAATACAACAAAAAGAATAATTGGCATGACTTCATTGGAATGCTTAACAAGGTGTGCTTGAGAAAACAATGATCAGCTGCCCCCTTGAACCGCGATAGTCCATTCCAGCTCAGAGATATACAGAGATTGTCAGCAATTTCGATGCAAAAGCAGGGGTTTTATTTACAATGTTTTTAAAGCATCTATTCTTATACTTATAGCATTTGCTTCAGTTTAATTTTTCTTTCTCTGTAATCACTAGTCATTAACTGTTCCAATAACTGTTCGATAGCCAGAGACTTTTCCCCAGGGCAGGATTGACTGCCACGAGGGGTCATAGTTTTAAGGTGTTAGGAGGAAGGTAAAAGGGAGACGTCAGAGGGAGGTTCTTCACCCAGAGAGTTGTGAGCGCATGGAATAGCTTACCAGTGGTAGTCGTGGAAGCGGAGTCATTAGTGACACTTAAGCGACTGCTGGACATGCACATGGACAGCAGTGAATTGAGGGGAATGTAGGTTAGGTTATTTTATTTTTGGATTAGGATTATTCCACGGCACAACATTGTGGGCCGAAAGGCCTGTAATGTGCTGTACTTTCCTATGTTCTATGTTCTATGTTCAATGGGCAGCATCCCATAAACACACCCTTGGCAAAGGCAGTTCAGCAACACGGTTAGTATCTCACACGCTGTCTCTCTCTAGTCTAGTAGAAAGAAAATCAAAAGAAACAATCTGCCCCTTTTGATTTTTAAGAGGAAGCCTCTCTAAGTGTGAACACCAGCAGCAGAGAACTCTAGCTTTCAGCTCAAGCAACCAACAAAAACCACCATCTAACTGAAAAGCAAAATTAACGACTTCTGTGCCCTTGTGAGCCTGACCCCATTCACTCATAATTCTTTTGTCTTACTTTAAAAAAAATCCAGAGAGAAATCAAAGTTGTTTACCAACTGCCTGTCTGAAGGAGGCATTTTGGTGCCACTGTGACAACACCTCTCCGCAAGACAAACAGAACAGAACACATGCCTTAAAGGCACAATATTGTCACTGTGTCACTCTCTCTCTCTTTCTCTCTCTCTCCATACCTCGCCACAATTTTGAACCCTGTCCACAGTTCCTAAATGTCTGCATGCTCCAGACAGAGAGATTTTTAAAGAATTCAATCCAGCAGCTGCTGTCTCTCAAAGAACATATTAAACATCCACCTACACTTTTACACCACAAAACCAGAAGGGCCACTGAGACCACCCTGAATTCAACCAAGTTATCATCTGAAGAGTTCTATATCATTTTAACTTCTATTGGACTTCAGATTTATCCCTTAATTAACTTTATCAGCTATTTTTGTACAGGTGCTTGGAGCATTTTTTATTATTTTTCCTGGACCAGGTTAAGTTCAAAAAATGCAACCCTCTTTCCTTGTTGGAAAACACAGATATCCATGTCTGATTGCATCCCTTACAATCACAGCACAGAGACAGTTCAGTACATGTACAGTTGACAAACATAGAATCCCTACCATGTGGGTATTGGCCATTCGGCCCATTGAGTCTCCTCTAGTGTCCTGCTTAATGCTGTGCACAGCGTACTGCTCGCGAAACTTGGGGAACTAAAAATGATCATTTAACTCAAATCCTGACAACTGACCTGCATTTTCATCCTTTCACTTCCTAGTCAAATCCACAGGGCATTTCACAGGAGCATTGTCAAACAAGATATGATGTCTTGTCACATAAACTGCAGATGCGCAAAAGTTTTGTCAGTGAGGTGGGTTTTAAGCAACATCTTAAAGGAGCAAAGAGAGAGAGGCAGACAGAACTAGTTAGAGAGAGGTTTCCAGGGCTTAGGAGTCAGTCAAAGGTACAGTCCCCAGTGCAGATGTGACTGAAATAGGAGACGTACAAACCACACAGATATCTCGGAGTGTTGTTGGACTGGAGGAAACAAACAGAGGAAGGAGTGGCGTTGGAGAAATTTGAAAACAAGGATGGTGTTTCAAAACCAAGGCAAAGCTTAATTTGGACCAAAATAGAGCTCAGAGAATAGAATCCCTTCAGTGTGGAAACAGGTCCTTTGGCCCAACACTTGAAGCATCCCACCCAGACTGATCCCCCACATAATCCACCTAATTGACACATCCCTGAACATTACAGGCAATTTAGCATGGACAATCCACCCAGTCTGCACATCTTTAGACTGTGGGAGGAAACTGGAGCACCCGGCAGACATGCGCAGAATGTGCAAACTCCACACAGACAGTCACCCGAGGCTGGAATCAAACCTGGGTCGCTGGTGCCGTGAGGCTGCAGTACTAACCATTGAGTCACCTTGCCACCCCACAGATGTGAGTGTTTATCTGAGATCTTTCTAAGCACGTCCATGGGTTGGTGATGTTGAATTCTTAAGAAATCAGCCATGAGCAAGTTTGAGGGCTCTGATGCCAGCTCCTGCACCTCTTTCTTACATTGCATTCCTTGACACAAAGTTACTACACTTGTGCTGCATTGATAAGTAGCCTTCAAGAAATTTATACGAAAATCCCAAACAGGTTCCCTTAGACAAACTGGGAACTCACAGTTGCGGAGCAACATATGTTCATATCCTTAGTCTGGCATGCACCTCCTTAGACTCCTCGTGCCTGTGTTTATGTGGTGTAATCCTGGTCCCTTGCTCGTCACTATACTCAGTTTATAAAACAATAACACCGCGGGGGTCAGAAGGTCTCCCACCACAAACTCCAATTGTGCCAATGGAGCAAATCAAAGTGGTTTTGAAGTGGATTTCTGAAGCTTGTCAGCCAAAATGTATTGTTGTGGACCTTGCTTCTTAAGAATTATCTAAACCTTGCTAAACATGGTGGTTAATTATGTATAACCCACTATCTAACTCCGCACATGATATGTAACAATGTAGATATGTCACCAGATGCCTTCCAGTGTGACAGAAAGTTTGTGCATAGTTTTTGGAGAGTGAAGAAATTAGTGTAGGCTGACATAATAATCCTGGGGAATCTGCCTGCCAAAATCTTTTACTTATGGGGCTCCTATGTCAAACAGATGCCAAACAAAACTTTGGGTTCGCAGCTCCAGGACAGAAAATTGGAGTCAAAGAGAAGTTATATTCAGCACTGTACCTCTTTCCATTTTTAACTGATGTTGCAAATTTCAAAGTCTCAACAATCAGGTCATTCACTGAGGCCAAGGCAAAAGAATCCTCAATAGACAAAGATCACAAAACTTTACGTTATTAATATTGTAATGGCCCATAGTGTGTGTGAATCAGCATTCTGCTAATTTCAATTTGCTGAAACCCATGAGGGAGTGTCTCCTAATGCACTGATTGTACATATAACAGTCTGCTTTTGGAAGAATGGAGACAAATATGTTCTTTGTTTTATTATGCACTCAAGTATGTTTGGTGTCGACAAAAAAGGAGTCATCTGTTTCCAAGAAGGAAGTTCTTGGACCATGTAAAAAGTTGGCACCAGTATGCAAGAGGAGCAGGTTTCCATGATTGCAGAAGGGAATAAGAAAGAGGCGGCTTGTCTCCTTTGCAAGCAGTTAGGCTTCAGAGACCGCATGTTGTTTGCTAACGCAGACTTGCTAGGGCTGTGAAGGTTACATGAGTTTAGAGAGATTGGTAGGATTGTTAGACCAAGGACAAACTACACAGTCTTGCCATTATCATGAGAGTGGTTTACATTGTGGTAAATTCTGCTTTTTTTTTGCTGTTGATTCTCTTTTTTTCCAAAGAAGAATGTCTAATTGCTCCCAGTAACTTTGCACCACTTATTAGGAAGGTGGGTGAAAGGCTACTTGTATAAAAATAAACCCCACTGAGAACATAGTGGGGAGTATTACGTGCATCTTCAATATAGGAAGTATCCTGGGGAGAATGGGAGAATGCAGTACAGATTCACAAGGATACCTCGTGGCATCAGAAAAATATAAGTACAAAGAAATAGATGAAAAACACATGCACGGAGGAGATTATAGGGTAATTTGACGCAAGTGTTTGAAATGAGAGGAGGATAGGTCGGAGTAGTGTTCCTCATGATTAAGTAATCTGGAACAAAGGGTTGTTTATTAATTGCGAGAGATTTAGGACAGAGGTGTGAAGTTGCCTTTTTTATACACACTGCCGTTGTCAGGTACTGGAGATGCTGGCTGAAGAAAATATTGTGCCAAATTTAAGAATTGGTTAAAACGACTGTTTAACAGGAAAAAAAGCAAAAATGTATTAGAATATGGCAGCCAAAGGTATGCTACTATTTTTTATTCATTCACAAGATGTGTGAAGGGTCTTCAGAAGGGTCTCGACCCGAACCGTCAACATTCCTGCTCCTCTGATGCTGCTTGGCCTGCGGTGTTCATCCAGCTTCACACCATGTTATCTCTAGCCCAAAACAAAGCTTAAGTTTCTGGATTAACAGTCTGGCAATTAAAACTCTCGGCCAACATCCTCCTGTGAGGATGATAAGCCTTAAAGGGGAATAATGGATTGACCAATTGATTTCCCTGCTGTCATTATAATACATTTCCAACCCAGTTAAAGTAGACTTATGCTTATAGAAGGCCTTTAATAAACACAGGACGTTAAGGTGCACATCATGGAACCTCCAGGAAACTGGCACTTATGCCTTTCATACCATTTCTCCACTCCTTTGACACACCACTGAAGTCGTCAGTTCAACCATTGTGCACTGAAATCCTACAGTGAGAATCGAACCCAGATTCCAAAGACAAGTGAGCCAGGTTCTCATGATCAATAAGCCCCCAAAAACTGCTTCCTTTGACAGCACTGTCCAAACCCGCAATCTCTGTCAGCTGGAAGGACAAGGGCAGCAGACGTAGGGGCATCAGCATATTCAAATTCTCCTCGTCCTGACTTGGAACTATACCACTGTTCCTTCACTGTTGCTGTCAAACACATAAAACTCTCCTCTAAGCGATACAGTGTATGGGCCCACACTCTCTGGGCTGCAGCAGTTCAAGAAGGCAGCTCACCACCATCTTCTGAAAGACCTCAAAACCCAGGAGCAGAATTTGGATTTTGTGTTGGAAGAGGGATTTGATCTCTGAATTTCAGTTTCAGTCCTGTATCTCTGATACCAGCAGGCATTTATACTGCTCAGAAGTGAACCATTAGCACTGTGATGGTAGCAAAACCCTAAAATCATCAAATGGCTTGGATTTTCCAGCAGCCTTAAGGCCATTAAGAACACACTACCAGTTTGCACAGAATAGATGGGCCATGTTCCTCTCATTTCCTTAGAGCTTAGTAACATCTAGAATAAACTTAACTCGAAACTAAATATTCACATAAATGTTGCATTAATGATCTCAACTTCCTCTTATCCTGTTCCCGTATACTCTCCTGATTGGATGTATGTTCAAAATCAGGTTGTGAAAATGTCACAGCGATCTTCCATCATCAGTGCATTTCCATCGAGTTGCTGGTTGGTAGAATTATGTATTTGCCTTAGTTGGAGCTTTGATAATAGCTTGCTAAAGGCAGGATTATTGAATTGTTTGTGAAGCCGAATGAGATGGGTCTCAAATGATACATTGCACACTCTAGCAGGAAATCATTAGCAATCATGAACTTGATCCCACCATGATGTTTTTCCTCCCACCCCATCTCTCAATTGAAATGAATTAGCTTTATTTTCACGTGTACTCATGAGTACAATGAGAAGTTTGTAAGCAACCACTCATGGCATCATCTTAGGCACAAAGGTACTTAAGTACAGAGTCTTAGGTACAGACCAGACCAATAAAGAAACAATTGTCAAACATGTTCCACCTGCCGCACTTTGTGATGAAAACAAAACACAAAATAAAGCAAATGAAAGCAAAAATATCAGGTGCTGCAAATCTGAAATACAGAAAGTTTTGGAGAAACTCAGCAGGTCTGGCAGCATCTTCGGAGAGACAAGCAAAGTTAGCAGGGTTCATAAGAAGAGCCATATTGGACTCGTAATGTTAACTGTTACTCTCTCCACAGATAGTGCCAGACCTGCTGAGTTTCTCCAGCACTCTCTGTTTTACTTTCTGATGAAATTGAGCCCCGGCTTCTTTGAGGCAGAGGCTAAGGCTGTGAGCCCGGAGCAGTGTCAGCTGGAGGTCCGGTGCATGGAGGCGGCTGTGGGCCTGAGCCCAACTTTGCTGGAGCGAGCCCAGGGTACAGTTAAGGGAGGGCCCCTAGCATCTGCAGCTTTGAGAGCAGGAAGCCTGAGGTTTCCCAGAGCGAGGGCCAAAGTAGAAGAGACAGAGCCCTTGCAGGTAGTGCTTTTTCGAATGACTGCTGAACTTTTACTTTTATTCCTTTATTTTTCCACTTAATACTAGGAGGAGCTGTAATGTTAACAGTTAACTTGTTTATTTTTCTACGTATGCTAAGAATAGCAGTAATGCTTTACTTTTAACTTTATTTTTCCATGTTACTACTTATACCTAAGCTTGTATCTCGGTACCTTCATGGCTAAGATGGTACCATGTGTGGTGACATTGAACACTGTTCATTGTATTCCTGGCTATAATGTTAAAAGCAAATCTAATTAAGGCATATTGTTGGACCTAACATAGACATTACTCGGTATCGATGTGACTCTACATCGATGTTATGCAACTGCATTGATGAATACTCAATTAAGTATATCAAGTTTCACTTGCACATACTCTGCTAACTGTTGGAAACACAGACAAGGATGCAACAACAAGCTAGAGAGAAGAGGAAGTAGACTTGCTGAAGGAGAGAGTGTAAATCCACTTTGCTTTGGTTTGCATTCTGACCTTGTCATCCAATTTACACCCTGCAGAGAGCAAATTTGACACTGGACAATTGTGTGATGTACTGTCAGCCTGCTGTTAACTACCTCCCTTGGCTTTAGTTTCTGTTGGAGTCAAAACGAGCCTGTCCCTCCCCCATGCCACAAATCTTACATTAGTTTGAAGTTGAAATCACTTTTCACTGATATTAAACTTATGTTATAGATTTCAACACTGAAGACATTACAGTTGAAGCCAGCCCTATCCTTTGCTGGGACACCCATTCTCACAGAGTTTTTCCTCTCACTCCATTTCCTAATTGAATTGAATTAGTTGTATTGCGAAGCGTACTCACGTAAGTACATTGAAAATTTACCAGTCGCTACAGACAGTGCCGTTTTAGGTACAAAAGTGTCTAATTGCATTGCTTGTGTTGCAGTAGAATTTGGGAATGATTACATTGATTTGATGTGGTAAAATAGAAGAACAAATCTATGCCCAGAATAACATCTCACCTCAATGAGTGCAGGAATTCTGTAACACAAGTACAGTTGAAAATTAATTCTGCTCCCCTTGAAAGCGGCAGCTGAAGCTTGTGTAAGATTCTAACTACATCTGCCCTGTATGCTGTGTGAGGAGCAGCCTGCATGAATCAAGCAAGGCAGCACACTGCTTGACCAAGAGGCTATAACAGCCAAAGGCACCCTGCCTTCATCTGGCATCCATGGTCATACAGTTTCCTGCACTGTTCTGTTCTGGATGCAGATTTTGCTCCCCTGCCTGGCTCAGCTACCCTGGGGCCAATTGCTGTGGGCTTGCCTGCGCTCACCTGAGGTCAGCTAACTCATCACAGACTGTGGGACAAAGTGAGTATCTTGCTGGACTCGAGGGCTCACTACAGCACCAGGTGGCACATTCCTCCAATGTGCACCAAAGGATTTACAAAAGCAATTTTCAGTTTATGATGTTGTGGCAGTCTGATCCAACAGGATTTTCTGAAGATTTTTTATTCAGTATAATGCCTGATTCAGCAAGCTCAAACAAAAATAAGAAATTCCATGAAGGTATGGGAAATGTAAGGTGTTAGGCAATGCCAACCGACCTTTCACTGTGCATTAAAGCAGACGTTAAACTAACCCAAGGAAACCTAAACAGATAAATAGAAAGCAGGATATAACACCAGCGCGTCACCGGAGGCTCACTGATGATGTTACCTAGAATAGCGACGAAACGTCTGAAAACTAACCTTCCAGCTCAGCGAGCAAACTCACATCCAGAACCTCAACCTGAGCTACAAATCTTCTCAAAACTCACTAGCAGACAGTGCACAACACTACCAAAAGGATGTGGATGCTTTGGGAGGGGTACAGGAATGGTTTAGCAGGATGTTGCCTGTTTTGAGGAATTTTATCTGTGAAGAAGGGTTGGCTAGACTGGGTTTGTTTTCACTGGAGCACGCGAGGTTGAGGTGTGACTTGATCGAAGTTTATGAGATTGTGAGTTGCATGGATAGAGTGGAAAGTGTGAGGCTTTTTCCCAAGGTGGAGTGGTTTGGGGTGGGGTTTGGGAGCTTGGGGGGTGTTTTGCGATGTTTAAACGCAATGTGTGAGGTGCATTTTTCACACAAAGGGTGGTGAGTGCCTGGAACATGCTGCCAAAGGAGCTGATGGAAGCAGACTCAATAACAGCTTTCAAGAGGCACCTGGACGAATACATGAATTGAGGGAAATGGAAAGTTACAGATCCAGTAAGTTTTAGTATAGAAGGGCAAAATGTGCATCTACCCCATCTTCTGGTAGTTCATTCCACGTATGAACCACTCTTTGTGTGAAAAAAGTTGCCCCTCACATCCTTTTTAAACCTTTTTCCTCTCACATTAAAAATATGCCCCCGAGTTTTGAACTCCTCTACCCAAAGGAAAAGACCTTTGCTGTTCATCTCATCTATCATGATTTTATAAACCTGCATAAAGTCACCTCTCCACTTCCTGCATCCCAGGGAAAAAAGTGCCAGCCTATCCAGCCTCTCCTTATAATTCAAATCCTCCATTCCTGGTGACATCCTGGTAAATCTTTTTCTGAACCCTCTCCAGGTTAATATCATCCTTCCTACAGCAGGGTGATCCGAACTGTGCACAGTACTCCAAGAGTGACCTCATCAACTTCCTGTATAATCTTAACATGATATTCCAATTTCCACATTCAATGGTCTGAGCAAGAATAAAGCAATTTTTAAAAAAATCCTTGTTGCAGAATTATGGAATTATTTGCACTAACAAATTGAGCATGCACTTAATTCCCAATGCATTGACTAGTGCGGGGCTAGTCTCAGCATTAGTTCAACAAAAATATCAGTTGGCTTGTATTTGTACATAATGTCAGTCATCAAAAACTCTTGAATATCCTACAGGTCATGCATCCTATAATGGATGGCAATAGCCTCATCCAATTCAGTAAAATTCCCTCCCACTTGGATCAACATCATTCCTCCTCCCAACTGACAGCAAAAGGTAATGGGACAGAGCTTCCTATAGTGCTTGCTGACTGGGTCTGAGAGTGCATTTGTTTTGCTCTGCCATCATTACGTTTAACTTATCAATTTCAATAACAAGTACAATAGTTTCATTCAACATCCTTCCACTCTGCTGTACCTTCTGCAAATTGCTTTCCAAATATCAGAGAATTTGTCCTGGAGATTCCTTCATATGTTAAACAAGTGACACACATACACACACTCATATACACACACACACATTCATACAGGCACACGCACATACACACATACACACATCCATTCATACAGACACATACACACACAGACACACATACACTCACAAATGCATACATACACACACACACACACACGCATACACATATACGCACACATATTCATACAGACACGCACACACACATGCACACATACACACATCCATTCATACAGACGCACATACATGCATACACTCGTATACACACACACACACACACATAGAACACGCATACACACGTATGCGTGCACGTACACACACACATACTCCAATATGGATTTTAAATAGGGTTTTGAACTTATGGAGTAAAAAAGTAACTAAAAGACGCCCAAGTTACCGCAAGCTTTTATGCCTGATCAGACAACCTGTTCTGCAAAAAGATCACTGGCTCCAAAATGTTAATTCTGCCTTGTCTCCACAGTTGCTGTCAGACCTGCTGAGTTTCTCTAGAAATTATTGCTTTTGCGCAAGGGAAGAAATTCTTTTTCACTTGCTGCAATCTTTCAGCCTTCTTTTTGAAAAAGGATATTCACTGTCACTTAGACCTGGTTAATTGGTTTTTGTAGCAAAATTAAAAGCTGAAAAGCTCCCCGATTTGCCACTGTGTCTACTGTGCAGGGATAATGGTTAAAAAAAGCAGGAATATAAAATTTGAAGATTCAAAGTGGAAAATTACTTTGGTATATGTTGGTCATTTCCTTGTTTAGAATGGTTCATGACCATTTGCTCTCACTTTAAGTTTGCAAATATCCTAATAAGACTGAAAGGATTCTTGTAGATACCTTGATAGCTTTGAGTGCACTTTTAGGTGCATCTCCTATTTGTTCCCAGGGAGGAAATTCCAGGCTTTTTGTTTCGAACAAGTATTCAGCTATGTGCTTACTGCACTGTATCTAGCTACATTTACCAGCTTATAGATTTCAAAGCAACCTGTACTGGAACTGAACTGCTCAAGTTGTTTTGGGGATGGTTGAATGATCAGTTGTGCCCATTTTTGGAGTCAGCCAGATGTGGTTAAGTAATAAGCACACACCATCAGTGCCATCCATTATAGGGCCTGCCAGATCTTGCAGCATTGGGTGAAAGGTAATTACCAGGTCAACTCTCACACGGAGATGTGATTGCTCGGAATAAGACAGAGGAACGTAAAGTGTGAGATGCCAAAACTGTAGCCTCTTCTTTTCTTTAACAAAACACCGTGAAGCAGTTCAAAGAGTCAGTTGGAAAGACCTCAACGGGGCAACATTTTTTCTCCCCCAACAATTCATCCACATGGCCGCTGAGGCAAGCAGCCTGGGGAAACAGCTGGCAGAGAAAGCCATGCCTAGAATTTTACACCACTCTGCAAGACAGCCACATAGGAGACAGGAACTGAGCTGAATCCACAATACCACAAGTGACTGACTGATTACTCATGACGACACTTTAATTATATTTTGCACTTGATACACTTTAATTTTGCTGTTTCGGAGCGTGGATATATTGTGCAGGCCAACATATTCAGGCATTCAGGCTGATGTTCAGATCCTTATTCTTTGGTCAATAGACTAAACAGTCAAACCAGGCCGCAGCCTGATTGTGCTAGAGATGGAAGAAGAGAGAAAATACAGGTCGACAAAGATAAAGAAGGAATGAGCTAATCCATCTGTCATTATCAATTGACGAGGGCACGTTACAATCACCTGGTCATTTTAAACTATCAGAAGCGAATCAGATTGGATCAGGTTACGAAGCTAAACTTTTTCCAATAAACCTGACAATCAGTAAACAGCAATCCTGAGCTTCTATTTGCTGAGCGTATGTGATTGTATCTTCCCATCCCCCACTGTCCGACTTGTGGTTAAAGAGTGTGTAAGTTCATTCAGACCTTCACAATAAGATTACTTTACATTCCAATGTTCTCCCCTGTTCTCCCTTCCAAAGACACTGACTTTTGCAGGGTACAGATAAGTGTTTAAAGTGAAGATTTTAATTGCAGTCCTTTATGCACCAGGTTATTGTAACCTTTGGCATCAACATTATTAGCTTTTTCTCATTAGAGTTAAATCCTCTTTCTCCTAATAGACAGTGGATGGGGAAACATGTTTCACAATTTAAGCAGAGTTGTTACTTTTATGCAAAATCACTTATTGACAAATATGCAATTCCTTGACCTTTCACAATTCATAGGCTTCCAATTCTTCTTTTAAAGTGCTTCAAACCTCAATATTGATTGATTTTCTAGCCCGAAAATCTATTCCATATTATAAACCAGGCAGATTTAGCAGTGAGGGAACTGAGCTACATTTTAGATTATCTTTGAAAAATGGCTTGTGGCTTATTGCAAACCCTGCACTGATTCAAGGCAGACAAAAGCTTGCATGGGTGATTGATAAAATGGCATGCGCAACACAAACATAAGTATTTGCCAGGGAGATGGCGATCCACTTAGCTGTGCCCCATGCATAACACAGTATGTGCTGTATTGTTAGAGTGTAGCTAGTTTTACAGTCAATATGGTGCCAGCCTGAGCTGACAGATTTTTTCTGGCAACACAGACTCAATATATATTGTATGTATATCGATCACATGAAGAAATACTGAAAAAAAAGGATTAAAGACAAGATTATTTTTGTGAAATGTTCATATTCAACTCAAGAATCGACTCATTGTCCCTCGCTCCTATAATTTGTACATAAATCTTTGACACCTGTGTCTAACAAACCATAGGAACGAGAGCAGACAAGTGATGGATGCAAAACTGAAGTGCCATTCAATTAAAACATAGCTGATCTGTACCTCGACTCCAATGACCAACCTCTGCTTTGAATTACTTAATGCCCTTTGCCAACAAACAAAAGCTTTTGATATCTTGAAAATTTCAATTTAGCTAGCATCTAATCTTTTGGGAAGGAGGATTTATGCTCTCTTATTCTGCATTACTCCAGCACAACAATAAAATTCCCATTTATACATTAGTTTTAACTAAACTACGCAACAGGGTCACACAGGAATGCTACTGAACAGCATCTGACACGGATCCATATTTCGAGATATTAGTACAAATGGTCAAAAGCTTAATCAAAGGGGTAAGTTTTAAGGAGTGTCTTAAAGAGAGAAAGAAATACAATGTATCCAATTGAATTGAGTCATTTATTGTCACATGTATTCACTGTAAACGATAGTGAAAAGTTTATATTTCTGTCATGCATTGACGCCATTCTCAATGAGACTTAGAGAAGACATTTCAGAGCTTATGGCCTTGGCAACTGAAGTTAAAGCAGCACTGATGAAGAATGATTAAAATTGAGGTAGTTTGAGGGCCCTGAATCAGAAGAGTGCAGATATCTCAGAGTGTTGTAGAACCCGAGGAAGTCACAGGGATCGAGAGGGTGGAGGCCATGAATGAATTTGAAACCAAGCATAAGGATTTTTAAAATCAAGCATATTTTACCCTCTCTAAGTCCATTATCTTCTTCAAGCAGTAGAAAATGAGCAGGGTGTGGGCATGGTAATAATCTTCATTTTATGTTTCATTTTGAGAACAGGCTACCAAATATTCTTGCATTTTTAATTTGAGTTTTAGCCTATGATTCTTTATTATTTTTGTTTGCTATTTCTCATGCAGTCACACATTGTTTTCCTGTTAAAAATTTGGGCCAAGTGACTAGCTCTTATTTATACCAATTTAAACATCATAGCTAGATTAGGTTAGATTAGATGCCAACAGTGTGGAAACAGGCCCTTCGGCCCAACAAGTCCACAGTGCCCCTTGAAGCATCCCACCCAGATCCATCCCCCTATAGGAGTGATGAAATATTTGATTAATTTTTCTTCCCGTGTATAAGGAAGAGGCCTGTATTCAGCACCTTCTATGACAGCAGTTGTAAGATAATGAACTCAGTACCTCAGAAATGTGGCACAAACCAACCATGGCCTCGTGCCATCCTCACATCAAATACAGCCTCAGACTGAACTATGAAAATATTACAGGGATATGATTACAGGAGGATCAGACAAGACAACTTTCGAAATTGGTATCTCCCAGAACAACCATCAAAATCTGTGCAAAAGCCAGCAACTTAAAAAACCTTAAAGAAACAAAATGTTTATTCAGCAAAGTTCTTTAAAGGCATACTTGGCTGCTTCTTTTAACAAGCTATCTATTTTGAATGATTCAAAGTCTTTTATGTTGCTACACTCAGGCACTGTTGCAAAATGTATTGAAAGTGAAATGACATATTATTCCTGTGACATTCTTAGGAGCATCTTCCTTTTGAAGTCTTTTTGAGAAAGCAGTCAGTAGCTGCAGCATTTTTGTTGTTTGTTGCTATGGTGATCTTTCTTGATTGGATTAATAAAATCAGTGTGGAACTAAAGAAGTCTACACATTCTGCCCATAGTTCAAACATTAAGCCTATCTATGGAGTCAGCGACTTACTTTTTTCACAACGTGACAACTCATTTCAATATAGAAGGGAAATCTGTTAACATAATGCTTTTTTCTAATTAGTTTACAACAATGCAACAATTACAAGGTTCATGTTTCCCCACAGAATGCAATTCACATTTGATTGTATCATGTCTCAAGTCTTCAGTTTTTAAAACAATATTTGGCATTTGTTATAAGCTTTGCACTTCTAAATTACACTTAAGGCCAATAAAATGAAATTGATAAATGCTAACTGAAGTTAAGATCAAAGGAAGTGTTCTGTTGACATTAAATTGCAATAGAAATCTTTTGCCTAATGATTTAGAGTTTTATTCCTCATCTTAGTTGATTCAGCAATGAGTGCCTGAAAATATCCACTTGGAAACAATCACTAAATAGACTGGAGCTATTTAATGATGCTGTCTGATCTTTGAATAATCTATTTCACGCACAGCTCTTGGAAAAGTGTTTAAGATTCAGTTTGGCAGCTTCATTCCCATTCTATTCAATGAGCAGAACACAGAGCTACAATGAGAAATGTTTAGACAGAACGAACAATAGCAGAATATTGCTCAGGATAATATAGAAAAGTGCTTCAGATATCAGGGGATGATAACAAGCCAGTAAACTAAATTGATGGGCTAAAATTACAAACTTGAAGCAGTTTACAGCCACTATGAAAACATTGGGGTAAGTGTGCAGTGAAAGAAAAATGGTAAGTACTAGAAATTTGAAATAAAATTCAAAAATTCTTTAAATACTCAATAGATCATTTCACATTAAAAAGAGGGAACGTTAAGTTGCACTGCCAGGAGTTAAGTGAATTAGTGGCTAATTATTTAATGCATGAGTTATTATTCTGTAACATTCTGTTGCAATGATCCATGGGCATGCCCAATGGCAATTCCTTCAGTTTAAATAGGAAACCTTCAAGACATGAATAAATCTTGAACATTTACCTGCCTCCACTCAAATAATTTGACATAGAATAAATGCACATCAAAGCATTGAATATATGTAGTTGTATATACTTAGAATTATACCTAATAAATTATGTAACAACCTAATTATATCAAATTAGTTTAGTGCATAATATTATGCATTTGTATTAGATATAAAATATATGATAATACAAAGAGAGTGGTACAAAATTAGGATAGCTAATTGCTTAGTACTTGAAACGCCATTACACTGAAGTATAGTTAAATGTGAAGTATGGAAGGTCATAGAGTCATGGAATCATAGATCATGCAGGATGGAAACAGAACCTTCGGTCTAACCAGGCCATGCCAAACATAATCCCAAAGTAAATAGTCCTACCTGCCTGCTCTTGGCCCATATCCCTCCAACCCTTTCCTCTTCATGTACTTATCCAACTGTCTTTTAAATGTTGTAATTGTGTTCACGTTCACCACTTTCTCAGGAAGTTCATTCCACACATCTTTAAAAAGCATTTCTGAATATGTAAACATCAAAACAGAAGATGTTGAGCTCTAGGCTGAACTACAAATGCTTTGACAATAATTCATTTGAGTATCAGCACCAGCTTTATATGTAATATTTTTGCTTTTTGTTGTGCTGCCAAACAGTGTCTACAGGGTCCGCTGAGGTAAGGAAAGCATTAAATTTATTTAAGAAGCATCTAACTATGGCTTCATCTTGCCTTGAGGATGTAAGAGCAAGATAATGTGACATTTTGTTGCTTCCTCTATTGATGTGTACTGTGCCTCAGTAGCACACCGCTCAGTGAGACTTCAGATATGTGATCCTACAGTTGCTTGACTTCCATTCATTGGCATAGTAGTCAACTACTATCATGAACATTTTACCCCTTGCAACAAAAACCCCAGAAGCTTTCTCTATGTTTTCGTGGAAAGTAAAATGATATCAATGTCTCCTGATGTTGGAGACAACAAGCAACAAAGTACAGTACAGCACTGGAACTAGCCTTTTGGCCTCCAAGCCTGTGTTACCACTTTTTGCCCTTCCAAACTAAAATTGTCTTCACCTACAGAATCCTTATCCCTCTGTTCACTTCCTATTCATGTATTCGTCCTGGTGCTTCATGAATGTTGCGACTGAATCTGCTACACCACCTCCTCTGGCAGTTTGTTCCAGGCACTCGCCACCCTTTGTGTAAAAAACCTGCCTTGCACATCTCCTTTCAAGTTGCCGTCCCCCACCCCACACCGTGAACCTGTGTCCCCTAATAATTGACCCCTCCACCCTGGGAAAAAGCCTCAAACCTTCCACTTTATTCACGCCATTCAGAATCTTAGAAAGTTCTACAAGGTCACCCTTCATCCTCCTGTGTTCCAGTAAAAACATGCCCAGTCCAGCCAACCTTAACTCGTAGCTAAAATCCAGCAGACCAGACAGCATCCTGGTAAACCTTTTCTGCATCCTCTTCAAAGTGTCCTTCTGGCAGTGTGGTGACCAGAAGTGGATGCGATATTCCAACAAATGTTCTATAAAGCTGCAGTATACTTTGTCTATCCTTATACTCAGTGCCTCTTCTAGTGAAGGGAAGCATACCATAGGCCTTTTTTACTACCTTGTCTACTTGAGCTGCCACCCTCAGTGATCTGTGGACCTGCACACCCAGATCTCTCTGTATATCAATACTCCTAAAGGTTCTGTCATCCACTGTATAATTTCCAACAGTGTTTGCCCTTCCAAAATGCATCACCTCACATCTATCCAGATTAAACTCCATCTGCCGTTTTTCTGCCCATGCCTCCAACCGATCTATAATCTGCCATATCCTCTGACAGTCTTCCTCACTGTCCACAACTCCACCAATCTTTGTATCGTCTGCAAACTTACTGGCTAGACCTGCTACATTTTCCTCTAAATCATTTGTGTAGATCATGAACAACGGAGGTCCCAGCACTAATCTCTGTGGAACATCACTAGTCCCAGCCCTCCACTCCAAAAAGCATCCTTCCACCTCTACCACCCCCTATCTCTTATGGCTAAGCCAGTTTTGTATCCATCTTACCAGCTCACCCCTGATACCATGTGACTTCACCAGTCTGCATCAAGGACCTAGTCAAAGGCTTCACTGAAGTCCATGTAGACAACACCGAACTGCTTTTCCCTCACCAAACATCTGTGTCACCTCCTCAAAAAACTCGATCAAGTTAGTGAGTCACAACCTCCTCTGTACAAAACCATGCAGTGTAATGCCAGCAGGTCTCTATTTCCTTTGAAATACATACAGATTGTGCCCCTGAAAATCATTTTCAATAATTTCCCTATGTCCAATTTGAGACTCACAGGCCTATAATTTCCAGGATTATTCTTGCTACCCTTCTTAAACAATGGGACAACATTGTCTTCTCCAATACCTTGGATCCTCACCTGTGGCAAAAGAGAATGCCTGTCAATGTTCCAGCAATTTGTTCTCTTGCCTTCCTCAATATTCCAGGATAGTTCCCATCAGAACCTGAGACTTAACTACTAGAATACTTTTTTAAGTCGCACAACACTTCTTCCTTTTTAACAGCAACTCGCCTTAGAAACTCAACACTCCCATCCCCGAGTTCATCCTACACCAATTCCTTCTCTTTGGTGAATACAGACACAAAATATTCATTTAGGACTTCACCCACCTCTTGTCCACACATAGATTCCCTCTTTTGTCCTTGAATGGGCCAACCCTTTCCCAGTTATTTTCTTGCTTTTTATATACATATAAAAAGTTATGGGATTCTCCTTAATCGTGTTTGCTAACGACATTTCACGACCCCTTTTAGTCCTTCTAATTCCCTGTCTAAGCTTGAGTAATGCTACTTGGAATCATCTCTTCCCATGATTTTGAGAAAACTGGCCACCAAACAGGACATCTGCCTCTCGTTCAACAATTTGTGATACTCAAATATCCTTGCTTTGCTGCGGTATATCAACCCTCACGGCTCTCAAAATGACCAATCTCTCATCATAAATGAGAAAATCATACATTACATGCAGGTTTTCTCTCTGTTTATAGCTCTGCCAGGCAGTAGGATTGTGTGGTGTGTATGCTGGCCATCCCTTCAAGTATTACTCTGTCTTAACATTCTTCTTAAAATACCTGTGCCTGTCTGATTTCATTCAATCACTCAACTGCAGTTGTCATTGATGTGAAGGTCTCAAACTCTTCAATGAAAATTCAATCATCTTGCTCAGACCTTGCCAGAAGAATACAGAACAGAACATTTTTTGAAGTCTGTTGCTTTGCTGGTGCATTCTTCACCTTTGCATCAAACCTTGTCATGTTCATTCTAAAAGGTTACTTGCGGAGACATCTTCATTATCTGTCTTGACATGAAGACCATGTACACAAACCACTCAAGTTTATGAAGCAGCTAATGTTATTTTTAACTATTCTTTCGTAGAGTATGGGTGTTACTGGCTAGCCCAGTATTCATTGTCCGTCCCTAAATACGCTTGAGAAAGTGACAGTAAGCATGAAACATGGCAGTCTTTGTTGGTATATCCACAATGTGCTTGGAAAAGGGTTCCTGGATTTTGACCCAACTATAGTGAAGGAGCAGAAAATTAGAACTGAATAGAATAGAATAGAACAGAATAGAATAGAATTCATCAGCACCTTATTGTTACTAGTATTTGTGAAAATACAGTGAGATGGGTATAGGTCACCACAGTTCAGGGCCATTTTAATTATTGAACTTATAAAAAGAAATAATTGAGACAAAGTTAGCATAAAGTTCATTTACTGTTCCATCCATGGCTCTTAGGTTTGGCTACAGAATGACACTACCAAAGCTGCCCCTGAGGCTGCCAAAACAAGGATTTCTGAACCGGAAACACCACTGTGCCGATGCTGAAGATGATATGGAAGTTGTCTCATTGCTGCCATAGCCAGGAGGCATAGCCCACACTCGCCAAGTCATCCATGCTGAAACAATTGCCATTTCAGTCACCGTCCGAAGTTGCCACATTGCCATCGTAGCCGCTTGAAGCGAACCGGACCCGGCAAGCCACCACCACTGAAACCATTGGCCCAGCCACCAACAGGAGCAAGCCAGACCTAGCGACGATGAAGCCTTCAATAAAGCCATGGCACCATGACAAACATTCGGATCCACCATGCCCTGACAGTCGCGTTCCTCCACTGCAGCCACAAAGACGAAGCAAAGGTGAACTTTGTTACCGAAGGTGAGTGAAGAAAGGAAGAAACAAAATCAAAACAGAGAAAGAATGCAGCTGGCCAGGTGAGCAGGAGCATGCGGTCACAGAGCCTGAACACCTCCTTCCCTGCTGATACTGCCATCATAGTCAGGAGGGTGTGGAGTTTGGAAGGATATCCAAGTCAGGATGGTGAGAAAACTTACATATTGCTCTCATGCACCAGTTGCCTTTTTCCTTCTCATTGGTAGAGGTGCCAAGTTTGGAAGCAGCTGTTTAATAATCTTGTTCCATCTCTATCAATGAATGGGATGCACAGTTATTAATTTCCACCATCTGTCTGAAAGAGTAGAGTTCCTGGTCCCAGAAGGTCCCACAGGTAAGGGAGACTTGGATCATTTGTTGACTCAAAATAAAGAGATGATCATTTAGAACTTAGAAGAGGGGGGTATTGAATCTTTGGTATTCATTGCCACAGAAGGCTGTGGAGGCTAAATCATTGAGTGTCTTTAAAATGCAGAGAGATAGGTTCTTGATTAGTAAGGGGATCAAGGGTTATGAGGAGAAGGCATGAGAATTGGGTTGAGAAACATGTCCACCGTGATAGAATGGCAGAGCATACTTAATGGGCTAAATAGTTTAATTCTGCTCCTATATCTTACGCTTGTAAGGACTTACCTTGCTTTCTTTCTAATGTTCAATCTATTCCCATATACAATGCTTTCTTGTGCATATTTTTCTTATTTGGGTTCAAATGATGGGCTAGACTGGAGTGAGAAAAAATAAAGTGTGCAGCCAAACAAAGGCAAAATGCTGCAGATGCTGGAAAGCAGAAATAAAGCCAGTTCGTCAGTGTGGAGAAACTCAGCAGGTTTGGCAGCAGCTGTGGAGAGAGAAAGAGAGTTAATGTTTCAACTCCAGTATGGTTCCTCTTCAGAACTAAGAGTGCATCCAAAGTTCATCAGTCTTGCCTGAGATCCCGAGATTGTAATCAATGAAGGGATAGGTTACCTGGTGATTTTTCTGAAATTCTATGCATTTGCAATGCTTTAAACATATTTTCTCTGGGAAGAGATGGGGATGAGAAATTGCCCTGTCAAAGGTAATGTTGAGATGTTCGCTGCAATGTGATGGGGCAGAATTTATATTCCATGCTTCATCTTTGAAACAATTGGTGCGGTTCATGTTTTTTTTTCCATTGTTTGAGAGGGAAACACTTTTCCCACAAACAATTAGGGTAACAAGTTCCAAGAGGAAAATAACAAGGTAGAAAGCAGAAGTGGCAATGAACAGAAAAAAGAATTCAAAATACTCCCTGGCTAAAATTTACACTAGCAGGATAGATGGAGCAATTGATCGATCGATTGATTGTCAATATATGGCAGTGGTTTGACTTTATGTTATGACAGGGCTGATGCTCCTCAGGTCTGTCACTGATAAATCATGTGCCACATGCCATTGACCCTGAAGATTCTCATTATCAATGATCGTGGCAGCAATGAGCTGAAACAATTGAAAAATAATGTTGCAACTGAGCAAAAACATTGCAAGCAGGTCCTACAGGTGTATGGATTCGGGCTGGAATGTTGCAATATGATATGGTTTTGTTCATTTTGATTTAGCAAGGAGGAATGTACCTATTAAATGCTGTGCATCTCTTTAATGTTGTCAACATTTATAGATCAGGACCATTTGCCCCTTGCATTGAAAAAGAAACACGTTTTCAAAATCTCTGGTGTTTTAGATATAAAACCAAATGAAATTGGCAACTCAAATGTGACAAATAAATTCAATTAGAGTTACAGAGCTGTATTGCACAAAAACAGACCCTTCAGTCCAACTAGTCCATGCTGATCAATATCCTCAATTAATCGAGCCAGCACCTCCTTCCCTGATTAATGTATTTGGCTCACACCCCTCTAAACCCTTCCTATCCACATACCCACCCAGGTTTCTTTAAAATATTGTACCAGCCTCAATCACCTCCTCTGGCAGCTCATTCCGTACACACACTACCCGCTGCCTGTCAGTTACTCAGTGGTATTGCACCAGTATTTTTACCCCTTTTTGTTCAGTTCGTTTCTGTTTTACATCTCTGGTCAGGCCCTTTCGTTTTCAGCAAAAAGATAAAATATCTCGCTGCCTTCGGAAAAATCATGCCGTATGATGAGAGAGACTTCTGGATGTGGGCTGGTAATGGCGAGTTCGTCAAAAACTGCAGAGCCCATTCCGTGGGGTCTGTGGACCAATCGTTTTCCTGACTGTTCCAGCATTGAAATGCAGGTACCTCGCCCCGTACAGTAGGCAGTATAACCCTGATCTGTGCTTTTTGAACGCAGCAAGTTGCAATTGACTGAAAACAGAGTCTTGAGGCTGGGTTCCATCGCCTCGCCCATAGATCAAAAGGCAGCTACTGATTAAAGTCGCCATACAGAGAAGCTCTAAGTACAGAGATACAGGGAGTGTGGCAGCCTAGGATGAGACTGTTTGGTTTATGGGTCTCTCTGGTTCATCGAAAGGGGAGATCGATTAAGTCTGCTCCTGTCCCATCAGAGAGAGAAGACAAACCCCTACACGATGAGAACCATTTGTAGATTATTATTGAAGTGCCTTCATTATCATTTCAGGGATTGCATTCCAAACTACAGCAGCCGAAATATGCTTTTGTTCTTTCTCACTTTCTCTGTTCTTTTCCCTAATCACTTTCGATCAGTTTCGCTGAGTTGCTGACCCTGCTGCTCATTTTGTTTTATCAAAACCTGACCCCCCCCCCCCCAAGACGCCCGACTTTGAAGGTATTGTCACATGTACTAAAGCCTATATACTGGACATTCGGCCCATCGAGTCTGTGCTGGTTAAAAACGACCACCTACCTATTCTAACCCCACGTCCCAGCAACTGCCCCTAAGCGCCGTATGTCTTGGCTTCAATAGTACTTCTTAAAATATGGATTGGTGTCTCTGGCACCCTCATAGACGGTAGGTTCTAGATTCCCACTACTCTGTGGCTGAAACGGTGTTTTCCTCACATCCCCTCTAAACCTCCCGCCCCTTTGCTTAAATCCAAGCTGCCCCCTCCCCTCCCGGGCGTTAATCCTTCCATCAAAGGGAAAGGTTTCTTCTTGTCTACCATGTACATACCCCTCATAATTTTACACATCTCAATCATGCATCCCTCAATCTCCTCTGGATTCACTTGCAAACAGAAAGATACCCTTTTGATCTAATATGATTGCTCAACTTTTAATACGCCAAGGTTGGTCGTTGGGGGGAGGGAGTGCGTTGGTGTTGACAAAGGGTATTTTAGTATCCCCCCTCACTAGCTAGTCTCGTTGGAGGCAGTGCGCTCCACAGGGTGACGTGGATCCAGGTGTGACAGTCCGAAAAGTGGGACAATATTATTAAAAAATAACATCTGTGAAGACTGGAACTCTGAAACATAAACAGAAAGCGCTGGAGAATTTCAGCAGGCCTGGTAACATCAATGGAAACAGCGAGAGAGAGATAAATGGTGGGTTGGTGAGCGGTTACCATAAACTTTGACGCTGCTTCTCTCTCCACAGACGCCGCCAGACCTGCTGAATTTCTCCAGCACTTTTCTGCCTATATTTCATACAACTGTTAACCCAGAGCGTCTGCGCATTTTCCAATTCTCAATGCGCATCTGGAGGACAGATTACAATCTGTAATAACTTTTTATTTACTTCCAAGAACTAATTATTTTTCCCACTAAGACATTAGTTCTCCATCACTTACAGAGGACCTGAATATAGAATCGTTGTTTATCAATTAAGACAGAACAACGTATGCAGTTATTGTTTCTTCCCTAACTCCAGCCCCCTCCACAAAATTTTACACTCATCTTGTTAAGAATGGGCCACAAACACTCACAGACACACACACACACACACACACACACACACACAGAGAGAGAGACACACACAAACATACACACAGAGACACACATACAAACACACACACAAACATACACACACAGACACACACAGACACACACACACAGACAGACACAAACACACAAACATACACACACAGAGACACACACACAGACACACACACACACAGTCAGGGTGAATAAACATAGCTGGAAGAGGACGTCAAAATGCTTTCAGTTTGTCTTAGAAAGCCTTAAAAATTAAGGAAAGACGAGTGACTCAACAACCCTGCAGGAGTTTGCAGAGCATCTGGGTGGGGGCTAATTTTTCTTCGGAATAAATCAGAAAGCTATGTTCAGTATCGAATTCTACTGGAGGCATGCTCATGCCGAACGAGTGGATTACAGATATTAATCGAATCTACCTGTTTACAAATGTTGCTACGCATCTCTGAAGCCTGTGGGACTTGAACCAGGACCTCCTGGCTCAGAGGTAGGGACATTATCAAGAAGACATAGTGGCTCAGTGGTTAAGCACTGCTGCCTCATAGTGCCGGCATCCCGGGTTCGATTCGACCCTGGAGCGACTGTCTATGTGGAGTTTGCACTCTCGCTGCGTCCGGATACTCCAGCTTCCTCCCGCAGTTGTGGAGGTTAGGTGGAATGGCCGTGCTAAATTGTCCTTGGTGTGCAGCTTGGTGGATTAGCCAATGGAACAGGAGTTTTAGAGGGTCAAGGTAGAGCGGGACGCTCTTCAGAGGGTCGGTGTGGACTCGATAGGCCAAATGGCCTGCTTCCACGTCGTAGTGATTCTATAATTACTACAATGTTTGAAGAGCTCTGCACCAATGAACATATATTCTATGTCCTTCTTTTAAATAAATAATAATCTGCCGTCTGTACAGCCCACAATGCGGCTGTGTTTCGCCTCAGTCTCTGAAGTTTAAGCCATAAAATCAGGGCCACTAGTGTGTACACGAGCGCTTACTGCGTTATTACATTTTAAGGTCAATACCAGACATTCTTGGGTCGTTTGCCCATTCCGTTCCTCGTGAAAATTATTCCTGACATTTCATAAAATGAAATGACAAACGAGATTACACGTTGACGCAAAAAAAATTAGGGATCAGACTCTCTCATAGCAGGTGAGGGCGCCCTCAGGTCAAAGGCAGACTTGTTTCGCCTGGTTTCTACAAAGAAAATATACAGTGGTCAGGGGGAAACGAGAGTTTTTTTAAAAAATTTCATGAATAA
This sequence comes from Stegostoma tigrinum, assembly GCF_030684315.1. Lineage (NCBI taxonomy): Eukaryota > Metazoa > Chordata > Chondrichthyes > Orectolobiformes > Stegostomatidae > Stegostoma > Stegostoma tigrinum. The sequence goes on along the minus strand of NC_081362.1, from coordinate 11,965,746 downwards.
GCGCTTTTTTGTCAGTTTCTTTGTGGGCAGTTGCACTGTTTTACTGTCCAAGGGAAACCATGTTTAACACACACCGCGATGAAAAAAAGATGCATAGTGATTGCATTTCACGCTTTTCGCTGAAACAACCTTAGAACATATATGAATATGATAAAATGGACCCAGAATCGCACTGAAACATGCAGCAAACGCCCGGCATGCACAGAATACGAAGTAATGTTTATACACTCATACGCAAGGTTACTCTCAAAGGCCGTAGTCACAGTGTAAGCTCTCAATCACACAACTTCAGCAGATATAAACAGTCCGTCACTCCTACCCTACTCATGCTCAAGACATATTAAAAAAAAGACTCAGAAAGCATTCACCCATCATACCTTTACATCAAATATTCAGACACAAGTAACAAGCATATGTATCTCAACACCGACACACGCGCAAGAATCATACACCATCATTCAAACACACGTAGGGAACACGACAACAAATCACTTTCAAACCTATAAAGGGAATGCACATTCATATGATTCACAAAGCGGACAGGCATAAGCGAAATACAGTCAAGTTACACACGCACACATGCATGTTGACACACTATTACACTGTATCGACATAAAAAACATTCGCAAAGTCTCATAGTGTGCACATACCGGTGCAAACATTGCCTACAGACAGAATCATATTTGCACCGACATCTGCGCCCACCGAAACACATATCAGTGCTCAGAGGACGCATACCAGATACAAACAAACACACATGTCACCCGAACGCTCGTCCGCTTACACGGGATAATATTGACAAACACACAGCTCCTGGCTTCCAGGCATACCATCCATGGAGATGTTCAGGTAAACGAGCACATACACATTCATACAGACGCCTGAAAGCACTCACTCAGTGGCGCTCCCGCAATTCTATGGTGATCTGGAATATAAAGCTATTCATAAAGACAAATAGCATCTCCACGTGCGTGTGGCAGATTTGATGTGGAAACTTAATTCATTGAGGGAACTTCTTGAAGCAAGTCTTGCACTTGTTAAAGTCACTAAATGCAACCTGCCCTAATCGATTCCCATCTGACAGGACAGTGCATCCGTTAACGTCCCGTGAATACTTCTATTCCGAAGGAGATAACGAAGCACGATCTGCTAAACAGGGACAATTATAACATTCTCTTCACTCCTAAAAAGAACGTCATTTTTTAAAAAATCATGGAAAATAAACAAGCGAGAGCCGTGAAAAGGGGAATGGAGTCAAAAGTTAAAAACCTCAAAGTAAATAGGAGGGGAAAAAATAAAGCCTAAATCCAAAGGGAGGAAAAAAAACCTAAATGCAAAGTGGGGAGGGCAAAAATTAAAACCTAAACGCAAGGTAGCGGACAATTAAAATTTGAATGCAAAGTGTCAGCAAAATTTAAATGTAAATACAAAGAAACGGTCAAAAGTTAAAATTTAAACCCAAAGGAGAGATGCCGTTGAACTGTCGGGGATTCACGGCGTATTTAAATATGGTATGGAAGAGATTCCTCATGAAATAAACATTAATATTCCTGATTAATCCTTCCCAAAGTTCCACGGGAAATGTGCTGAGAACGATGAGAATCGATTTCCACACACACATATACATGTCTATAAATTAAAGATTATAAATAGAATTTCAAAATATAATTATACATATGATACATTTACTAAACAATGAATATCACAAAATATAATTATATACAGTTATATAAATTAGTTATTTTCTTAACACAGTTGTTGTTTCTTAGACCTTACGGAAGCGTGTTTCTTTAAAGTGCAACATTTCTCACCAGGATGAGAATGAAGTGACACAGTAGGATCTTAATGAGTGTATTCTCCTTATTGGTGACTCAAGAAGCCTATCGGTATGACGACTGAATGAAATCAGAACAGATCAAAAACCAAGATTCTTTTAAAGAGGAAAAAAACAGAAACAAAATTGCTGCAGTTTTTTTTAAAAGAAGCCCTAACAATTGCCACACGACAGAGCCTTTATTGTCAAGAAGTTGGAAGTTTTCGATGCCCCCTCAGAGGATTTTGGCTCGTTTCCTTGTTGCTCTTGTGCCGCTGCAGTGGAACACATTGTATTTGGCAGAATGCGCGTTGTTTTTAAACCCGCGCAATATTTCAGCCCAGCCGCTAAATCATGCGTACAAAAAAAAAGCCTGGGGTAGTATAATCTCCAACTGTACTGCGGGTGTGCCTTAATTTGCAAAATACTGTGAGTGTTTCGTTAGAAGATGCAGTTAAATCGATTGCAAGATAGATTGTGTGAATCGCCTCCTGCGTAACAACGGTAATATAAAATCTGATTCAGTGATCCCATGTTCACTGCTAGCTTCCATTTAGTCTTATCAATTAAAAACCATAAATTAGGATGCAAAAAAAGAAAACGTTCGTATTATTAAGTGATAGGATCCGTCTTAGTCTAAACTATATTTGAATTTCCATTTAGAACATAAACCTTGCAGATTTCGATCGGATTACAATGTGGATTACTTGAGAGCTGCCTCTTTGCAGCCAGACTGCAATAGCTCATGAAGTAGGTCTTTCATATCTGATAACAATCGAGGTCTGTAAGTTTGACAACTGATAAAATTAACTTAAATTGCAATAACATAGCAACCAGTTTAATATGACCTACTAAGATTTGTGAACGGATATTTGCCCCTTTCCGTTGTGTTATTTAAACGATTTCAAATCTCTCTGTTTACGACTACTTAGAAATGATTTTTAAAAGGGACCAATACAGTACACATCCCCTACAAAATTTCCAGCTACAACTACTCCTGTAGTCGATCACCCTGCCTCACAGAACCGTTTCCTAGGGTTTAGAACAAGCATCTGAGCTGAGATTGAACTGATCTCTCTCACGTTGAGATGCAAGCATTTGGTTGGAGTACAGCGTAAACGAATGACATTCAGCACCACTTCCCTGTTCTTTTGATTTTCTCACAGGCTCCACTATATTATTTAGAATGCTACCGTTATCCACCCAGTTCTCCCGTTCTCCCCGAGTTTATATTAATCAGGATCGTGGTGATTTGACAAAAAAAACTGATTTCGGTTTGGGGCTTGAATTATTATTCGCATACTTATTCCCTTCTCGTTCATCCTCGTTCTCCTCGCCTTTGTTATGTGATTCTCCTTAAACCTTTCGGGATTTTAATGACTCCCTTCATGGTTCTGCGCAAAATTACTCTTTAATTGCCTTATTACGAGAAGGTCAAGTATAAATGGTGAGCAGCTTCCGGTCAAAGTACAATTGGAAGCTGGTTATTTATACGTATTGACAAAGCAACCTTAAAATGGTAATGTTTAAAACGAGCAATGAGGATAAAACAAAATTAAAGATTTTGAAACATTAGTAACTTGTGATAGTGACATTTCATTAGGGGAACTTTTGGAAACCTCCCTCAACAGAGTGTATTGTTAACGAGTCTTCCTCCCGCTCACTCCTTTACTGGAATTGGAGAAGAGCGAGATTTTGGACATAGAGGTCACATTGTGATGTTGTTCGCGGGCTGTTTTGGGGTGTACCCGAACGGGGGAATGCGAAAGCCGGACGTCCCGATCGGACCCGGCCCCCTCTCGGAGTGTCAATGAACTGCTGTGCGCTACCGACTACCCCCGCTCCGCGAACAGAGGATTAACCGTATCGCAGAGAGAAAAGGCGAGTTAATGCGGCATAGTGTGAACTGTCCCACCCTTTGCAAGAGACTAAGGCCGAATTACAGCTTGTTACGAACGTCTCCCATCAGTCTCCCGGGAGACTACACAACTTGGGTGTTCCTCATCCCCGGTGAACTGGCAGAACGCTGAGAGCATCCTCTCGCTTTCAGATGGCAATGGTCATCGGCTGCTGATCCCGGTCCAGCTCTCTGTCTGCTCTCGCTCGTTTTTTTCCTGTTATTTGAATGTCCACCTTTTCTCTATTTTGTGGAGACAGATGTAGCCAGACTTTCTAATCATTAAAGCCAGGAGCGAGGCCTTGAAATGTATTAGTACAAACTGGTCACCCAACGACAGAGAGAAAAAAATTAATATACTGTAATGTTGACATATAAATTCTCGTTCGGAGTCAACTGTATCACTGTGACAATCCCATTGTCAGGCATCCACGTTACCTGACTGATACTTTACAAAATAAAACGTAAAACAACTCGAAGGAGTTTTAAAATTAAAACTGCCGAACAATTTTTGTTTTTGTTGAACTTGTAGAGTTTTGTTGGTCACGGCAGGGAGTTTGAGTTGTCCCTCGTTTCTATTTTGTCTTTTTTAAAAATATATATTTTCGCTGAAAGAGCCTGGGATTCTTAACCCCATCACTCAGACGACAGAGATTAAAAAAATCATTGTGGTTGACATTTACTCATTACACAGAGATAAAGTAACTTGTACCAAAATGTAATTAAATTGTCCCGCAGTAAGTGAAAGGATCAAGCAGACCCCTCATTGTAGGAGGGAACTGGCGTCTGTTGTCAGGACAACAGTAAACTGCCCTAGCTTACGGTCTGCAATGAACCAGCTCTCAAGCGAAGGCATTTTTCAGCAACTTCCTTGCTAGAGTCTGTGTGTGGATCTGGTGCTGTGGGGAGAGCGGGACTCCACAATGCTCTCTCTCCACTAGCCTCCCTTGCCCAGGCAGAAAAAAAACCCACTAAAGTAGGACGGCCACGTTATAACCTAATTAAACCCGTTCCCCTCACTGCAAACGTCGCTCAGGTCGTTTTGTGATTCACTTAGCACCATGGTTTCAAGTTATGTCCGTACAGAAATCTTCTTTTTGGCGCATTCAGGGGTTAAAAAAATGCTTTTGAAGGTATTACTTTGTTCTTTTCGACGGCCTTCTGTCCTCTCTTTGGGTGTAATTAATGCAATCCCCATCAAAAGGTATTAAAAGTCCTTTGGTATAGTGCCGAGGAAGAACTGGCTGCTATAATGTGAATTTCAACAGAGAGAAAAAAATCCTCACCAAGCTAATTACTTAATGTCAGAGATAAACCCAAGTTCATTGCTACAGTCCTTCCTTAGTGTTAAACCTACTTTTTCCCCTTCGGAAGGTCGGTGTTTTAATTCTATCGCAAATTTATTTCAAAAGCCCAGTGACCTTTTGTGCAGTATCCGAGGCAGAATTAAAATTAAAACGCGCGAGCAGCGCGGAATATTGCTATGAATTCAGTGACGTTAACGAGAGTCTCTCTTAGCCAGACGCAAGGACCGGCCTACTTTGAACCTCGATATCAAAAGGCCAGTTGCATTTAATTCAAAGCTGGAGTGCGCTTGACAAAGGTTATTCCCATCAAAGGATGTGAAATGAAGTACGTGGATATACACTCATTTAATGACAAGTAATTGACAAATCCCGAAGACGCGCATTACTAGTGGAATAGGACTGTATTAATTATTTAACAGCGATTACCCTTGCAACGTGTCCTGTACAGAACTGGTCATGTATTGAAAATATGACAAGTTAAAGCATACTTTCCTGCAACAGACAGAGAGGAGAGGGGAAGAAAGGAGGATCGATATTTTGTTCCTCGGGTGAAGAGCGATTGGCAATTTCCAAATAAATCATAAATCATGTGATGTAAAACTGACCTCGCCAAGCCTTCATAATTCAAGTCATAGGCATTATAAACATATGTAATTGGATAGATAGATAGTTGGATAAGGCCACAAGACGATAAAAAAACGAACAGTAAGCCATTTGGTCCCTCAAGCCTACACCGCAATTCAATAGGGCCACAGCTGATCCAATATTCCTCACATCAACTTTCCTGCATTTTCCAAAACTCTTGTTTCTCCTCCTGATCAAGTTTATATCTCAATCTTAAATATACACGGGAATAGATAGACTGATAGACAGATACATAGATAGATAGATAGAAAGAAAGAAAGAAAGAAAGAACAAGCAAAAAGAACAGGACAGAGCCATTCAGTCTGTCAATCCTATCCTGCCGTTTAATGAGACATCTGCCAATTTATATAAATCCCTATACATTTAAACAAAACAAAACCTATCTCAGATCTACATGGTCAATTAATTGGCACGTCCTGTTTTTCTCTCTCTTTCTATGTGTATGTGCCTGTTGTGGATGTTTGTGTGTGTGAGTGAGATAGTTCCACACTCTCCTCACCCAGTGCCTGAAGAAAACTATCCCGTGAAGGAGCGGATTCTGATTTTCACCTTATCTCCCTCGTCCGGGACCCACCCGTCCTCCTGTCTCCCCAGTCCCTACTCCCAAACCAGATCCATGGATTAATCGATCGAATGATCGATAGATGGTGGATGTATAAACAACTTGCAGACATATTCCGTTGACTAATATTTTCTAAACTCTCCCTTTCCGCAAATATATCCGCAGTCACCATATTAAAATACTTTGACGTTTCATAGTATGCGTAAACATTACGGTATTAGACCATCAATTACTAAAGAAAATCTGGTCAATATTCTAACGCAATTTTTCCAAGATAAACACTGCGTGATTTTTATTTTGCATTATTTATTTATTCTTCCGTCTATATAAAGACGTGGAATATTTTCGCCTTCAGACCACATGGGAAAATCGACTGAGAATGGACGTATTGATGCTGGGGTTTGTCTTGGAGAGTGTTCTTTCTCTCTCTCTCCACAAACATGGGTCAGAACTAATATTCCTTCGGTTTGCTAACTAACTGTAAACGCCCTATCCCAACTGTGACACTGCGGCAACTCTGACCCGCTTTCTCTTCTGGAAGTCGAACTCATGCGTTCAGACTCCACACAGCTCGATTAAATTGAAAATAAAACAAAAACAAGTCGAAATGTTTGTTCGGACACTTTAGAGGTAAAATCGGAATAACCTTGACGAACCCCATTGCAACCCCAAACTAGACAGAATAGAGAATGGCAGAGAGACGACAGGGCATATTAGTAGTGTGCCAAAATATTTCTGGTCTAACGGTGGTGCTCGAAAATAAAATTAAGATTCGGGCTAACTGTTGACAAAATAAATACTCTGCCAAAACTTATGGCGATGAACTACTGCAATTAAATGCAGTTTTAACCAAATTAATATTTCACTCCTTCGCCCTTTAAATTATCATCACAGGAATTCGATTGACAAAAAGAATAGCTATTAAGAACGTTAGGGACTGAATTTTTTTTGATAACGCTTCATGGAGACGAATGACCCTGTCTATTTGAGGGCTGTTGCAATTTCAAGATGCGACCTGGAAGTTATCCATCTCCAAAACACAAATTTTGATCTGAATTAAGAATATGATCATCTTTTCACGTCTGAAGATGGGTTTGAATGAAGGGTTTGCTTGGCTATCTGACTGTCGCCAAACCACCCTACCCCTCCCACCCTCGTAACCTTTCTCTACGGCCCAGCACCTCCGCCCCCGCCTCACCCCCCCCCCCCAACCGCGTCCCACCCCTCCCCCGCAACACACAAACACAACCACCATCTTCCCCATTTCATTTCGATTTCGCCACTATCAAATTATCTGTTTGCAAATGTTCCCCGGGAACAATGTCGAAAAGATAACTGGGATTGACACTCCTCCCAAGGCCACTTGTTTAAAACAATGCTGTCCGCCATCGTTTCCCGATTCATCAAAACTGAATAGCTTGAAAAATCTGTTATCTCCAATTGTCTTTGCATCTATCCTAATTCTCTGGCATCTTCCCCCTGTACATCTCGACCTCCTTGTTTATCCAACGCTGTATATCTTTATCGGCCTTTCCTTTATAGGTCTGTCAGATCTATAACAGGTTGATTTTTGCTCACAATAAGACACTTGGCGTGAGAATCTATTCCTCAATTCAATTAAGAGATGCATCCTCTTACATATACAAGCTAGAAAATCTTCCCCCCCCCATCAATAGTTAATTGGAAACCAGCAATAGTGGGTGAGAGGTAATGGGTGTTCGTGGGGGCTATTTTCAGATACATAAAAGTTATGTGGGTTTTTCAGAAAAATGCAGCAGAGACTGAAATCTGGCTCCAATGAATTTGAAGCTATTCTTGATTTCGGAGACGTAATTTGATCATTATATTGACTGCCCCCCCCCCCCCCGGCTTGTTTGATTCCCAACTAAAAGTCGCAATCTCCGTTAAAGGTAACGCAATTCCAAGAAAACATTTTTTTCCAGTTTTGACCCGAATTAAATAACATTATTTAACTTTCTAATGTACTGGCGCGGTGTGCTATCTAACTGAGGAGCAACACTGTGTTGAGGCTGGTCACGACGAATATCCTCCAGCACAATTCTAACATCTCTTGCTGAACCTGAAATGCGTTGCGCCATCCTCACAGATAAACCTACCTGGTGCCTCTCAGTCCAGTCGCTCCGAAAGAACTCGCTTCTTCTGAGCCTGTTCCTCGTACAGAAACTGACGCACCGCTGGATTATTTGAGCTCAGCGCTGCTTGGTGTTGACTTTAGCACAAAGCAAAGATTTCACTGGCCCGGCAAGGTCCAAAATGATTATTTTAGCAAGATATTGATCGGTCTCATAAAATTCCTTTGAACACACTCCGGGGTTGGCGGGGGGGGGGGGGGGGGGGGTGGGGGGGGGGTGGTTTGTGTGCGGTGGGGGGGGGGGTTGGTAGGTAGATGATGAGGAGAGTAACAGCTACCTGTGCAAACTCATGAGGCATCAACGAAAGATTTACCTTCTCAGAAGTGTTTCTCGCTTGCTTCGGCCTCCCTTATTCGTCCCTCCCGTGTGATATTTGATTAACAGAAATTAACAAATATGATTGGAGTTGGGAATGTAGGTAAAATAAGCGATAACCAAACCAAACTTCAGGATCAAAAACCTATGGTATAAATAACGTTTGATAGGGGAACCTACAAAATTGAGTGTTTTTAATATGGGCTTATTTTGGCAATTATCAAATTGAGTGCTCCCCCCAACCCCGGCAATACAGTCTGTGACATCTTATCTTCCAGGATCAGCGCGGTGAGACACTTTTAAGTCGTTTTAAAACGACCCGCTGACAATGGTGCTGTGATATGGAACATGTAGGGTTAGAATAGCGCATTCACGCGTCTTTTGTCACCACGGCTGGTTCATTTCTCCACGTATTCTGCTTCGCTCCGGGAGGCTTTTATGCGATCATAATGAAACAGATTTCATGGCTGGTTCGCGACGTGTGTGTCCTCGGGAGTGAGAGACTAAGGTTGGGCTCCCGGGCGATGCAGTGTCCACCGTGAGCTGAGACAATGTGAAATTAGAAAGGGGATTTAACATTGTCACTTCAATAGAGCAGAATTTGCTCATCATTAACAAGAGAGAGACTGTACCCAGGACTGATAAATTTGAACCTAAGATTGGTCCACTCCCCATCCCCCTTTTTAAAAATGTGTTACTGTTTCAATGTTAACTCGCAGTTGTTAAAAAAATCTGGCTTTTAATTGCAAAGTAGATTTGCCAATTCCTCCCGTGCGGCTAAGATGCAAAATTTATGCTTAACTTTCAGGTGAGCCGCCAGGTCTAACGGTTGAAAAGGTTGCAGGATATGAATGAGGCTTTTTTCTTACTCTCCAATTCAGCGATTGAAAAAATACTCGACCTCTGTCTCCCGCCCGTTATAAGTAACCGACAGGACAGTGATTCCCGTTAAACAACGGCCGGAGTAAAATACCAACTCTTGCACACATTTCCAGCTTGTAGGAATTGTCCCTGAGGTCTGGTCTTGTGGTATGTGTAAATTATTATCGATGGATGAGGTGAATTAGCCCTCAAATACTGCATTGCACAGTCCGCTGTATATAAGCTTCCTACACGCCTGTATTTGCACATATTTAGACTTTAGAATTCCAAGACGCCACTAAACCTGCTTAAGATATCTGCTTTTAAAACAGTTTTTTAAACTTGAATGGATTAGAACACTGCTCCCCGTTCTAAAACTTAACTCGAGAACTTTAAATATCTGAATAAAACTCTTCTGAAAATGGCATCAAACTCAATTCTTTTTTCTTGAAGAAAGTGAGCTAATTTCAGTGTTCTAAAATCCTTGGAATTTCTGTATGTAGAATCTCATTTAAATTGTCGTTTTGAAATGAACTACATGTGGATTTGTGACCAGTGCGTTTTTTAAAAAAAACTTTCTGGGCTTTTAACACGTCAGTCCCAGATAAGCAGGCAACACGATCAGAGCTATGCATCCATTATCTCCCTCAACAATGATGCGGTCCAAGAGATTGAACCAACCAGATAAGAAAGCAGACCATCCCCCAGCAGAAAACTTATCCCTGCTCTTGAATTCTCCTGATCAAGGGGGTGGGGTGGGGGGGGGGGCACAGACCGACTAAAACTGGCTTGATGCAATCGGTAAAAGTTATGCCTAGCAAAATTAGACGCAAAATATCTAGGTTAATATTTCAAGCGAGCCTGCGCATTGTCGGTGAAAAAGTTACAGTTATGTTATTGAAAAAAAAACAAGAGGTCATGATTTTTGGTTGACTGCGACAGTCGGTTAAACAGGTAGCCTGCCAAATTAATCTGACATATTTCGTAATTAAATTAAAAGAGGAAAAAAGTCGGGTGGTACAAAGCTGAAATTATAATGGGACTGGGGGTGATTTCAATATCCCTAAATTAGGGATGAAGTGCGGTTTTATCGAATGGTCTTAACAGTTTTTAATAAGGGATTCAGAAAATCATTAACTACGGGAAAAAGTCCCCCCCCCAAAAATAACACACCACCGCCAAAGTGGTACGGGTTTATAACTAAAAAAACACCTCGGATACGTGTAGAAAATAAACTGCACGTTGCATCCCCTCTCAGATGAATGATTGGCGTTAATTTCTACACAGACGAAAACAAAATGTTTGTAAAAATTCGCCCTAATGGGGAGCCCCACCGCGCTAAAATAAAAAAAACGTCGTCAGTCAACACCGACTCCAGTCGATACGGACGCATTCCATTCCAAACGCCACTTTACTTGAGGAGCCTTGGAATGGGAGCGAAACCTACACCTAACTGTTTGAAATTGAAGCACAGGGGAAAGATCAGTGCAGTCCTCTACCTGGCGCCACTCAACGCGGTGAGCAGTGATCACCGTGACCGGGAGAATGCAAAACGGACGCTGTATATACACACACACACACACACATTTATATATAAAACGGCGCAGTAATCTCCTTACCTGCGCCGCAGTGTAAACCCAGATTCGCTCACACTGTTGAGGTGTCTCACCGACGGGAGCGGGCCGCGACATCTCGACTGGAGAGTGAGAGAATGGTCATTCAGATGCCTAGGTACCTCTCTTTTGATTCGATTGGAAAGAAAGGTGAAACGCGGCAGTGCATTTTAACAGCGACGGAGGGGAAATTGTTGTCAACACCAAATGCATGAGCGTTTAAATTAAAAAGAAAACAGGCGAAAGTCACCGCGTTGTTCAGTTCTGCTTTCGCAAACGCTTCCAACACCTAATTAAGTGTATTTTTTTTAAGTCTGCTAAGCAAGAAGAAAGGGTCATTTAGCCGGATCAAAATATGTTCGTTTATTTTTTTTGTTGTTGTATGTCTTTTTGTTTAATTACATTTTATCGTTTATAAAATGTTAACATTCTGAACAGAAAGAAACAAAAAACTTTCTCGAGTTTCTTACATGGGGAACGACAGCATCAAAGGACACACACACATACACACGCACACACACACATACAAATAAGACTTCCGCTCTAAAATCTACAGCTCAACAATAAATTAAAATCACGTTTCTTTTTTTTAAAAAATAGTCGGTGTATCAGGTGAGAATTTACAATCTCCCGGCTGCGTGCGCTCGGGACGGGGTTGTCTGAGAAATTAAGAAACAGAAAGTGCGACAGTTTTAACAGCAATGAACCTTTTCCACGAGCGGGAGTGAGTCAGCTGCCCTTTTCGTAGTTCTCGGAGGGGACAGGATCAGACAGAAATCGGTGTATACATTGAACATTGAAGACTTCGGGTTAATACAAGATTCTGAGGGGGAGACAAACCGATCGCATTAAAGGGTGCCCCCCAATTATAAATAAACGGACAAAAAAACTATAAATTATTTGCCGATAGGGTTTTTGTTTTGATGTTATATGCGAGTAACACTTTCGAAATTTGAAACGTATAGGGAAGGGGGATGTTCTTTTTTTAAATAAGAATTCGTCCTCAAAGAGAGAAATCGACAAGAGAACTGTGCACAGTACAGAAACGTCGTTATATTAAACGCCTCGTTGTATTCTGAAGCAGCCAAACCAAACAGAAGACATTTGAAACGGCGCGCAATATACAGTCCAAAAACAACCGTGAAGAGGAATCGCTGAACAGCTAACAGTTTGAAAACATCAACAAAACAAAAAAAATTCCAATTGCCTGCGCATAAGATTCGCCCCCACACACCCTCCCTCCCTCCCTCCCTTAATTAATAATTCTTACAAAAATGTACAGAGTTGACCCAGTCCGATTGTGAGAGGGGGATAGGTTTAAGATGAGTTCATGATTGGTCTGGAATACACACCTTGGTAGTAAGACGTGTCGTTGGCGATGGACGATGGATCTAAGACCCCTTTGGAGGTCATGGGGAGGTTGGCGGACATAGGGGAGCTATAGTTAGAGTAATGCATTACTTGGTCATACGCCTTCAAGTCCATTTTGTGATGTTGCTGTTCGGAAGACATCAAGTTGTTGATTGAGAACGGGTGGTTGAACGAGTAGTGGTGCTCGGGTTTCAGGTGCTCCTGACCTTGCGACGGCAGGTGGGACAGCACCGGGTGATGCTGGTGCATGAGGTGAGGCGGTGGCGGAGGCGCCTGGCTCACCGCTCCGTTACCGTGCTCCGGGCTCAGGGTGGAGCTCCGGGACTTGAGGTCAGCCAGCGGTCTCTTGGGCTCGCCTCCTCCTCCTCCGCCTCCGCCGCCGGGAGACCCGCCGGACTGCGGTGACTCGTTCCCGGCGCTGGTATCGGTGCCGCTGCCGGCGGAGCAGCTCTCGGACGCCTTGCGGCCGGGGTCTTGCTGCGAATTCTTTAGCGCCTGCTTCTTCTCGCACTTGAAGCGCTTCTGGCGCCGCAGGTAGCAGCCGTTCTCGAACATATTCCCCGAGTCAGGGTGCAAGGTCCAGAACGAGCCTTTGCCCGGTTTGTCTGGGGATCTGGGCACCTTCAGGAAACAGTCATTGAAGGAGAGCGAGTGGCGGATGGAGTTCTGCCAACGTTGCTGGTTCTGGCGGTAAAAAGGGAACAGATCCATGATCCACTGGTAGATCTCACTGAGAGTCAGCATCTTGTTGGGAGACTGCTGAATGGCCATGGTGATAAGGGAGATGTAGGAGTAAGGAGGCTTGGCGTGGGTATAACTGCGGCGGTAGGTCTTGGGATCCCTGGACCTGTTCAGGTTGGATTGGCCGTAGAGCGGACTCATGCTCATGTTGGTGTACGAGGTCAGGGCGTTCATGGAAGTCGCCTGGGCGCTCATCGGACTCATGCTGGGGCTCAAGGCGCTGCCCATGCCCGTCATGCCTGCTCCCATGCCATTCATTGCCCCTGCTCCGGGGGACATGCCAGTCATAGCCGGGCTCATGCCGGTGCCAACGTAAGACATGTTCATGGACCCTGCTGTCATGTTGGCCGTGGTGCCCATCGCGGACATAGTCATGTAGGTGTTCATGCCATTCATTCCAATCCCCCCATTCATATTGCTTACTGAGGGGTAACCCTAGGGCAGGAAACAAGAAAAGCAGACGGTCACCTTTGTTTTGAGAAACGAACTGCCCTTAAGCGCCTGAGCTAATCGTAAAAGCAGACAGTAACAAGGCATTCACTTCCATGTTGGCATCACTCACAATGCGTCCCACTCACTCCTGAGAAGCAAAATCTCACTTTTTAAAAAAATTGATAATTGGGTTTTTATTATTGTATACAAAAGAGAAAAAAGTCTATTGAATTGCATTTTAACTATCAAACTCGATCGTTAATTCTGCCTGAAAAAAATTCAACGAATTTTCCTGCAGTAACGATTTGAAAGGAAAATAATGAAACGGTTGAACTAAATTAAAGGCGATAAAGGACGTAAAAAAATTGTAACAAAAACAGCTGCATTAAAGCGGACCTGTCAAAAGGCATTTAATAAAACCGTGGCGTAGCCAAAACTCACTCAACATCTGACTTTCGAATAAATAAGGTTTGAGTTTAACGATCAGCTCAAAGTAAAAGGGAGCTAAATAAGTTAGGTCTCCAGCGCTTTCGAAGTATGTAAATGTACAACAGAAACTTTATTTTAGCCAAATACAACATTGTTTAAAGACTGTTGAGGTACAAATCGAGGAGGAATTGGAGCCGCGCAAGTCAATATTTGATCACAAAGTTAATATTATCTTAAGGCTAATATTATCTTGTACATAAAGAGGATTGCTTTAAAAAAACCAAAAAAAAAAGCGCCGAAAGCTTACCTCGGACTCTGCATAGTAGGAACTCCAGTCTGTGTGGTCGTGTCCTTCCATTTTCACTGCGCCTAGCATACTGGAGGTAGGGTGCATTATAGGGCTCGAGAGAGAGAGAGAGAAAAAGTTCCTGCTGATCGTGGGCGATAGATTACCCCCGTGTCCGATTGCGGAATGGCTTATTTTTTGGGGAGGGGTGTGTTGTGTGTGGGAGGTGGCGGAGGGGGTGTGTGTATGTGTTGGTGGGGGTGGAGGGGAGGGGTGGGGGAGTTGAGGGTGGGGGAAGTGCTGGATTCTGCAGCCCTAATGCTAAACTGCAGCGAACCAGCGATCCTAGCGATGACAGTAGTTTGGAGTGACGTGAGTGGCTCAGCGGTGCACGGTGATATAAGCAGTCAGACCGCCAATCCCCAATTTCCTCGCAATCCTATTTGAATAATCATTTCACACCTAGCCGTGAGAACACACAGCTTGGCCCCCACCTGCTACCAGCATCAAAACGTGGGGGGGGGGGGGGGCGGTGGGAGAAGAATTTTGAACAAATTCATTAAACCTACGTGTGATTTGTTCCATTTATAGATTTCGAAGGGGGAGGGGGTCGTGTGGAATGGAGGGAATTTCTACCTCACTTCTTTGGGGGAAAAAAAAGTCCAAAAGAAAAACCTGGTCCATTGGAAATGTCCGCGCTGCAACGTGAGTCATTTTGTAAATGGAAATTGGCAAATTAAGATTTGGTTTTCTTTATTGAACAAGAGTTTGAGATCTGTCACGTTTCATTATGTCTCTCCAGCCACCCCCATCTTCACCCCTTCCTCACCCAGAGCTCTTACACCGGACATAAATTTAAACCGTGGACTGTCACAGCGTATTGCACACATAAATAAGCTAGTTGCTAAAAAATGACCGGCTGCTTTCCTCTGAAAATCAAAGCTGGGCTCCATCCGTATCTCGAAGGGAGGCCTCGGGGCGTGATTATGGGGTGCAAGCTGACTCGGTTGTATGTTTAACATAGTCCCAAAGAACTCCTTCCTGCGACCATTATTGTAAGAAAAACAAGCATACTTTTTTTCCCAGGGGGTATATAATGGAAATCGATATAATATTAACCCGCCTTCATGAGGGTAACACTCTACCCTTGGCTCAGTTTTAATTGTCTTGAGGATAGAGGAGACAGCATGCGCCTTTTCACTGGCGCCGCCAAACTTGCGAATACTGAACTGCCCGGAAAAGGTGCATGGCTCCTTCGAGAAATTCAGAAAGATCCGTGGTTTACAATTGATCGTTGCTAAAGACACGGGAGATGGTAATAATTTTAGTAAAACGGCGTGTCAGACACACCTGCGCGGACACACATACGTGCACAAACACACACACACACCATATTATTCTGTTCATTTCTTCAAAACACAACTCAGTTTCCTACCATTAGTCAGCGTTTGTATATGTACAAATAGGCGCTTGAAGCACCTCGAAATTCCTTTTTTCAGGACAAATGTCTTTTTTCAAAGCATCTTTTGTTTTTGAGCCGAGTTTAAATGCAGCTGAAACCGACCCACTTTGTGATTCCTGCATCACTGGTGGACTTAACATTCATGAGAAAATGACACTCCTTATCGAGAAATGTTTTCGTTTAGTCATTCTGGGGGTGAGGAAATGAGTGGTTTGGGGGGAGTTGGTGGAAATGTTATGGAGTTTCAATAACCCCTGCAGTACATTAAGACTGTGCAGTGAAAACAGCTTCTAATGCGAGACTAGCTGTAAGCGGAATACGAGCACTACAACATTGATACTGCGAGGCTGCATTCTGTGTTTCACCTGACGAAGGAGAGGGACCACAGTGGAAGTGTGAGGGCCTTTTCGATTTCCATTCAGGAGACCACTGAATGTGGGACATAAATCAGGTTGTCTGAGGTATATTTTAATCCGGCAGCAGATTACAAGCCCCACTACTGATGGGGTCTGGTAATTGTTTCAGGGAATTCTGCCCACTGTGTCCCCATCAAAATCACAAGGGGTATCTAGTAGAGTAACAACAAGTCCACGCAGCTACAGAAAAATAAAAGCAAACACGTTATGAAACTATTACTGAAAAACAAACCCATAATAAATAAACAGTAATCTCGTGGCTGTATGAAATATTAATGGAAAGGAGGTATAATTCAATCTCTCCTGCAGCTTCTCAGCAATGCGGCCCATTATTTGAAGGGGCAGCTTGGTCCATTAGGAAGAAACAGATTTGAGCCCCTCTGATCACATCTAATGGGTGCCTCCAGCTCATGCAAACAGCGCTGGTATTTTGGAACTTTCGCTGTTAATCCATAACGTTTATAAATGTTTTTCTTTCTCTCCCCCCCCCCCCACCCTAGCGAGCGTGTGGGCCGTTCTTAGATTTTCCAGCAGCAAGCAGAGACTTCCCCAGAGCAAATGTTTACTGAAAAACACCTCGTCTGGCTCACAGCGCTCAAAGCTGTAAAAGTTGACCTTGTTTGCATTTACTTTCCGAAGGGGAGTGTTACACAAACTTTATTTTTAAAAAGAAAGTGTTAGCGGCTCGTCCCCTCCTGCAACAAAAAAAACGCGACACCTGATAGTGACTCACAGCCCAGGTAAGAACAGCGCTGGTTTCAATATTGAAGCATTTTTTTCTTCTAGTGCAGCGAATTAGCCAATGAAATAGAGAAAAAAAGTCTTGATTTCAAAATGTTCTAAAAATAAAGTCACCACAGCCGTACCAAACCAGAGGGCTTCTGTTTCATGACAGAGTACACGGACCGCGATTTGAATGATTTGTACTGTAATGATATGAATGAGTTTGCCACGATAAACAGAATAAAAAAGTTGGACAAGGGCTCCCCCTGGTGGTAATTACACCACAGCCAGTTCTGACCAACTTTTCTCACCTATTACACCAAACACTGTTAATTCGATGGGAATCTTCCTTTTCAGTAGGTGTTTGAACATTGTGAACATCCCCGTTTCCTACCTCCGGAAAGTGTAGCGGATCAGTTTTTGTTTGTTTCGCCTGCATATGGAAACCATTTGGCCTATATTTCAGCTCTACAGTCAGTTTCAATCCCCTTAATCTTTACACAGAGCATGGCAGGTCTTCCCGTTTAGAAATGTGTAAGTCAATGTTTTTTTTGATGTTACAATTGAAACAAGTCTTCACCACATTTTCATGCAGAGCGTACCCCACCGAGGCAACTTGCTGCATATTCTATAGCCTACTATTTCGTATTCGTGCGTTAGTTGCTGGAAACTGTTTATTCACAACAGTTTACGTAGAATCCACACAGTGTGGAAACAGACCATTCGGCCCCCTCATGTCTACACCCCTTCTCCGAACAGCATCCCACCCATACTCACCCCTCTAGCCTCTAACCTTGCATTTCCCATGGCTAATCCACCTAACCAGCGCATCCCCGGACACTACGGGCAATTTAGCAATCCGCCGAGCCTGGACTGTGGGAGGAAACCGGAGCACCAGAAGGAAACCCACGCAGACGCGGGGAGAATGTGCACGCAGACACTCACCAGAGGGTGGAATTGAACCCAGGTTCATGGCGCTGTGAGGCAGCAGTGCTGATCATTGAGACACCGCATTTTGAACATCCCTATTAGATTTCACCTGAGCCTTCTTGATGCCAAGTGGAATGAACTCAGCATCTTTAGTTCCTTTAGAAAATTGAGGTCCCTTTAATCTGATCTAATTTTTTTTTGTTTGTCCTGTGATGTTGTCAGCCAAGCGCAAGTTCTTGAAACTCAGACTCCGCTTCAGTTAAACCAGAATTGAACAACGAATGCTTGACAGCTACTGCAGTGTTTTCTCCCTTCTTCTTTGATTTGATTTGATTTATTGTTGCAATGTACCTAGGTACAACGAAAAGTTTTGTTTTGTGCGCAGTACAGCTCATACAAAGGACATTAGGGCAATAAAACAGAGCAGGGAATGGAATGTTAACAGTTGCAGAGAAGGTGCACAGAGAATGAGATCAAAATTAAAATTAAACTCTGAGAGGTCCTTCTTACACCTGTACAGACCAGCACCTGTGAGTGAACACTATTCAGAGATTTCAAACTTTACATGTACCTTCGTCAAGGCTTTGACATCCTTTCTGAAGTGTGATGTGCAGAGATGGATGCAATGATTTAGTTCAGTTCAAAGGTTCAGCATAGTTTTCTTACAAAGTGTGTATTAATAAAACCAAGGGCTGATGTATTTAATTTTAACATGCTCATTAACTTGTCCTTGCATCCTCTATTTTTATATGAAGATTATACTGTGTCGAATTAGCAGGCTTCAGGATGCTTGTGGTAGGCATGTTAGGGCTTCCTCCTACAAAATAGAATTCTTCGTGAAGAACTGCGTTCAGTTGCAACTGCTAGAAGTGTAATAATGAGTCATAGAGTCATACAGCACAGAAACAGACCGTCTGGTCCAACCTGTCCATGCCAAGTCTCACAAACTGAACTAGCCCCATTTGTCTGTGTTTGGCCCATATTCCTATACACGTTTCCTGTTTGTTTACTTGTCCAAATGTCTTTTCAATGTTGTCACTGTATTTGCATGTACCACTTCCTCTGACAGCTCATTCCAGATAGGCACCATTCTCTGCGTGAAAAAGTTGCCCCTCAGGTCTCTTTTAAATCTTTTCCTCTCTCCCCTGAAACCTCTGCTGTTTTGAATTCCCCTACCCTGGGGAAAAGATATATGACAAGCGCAGTAAGCAGATGCCTGGAAAGGCTGGTGCTGTCAGTGAAGGAAAGGCGAGGTGTTGGTCACAACCATTTGCACTTTTGTGACTCCCTTACATTGTGGAATCCACCAAGCATAGAATTTGCATTCCTACATAGAGTGCAACTAAAGACCCCGCAGGGGCAACATCTGAAACAGAGCTTCAAAGTCCCATGTTGGGCAATCGAGGTAAATCAGTCTTTCTCATTTTTTTGTAGAATCATCCCTACAATGCAGATAGAGACCATTATGCCCATCAAGTCTGCAAGACCCTCCAAAGAGCACCCCAACCTGTCCCCTAAACCCTGAATTTGCCATGCCTAACCCGCCTTGCCTGCACACTACAGGGCAATTTAGCATAGCCAACCTCCCTAACCTGTGCATCTTTGGACTGTGGGAAAAATCCCTCACAGAGACAGGGAGGATGTGCAAACTCCACACAGGCAGTCACCCGAAGGTGGAATCAAACCCAGGCACCTGGTACTGTGAGGCAGCAGTACTAACCCCGAGCCACCATGTCACCCCACCAAGTGTATGTCTGTACATGCACTGACTTAGTTTGTTGATCTCTCACACAACAAAATACAACTTCATCTTTTAGAAATAATTTTCCTTGCAGTTGAATGATAACTATTTTTCACCTTCAGTCATGTCAGAGACACAAAAGATGTCAGCTAACATTTCTCATGTTTGAGTGTTTTTCTTTGGTGGGCCTGTTTTGCAGAATTTGGTTCGTCAGATTTAGTTTGTTTTTCTGTTTTTCCCCTTCTCCTCTTTCAGCCTTGGCCTGCCTTGTTCGAACGGAACTTGACCCTTCACCAACATTTCCCAATCAAAAATTTGGGAGAGGACAGATTTCACCAACTGTCGACACTCGGAATATGAACTTTGCTTTTCCTTTCTTGAACAGTGAAAGGCTATTGATTTTGAAACATGTTTTGCTGTTTTAAATCTGAGGCAATGACAGAACTCAGAATTCTCATGTTGAGGAAAATGTCTCATTTTTCCATCTCTCAATGTTATTTCTTACAGCCAAATTATTATTCTGAAGGCTCCACGAAATTACCCAAAAGCTGTTGATGAACAGTAGGACCCTGGGAAGTACTGAGGATCAGAAGGACAATGTTATGCATGCCCACTGATCCCTTAAAGATAGTGGGACAAGTAGGTAAAGTAGTTACATTGCGATATGGGTTAGTTTATTAGCTGTAAGAGCAGCGAGGTGATGCTGGAATTGTACAAAATGATGGCTAGGCCACAACTAGAGTATTGAATGCAAATCTGGAATCCATTATAAAGTGAGCATGTGATTGTTTCTTTAGAGGGTGCACATGAAATTTACCAGGACGTTGCTTTGGATGGAGAGTTTCAGTTTTGAAGAGAAATCGGATTGCTTTCCTTGATGCAGAAAAAAGAACTGAGGGTGGTCATGATTGTGATAAAATAATGTGAGGCATATTCAGGGTCAATGGGAAGACACTTTTCCCCTTGATGAAGGGATCAGCAACAAGGTGCATAGATTTAGAGGGAATGCGAAGAAAAACATTTTCACCCAGAACGTGGCAGTATCTGGAATTCAGTGCCTGTAAGCAGGATAGATGCAGAAATCTCATCATACTTAAGAATTATTGAGATGTTCACTTGCAATGCCAAAGCATACAAAGGTATGGGCAGTTGCTGGAAAATGGGATTAGAATAGATGTTTTTGACTCGTGGAAACACAATGCGCTATAGGCCTCTATGACTCAGTTGATATAAATGATTTTCCAATCCTATACCACACTACAAGGACAAATTATTAAATATCAAAAGCGGAATAATAGAAAAGATGTCTTGAGCCTTAACAACCCCAGCTTTAAACAGGAGTGAAACTAGTGAAGAAACAACCAAGAATTCACTTCTGTTCCTTGTAAACTAGCCTCATTAGACCTGCCAAAGCCAACTTCGTTTCAGCAAAGTTCACTTGGCTTAGGGCAAAACAATGTAATCATCCAATCTTCAAAATTTATTCTGAGGAACTGATTGCATCCCTAGCTAACTCAGAGAGAGAAATAAGCAGTTTCAATATAACTTTTAAAAGGAAGTTGAATAAACACCTAAAAGGGGAACTTACTGGGCTATTGGGGGGGGGGGGGTTGTAGGGGGTGGGGGGTAATGTAGTGGGAATAACTGGAAAACTTCTTCAAACAACCTACACAGAAACAGTAGGATGAATGACCTCCAATTGTAGGGTATCATTCTACATGGAATTCAAAGGTGTCCAGAGACATTCCAGTGAAGATATCTATATTGGCAGTGATCTGCTTGCTGCAGTGAGCACAGTGTCAGCACTGCTGGGCTGAGACTGCACTCTCTAGTTTTGGTTTTATTTGATTCTTATGTCAGTGCCTTATTTTTGTTGCTAATCACATTCACTTTGAGAGTCCTAATCTTGGCCATCCCCCTGTGCTGAATTGACAGTACCAGAGGCTGGGTCTCAACTCCCATGGAACACAATTTAACTAAAAAAAATAACTAAATTAAATTAAATTAAACTAAATTGAACTAGCCTCAGAGTATTCTGTCCCATGCCCATTCTTCCATGGACATTACTGGCAAGGCAAGCATTTGTTGCCAAATCCCTAATTTTTCCATAAACTAAATGGTTATGCAGGGCCATTTCAGACTGAACCACATGGAGTCACACGTAGACTAGGGACATTACCTTTAATGAGCCCAATGGATTTTTTTTTAACAACAGCTCAGAGTGGTTTCATGGTCAGATTAGCTTCAGATTCCAAATTTATTGACGGAATACAAATGACCAACTTACATTGTTGGATTTGAATCTACGTCCCAGGATTACTAGTCCAGTAACATTATGTCACTGTTTATCAATGTGACATGAAGGCAGCAAATGCTGGAAGTACTCAACAAGTCAGGCAATGGCTGTGGAGCGAGGAAACCAAGTTGATGTCTCAGGTCGATGATCCAATACCAGAAGTGGAAAATAGGTGTAGCAAAAAGATGTAACAGTTTGTGAACAAGTACAAAGGCAGGGAAAGGCAGAAGGTGGGAGGTACTATGGAATGTCACAGCTTTAGTGGGTCACAGAGGTAAAGAACATAAAGGAAGTTTTGTAATCAAGGGGAAGGCTGGGGAGATGAGATGTCAAAAAGAATGATGCTGAAATGCAAAAGGGACAGTAATTAATTAAGCAAAACAAATAAAAGAGGTGTTTGGACAAAGTGTAAATGGGGAAAACAGAATTATTACCAACATGAAAGAGGTGGGAAATAAGAGCACAGTATGATGCTACAGATCCTAAATAAGACCATAAGACATGGGAGCAAAACTAGGCTATCAGGCCCATTAGGTCTGCTCTGCCATTTGATCATGGCTGATACATTTCTCAACCACATTTCCCTGGCTTCTCACTTTGATCCCATTACCAATTAAGAACCTATGCATCTCTCCTTAAAAGACACTCCACAGCCCTCTGTGGTATTGAGTTCCACAGATTCACCACCCTCTGGCTGAAGAAATTCCTTCTCATCTCAGTTCCAAAGTGTTGTTTGTTAAATCTGAAGCTGTGCCCTCACGTCCTAGCCTTTCCTCCTGGTGGAAGCATCTCCTCCAAGTACACTCTGTCCAGGCCTCAGTATTCTGTACGTTTCAATAAGATCACCCACTGAACCCCATCCTTCTCAACTCCATTGGGTACAAACCCGCAGTCCTCAACTTCTGCTTATCTGACAAGCCCCTCATCCCTGGATCATTCCTGTAAACTTTCTCTGGACCTCTTCAATGCTAGCACATCATTCCTCAGATATGGAGTCCAGAGCTCCTCACAATATTCCAAATGATCATCATCCTATATAGCATCAGTGGTTCATGTCTACCGTTGCATTCCAGCCTTATTGAAATGAATACTAACGTTGCATTTGCCTTCCTAACTGATAACCTCAACAGAGTCCTAAACATGGTCTTCCATGTCCCTTGTGCTTCAGATTTCTGAAGCCTTTCTCCCTTTAGAAAATAATCTACACCTCCATTCTTACCAAAATGCATAATCTCACACTTTCTCTAACCTCACAAGATGACATTGTTTTCCACATGCAACGCTTTACCTACCCTCCCAATCCTTCTGCAGCCTCCAGGCTTCCTCTACACGACCTGTGCCATCACCTGTCCCTGCGTCATGTGCAAATTTAGCAGCAACGCCTTCGTACAGACTGTTAGTCATTAAAACTAAATCGCTGGAGAAACTAAACCCTCGGGCAGCAGCTGTGGGCAAAGAAACCAAACTTCTCGACCCCAACAGTATGTATTCTTCACAACTCCCGAGGGAGAGAAAAGGAAATTTTAAAAAGACGGTTATGTCCTGAAATTATTAATCTCAATGAATTTACATTAACTGTGTGATTTGCAGAAGATTCCACTGCAAACTCCCAGTCTTGACTAACCCTCACCCTAGTTTTTATAGTTACAGCATTGAACCAATAATATATTTTCTCCCTGTTGGGCTGCACTTCAGAAATGGTTCACAGATTGTAAAGACAGTTGAGACGTTCTGGAGCAGAGAACGGGGCACTATCAGTGGAATATGCTACATTCAGCCTGCAACGAACTGCAGCAATACATTTTGTTTGCCATATGTCTGGATAAAACTTATTAAACTCCACTACTGCAGTGCAACAGTCCAGGCTCCGGACTGAAATCATTTCAAGCTCTGCCCGTCTGAGGTTTTCGATGCTGGGAGCTCCATCTAGCGGTGTTCCTATTGCACAGGAATGCATTTATTGACTGCTGTTATTTCTGCTGAAGCGCAAATATTCAACTCCACCAGGAATAAAGCCTTCAATTTTAAGCAAACATGTTACTTCTATTTTACTCCTTTTTAATTTTATCATTGTCGAATTATTGTTTTTTTTCTAAATGCGCTGCACCAGAAAGCAAAACTCTTCCGTTTTAGCCCTGCTTGGAATGGACTGAGTTTCCAGTGACAGGAAGGGTAACTCTCGGAGCTCAGATCAGTAACTGTCGCGAGTGTGTGGGTTGAGGGTAATACTGATGAGGCCTGCAGAATAGTAGTTATTGACTCCTTCAATGGGCAAAACAGCCCCATTCTGCGCTGTAATACTTCCTGTGAATCTGAAACACGTAGATCTGAGATCTTGTGTTCACACTGGCCAACCGCTATTGTTTCCGTTTGAAGAAAGTGGTGAAAATAAAGCATACCCTGTCAGCACTTGGACTTTATAACGAACGCACTGAACACAGTGAAGGCAGAATGCAACACAGCGAACATACCCAGGATTCCTGGTATTTTTGTGGGGAGGAATGGGGGCCGGTAAGCTTGATGCTTGCAGTTACTCAGTGTAACGAGGAAGACTGTGCAACCCAGTTATACACTCACTATTATACTATAGCAAGCACGTTCAATTGTTTTTGAATGCACACTTTGTGGCTAAAGGGATTGGTTAGCTCACCTGGGTGGACTTTTGGTCCATGATGCAGAACAATGTGAACTGCATGGGTTCAATTCTTGCTCTGGCTGAGGTTGTCTCTCCTCTCAACTTCTCCCCTTGACTGAGGCACTTCAGCCCATTGAGTCCACACTGGCCTTCCAAAAGGACCCCACTGCCCATACCCACAATCCCTTTAACGCTGCATTTTCCCATGGCTATTCCACTGACCCTGCACACTACAGGCAGTTTAGTATGGCCAATCCAGCTGACCTGCTCATCTTTGTGATGACTGTGAGAGGAAACTGGAGCACCCACACATTGGGAGAATGTGGAAACTCCACACAGTTACCAAGGCTAGAATTGAACCCAGGTCCCTTACACAATGAGGCTAGCTGGCTCTCTTTCTTTATTCGTAGAACAATACTTTTTTTAAGCCTGGCAGCATCTGTGGGGAGAAAACAGAGCCAATTTCCTAACTACAATCAGTTCTGAAGAAGGGTTGCTAGATCTGAAACATTGACTCTGCTTTCTTCCATGGATGTTGTCAGAGTTGTTGAGTTTCTCCAGCAATTTCTATTCATGTTTCAGATTTCCAAAATTTTTTTGAATAACCTTTAAATTGTGCCTTCTTTCTTATGATGCAGCAATTTAATCCAGAGATGCACATCCTGGCCTGATTTCATTTGGTATTGGACCGATATTTGACAGGCCACAAGAAACTACAGAGAGTCGTGAACATAGCCCATTCCATCATGCAAACCAGTCTTCCACCCATTGACTTCCTACTGCCTCAGGAGAGCAAGAAACATAATCAAAGATCTTTTGCACCTCGGTTATAAATGCTTCCACCCTCTTCCATCGGGCAGAAGATATGAACATTTGAATATATGTGTGAATAGATTTAAGAACAGCTTATTCCCCACTGCTATCAGACTTTTGAATAGATCTCACAAATGTTAATTCTGATCTGTCTCTCTCTCTCTCTCTCTGCGCCCTCTCTGTGGCTGTAACACTACAGGTGGCACTCTGTGTTGCTAGCCTGTGCACTTTCTGTAGTATGATCTGCCTGTTTAACACATAAAACAACACTTTTCACTGTATCCGAGGATGAGACAATAGTCAATCAATCAACCACTTAAAAATCTCTCAGCAGAAAGCTTA
The DNA here is from genome assembly GCF_030684315.1 of Stegostoma tigrinum. Taxonomy (NCBI): domain Eukaryota; kingdom Metazoa; phylum Chordata; class Chondrichthyes; order Orectolobiformes; family Stegostomatidae; genus Stegostoma; species Stegostoma tigrinum. The sequence goes on along the minus strand of NC_081362.1, from coordinate 11,939,963 downwards.
TTGCTTGACACGTCTAGATTTTTGTTGAAAGACTGTTCATTGCTAAATAGGCAGAAATGATCTGAATTTGGGTCTTGAAGGCAATAATATCAATATTTTACTGCTTGTACCAAATTGGGGAGGATGTATGTCAAATTGTGATGAGGTTGTGAAGTCAGAGATGATGGCCAATACGGACAGGTGTGAAGTAATGTATTTTGTAAAAGTGAACTACTGCAGATGCTGAAAATCTGTAACAATCCCAGAAATTGTTGGAGAAACTCAGCAGGTCTGGCAGTATCTGCAGAGAGAGAAACAGAGTTAACATTTTGAATGCAATGCAATCTTTCTTCTGAACATTTCTTCTGAAGAAGAGTCACACTGGACTCAAAATTTTCTTGATTCTAATGAGTTTGCTTTTTAAAGGAAGAAATAGGAGTTAAATTTTAATGTAAACACAAATCCCTTAACACATACAGCTCGTTGACCATCAGAAAATTCTACATTTGGATTCCTGTGAGCAAGGCAGAGTGACAGGTTTGATTATTCAGGATGGTCCTTAAATCATTCGCACTAGGTATAGTAGTTATAAGCATATTCCATGGCAATATGTAGAAATGATAAGGCAACTACAATATGGAACACGTCATCAGAAATGTACACCTGGCAGGGTTCTAAGAAACTACAAAAAAAATCAAAAGACTTAAACATTAAATGGTGACATGGGATGGTTTACATCTATTCTAGGTTTATTGGTGCAACATGGGCTGTTTTTCCCTTCCAGCAGGCCTGATTTGGTGAAAAAACAGTTGCTTCGGGGTTGCCTTCCATTTACTGGTGGTTTCTGAGGTTGGCAGTTCAGTGGAGATGTTCTGCTGCTGTCAAAAAAGCCTAAGGAAAAGACCTTTAGTAAACCCTTTGCATGTCAAAGTTTCACTGCTGTATTTAATGCTGTAACGTTTCTTGGAAGCTCTCCAGTTCTATTGTATGCAAAGGCAGCCTTGTGAAAATTAGTTCATCGGAGATGAAACACCTTTGATAATCTGCGTTTGGAGTTGCAATCCACATTGTGGAGCTCGCAGTTCACTGTGAACTGCCTAAGCAATGTACTAGCCAGACTCATTCTCTGCAAGATGAAAAGTAATTGTTTCAAAGGGCGCACGTTGATTTGTTTGACCGTAACTGCAACTGCCATTGTCTCCCAGTTTATCAGAGAGCACACAATACCAACTTGTATTCCAACTCAGATGCCCTAGGTTTATGGGAACTATCTGATGGGGGATGTGGAATCATCTTCCATCACCCTTTTCTGCCTCTGAAGTAATATATGCATGACAGTACTGCAGTGCGGAGAAGGAATTTGCAAGTTGCACTTTGCAAAAAAAAAGCAATGACATGTGTTAAAGAGAAAACTGGGCAGCTGTGCTATTTTAACACCAGGATGTGTCCCTTGCCCCCTCCAGTCTGTCTGTATCACAAGTAGAACATCACTTCCTAGGTGAAGAAAGTCAAGTTTGGCTGTGGCTGCAGGGAGTCAATGAAGTGCAAATCTGTTTAATGTCAGTCTTATTCTATGACAGTACAGTAACTCAGCAAGCAGTCAGCACTGAACAAAGATACAATCCACATCCTGCACTGAGGGTGATCTAAGAGGGCTTGGGCTGTAACAACAGATAATGCATACTTAAACATTTTAGGTAGGCAGGGCCACCCTAGTTGGGCCATTTTAAATTGTTGTTCATGATGGGCACATTAGTTTAATTCAACCCCACATTGTTAATCACAAAACCTTGCAAATGGATAATCACCACATCGACACAGGTCAGAATTCCATCAGGAAGGAAATAGCTTCTTAAGAAAATCACTCGTGACGCCACCATTTTAAATCCCTTTAAACCAATCTGAACCAGATTATTCAACATGTGTTCAGGAAAAGTTTTAATTGGTGTAAAGTTAGATTAGCATCTGTTAGATCTTTCTGATAGGACTAATTTGCTCACACAGGTCTAACCAGGGCTGAATGGGCAATTTTGTGATTTCACGCCATCCCCAGTGGGTGATCTGAAGCCAGCTGACAGCTCTGAAATTTAATTCAAAAACTAAATATCGTTTTAGAAAACAATTTAGCCCGAGACCCACTGTTGCTTCTAGTAGCATTCACACATTTATTGCAGGTGAGCGTGTGACTTTAGCAAAGAAAATAAATAAATGGGAGTTAAAATCAGCAGTAAAACGACTGACAGAGAAATTGCATATGATTATATTCAGTGTTTAGCTGCTTGTATCATCAATACTAATTTGTAAATCTGTACGATCTGTTCCTTTTCCTTTGTTAGTGTTGCAATATGTCACTTTCTATTTCGAAGAAGTTAATTCACCTGGTCCTAACCTGTTTTGCAAGATTACTGTGGTCAATAAGTTGCAGACAGAATTCCAGTGCTATTACCAACCTTCACCTTAAAGTACCATTTTGCTGATCTTATCTGCTCACCGTATTCCCATCAGATTGCCAGATCTCACTTCCCAGTCACCTTTGCTAACTGACACTAACTGATTCACCCTCCTCGGCTACTGTCCTGATATTTCCAAGATTGCAGACACCGTCACATATCCAAGAGCCTGCCCATGACCCAGTGCCCAGCAAAAACAGCCCTGTCTTCATTCTTTCATTTCCTTTAAAAATGCTTGAAGTGTTGTTCCCAATTCTGTCTGACCTTTCACTCCACTTGAAGCTTGAATCTTTTACTTTCAAGTGCACTTTAAGCCATACATCATTCTGACTTGTGCTATATCACTGTTTCTTCACTATTGCAGTGTCAAAATCCTGGAACTATTCTCCTAACAGCACATCCCCACACCACATGGACTGCAGCAGCTCAAGGCAGCAGCTGACCATCACCTTCTCAGGGGCAATTAGAGGTTGAAAATATATAATGTTGACTTAGCCTGCGCACCTATCTCCCATGATGAAAATTAAGAAAAGGTTCCTTTTCCACATGGAAATAGTCTGAACTGACATCACAATCACACCCCCTTGACCGTGATCAAAGTACACATTCCTTTCTTGGTCACCTTTCTTTTCTTTTGTGCAATCCTTGACTGACTCAACTGCGGAATTTTCACTGCCTTTACACAGCATTCCCCACTTCACCACAATATCCAGGCCTCACAGATTGAAGGATGAGTGCCTACGGTGATGTCCATCCAGTCATTAACTAAATCAGGTGCTGTGTTTTTCGATTGATAAGCAGATTACAAACCCTTTCAAATATTGAGTTATGTTGAGAAACAGTGATTGGTGAAAATATAATGCGAGTTACTCAAAAAATAGCTAAGGAGCACTGACTATCTTTTGACCTCTTTGGGAACTGTGCACCTCGCAAGATTGCTTAGTTTTCTTATTGACACAATTTTGAGAGAAAACTGCTGAGGTTGAGCAATATCGAGTCATGCAGCACAGAAACAGACCCTTCAGCCTAACTCATCCAACCGACCAGACCGAGTCCCATTTGCCAGCATTTGCCTCATATCCGTCTAAACCCTTCCTATTCATGTATCCATCAAGATGCCCTTTAAATGTCGTTATTGTACCAGCCTCTGCCACTTCGTCTGGCGGTTTATCCCACACACGCACCACCCTCTGTGTGGAAGAGTTGTCCCTTAAGTCCTTTTTAAACCTTTCCCCTCTCACCTTAAACCTTTCAGGTACAGATATACTGTTTAGTTTTGGACTCCCCCGCCCTGGGAAAAAGTCCAACACCAGAGATCATATTCTCGCCACTCTCAATGCTCCCTCTCTTCCTTGGGACAGAGGGCGACTTTGCTTCCAGTCTGGTTTGATGGGCTCTGTCACGATCGAAGGTGTGATCTGTAGACTGGGCCTCACGTTGGGCTGGTGCTACCTTATCAGTTCAGGTTGATTAGTTGTTTGGAAGTTTGTGTGTTTTCTCCAAAGCTTTGCCATCACCTTGGCATGTTCCAGAGACAGCGTCTCAAGGTGTTTGGTGCCTTTCCTTTTTCCCCATTTTAGCTTGGCCACAAGCCAGGGATTCCCATCGGCCTGTGCGGACCCCTTCAGGGATACTTTGAGGACCTCCCCAAGAACATTTCCTCAACCCTCTTTGGAGTTCCCTGCTGTGAACAAGTTGCAGGTAGAGCGGTTGCATTAGGGCATCTGGTATCAGAATGAAGTACCCCACCCATTGTAGCCAGTTTTGCGTGGTTCGCACTTCAATGCCAGGCCTGTTGGCTTGAGAGAGGATTCGGTGTCTTTGCTTGCCACTGGATTTGGAGGTATTTATTGGGCTTTCAGATGTGTGATGTAGACTGTCCAAACCTTGCAAGCTCATCCAGACAAGGGGATCACTGCTCTAAGGCTAGCCATCAGTATAGCCTTGGTTTTGAGTCTCAGTTTTCGCGCTGCTGGTTCTTGATGTGTAATTCAAGAACAAATCCCTTTCGGTATTTTATTGCCACTATTTCACACTCAGAGACGGGGCTGTGAAGTCAACAAGCTCAGAGATAGTAAGAACTGCCAATGCTGGCGTCAGAGATAACACAGTGTGGCACTGGATGAACAAAGGCCAGGCAGCATCAGAAGAGCAGGAAAGCTGACGTTTCGGGGTCTGGACCCTTCTTCATTTCTGCTTTCCTGCACGTCTGATGCTGCCTGGCCTGCTGCATTCCTCCAGCTCCGTACTGTGTTACCTCAAAGTCAATGAGCTGATGGTTTTCTCTGAGTGAGCACTAAGACTGATGTAAGCAAGTACAAAGGACAATTGGAAATAAATTGGCAAACATAGTCTGTCTACCTGCTGCTACTGTGCTGTACAATCAGCATTTATTGACCATCCCCAACTGCCCTAGGGAAGATGGTGGTAAGTTGCCTCCTTGAACCACTGCAGCACTCCCCCAGTCCCTCTACGCCACCACCCCCACTGAACCCTGCCACTTTGGACTTCACTGTTTGCAAGTTATTGTATTCCCCGGCATTAAGAGCCTAATGAAGACCATGAATTCATTGTCAATTGTTAGGGAATGACCATCTGGTTCGCTAATGTCCTTTAGGGGAGGAATCTGCCATCCTCACCTGGTCTGGCCTACACGTGACTCCAGATGCTGCTTTGTTAGCTGTTTTCTGGGCAATTAAGGATGGGCAATAAATGATGGCCTGGCCAGCCATGCCCTCATCCCACGAACAAATAAAAAGATAGTAGCAATCACACTTCAAATGTGCACTGTTGGCTGGGATTTCCTGAGGTTTTGAAAGGTGCCACACAAATGGAGGCTTTCCTGGATTTTTGTTGGCACAGTTGATATCTAAGAGGGGCTGTGTCAGTTTCCAAACATCACTTTCACATCCTTCAGTAGGCTCCCGTCCCTGTATGATTTGTCTCCTTATTCCCGAAGAGGGTAACTTATTGTGACATGTGTTTCTGCTGGGGTCAAGAACCCTCCGGCATCTCACTCAGGCACTCATTTCCCTGTGGATAAATCAAGGCAGCTTTTCCATTGTGGAATGCATCACTCCAGTCCCATCTTGCCCGTACCATCCAGAAGCTGAAAGGCTTTAAGTTTGTGCTTCTCTCTACATGCCGACTAACAATTGACAGCGGGGGGAAAATAAAATCATTCAGCTGAGTAAATGAGTGTGAGTGATCTTTAGTTGCAGAGTTTGACTTCTGACCTGTTCTTTGGGAAATGTCACCTGAAGCAGATTGAACCCCATGCTTAACAGTAGCTGCAATGTGCATTCATTGTAAGGCATGCTGTCAGATTCATTTCCTGTGGTCGCTTCAATAAAAATGGAGTTATTATTTATAAGTGAAAGAGTTTCATGGTGCAATGCAATTAATGCAAAACAGGAGACATTTATGGTTTCGGGCCCAAAGAATTATCTGCAACATTTCGCTGAATAAAGTCTGCCTTTTCTAACAACACAATAAATAGGTAAAACATACCAGCACTGTGTAACGTTACTAAAAGATTGCTTTCTGTGACTGTCAAAGTGCAGCACCAAGCAAAACCCTTTTGAGCTGTAGGTGAGAAATACTTTGTCCTCTTGCCAGTGTTGACAGGATGGTAGGCTGCTGCTGAGAATTGGGGCAAGAGTTTAAGGCATTTATTGTTTCTCCTCTACTCGGTAAACAAGGGGTAATTTAAACTGCAAATATGGTAAACATTTAACCAGGTTCCCAGAGACTCGACTTGCATCTTTTCATTGGTAACGGCAGCTCGTTTCAACTAATTGACGAACGCTTGGGACTTGGATCTTAAATTCTATATCTAACCTGCTCCAATAGAGCATTTTGTCGAAAGAAATACTTGCAGAAATTTTGGTTGTGTGATATTAGCATACAATTGCTTAATGTGTTACTGGTACAAACATTTTAATGGAGGTGTTAACCCATTTAAAATAATTGTGCTATATCTCGCCATTAAGATAGCCAACAGAGGAATTTCCCACAGATGTGTTAAGGGTTTGCACATTAATCATTCCCCAGCATTGACTCAGGTCTTTGCTGTTTTGTCATTAAACATATTAAAAGCCTCAAACCCAAGTCAAAGCAAGTCATTCCCGATTACAAGGGGCTGCCAAAGGAGAAAATTGTGGTGATCATCGTGAACAACCCCATGTTCAGTCCCTGGTCGGTTACTGAACTTGTCCACCTCAAACATTTGGATGGTGCCTGACCTAGTGTCCTAAGCTAGGAAGGCAGAAATCTACGTCTGTTTCTGCTTTTGATCACAGCCCAGAGAACCAGCCTGGAAATTCTGCAGCTTGGAGATGTCAAGGGTAGTGAGCTCTGCAGTCAGATAGCTGCACATAGTGAATAGCTGACAGAGTGAGATGCTGGAAAGTTCCTGAAATCTATTGAAATCCTCAGCAGACTGAATTAGGCTTTCTAAACGAAGAAGGAAAATTACTGGCAACAAGGAGGAAACTTCTGAAAGTTAAACTGTAACAATCTCATTTGTAATTCTCATTGATGGAAATAGACATCAGCAAATGAAGAAGTAGAAGTGAATAGAAGGATATGCTGACTATTAAAAAGTTCCTTACAATGTAGTAAGAAATGCTAATTCATCAGGCTCATGTTGCACATTAAGCTTAATGCTATTTAAATTGTTAAAAATAGTTGAATAAAGTTGCTGTATTGCAGATTTAATGTTTTAAACCTATTTGATAAAGAAAGAATAACTATAATACCCTTTGCTTTCAACTAATTCCCTTATATAAAAACAGCCAACCACTTTCAGGAACGTTCAACCAGTTCAACTAAGATAAGGAGCCTTTATTTAACAATCATTGCCCCTCATCTGAAAGCTTCAAAGTGTCCTGTCCCTTGGCCAACTCACACTATCTTGATCACATGAGCCTGGGGTGCACCTGGGTCAACTTAAGGCAGGAATAAAGATTTCAAGCCACTTTAATGGTTAAGAAGTGGGCCTCAGCTGTTTGTCTAGATGAGAATGGGATGGCTTTGCTAAAAGGGCAAGCTCCGAATTGAATACTTTCAAAGGTCAATGAATATTTATAAATGTGGTCGGGTGCAGATACGCTGTTTACAACAGTTGTAAGCAAAGGTTTTACATTTCAAACACAAACAGAACTCCCATCCCACGATTTCATTCTCAAAACTGCCTTTCGCTGAGTATGGCAAGATAAAAATTAGCACTTCCATTTAACTTAATTTTTAACTTTTTTAACCAATGTTTTGCATTTTAACTTATCAGACTGATAGCTCTTTGATTTGCTGTCAGCCAGTCCAAAAATCAGACAGCAGTTTCTTCTCTTGTCTGGAGTATTTGGAATATTGTCCCTACTGGTTACTGGTCCTGACAACTGGTGTTGACTTCTTTGAGCCTGACTTCAATATCCGTGCTAAAACAAAACACTGTTATTATCTCCCTGCAGGCATGTTTCAGAATTCAATTGATTTTTCACAGATGCTGTCGAAACCTAGACCAACCCAATCACCTGTGCCACCGCTGCTTTGTGGGTGGCATTACAGTTGCATGTTTACGATGGTCATGCACGGGCAATGCTTTATCATGGAGATTGCCAGATTAAAGACAAAAAGGATGCACTATCAGTCAGGTGCACTGGGATACTTTGCATCCAAGTAATTTAAAACAAGTCAGCAACAAGCACTTTTTAAAAAAATTAATTGATGTTCAGAAATTATATCTTTCACATTTGTGTCAGTAAAGTATATAAACTATGAAGTATATCTGATGCGCTGTTAGGGCAGACAGGGAGACAATCATTCCAGCAGGTGGAAAGAATGTAATAACAGGTTAAAGATGTAAGATCATAGGCAGAATATCCAAGGGGTATGGCAGAGTATTTGTTGTAATCAGGGATGCCTGAGATGATGAAGGAAGTAGAGTTAAAAGTAGGCACAAAGAAGCGAAATGTACTAGAAGTGGAAATTGTCTATTGGTAATGATCAAGAGTGTGGGGCTAAAATGGCTTTCAGACAGTCTGCAAATGCACAATGGATCAGAATGTCTCCTTCCATTGTATCATTCTGTGATTTGGAACAGAATTTAAAGTTTACTACTTTTTACTATTTCTGAACTGGATTTCACTTCAGACTCTCTTTAGGTTTTTAAATATAACATTTAGATAAATCTAGATATACACACCTTCCTTCATTGGATGCATATGTTGGCACAATATGTTTATGACTAAAAGAAGCTACTGTCTTGTATACGCAGAGCTGAAAGTGTAAAAGTAATTGCCTGTATAGGCTGTCCATTGTAATTGGAAGTCATTACTGGACAATTAAAAATATCTGTTATCTGTACTGATAGTTTAAACTTTGAACAGATGAGTTACTCCAATAATGTCCTTGTGCAACTTCTTGGGCTAGATTACTACATTTTCAACAACAACTTGCATTTATATTTGCATTCTTAACAACAATAAAACATTCCAGGGGCAAATACAGCAAAACTGGTCAGTAAGTTGCATAAGGAATTACAAGGCCAGAATGCCACAAATAGTTTTTAAAAAGGACTTTAAGAAAGAAAGCAAGGCAGTGGGGTGGACAGACGCAGGGAGAGAATTCCAGAGCAGAGGGCTTAGCAGGCAAAGTTACTGCAACCGATTCCAAAATTGCTTATCTGGCAAGAATTGATGGTGTGCAGGGAACCCAGGGAATTGCTAGGGTTGAAGGAGATTAGAGGGTTTTGATGATAATATGCAATGTATTGTTGTTGCTGAATTAGTAATCACTGAACCTTTCCTCAGTACCATAATGAGGGCAGGACTGAAAGTAACTGTACAAAGCACTTTGTGCTTCCTCCGAATTTAATTTGTCACATGTTCTGTGCAAGTTGCTGTTACAGTAGCAGGAAATGTTTCATGGACAATTCATGGATGATATCCCACTATGGAGTGGCCTCGCCAGTGCTTTCAACGTCAATGCGGTTTAAATGAAGTTGACACCATACTGGAGCTTGTTTAGGGCAGTTTCCCAGGGACCTGTCCCATGTTCACATTGTGAGTGTGCGTACACGTCTGTAAAAATACACATTTAAATTTGCATTTGTATCCTTTATTGTCACACAAATTTAATATGAAACACAGTGAAATGTTTAAAATGTTGCCATGTGCTGGAGCCACTTTGAGTAACTTAAAAATATTGTAAAAAGATCATTTAAAACAAAATTGAAAACAAGATAACTGAAAGAGAGCCCAACTTTTCCACCACCACCGATTGCCGCCTGTTCCACACCGCTGCCAGAGCCCCACTCCTGGTTCACCAGCCGGTTGGCTCTTGTCGTCATTTTGCCACCAGTACTCAGGCCCACAGTCTTGCCTGTGCTAAAGCCGCTGCTGCTCCCAGCCCTGTCGAAGCCACCTTCCTACTAGCTCAGCTCTCCTCAGAAGGTAAGTAGAAGTCAAAGCTGAAAAATGAAAATAAGAACGAGAAGAAGAAAAGCAGGTGGAGTGGACGAGCCCCAGACCCAGGAGCCCAGACACAGCCTGCTCTGCCGTCGCCATCTTGGAAGATAAGTATGTGTAATGCTGTTTAAACCTGTATGTGCCTATATGTACTCATGTATATTGGTAGATCTATGTGTAAGAATTTACATGCCCACTTGATAGGTTGTAAAGGAAAATTGACCCCAAGAAGGAGAAGACAAGAGAATGATCTGTTGATAGAATGAAGTGAAGTCGAAGGGAAGGAGGTTTGTGTCACGTGTAGCTCTATTGAATTCAATGGCTTGTTCCTGTGCTGTAAGTTCTATGTAATGAGGGATCGCACTATCAAGATGAGAATCTGCTCGTCGGCAAGGCGTCTTGAAATTTGATGTCAACAAAGATTCACATCAAAGGCTTTTGTTGACCAATGAGCAGACAGCACCTGGTTTTGAACTTCTCAGTGCAAAATTTCTGGTTTACTGGGCCACTCCAAGAGGCTTTATCCTTCCCTCAAGTCTATTTACCACCTTCGCTTCTCATCATTGACATAGTCTCGTGATTTACTGTCATCTTTATGGTGCCACTGCAGCTTGCAGATGCTAGCCGCTGGATACATAGTTCTGTCAACTTTTGCATTGATGTGAAAAAAAACACATTGCAAGCTTGAAGTGCAGCTTCTTTTTCATCTGCCCCTTCCTTGTAAAGAAACACCTCCTCCACACATTAGTACTGATATATAACTGGAGTGCAAGCAATGTCACTTGAGGAAATACTTTGGCATCCTCTGAAATTTTGCATCAAATTTCTAAACGCAGGAAGAAGCAGGAGTCCTGCAAAAATATTGGCTTCTGAATGACTTGGAGTTTTAACCAGTTGATTCCCCTAGCAATCCCAGATTGAAACGAGCAGATTAACCGGTGAAAATGATAAAACAAATCATTCAAACCCGTTCATGGACACAAATAGCCTGTCATTTTTGTGAAATAAAATGAATACCTTTACATGTCCCTGGTTATATCAGGAGAAAATTACTGCAGATGCTGGAAACTCTACAGAGAACAAAAATGCTGGCGATTACAGCAAGCCAGACAGCAATTGGTTACAATAAAATGATATCATTCAGAACCAGTGCAGTTGTCAGCACACACAAGTGGTCCTTACAAGATTAATACATTACATATGAATAAGAAAACTCTTATTGATCTTTCGTTCTGAGTTGGTGATATTTTGACCAACGACTGGGAGAATAAAGAAAAATGTCTTAGCTGTAAAACCAACTAATTATGAATTGCCTGCCTGCTCTGGTTAATAAGATAACTGCTATTAATAGAAAGACAAAAGGGTTACTTTCCTCTGTGGCCATGCATTTACCAGCCTTTTGGACCAGTCAGCTGCAGACTGAAAAAGAGCAAACATATGCCAGCAGGATGTTCAGAGGCTATTGTCTAAGAAATTGCAGAGTTAACAGCTCCTCTTTTACATGGTATTCCTGGGTTATGGTGTTACCAAGAAAGACAAATAAAGCAATCTCCAGCTGCAAATGAAAACATGTTCAGAAAAAGTGAGAAGCGTATTGCTTTGGAATGCATTTATTCTGACCAAACAATTCTCCTTATGTTTCTTCAGAAACGAATGGCCTAGTCAACATCAAAACTAAATTTTTCATTCCGAAACTGATTCACCTCAGAACATGTTTAAGTTTGATGTTTTATAAATATAAATTATCGAGCTGTGCCCATGTACTCACATTCTTATTTCATTTTCTTTGTGTGAACTGCCAGGATGATTACAGTACCAATTGGCAACTGCTGTAAATACTCAACAATTTTCAAAAACATATGACAGTGTTGAGGTTAAACAAATGGGCGGCAGTAGAAGAATTAAGGGCTTATTGACTCCGTTAGACTGGTTTCAATAGCCTTAACATCGTAATTGCATTTCAGTTACATCAGAAGCATAACTAACATTTAGTGAAACTTATGAAACAACCAACGTAGCACCCTGATGACTTCAATCAGCACATTTATGTTGGTTTCCACATCCACACCAATGATAACAAATGTTACCCACCAGGAGCAGCAACTCATATTCCGCCTGGGAACCCTGCAGCCCAATGGTATCAATATGGATTTCACAAGCTTCAAAATCTTCCCTCCCCCTACTGCTTCCCAAAACCAGCCCAGCTCATCCCTGCCTCCCTAACCTTTTGTTCCTGTCACCTATCCCCTTTTCCCACCTCAAGCAGCACCTCCATTTCCTACCTACTAACCCCTCATCCTGCCCCCTTGACCTGTCTGTCCTCCCCGGACTGACCTATCCCCTCCCTACCTCCCCACCTATACTCTCCTCTCCACCTATCTTCTCCTCTATCCATCTTCGATCCGCACCCACCCCTCCCTATTTATTCCAGTTCCCTCTCCCCATCCCCGTTTTCTGATGAAGGATCTAGGCCCGAAACGTCAGCTTTTGTGCTCCTGAGATGCTGCTTGGCCTGCTGTGTCCATCCAGCTCCACACTTTGTTATCTTGGCTACCCCATCTCCATCTTTGTTACCTCCTGCGCTGTTTTAAAATGATCGATTTCCCTATCTCCGATGTCATAGTGGATGAGTGAAATTTCCCTCAATTAAACATTGAGAAATCTGAAGCCATTGTCTTTGCTCCCCACTCCACATTTTGTTCCCTTGCGATTGTCTCCATTTCTGTCCCTGCCAACTGTCTGAGAATAAAGTGGCCTGATCGTAATCTTGCCATCATTTTTGACCCCAAAATGAACTTGCAACCAAATATCCACCCCATGATTCAGAGCCCTTTTTCCATCTCCAAAGCAATATTAAACCTTGCTCCTGCCTCAGCTTATTTGCTACTGAAACCCTCATCCATATCATTATCGTTTATCGCCATGACTATATAAAGGCACTCCTGTCTGGCTTGCCCCATTCTACACCCTGCACATTTGAGCCCATCCAAAACTCTGTCTTCTTAACTTTCACCAAGTCCAGTTCCTCAGTGGTCACTTACGTTCCAGGGAATGAGCAATAGCTAGGGTACATTTGATCTTTCCCTCTCTAAAGGTGAACGGGGGCAGCACCTTGTGTTTATAATTCTCATTCGTGTTTTTCTAATCCCTCCATGGCCTCCCCACCATCTATCCCTACATGCTCCTCCTGTCCCTCAAATGTGAGCGATCTGCACTCATATACTTCTGACCACTTGGTCTTCTCTGATTTTAACTCAGTCATCACCATTGGCTGTACTTTCTACCGTCTAGTTCCTAAACTCTGGAATTCCCCCATGCCTTTCAATTTTCCTTTCAACCTTTAAAGATGATGTTCTTTAAAATCCGCCTCTTTGACAAAGCTCTGAGCAATCTTCTGAAATATCAGTGTCGAATGTTGCTTTTTAATTTTGTGTGAAGCACACTTCATCACAATAAGGCTGCAATACAAATACAGTTTGATTTCAGTTGTTATACCATACATTGGCTGTGTGCTATAGCACTACTGCTAACATGCATCTGAGCTACTTTATGACTGTTGCAATTGGAAGTAAACAAAGCCAAATCTTTCATCCTGTTTACCAAAATTCAAGAATTGTATCTGAAGAACTGTGCTGCATTTCTAGAACTTGATTTTCGATAATACTAGAGCCATTGTAGTTCTAAATGTGTAGTGAAACCAATGTGTATAAACTCATGGTGGATGGTGGAAGGAAATGATACAGGCAAAAAAATGGCTGATGTTAATTTTTTGCTGTTAGTTTATCTCAGCAACTGTTAATGGAGTGAAGCTACTTTAGATGATTGTAAGACTGTTGTAATGTTAACTTCATGTAACCATTGATGATTGTCATTAAAAGTAACATGTGGTTCACTGGCTCCTTTAAGGAAGAAATCTGCTGTCGTAGAGACATACAGAATGGAAACAGACCCTTCCATCCAATCAGTCCATGCTGAACATAATCTCAAACTAAACTAATCCCACCTGCCTGTTCCTGGCCCATATCCCTCCAGACCTTTCTTATTTATGTACTTCTCCAAATGTCTTTTAAATGTTGTAATTGTGATTATATCCACCACTTCCTCAGGAAGTTCATTCTGCACAAGAACCACCCTCTGTATAAAAAAATTTCCCCCATTTTTTAAAAATCTTCTTCTCTCACCTTAAAAATGTGCCTCCTGGTCTTGAAATCCCACATCCCAGGGAAAAGACAACTATAATTAACTATCTATGCCTCTCATTATTTTATAAACTTCTATCAGGTTGCCTCTCAGCCTCGTACACTCCTGTGAAAAATGTTTCAACTCACCAGCCTTTCTTTGGAACTTAAATCTTCCATACCCGGCAACATCATGATTAATCTCTTCTGAACTGTCTCCAACTTAATAATATCTTTCCTATAACTGGGCGACCAGAACTGGAAGTAGTACTCTAGAAGGGGCTTCACCAATGTCCTGTACAACCTCAACATGACTTCCCAACTCCTATACTTAAAGGACTGAGCAATGAAGGCAAGTGTGATAAATGGTTTTTTAACCACCCCGTCTATATTTGACACAAATTTCAAGGAATCATGTTCCTGCACCCCGGGTCCCTCTGTTCTACAACACTACAGAAGGCCTTACTATTAATTGTATGAGACCTACCCTTGTTTGTTGTACTAAAATGCAATACCTTGCATTTATCCTATTTGAACTTCATCTGCCATTTTTTCAGCCCAATGACCCATTTGATCAAGATTCCTTTGTAATCTTAGAAAACCTTCCTCACTCGCTACTATGCCACCAATTTGGGTACTGTCCACAGGCTTAATAACCATACACAAAAACAAAGTTGCTGGAAAAGCTCAGCAGGTCTGGCAGCATCTGTGAAGGAAAAAACACAGCTAACGTTTTGGGCCCTGTGACCCTTCCTCAGAACCAGAGGGTCATTTTGCCCAAAGCCTTACAGACATTTGGCCCAAAGCCTTAAATGTTATGACATTTCAGGTGCTCATCCAGGTACTTTTTAAGGGTGTGAGGTTACCTGTTTCAACTGCCCTCCCAGACAGTGCATTCCAGATACACACCAGCCTCTGGGAGGGAATAAAAATGCTTTTTCAACTCCCCTCTAAACCTCCAGCTTTTACAGATGTGACCCCTCATTATTACCCTTAAGCTAAGAGGGACAGTTATTTTCTATCAACCTTGTCCATGCATCTCATAATATTAATACCTTAAGCAGTTCCCCTTCAACTTTATCTGCTCTGAAGAAAGTAAAAGGACCCTGTCCAAATGTAGGCATCGCTATTTTGTACCCCAGTCAATGCCTTACTATTCTCTATTTGAGTGCTATCTGCATCTCCAGAATTTTGTGGACCCTTATATTACTGTCTAATATTCTCTCCTGATTTACACAAGCTAACCAAGTTGGCTTAAACTCTCCCTAACATCACCAGCAACGGAACTCAGCACTGGATACATTCTGACACAACATCATCAAAGTGTACAGATGCCACTTCAGAGCCAGTTCCAGGTTACCAGGAATCCAGAATAACTTTCTTTTTCCAGTCACGTGCACACCTATCTTTTCCTCCTATTTCTGAACTCATTTACATTTGATTGCCAATTTACACACAGCAAGGTCCCTCAAACAATGAGGAAGCATTACTTTAGATTACTCAAACCAGCACTGAGGTTAGCAATCGCTCATCATATTGATGGTTCTTCACCTTAGGTTCCATCCTGTGAATAATGGCTGATTCCTTCTGAGGTCAGTACATCCTTCATTTCAGAAGGCATATCCCAGTTTAGCACTCCATTGTGGGTCTAGGAATCAACCTCAACTACTCTTGAACTTAATGCAGCTACAATGTTACGATATTATTACCAAACAAGACAACATTCCAGTCAGGAATCTAGCTCGATAGATCATATCTCCATTTGTTTTGGTCTGAGCTAAGTGGTCTCTCGCTGAAGCACATGCACACAATAGTGCAGATTTTGCTTTAGCAACAAACTGGATGTTTCATACAAAAGTAACATAGATATAATAGGATAATCCAAACTCTGCACTTGTTTGAAGGTTTTACACACACAATAAAAATCCAATCCCATTAATCCCAAGACATTCCTTTATAAGTTGAAAAGAAACAAAACAGCTTGTATACAGGACCTAAAACAACTCTCTTGGTATTGTTCCCGAAACATCACTTATGAAATACTCACCCTAGTATCCCTGTACTTAACATCTCAGCAGGTTTGTCACTTCAAAGTCAGTTTTTAAACTGAATGTATAAATAGCTTCTTCCTGGAGACATCATACGCTTGAACTTCATAGAACACGTGGAAAAAAGGAGCAAGAGTAGGCTATTCAGCCCATTGAGTTTGCGACATCATTTGATATAATAATGGCTGATCATTCAAATCAGTATCGTGTTCCACTTTCTCTCTATGTTCTTTGATCCCTTTAGCCCTTTGAAACTGTTTCTAAGTCCTCTTTGAAAACATTCAATATTTTGGCCTCAACTGCTTTCTGTTGTAGAGAATTCCATAGGCTCACCACTCTTGAGATGAAGAAATTTCTCCTCCTCTCAATCCAAAACAGTCAACACCATATCCTTAAATTTGATCTCTGGTTCTGGACTTCCTAGTCATCAGAGGGTGTAGGATGATAAAGTCTACCAGTAGAAATGATTGTTCCTTTGCAGTTGGGAATTTGCAACAATCCAAAAGCTTCTTGGTTACTTTTATCAATGGCTTGCTTTTTACTTGCAATTCATGAAGTGCCAAACATGGTTTCAAAGCTCAGGCCGGGTCCTGTAATAGAACCTCAAAACTACCATACTTTCTTAAATGTAGCATAGTAAGGAGCTGGAGGAACACAGCAGGCCAGGCAGCATGAGACGGGCAGGAAAGCTGACGTTTCGGGTCAGGACCCTACTTCAAAAACTTTCTTAAATGCTTTTTAAAAGCTTTTTACAAAGTTGACTGGCATTGATTGGCCTTGAAGGATTTCCAATTGTTAAAAGACTTCTGAGCCGAACCTTGTATCAGAGTTAATGGGAACGGCAGATGCTGGAGAATCCGAGATAACAAAGTGTGGGGCTGGATGAACACAGCAGGCCAAGCAGCATCTTTAGAGCACAAAAGCTGACGTTTCAGGCCTAGGCCCTCCATCAGAAAAGGGGGATGGGGAGAGGGTTCTGAAATAAATAGGGAGAGAGAGGGAGGAGGATTGAAGATGGATAGAGGAGAAGATAGGTGGAGAGGAGACAAACAAGTTAAAGGGGCCGGGATAGAGCCTGTAGAGGGACTATAGGTGGGGAGGTAGGGAGGGGATAGGTCAGTCCAGGGAGGACGGACAGGTCAAGGGGACGGGATGAGGTTAGTAGGTAGGAAATGGAGGTGCGGCTTGAGGTGAGAGGAGGGGATAGGTGAGAGGAAGAACAGGTTGGGGAGGCAGGGATGAGCTGGGCTGGTTTTGGGATGCAGTGGGGGGAGGGGAGGTTTTGAAACTTGTGAAATCCACATTGATACCATTGGGCTGCAGGGTTCCCAAGCGGAACATGAGTTGCTGTTCCTGCAACCTTCAGGTGGCATCATTGTGGCACTGCAGGAAGCCCAGGATGGACATGTCATCTCAGGAATGCGAGGGGGAGTTGAAATGGTTCGCGACTGGGAGGTGCAGTTGTTTGTTGCGAACTGAGCGGAGGTGTTCTGCAAAGCGGTCCCCAAGCCTCCGCTTGATTTCCTCAATGTAGAGGAAGAGTCTAGGCCCAAAATGTCAGCTCTTGTGCTCCTAAGATACTGCTTGGCCTGCTGTGTCAATCCAGCTCCACACTTTGTTATCTCTATGCCTAACCTATTGTCCATGTAATCCTCCCTTGTGTCTCTCTATTCAAATACATTCTCATCTTCCATTGGTCATGTTAGGTACTTGGTTGCATTAAACCCCTTTTTTCCTGTTTTACCCACTGGCTTGGTTTCTTCCTTATCACAATCACTCTGTTCTTGTCTTGATTCACTCTCCTCTGTATCGAGAGCAGACTTGGATCTACTTTAATCTATTCCTAAAAGTAAATTGACTGAAGAAATTTATTCCAGCCGATTTCTGGGACCGACCAATTGAATCCACTGATTGCTAACTAACTAACCAATCACTATATTTTCATCTGAATTATGTTAACATGTCTCATCTCACTTCCTCATGTTCTGATGAAAAGAATCTGATTATCTTTGAAGTGATTGTAACAAGGTCAGCCAGGTGGAACTCATAGAATATGAGTCCCCTGACTGGGGCTGTTAACCTGGCCCAAGCAGGGAGCCCTGGCTGGCAGATGTAAACAGAAGGTTCTGTTCACTTTGTGAGTTGGCTCTGAGGAAGCTGGGCCAGTGTCAAGGACTCTCCATGTGTAAATACAGGGTGGCTTGGTGACCGGATACCGGCTTTTGTCGAGCTATTTTTTTGTAATTGAAGCCCTTGTGAATCCCTTGTATAACTTACTCTTAGCTTTTATATCCCTTGCCATGATAGAAAAGAAAGTTCAATTCTGAGGATATAGCAAGAACTGCAGATGCCAGAGTCAGCGACAACACAGTGTGGAACTGGAGGAACACGACAGGCCAGGCAGCATCAGAGGAGCAGGGAAGTTGACGTAGAGGGTTGGGACCCTTCTTCAAAAACATTTCTGATTTCAATACAAGGAGAATCTTGTTGAGGAATTTCATCTTTCGATTGCTCCATCAGAGTAGTAGGTGCATTTTTTTTCACTCTTGCAGGGATGTGGGCACAATTGGCAAGGCTAACATTTGTTATCCATCCTTAAGTGTCTTTGAACTGAGGGCTCGCTAGACCACTCAGATGGCAGATTAAAGTTAACCATATTGTTGTGGGTCTGCAGTCCCATGTCAATCAGAGCAGGTAAGGATAATAGACTTGTTTCCCTGAGGAGCATTCGTGAACCTGATTGGCTTCTTACAAAATAATTGTTCCAAAATATTGTCACCAATTAATTTTTTATTGAGTTGAACTTTATTATCTTCCATGGGCTGATTTGAACTCAAGATCCCAGAATATTAGAATTGGGTTTATATACTGTTATTCCTATTATATTACCACCACTATCTCCCTCTAGTCAGCATTGTTGATCAGTGAACATATTCAAGCCTGCGTGAAGCAGATTTTTAACAAGGCAATCAGATATTACGGGGAACAGGCAGGAAGGTGGAGTTAAATACGCATTTGGATCCAAGCCAATCATCTTTCTTTGGTGGTAGATTTTATTAACCATTCAGTCTCCCAGCTCCTTCCATATGCCAATGCCACCTATTTCCCTGGAGATATCTATCCAGTCAATTCAGTGAGCAATTAGCCCCAGTCACCTGCTTTTAACAAATACGTTCATGGCATAAAGGCATTTCTGGCTAGGCTAGCATTTATTGCCTGGTTCTCGTCACTGGTGCTGGTGCTGCCTCCTTGAACCACTGCAGTTTTTTTTGCTATAGGTAGACTCACATTGTTGTTAGGAAGAGAGTCCCAGTATTCGAGACCAGTTACGCTGAAGGAATGATGATATAGTGCCAAGTCAGGATGGTGAATAGCTTGGAGGGGAATTTGCAGGTGTTGCTGTTTTATGTATCTGCTGCCCTTATTCTCCGAGATGGATTTAGTGGTCATGGATTTAAAAGATGCTGTCCAAGTATCTTCGGTGAATTTTTGCTGTGTATATTGCAGATAGTACTAAGTGTTGCAGCTGTTACTAAGTGTCAGTGTTGAAGGGAATGGATATTTGTGGATGTGGTGCCCATCAAGTGGGCTGCTTTGTCCCGGATGGTGTTAAGCTTCTTACGTGTTGCTGGAGCTACATGCTTTCAGGCAAGTGGAGAGTGTTCCGTTACACTCCTGACTTGTGCCTTGTAGATGATGGACAGATTTTGGGGAGTCAGGAGGTGAGTCACACAATGACTTATTCCCAGCCTTTAACCTAGTCTTGTAGCTACAGTGTATGGCTTGTCCTGTTCAGTTTCTGGTTAATGTGAACCTCCGGGAGTTTGGTAAGCACTCTCTGAGCTTATGTTTATGCAGTGTCATTCACTTCCTCAGAATATACCAAAGAGTTTCACCACAGTGAAATGCTTCTGCAGTATAGCCACAGTTGCAATGTTGTAAATACTTACGACATGTCCTAATTGCAACTCTTTCATGCTTTATTCCCAGCAACATAGCATGATAAATAGAGAGTAACAGTACTACGATGTGAAACTAATCAAGCAAGTATGGTTGTTTTCATGCAATCTAATTGTAAGCTCTTTGATCTCCTGATCCATATGAAGCAATATAACAGCCATAAGATTATTTCTTAATATCACATACTCTCAAGTCACATTCTGCTAAGATAGTGTGACATCGGCTTGGATTTAATAGAGAATGCAGGAGGGCTAATGATGACAAACAAATTGAACAAGTGCAGAATCATGGTGGTGAGCTATGAGTAAATAAACTCCCAATTTAGCCAATGGTGGTAATGGGCCAATGTATGCAACCTGCCTTCTGCCTTGTGAAGCTCATTTTTGAACTACTTTTTAGGCCATTACCCAAGAGCCCACCAGGGTTCAGTGATAACTCAGGGATGTGTGCAGATCTCCAGTGGACCACAAAGGTCAGCAGACAATCCCCTGGCTGGTTTCCAAGTGACTTTCTAGGATTGTCCCTGCTTTCAAAGGAGCTGAGTGATAGTGCAAGAGACCCTGGAATCGGGAAGGTGGGAACCGGCTGAGAGTCATCTCCCTTGCCCTTTCATCTGACCCCATGACTCACCCTCTCCTCACTGGCAATCCCCTCATCTTGACCTCCAATCTGCCTACACTTGGCCATCTTGACGTGATAGTCCCTGAAGGACCCTTGACAATCAACCGGTAGCAGCCAATGGTCTTGGGAGATTTTGTCAGCAGTGGAGAGCTGCCAGCCTGGTTAGCATCCTCTGGGGTCAGGGGCCTTTCCACAATGACCAAGGTCTTAACACGGTGGATGTCTTCATGCAGTCCACCTTAGTGCCTGATTGCAATTAAATAGTCTCGTCCCCTTGGAGAAGTGATACAGGCCTCCCACCAGGGTCAAGCCTGTGTGACCCACACCTTGAAATCACTTGAGGCTGGCATGGTGCATGTTGTCCACATGGACTTTAGCAAGGCCTTTGACAAGGCACTGCACGGTAGGTTGTTGAGTAAGGTTATAATTCATGGAATCCAAGGAGAGTGAGCTAATTGGATACAAAATTGGCTTGAAGGCAGAAGACAGAGGGTGGTGATAGAGGATTGTTTTTCAAACTGGAGGCCTGTGATCAATGGTGTGCCACAGGAATCTGTGCTGGGTCCACTGTTATTCGTCATTTGTATGAATGATTTTGAGAATTTAGGAGGTATAGCTAGTAAGTTTGTGGATGACACTGAGAATGGTGGTATAGTGAACAGCGGAGAAGGTAATCTAGGAATACTGTGTGTGTGGGTGTCATTAATAAGTTCCTTGCAACAAAATCTCATCTATTGACTGGAAGGTTACAGCAAGAGTGGTCCTTGTTAAACAGACAGAGGACAAGCTGTAGCCCCTGCAAGGCCAATTTCTATTGCATGTGGTTTAACTTCTCCTGGAGCTGTTTGACAAAACTTACAAACTCCTTCTGGGCTTATGAAGAGAAACAGACTGCTGCATGTTATTGAGGAGTGCCCCCTCTCCAAATCAAATGGTTGACTAATCACCTTGAAATCAACAAACGAGGAAATGATCGCTTTGAATGGATAAAGGATCTAGTCGTCAAATAAATCAAGCTGACTTATAGTTTACTGGTTCTCTGTGTGCACAGAGAGGCTGGAAGGAGCAGCAACTGGTATTAAATTCTGTCCACAGTTCATGCGGAATTTCTTGCTTACTTTCACACCTTGCTGTTATTTGAGTGTCTTCATCAACACGTTGTTCTCAGCACAGCAAGTTTGTGGAGACCACCCATGTAGTTCATACTCATCTGTCCTGCTTGATTCTGTATATTGATGAGTTGGTCTTCTGACTCGTAGGCTGCATTTATCTGTACCATCATGTCATCCACAATCAGCGGAATGACTCTGCCAATAAAACAAGCATTCTTCCACTACGGTCCTATCCATCAACATTTCAATTTCACATTCAACAACGATTCACATTTGTACAGTACCTTATAGTGCAGCAAACATCCCAAGGCGCTTCAGAAGTGTATTGTCAAAGTTTGCTACTGTGCCTTGTAAGGAGATAGAGAGATAGCCATCCGAAGGCTTGGTTTAAGTGGTATGTTTCAAGGAGCATCTTACTTGAGGGCAGTTTAGGGAGGAGGACCCAGTACTTGTCAAGAATGGTATAATTAAAAGCAGGAATGTGTAGGGGATCAGAAATAAGAGAGAACAGTCATGATGGAGGGTTGTCGGGTTGGAGGTGATGGGAATAGTCGAGAGCATGGATGGATTTGAAAACAAGGATAAGGATTTGCTCACACGAGCACTCATTTTGACTTGGTGCAATAATGTGAAACGGGTAATGTTGGTTTTGTTTTACCATCCCCAATTATTAATTGTCATTGAAGATATTCAAAGATAGGGGGCATTTGTCGTGCCAATTCTGCACTTGCCATATCTCAGAAACAATGCTTTGGTAAATAACTTCTACCATTTCAGTGAAATTTTTGATTTAGCTTCAGAAAGTGAATTAAATCTTGCAGATGCTGAAATACACCAGATGCTGAAGCACACAAAGGAAATACACAGAAATTTTTTCACTAGCAGGAAATGTTTTGCATTATATTCTGTATGCTGGAACTGTGAAATCGTGTTGGGTCACAACTTGTAAACATATCAATTCTGCATCCCTTTGTCCATTGCAATTTGCCTGAATTGGATCCTAAGAATTGCATTTGCAGCCACAAGGGCTGAGGCCTCACATTCAGTATCAGTGTTGGCTTATAATTACTCGCTGCAGCCCACAGTGAGAGCAAACATGAATAGAAAGCACAGGAGCTTCAGAGTAATATCACTTGTCACAGCTGTGACAACTGAAGTTAAGAATGAAGCCTTGTTGCTTGTTGAAGTTTATTTGACCACAGATGAATCTGAAAGACACCAGGACTTGGAATAGTTACATTAAGGGCTCAAAAAAAATGTCTCCCAAGTGTGGGATCTGTAAGGACGGATCCACTGCTTCAGATCACATTGATATGTACAAATACACCATCACGCACGAGTATCTCTCCTTTTTCAGAGGCTTTCTCATGCTAATAGACTTGCTTTCGCTATGAGCGTCTGCTTTGCTATACCAGAGGGCATTTGAGGGAGAGTGTTAACATTCTATCATTCATGGCCTGCAAGAATGGGGCCAGGAGCCAGGATGTGCCATGACAAAAACCCTCAAATTAAATTCATGCTTTGTTCCCTCTCTCTGTCTTCCCCCTCTGCTCGCCATCTCCTAATTCTTCCACAGTGAAGGTGTGAGATGGCATAATTGAACTGACCACCAGGTATATTTCAGCTCTTGTTGAGTTCAATTACCACACTAATGTATTTTGGGTATCCATAAATTTCCATTTACAGGGAAAGTGATTTTGAAAAAATAATTAACAGGAAAAGATTGCATATTTGGATTAATGAGTGCATAACCAGAGAAAATTAATTAATGCTGTCAATAACTGATCTAACTATTCTTTAGCTGGCTTGAAGTATTATTATATAACTCATGGAGTTCAAGATGATCCACCCTATCATCCTATTTTATCACACTACATTTTTCTACTTTAACCTCACCAATTTACTTGAAAGCTTCATAACTGTTAACATCTTTAAAATATTTACTCCAGATATCAAATCCTTCCTTCTCGTCTGTGCACTGAGCCGATAGCGCCAGAAATCACATGGGTTATAGTCCAACAGGTTTATTTGAAATTCCAAGCTTTCGGGGTGTTGCTCCTTTATCAGGTGAATCTCTGAAAGCTTCAAATAAACCTGTTGGACTGTAATCTAGTGTCATGTGACTTCTGACTTTGTCCACCCCAGTCCAACACTGGCACCTCCACATCAGCCTATAGTGCAATTAATTATCCCCTAAAACCCTATATATCATCACATTGCAATAGTGTTGAAAATTAATGTACAAACTGGGATATCCACACATTTTTCTCCCCAATAATCAAAGTAATGCCATTTCTCCTTCGTCTCCCAGGAAATCTTTACATCATTCCTTTTTGGATGATAATCCACCTACTTCTGAATGCTTTGATTGATCATGCCTCAGACTCTGCATTTTCAGATTTTGACCACTCACTGAGTGAAATCATTTCTTCTCTTGTTGCATCTGTTGCCAAATACTTTAAATCTGTGCCCTTCACTTGTTTGCATTCCTTCCACCATCGGGAACAATTTTACCTTCTCCACTCTGTCCGTCATCTTCATCATATCTCCTTTCAACTTCCTCTGAGGAAATCCATTTGTATGTTTTCTGTTCCCGTTTTCTCACGTCCCCTCAGAGATTGCTTGAGCGAAGTTGGGAATGGATAGTTTGGGATGTACAGTGTACCGCAATTATGTGGGACAGTCTGAATGGACCATAGTGTTGGATACTGTTTACAAGCGGATTTGGAGCCAGAACACTGGTTAATCTTTCAAAAATAGAGCAGACGGCTTTTTCTCATTTTCTCATTTTGTTTGCTTTTCTTTTCCTCCTGGCGTCTTTTTTTTTTGTTCTTTTTCTCTCCCACCCTCCGGCCAACTCCCTGTCTTCGACTGGTGACCTCTGAGCCTGACACAGAAGCCTTGTGGTGTGGCATGGTGACCTCCTGGCCTAGCATAGCAGCCTCGCAATGTGGTGTCCTTGGCCCGGCGTGGTAGTTTGAAAAGGTCTCCCAGCCTTGTGATCCTCAAGGTGAAGCCTGGCACTGTCTGGAGTGAGGGGCTAGGTGGGATTGGAGGCTGGGTGCTGGTGTGGTCTTGGTTGGAACTCTACAGTATGTAACTTTTATTTCTGCAATGCTGGACATTCTATTTCTCTGTTTTCTAAGGAACTAAAGAAGCTGTACCGAAAGATGGTGCTGT
Organism: Stegostoma tigrinum; assembly: GCF_030684315.1. Taxonomy (NCBI): domain Eukaryota; kingdom Metazoa; phylum Chordata; class Chondrichthyes; order Orectolobiformes; family Stegostomatidae; genus Stegostoma; species Stegostoma tigrinum. The sequence goes on along the minus strand of NC_081362.1, from coordinate 11,914,969 downwards.
AAGTGGCAATGTATAATCTTTTCACTTTCTGCACTGGGTATATGTGACAATAAAGGCTAATTTTAATTTTAATTCTTTGCATCCAATTTTATCACCATTTTTTGAAGGTGCATCCTGAATACTGAAGTAGAGTTTCACGTCTGGTACCTGGGTCTTTTTATATTACTATAATTTTAATTGTGAACTGAAATAAGTGGCAGGGGTTTGGGGAAACAAGGGTTGCTGTTGGATTTTGAAAATAACCTGACACTCATGGTAAGCACTGTTTACACAGCTACCTGTTTGGGTTGTGGTTCAAGTGTGGCTGTAGGTGAACTGGAGCTGAGGAGTTATGTACAGATGGAGCTTTGGCTGGCTTGGGTAGCTGATTGACCTGTGGATTAGTGACTGGTTATTGATCACTAAAGCCTTCTGCTTACCAGTAACAATGAGATTGGCTCGGGGAAATGAACAACTTGAGGTTATGAACAAGATACAGACAAGATAGCAGATCTCCGGCTGCTCAGGAGCTCTCTCTGTTCTCTGTACTAAAATCCCTTTAAAGCCTGAAGGTCTTTCAGTAATTGCTGTAAGCTGTTTCTTTTAACTGATAAATCGGAAACCTTTTACCAGTGAACACGTCACCCTGTGCCTCTTGAAAACCAGTGGAATAATCCAGAGAAAGATGGCTGAAAAGTAGCATTTTGACCAGCACAAGAATCATATGAATCATCTCAGCAAGCCTTGTTGTCAGGAAGAACTGAACTGCCTTTCCAGTCTTTCCAACTGTCCACAACACACATTTTTTCCTCTGTGTATATGTGCATATGTAAGGCATGGCTAGGATAGAATTACGACTTTAATTAGTACAGTTATAGGATAAAGGCTAACAATTGTTTCCCTGTAGCTCGAGTCTAATCGCTTGTAAAAAATAGTAATTTAGTAAAGAAACCTGTTCTGTGCCTTCTGTCATACTTGGTAATACTATAGGACTTCTAGAAACAGGCTATTCAGCCCCTTGAGCCAGTGCTGTTATTCAATAGGTACATGGCTGATCTGAGATTCCGCGCATCCACTTTCCTTCCCTTTCCTCATAATCCTTGATTCCTCTTCTGATCAAGAATCTATCTATCTCAGCGTTAGATATACACAAGGCCACTGCTCCTCTGGTCTTGGAATCAAGGGGTTCCAAAGACCCTTAGCTTCGGAGGGAATAAATTCTTCCTCATCTCATTGTTAAATTAGCATCTCCTTCATTCTGAGACTATGCCCTTTGGTCCTAGGCATTCAACCGTAGAAAGCAGAGATTGGAAGCTTAGGTAAGGAGAAAACTGTTCTCACTTGTAAAAAGGATTGAGAGCCAAACGGCATAGATTTGAAGTGTTTGACAACAGGAAGTAAATGTGAGATGAGAAAAAAACTTGACCCATTGTGAATGCACTTCCTGGAAGTGTGATGGATGTAAGTTCAACTACAGTGAAAAGTATTGTTTTGCGTGCTAACCAGGCCAATCATACGTTACAAAAGTACATCACGGTCATACAACAGAATGCAGAATGCAGTGTTACAGCTGGAGAGAAGGTGCAGAGAGAGAGAGAGATCAACTCTAATATATGAGAGGTGCATTCATAAGTCTGGCAACAGCAGGGAAGAAGCTTTTCTTAAATCTATTGGTACATGTTTTCAAACTTTTATATCTTCTGCCCAATGGAAGAGAGTAGAACTGGGATGCAAGGGGTCTTTGATAACAAAGTGTGAAGCTGGATGAACACAGCAGGCCAAGCAGCATCTTAGAAGCACAAAGGCTGACATTTCAGGCCTGAAACGTCAGCGTTTGTGCTCCTGAGATGCTGCTTGGCCTGCTGTGTTCATCCAGCTGCACACTTTGTTATCGTGGATTCTCCAGCATCTGCAGTTCCCATTATCACTGACGCAAGGCGTTTTTGGTTATGTTGGTTGTTTTTCTAAAGCAACAAAAAGTGTAGATGGTGTCAACAGATGGAAGGCTGGTTTGCATGATGGAATGGGCTATGTTCACAACTCTTTGTAATTTCTTGCAGTGTTAGAGCAGAGCAGTTGCCAAACCAAGCAGTGATGCAACCAGATGGGATACTTGCTGTGGTGCATCTGTAAGAAGTGGTAAAGAGCATTCTGGGCTGCAAGTTCTGGAATTCCCTATGAAAGCTTTTCTGCTTCTGTAGCTCCTCTTCATTCTTTTCAAGACATTCCTTCAAATTTACAACTTGTGTTCGCCTGATGTCACATTGCATCATGAATGCACCAAGTGTGTGCTGCCACCTTGTGGCTTGGCATGAGCATGCAAATAAAAGCCGATAAAAAGGTGGCAGCAAACAGGAAGTCAACACAGGGCAAAACCAAGATAATGAACTGTGAGGCTGGATGAACACAGCAGGCCCAGCAGCATCTCAGGAGCACAAAAGCTGACGTTTCGGGCCTAGACCCTTCATCAGAGAGGGGGATGGGGGGAGGGAGCTGGAATAAATAGGGAGAGAGGGGGAGGCGGACCGAAGATGGAGAGTAAAGAAGATAGGTGGAGAGGGTGTAGGTGGGGAGGTAGGGAGGGGATAGGTCAGTCCAGGGAAGACAAACAGGTCAAGGAGGTGGGCATGAGGTTAGTAGGTAGCTGGGGGTGCGGCTTGGGGTGGGAGGAAGGGATGGGTGAGAGGAAGAACCGGTTAGGGAGGCAGAGACAGGTTGGACTGGTTTTGGGATGCAGTGGGTGGGGGGGGAGAGCTGGGCTGGTTGTGTGGTGCAGTGGGGGGAGGGGACGAACTGGGCTGGTTTAGGGATGCAGTAGGGGAAGGGGAGATCTTGAAACTGGTGAAGTCCACATTGATACCATTAGGCTGCAGGGTTCCCAGGCGGAACATGAGTTGCTGTTCCTGCAAACTTCGGGTGGCATCATTATGGCAGTGCAGGAGGCCCATGATGGACATGTCATCTAAAGAATGGGAGGGGGAGTGGAAATGGTTTGCGTCTGGGAGGTGCAGTTGTTTGTTGCGAACTGAGCGGAGGTGTTCTGCAAAGCGGTCCCCAAGCCTCCGCTTGGTTTCCCCAATGTAGAGGAAGCCACACCGGGTACAGTGGATGCAGTATACCACATTGGCAGATGTGCAGGTGAACCTCTGCTTCATGTGGAATGTCATCTTGGGGCCTGGGATGGGGGTGAGGGAGGAGGTGTGGGGCAAGTGTAGCATTTCCTGCGGTGCAGGGGAAGGTGCTGGGTGTGGTGGGGTTGGAGGGCAGTGTGGAGCGAACAAGGGAGTCACGGAGAGAGTGGTCTCTCCGGAAAGCAGACAGGGGTGGGGATGGAAACATGTCTTGGGTGGTGGGGTCGGATTGTAGATGGCGGAAGTGTCGGAGGATGATGCGTTGTATCCGAAGGTTGGTAGGGTGGTGTGTGAGAACGAGGGGGATCCTCTTTGGGCGGTTGTTGTGGGGGCGGGGTGTGAGGGATGCCACAACCGCCCAAAGAGGATCCCCCTCATTCTCACACACCACCCTACCAACCTCCGGATACAACGCATCATCGTCCGACACTTCCGCCATTTACAATCCGACCCCACCACCCAAGACATTTTTCCATCCCCACCCCTGTCTGCTTTCCGGAGAGACCACTCTCTCCGTGACTCCCTTGTTCGCTCCACACTGCCCTCCAACCCCACCACACCCAGCACCTTCCCCTGCACCGCAGGAAATGCTACACTTGCCCCACACCTCCTCCCTCACCCCTATCCCAGGCCCCAAGATGACATTCCACATGAAGCAGAGGTTCACCTGCACATCTGCCAATGTGGTATACTGCATCCACTGTACCCGGTGTGGCTTCCTCTACATTGGGGAAACCAAGCGGAGGCTTGGAGACCGCTTTGCAGAACACCTCCGCTCAGTTCGCAACAAACAACTGCACCTCCCAGACGCAAACCATTTCCACTCCCCCTCCCATTCTTTAGAAGACATGTCCATCATGGGCCTCCTGCAGTGCCACAATGATGCCACCCGAAGTTTGCAGGAACAGCAACTCATGTTCCGCCTGGGAACCCTGCAGCCTAATGGTATCAATGTGGACTTCACCAGTTTCAAGATCTCCCCTTCCCCAACTGCATCCCAAAACCAGCCCAGTTCGTCTCCATTTCCCCCACTGCACCACACAACCAGCCCAGCTCTTCCCCCCCACCCACTGCATCCCAAAACCAGTCCAAGCTGTCTCTGCCTCCCTAACCGGTTCTTCCTCTCACCCATCCCTTCCTCCCACCCCAAGCCGCACCCCCATCTACCTACTAACCTCATCCCACCTCCTTGACTTGTTTGTCTTCCCTGGACTGACCTATCCCCTCCCTACCTCCCCACCTCTACTCTCTCCACCTATCTTCTTTTCTCTCCATCTTCGGTCCGCCTCCCCCTCTCTCCCTATTTATTCCAGTTCCCTCTCCCCATCCCCCTCTCTGATGAAGGGTCTAGGCCCGAAACGTCAGCTTTTGTGCTCCTGAGATGCTGCTTGGCCTGCTGTGTTCATCCAGCCTCACATTTTATTATCTTGGAATTCTCCAGCATCTGCAGTTCCCATTATCACAAGGCAAAACCAATCTTGTTTTGAATATTGTTATGATCCCACCTGATGTTATTACTGGACAAGTCAAATTGCTGACTGAAAGAAAGCTTGACAGATTTTTTTCTTAATTAAAGAGGTAGTCCTACTCTGAAACACAAGCATGAAATTTTGCAGTTTTGGTCTTAACAATAAAACAGAAGGATATCACACAAAGTAAATGAAGACAAAATGGGATAAATCAAAGTAGCACAATAAGATTAGAAACACAATGGAAAAAAAGTCCCATCTATCCCAACACTGTCATATTACAGTACTCAAATACCAGAGAGATTTCCCTTCGATATCACATCTTTAGATTTAACTTAATTGATCCTTTCAATCCCTGGTCTTGAGGGTTTTGCCACCTTTTTCTTGATCAGTCACACAAATGAACTTAGACCCTCTCAAGTTAGAATGACCCCTTTAGAGTTTTAATCAGGCATTTCTGGTCTGGAATATTCAAACTAAAACTCCTACCCTGAGGTCATATTGTTTCTAATGTTCTGAACCAATTCCTTTCTTTAGCAGAATCTTTCACACAGCTAATTTCCGCCAGGACCGCTGCAAAATGAAAAGCATAAACAGAAGCTTTTCAACTTGTGGAATATTTTTCTACTTAAAGAAATCTCCTGATCCTTCTAAACCAAAAGCAAACTAATGCTCCTCAATGTTTACTGTGTCTGCTCATAAACTTCCCAAAGTAAGAGAATTCCCATCATCACCCTAGACTTCCCTTTCTCACAATGGTTAGAGGATATTTTCCAGGATTAGTTAAATAGTTAGCCCACTCACAAAAACAGACTTAAACGCACGTGCCACGAATTCAAAGTCCACACCCTAAAATCAACGGTGTTGTAATATATTAAATTATACCACAATATTGAACGAGCAGTCAACAATCAACATCGTTCAATCACACTCCTTCAGGCACCCTGTGTTATATATCATTTAGCTACATCTTGCCTTATACATGCAATTTATGCGCATGTAATGTAAAATAACATGTCAGGAACATTTACAAGAACACTTCAGCTTCACATAGTTTTGATGTAACTTGAACATTTCAAGATCTTGAGAGGGCTTCTTGATTTTACAACGGCTTAAATGCTTCCAGTAACAGTTAACCTTGGAACAAAAATGACCTTCAACTCCCGCCTTCAGCGATTAGAAGTATCACATTGCTTACTTATGTATTACAAAAGTAGCTAATAATTATACATCAAACCTATGGTCTATTTGTGAGCATTTACTTGACAATAGAGGTAAATAAGGGATAACACAGCGTGGAACTGGAGGAACACAGCAGACCAGGCAGCAAAAGAGGAGCAGGAAAGTTGATGTTTCAGGTCAGGACCCTGCTTCAGACTCAAACATTTGCAGTTCTTACTATCTCAGACACAAATAAGGGATGTTTTCAGTGAGATGAAATGCAGATGGATTCGACAGTGAGTAGCCAGTTTGTTCCCAAACAGTACTTTGAGTGAATACAATGACCCCTGGATGTGCAGACGGATCTTGGTGTCCATGTACATAGATCCTTGAAAGTTGCCACCCAGGTTGATAGTGCTGTTAAGTAGGCTTACGGTGTGTTAGGTTTTATTGGTAGATGGATTGAGTTCCGGAGCCATGATGTCATGCTGCAACTGCACAAAACGCTAGTGCGGCCACACTTGGAATATTGCGTGCAGTTCTGGTCGCCCCATTACAGGAAGGATGTGGAAGCACTGGAAAAGGTGCAGAGGAGATTTACCAGGATGTTGCCTGGTCTGGAGCGAAGGCCTTATGAAGAAAGGCTGAGGGACTTGGGTCTGTTCTCATTGGAGAGAAAAAGGCTAAGAGGGGATTTAATAGAGACATATAAGATGATCAGAGGATTAGATAGGGTGGACAGAGAGAGTCTTTTTCCGAAGATGATGATGTCAGCTTGTATGAGGGGGCATAGCTACAAATTGAGGGGTGATAGATTTAAGACAGATGTCAGAGGCAGATTCTTTACTCAGAGAGTGGTAAGGGTGAGGAACACCCTGCCTGCCAATGTAGTTATCTCAGCTACATTAAGGGCATTTAAACAGTCCTTGGATAAGCAGATGGATAATGATGGGATAGTGTAGGGGGAAGGGCTTAGATTAGTTCACAGGTCGGCGCAACATCGAGGGCCGAAGGGCCTGTTTTGTGCTGTATTGTTCTATGTTCTATGTCTAATGACAGCATGTTGGTGATAGGGTATATACTGACCTAAATTTATCAATGCCACAGTCTATTCCTGCCAACACAGCAACAGAAACTGCTTCTGTGGTTCTAAAAGAAGATCACAGGGTCTAAACATTAACTCTTCTTTACTTTCTCCAGAAGTTGCCATGTTCTGCTGAATTTCTCCGGCATACTCTGCCCAGATTCGCCGCATCACAGTACTTTGTGCTTATTTTAGATGCAGGAAGGATGCTTTCCCTGGCTGAGGAATTGAGAACCAGGGAAAGTAGTTTTAGGATTGGTTGGACCATTTGGGAAGGAGATGGGGAACAATTTCTTCAGTCAAAGAGAAGTGAGCTTGTGGAATTCTCTGTCTGAAGCTTTGGAGGCTAGGTTACAGGTAGACAGAGATAGATAACTTTTTAGATTTGAAATGCATCAAAGGGTATGGGGAGAAAGTGAGAATATTTGATATGATTTGATTTATTATTGTCACATGTACCTGGGTGGAGTGAAAAGTTCTGTTTTTCATGCAGTACAGGCAGATCATACCATACAAAGTGCATTAGGGTAATAGAACAGAGTTCTCTACAATGTTATGGACACAGAGAAGATGCACAAAGAGCGAGATCAATGTTAAATATAAATTTGACAGGTCCATTCAGAGCAGCGGGAAGAAGTTGTTCTTGAACCTGTTGATGCATGTTTTTAAGCTTTTGTATCTTCTTCCCGCTTGAAGAGGGTGGAAGAGATTATGAGATAATAAAATGTGAGGCTGGATGAACACAGCAGGCCAAGCAGCATCTCAGGAGCACAAAAGCTGACGTTTCGGGCCTAGACCCTTCATCAGAGAGGGGGATGGGGGGAGGGAACTGGAATAAATAGGGAGAGAGGGGGAGGCGGACCGAAGATGGAGAGTCTTCAGGACATGGTCGAGCAGTTTCAAGGCCGAAGAGATTACAAGAGAGTTGCAATGGGAGAGAGATTCCCTGAGGTTGGAAGAGATTATGAGCGGGTTGAGAGGGATCTTTGATTATGTTGGTTACCTTCCCAAGGCAGTGAGAAATATTGATGGTGTCAGTAGATGGAAGGTTGACTAGTGCGGTGGACCAGGCTGTGAGGGTGGGCTATGATTTTATTGAATGTCAGAGGAGGCTTGAGAACCAGATGTTTCACTCCTGCTCCTAGGTTCTATGCCAGCTTCAAGTGCTGCTGAACATCTTTAAGGAATCTTAAGAACCTAGATTTTCATTTATCCGTTTTGGCTGATCTCCCCATTCCACAGTGATCTATGCACATATGCGGTTCCCAACTCTTCTTTCTGGAACTAGGGTAGATGATTGTCCACCCCTCTCCATCTACATCAATTTTAATCAACACCATGCCTTAACTGCAGTGAGGTTGAGGATGTTTCTTACATATTACAGTAGTTAACCACTTGGTGGCAGCATTGATTCATGTTACAGTGAACTCAACCTCAGTCAGTGAAGTGGAAATGGAAAACACATCCAACAGGAGCTGCCAGTGGAGTAGCAACAATGATTTAGAAGTCAGCATATTGTTCCTCATGTGCAAGATTTATTTTCTGGGAGAAACTAAACACTTTAGGATTTTCTCACTTTACTTGGTGCATTCCGGCAAAGTTCTTGAGTGAAAATCTGGGACAAAAATGAAGTTTCCTGAAGAAGGGTCCCAACCCAAAATGTCAACTTTCCTGCACCCCTAATGCTGCCTGGTCTGTTGCGTTCCTCCAACTCCATGCTGTGTTATCTCGGACTCCAGCATCTGCAGTTCTTGCTATCTCTGAGTGGAAAAGCTCAGCAGGTCTGGCAGAATCTGTGAAGGCAAAAACAGCTAATGTTTTGGGTGAACATTAACTCTGTTTTTTTCCTTCACGGATGCTGCTGAGCTTTTCCAGTAACTTCTGTTTTTGTTCCTGATTTACAGCACCCGCAGTTCTTTCGGTTTTTATTGTGAAAATCTGTGAGGTGGTTCAATCCAGCACAGGGGGGAAACATGAGACATTCAAATCATGTTTAAAGCAGCTGCCAGATATTTCTGCCCCTACTCTGAAGAATGCATGGTTATGGTACATGTAACAGAAGGAACATGAGGGCTGTCGGAGCAAATTACCGCAGAAGCTGGAATCCGTACTGAAGACACCATTTGTCATTAGTTCAGGCCACATCCATGCAGAGAAAGCAAGCTAATGTTTCAAGTCTAGATGAGCTGATGAAGAGCCACCTAGACTTGAAACATTAGCTTGCTTTCTCTGTACATGGTCTCTCACTAGTGTAACTGTGGCATACTTGTTGCATATCTTGCCTGCATGATTTTAGGAACCATATAAATGTAAGTGTTTCTTCTTGCATGAAGAAGGTAGTGCACATCTGAAAACAGACTGTCTGCCAAAGTAGCAACAGGTCAGCCCCTCTTGCCAAGTGCCCGCATCCCTTAGTCTTGTTGACTCATCTGTCTGCATCGCTCCATCTGAGTGGTAACTTTCCTCTCTGAGATGCAGTAGGGAAGGTAGCAGAGGGGCAGAAGGGTTGGCATTGGGGGTTTGGAGTGGTTGGGTATACCTACTGCCTTCACACCACCACAGAAATCGAGGTCTGGGCAAGTTTCCAACTTCCTGACCTGGCACCGACTGACACTCCTGAGAGTTCCACAAATGGACACTCGAGGGCGCCTTCATGACACCTTCTTGAACTTCATTCCTCACAGATGGCAAAGGGGCAGTCTTCCCTCCTGATAAAATAATGTATAGAATAATGAAAGGATTGCACAACACTGAACATTTGACTACACAGATAATTGTGTTCAGTTGCAAAAATGCGCAGCTTCTTAATTTTTCTTTTAAATAAGAAAAGGTCTGCTGCAGAGTGTGTTCAGCCTGTAGTGTGTTGCAAAGAAATTGTACAGGTTTTGTTATTCCTGGAGGTCAGAGTTGCACAAGACACATTACTAGGATTTTGCTCGGAGGCGATGACTTCTCAAGGTGTCCTGGTCTGTCTCTGAGCAATGCGCTGTCTGACACACAGCCAGCTTGCCACTGACTGGAGCTGGACATATAGTCACCATTCACACGCAGGCTCTGCCACTGTCGGTTCAGTGGGGTGGGAAGCTGCATAACACCAAGGACACCTACCCCTGACCCCAACCGCAACTCACCAGCACAAACGAGAAAGCCACCTGGATCCCCTGCATCTCAGAGACATCTAGCTGGTCGCCCAGTAGGCCTTTCGGTCTGTCACTTGTCAGGAGTCCCACTCAGTCTACCCAACTGACTCTAACACATTGGGTTGGCTGCAGCAGATATTTGACTTCTGTAAGTGAAAGAGACATGCATATTGCAAGGTATTGTAAATATCTGCCTACTCCAATGTTCAGTATCCTTTGTTTATTCTGTTCATTAATTTTACCTTAACAATTTTCCATCACAATATTATGAGTTGTAATGTTGTGTCTTCCTTCTTACCAGCTGTACAATATGGCATCTGCCACCGTGACTGTTTTTCAACAAACCAATTAGCTCCCGACCCACGTTCCTTACTGTCACTCCTGTCTGCTTATGCAAACCATGGACAACTCTTGACCACTGTTCAAGCCATTTCACTCCCATTTCCCCCCACCCTTCATGCAGATCTTGAGACACACCATTGCTGTGGAGCCCAAACCCCATTCGTCAATCTTCACCTTCTACTTCATTGGCAGCAACAGCCTCATCTCACCAAAGAGGTGGGCAGTTTGTCAGGGCTTGGGGCACCAAGCAACCAATTTCACAAGAATTCTTCTCCATCTCAGACAGCTGTGGTGCTTCCTCGTCCACCAATACCAGTCACTGGTTCATTTCCAGCAGGTCATATCCTCCAACTCTGCCATGCTCATTCTCGGTCTGTGCCAAGTCTAGTCTATTGTCTGACTGTGCCACTTCTGGATCATTCTGTATTGATGCCAAGTCTAGTCTATTGTCTGTACTCATGTCAAGTCTGGACCATTGTGTATCAAGGCCAAGTCTAGTCTTTTGTCTGTATTTATGCCAAGTCTAGTCCATTCTATGTGTCGATGCCAAAGCTTGTGCATTCCCATGCTTTGATCTCCACCTTTGGTCTTCCAAAGCCAACTACTCCTGTGAAGTGGCCCCTAAAAAGTGACAATCGGTGACGGTGTGGGCATGGGGTCAACTGTTCATCTTTGAGTCAAATCAATGTTAAGATTGCCTACTGTCAGTATTAGCTTTATGTGCGAACAGAATTAACCAGTCAGTTTGTGGATCCTGTTTGGCCATGTCATGGCTGGTCATCTGCTACAACGTCGCTTTCCTGCACTTAATTTCCGCATTTCCCTTAATGTCAACAGTTTCTAGAAACCTACCAACCTCTATCTTGAATATTCTCAATGAGTGAACATTCACAGCCTTCAGGGGTAGAGAATTCTGAAGAATCACTGAGCACTGAGTGAATAAATTTCTTCTCATCTCAGTTTTAAATGGCCTACCCTTTATCCTGAGATTACACCCTCTGGTCCCAGGGTCACCGCAAGGGTATTGCCCTACTTTCATTTCACCTGTCGCACCCTGTAAGAATTTTGTAAATTTCATTGTGCCCCGGGCTTCAAACACCACAGGTTTCTTCAATCTCTCCTCCTAAGACAATCTCAGGGATGAATTCCAATTGTGTTCTCTCTATGACAAGAGTATCTTTCCTTAGATACGGAGACTGAAACTGTGCTCTATACTCTAGGTGTGATCTCACCAAGATTCTATACAACTGCAACAAAGTATCTTTCTTTGGGTTTCAAATCCCCTTGAAATGCTCACCAACTTGCTATTTCTCGTCCGCGTTGTTTCTGAATGTGCCTGCTAGCTTCCGTGACAGAACCGTCCAGCACGTGCTCTTTCCAGCCTCTCAATATAAATGAAGTCAAACTTGATCACTTTATATCCAAAAGGTCATGTTGTCACCCAGTTACTCCGCCTGTCCAAGTTCTTTTAGAGTATCAATGCATCCTCCTCACAACCTACATGACATACCCTCACAATTTGGCATCATCTGCAAATTTGGGAATAGCAGCCAAGGAGTGTGAAAGCAGCAATGGCTATCAGTCAGGGCTGAGCAATGGAGACAATGGCTTTGATTCCTCCCATACTTAGTTGAAGGGCTTTTATGCTTATCTAGTTCCAGATGTTGTAGTGTATCGAAAATTGCATTGTGCAGTTTGTCCAGTTGGGCCTGACACATGCATGTACAACAGCAGAGTGAGACTGCTCGAAAGAGAATCATAAATAATAAAGGGTTCAAGCTTAACAGCTCATGCAGTTCTCATTCCAATATTTTCTGGCCAACTATAGGATTATGTCTGGCTCAAGAATTTCATAAAAGGCCTGATAAATTTAGCACAAATCAGTGGCATTGAGATAGTTCAAGTAGAGACAGTTGGTGGTAAGGCACACTTGAGTATTTTACTCACTTCTCTGGTCATTCAACCCAACACAGTTCAAGATGGAACAAAGGAAATCAGTGAGGCTTAGGACCATGATTAAGAACATTTATTCACGAATCCTCCATAATACAGGATGAAGATAACTCTCAACATCAGTGATGTCTGGTTTTCCTTGTGTCTTTGTGAAGAACCTTTCTCTTGCCTTAGGCGAAGAGTTGCTGTCATCTGTACTGTCCTGTCCAAGTAATGACTTATTGCAGATTCAAAAACAATGTAGATCCTGCCCACTGAAATACACAATGGATATAAACTAGCAAACTGTGCCCATCATCAAAGGATCCACCACAGATGTGATCAAGCTAGGGTCAGGCAAGGCTGTGTTATCACATAAACACCCTTCTCAATCTTCCTCACTGCATCACTGCACCCCACATCCATGAAGATTCCTGCCGGAGTGGAGCTCCTCTGCAGGACTAGCGGGAAACTATTCATACTGTGCTGCCTCCAGTTCCTGTCCAAAACCAGCCCCAGCTCTGTCACCTGAGCTGCCTTATGTAAATGTGCTTGAGGGTACACCCTCTCAAACATTAATAACCAGACCATTGTTGATTCATTCACCAAGCTGTTTAAGGGACCAATATTAGGCTAAGCAATGAGAAGACACAGACCCCCTTCCAGCTAGCTTCCAATGTGCAACACTGTCTACTGACTGTCAAGATCCACAGTGAGTCACCTGAGAGCATGGATCAATTCTCATACTTTTGGAGTATGCTTTCATTGAGGACAGATGATGATGATGATGAAGAAAATGATGATATCTGCAACAACATTGCCTCCAGTGGCCAGTGCAGTGTTTGGCAGAAAAGGGTGTTTGATGATGAAAACCTTAAACCGAGCACCAAGCTCATGATCTACAGAGCAGCAGCAAGGTATACCCTCCAGTATGTGCAAAGGGCAATACTGCACAGGAACAGGCCCTTTAGCCCTCCAACACATTTTTCCCTTCTGCTCTAAAACTGTCTTCACTTACAGGATCCATATCCCTCTATTCCCTTCCTATTCATGTATTTGTCCAGGTGCTTCTTAAATGCTGCTCTTGTATCTGCTTCCACCAGCTCCTCTGGCACCGCGTTCCAGGTGTGTGTTCCGCCCTTAGTGTGAAAAACTTGCCTCGCACATCTCTTTTAAACATTGTGCTCCCCTTGCACCTTGAACCTGTGTCCCCTAGTAATTGACCCCACTACTCTGGGAAAACCCCTCATACTTTTCACTCTACCCATGCCATTTACAGACTTATAAACTTCTGTCAGGTCACCTCTCAAGTTCCTGCCTTCCAATGGAAACAAACCTAGCCTATCCAACCTCTCTTCATAGCTAAAATCCCTCATACCAGGCAACATCCCAAATAAACTGTTTCTATGCCCCGTCTGAAGCATCCACATCCTTCTGGTAGTGTGGTGACCAGAAATGTGCGCGATATGTGTCAGAGATGTAGACAATGTGCAGCAGATATTGTGAATCCCTGGAGAAACATCACCAGAGATCATTCTGCAAAATCCTGTCAGTCCACTGTGAGGATTAACACTCAAACATCCCCAGCATCACAGCACTGCAGATGGTCAAAGGGGAGAGGGACGATGATGATTCTGTATAATACCATTGATCCAGACCCCTGGGATAAGTGCTGGTCCATGGGTTCGTATCCCACCACTGCAGATGGTGAAATTTTGAATTCAATTTTATAAGAAAAATCTGGAATTAAAAGCTAATCTAATGGTGACCATGTTGATTGTTATAAAACTCATCAAGCTCACTAATGCTCTTTAAGGAAGTGGAATTCTACCTTCCTTGCCTGGCTGGTCTTTACATGACTCCAAACCCACAGAACAATGATTTTCCTCTGGAACAGCCTCAGCAAGCAAGTAGGGATGAGCTACAGATGCCAGGCTTACCAGTCATGCCAATATCCCGAGTAAGAAGGAAAGAGATAGAATCAAAAATTCAGCCACATTGGGTCACATCATCCACTGGGTATGCTTATGTATTAGCTTCTGTGTTAGGTCACATGATTTCTGAGGCAAGCTCTTTTGCTATAAACTTAGACGCACCAAGTGATGATAGGGAAGGAAAGAGGGAATGCTCTAAGTTGGTCTTC